>NC_073387.1:6159210-6794210 GCF_028641065.1 Leucoraja erinaceus
ATTGGGTTGACAACACTGAGACAGGCATGCTTATTTTAAGCTGGCTCTCTGCTTCAAAACGGAAGGAAAAATAATTAAATCCCAATCATACATGTGGCAGCAGATCTGCCGAGGTCAGAGGTCACAGTGAGGTAACAGCACAAACATTATATAATGAGAAGTATTGTATTACTCTTGCAAGCCATTTTATTATTTTAGTGAGGTATATTGTCTGTAAGCTAGTGCTTATAAAATACTATTTTGGTTACATTTTATGCGCACAAAGGCTGTTACTAATTCAGTCAAGTGTAAGCCATGCTAGTGTCAGCTCATTTCTCGGGTCAGATCAAATTCTGAGCACTGTTTGACAATTTTGATTGTTGAGAGAAAAGGGAAACATTTGTGTCTCAAATGTGGTGCTCAGCAGAAAGAAAGATTTTGGGGACTAAATTTAACGAGATAACACGGAAACTGTAGCTTTCCAGTTTCAAAGGAACTTAAAACAAGGTCTAAGAGGGATGTGTAGGAAAGAACTGCAGATGCTGGTTTAAATTGAAGATAGACACAAAATGTTGGAGTAACTCAGTGCGACGGGCAGCATCTCTGGAGAGAAGGGATGGGTGCCGTTTCGGGTCGAGACCCTTCTTCAGACTGATGTCAGGTGATTGTGCGGTAAGAGAGAGCTAGACAGGGTTCTTAAAGATAGCGATGTCAGGGGATATGGGGAGAAGGTAGGAATGGGGTACCGATTGGGGATGATTAGCCATGATCACATTGAATGGCGGTGCTGCTTGAAGGGCCGAATGGCCTACTCCTGCACCTACTGTCTATTGTCTATTGGTACAAAGATAAAATGTAGGGATAAATGTAGAGATAGTAGATACAATCTAAGAGGGATATTGTAGATTAGCAAAAATATATAAAGAAGAAGGGTCGCGACCCAAAACGTCACCCATACCTTCTCTCCAGAAATAGTTTAGTTTAGTTTATTGTCACATGTACTGATGTACAGTGAAAAGCTTTTTTGTTGCATGCTATCCAGTCAACGGAAAGATTATAAACTATGTTATCAAGCCATCCACAGGATAAAGGGAACAATGTTTAGCGCAAGATAAAGTCCATAAAACTCTGATTAAAATCTAAACAAAGGTCTCCCATTCCTTCTCTCCGGAGATGATGCCTGTCCCATTGAGTTACTCCAGCATTTTGTGTCTATCTCCGATTAAAGATAGTCGGAGGGTCTCCAATGAGGTAGATAGTATCGAAGAACCACTCTCTAGTTGGTGATGGGATGGTTCAGTTGCCTGATAACAGCTGAGAAGAAATTGGCCCTGAATCTGGAGGTTTGCATTTTCACCCTTCTATACCTCTTCTCTATGGGCTGAGTCCCGTCCTTAATTATGCTGGTGGCCTTGCCGAGGCAGGGCGAAGTATAGATGGAGACAATGGAAGGGAGGTTGGTTTGCATGATGGTGCTCCAGTTTTTTTCCCACATCCCAAATACTTGCAGGTTTGCAGGCTAGTTGGCCTCTGTAAAAATCACCCCTGATGTATACAGAGTGGATGAGAAAGTGAGATAACATAGAACTAGTGTGAACAGGTAATCAATGGTTAGCATGGACTCAGTGGGCCAAAGGGCCCCTTTCCATGATGAATCTCTAAACTAAACTAAAATAAACTAAACTGGACAGTACCTGAATAAACAAAGGTTCTTGAAATGTCATCAGTCCTGGGTTAAGGTCCTCATCTCTTAATGATCATTTTACCTTCCTCATTACATCTGGTCATATGAGAATGAGGAGCAGGAAGTATTAACTAACCCAGTCAGATGAGTCACACCATAGTTTTACAAACTGACATATGCAGCCTTTAGGGAGCAGAGCAAAATCATAAAATTCCAGAAATAACACACAAAAAAAATGCTGATAAAATTGTCATCCAAGTTGTATAGGCAATTAAAACTAGTTTACAGGACCCCATTGACTCAGACTTACATTACACCACCTACAGTAGTATTTATGCAAGGAGATCTCTGTCCCAATCAATAAGATGTCCAGCTCTCACTTGAAGGAGTCTGCTTAATCAATGAATGTTGCACGAGCAATTTTCACAGAGAATTTATGGGTAAATATCTCGAGTTCTCTTCTTTACAGGGATTTTATCTCTTGGTCTCTTGGTGAGGTTGCAACTGCACGCTCTCTAGGGGAATTGGGTATCTCAGAAAGGAAGTTTTAGATTTCCATGTTTAACTGCATGTGTTCAAATGCCAGAAGTGAGTGTCAGGTAATTCAATAACAGTGAAGAAAAATGAGTATAACACAACATCTGGGTGTAGATATAATCTAATGCGTACTTTATTTAAGAAATGATGTTGAATTGAATTTAATTTGTTGAAGCAGCAAAGATTTGCCAGACTAAACCTTGATTGGGTGAATTGTCTCATGAGGAAAGATTGGACAGGTTAGGCTTGAATCCTCTGGAGTTTAGAAGAATGAAGGGAGACTTTGGAAACATGTAAGATCCTAAGAGATCTTGACAGGGCGGATATGGAGGAAATGTTTCCTTTTATAGAAACAAAGAAACATGGAAAAATAGGTGCAGCAATAGGACATTCAAAGGTCAAAGGTCAAAGGTCAAAAACTTTATTTGCCATTTGTGCTTACACACATAGGAACTCTTGTGCGGTTGTTCAGAGTCAAGTCAAGTCAAGTTAAAAAGACACACAGAAGACACATAATCTATAAAACATATACTTCTCTAGAACTAAAAAAGAAAGAAAATGCCTAAAACCCTATATAAAGGGAAAAGTGAGAGCATTGTAAATTACACAAACCCTATATAAAAAGTGTCGATTGCATCGTAAATTGCACAGGCCCAGGAGACAATATAATATAATATAATATGATGTGCTATGAGGTAGGTCAGGACATCAGTTCATTTTGTTTTGGCCAAGAGTCTCACTGTGGCAGGGAAGAAGCTCTAAAAAAAGCCCTTCGAACCAGCACCGCCATTCAGTATGATCATGGTTGATCATCTAAAATAGTAAGATCAGAACTTACCAGTTTGAAGTTTGATCTGTATCTATGAAGTACGATAGGGATTACATGAAGACCCCTCCAGCACGCAGCGCGACATACTTCAAAGCAAAGTGTTGAATCAGAAAACACAATAATTGTAGTTTATGAGGAGTTGATCTCTGTAATTGAGGATGGGAGGGACGTAATCCCTACACTCCTGAAATAAGATCAAAATTCCGGGTAAGTTCTCGTTTAATCTCTATTTTACTTGTGATCACGTTCAGTGAACGTGAAGATTTTAAAGCTCTGTGATTTCAAACCAGCCCATACTTCACTCGCTGCCGAAGTCATCCAAAGGAGGAAGTATGTTATCGTAATCAAACATGAACCTGTTTGTAAGACAACAATGGCATTATTTGAAAATAATAACAAAGAAATTAATGCACCCCCGGGCTTAAATTATATATTTTTTGCAGCGTCTAAAATTTGCTCTGCAAGTGTAAACAGGTTTTAGAATGGCTTGTTGTAGAATGTTTGAAAAGTTCTTTCCATGGACCACCCCGCTGTTACCAGGGTAGGTCCAATGGCACATCCATACTGTTAGCTGCCGGCATGGATGCTGCTCTGGTGGGGTGAGATGTGTAAATATCGGTATCCACTCCAGCAGTTCCCAATACATGTTTGAGCCATCTAGAGATGGTTTGACTCGGTACCCCGACCCAGTGGCCTTTTTTGTGGCTGACCCATTGCTTCTTGTCTCCCTCGAGAATTTTAGGTTGCGTTGATATATTGTAGAAGGTGAGTCATGACACATAACGGTGGTCAGGTGGGTATGCCCGGAATTCCATAATGAGTCCTGAAGTTCCAGGTCTACTCTGTTTTTCCAGCTCCTGAATGGTGAATGTTATTTGGTCTGATGTTACGACCATATTGTCCAGTCTGAGTAGGTAAAAGGACTGGACCCTTATGCTGAGATTAAGCCATTAGCATGGCCATATACAGGGTAGCTGTTTTCAGAGTAAGGGACCTGGCTGGTGGCCATCTCTTAGGAATGTCAGGACAACACTGACATCCCAGATCTAGGTATATCTAGGTCTAGGGGGTTTTGAATAGAAGGTATCTCTCATTATTTTGGCCACCAGTGGATGAGACCCTGTGACCTGTTTCCCTTGGTGCCTGTCTTAGATAGGCTGACAGTGCACTTCTAGCACATTTGATAGTGCTATAGTTCAGACCTTCATTGTGGTGAAGGCTGGCCAGGAACTCCGGTATATAGATATGGTGGTTGATTAGTAGGTTGTCTCTGTTCTCGAGCAGTATGTTTCCCATTTTCTTATACTGGAGAGATATTGTTTCTTGGTGGAAGTCGTTGAGATGCTGTCATCGTGTCCATGGTCCTATTTGACAATCCCAGGTCCATCAAAAGGTCTTTTTGGAATCTGAAACCCAGTAGGCTTATTCTGTCATGGCATGGGTGGCTTTCCCCTGATACAGGGTTGATCAGTAGATCTGGTCCACTGGGAATGGTCATGGGTTTCAATGACCCTGTCAAGGACCACTGGGAACCATGGCTGTGTAGGCCAGTCGGGTACTACCAAAACGTCCGAAGCAAAGTTCATCTGTATTTTGCGTAGTACCTGACTGATGAGGCAGAAAGGGGGGAAAAACATAGAGAGATTAGTCCCCCCCAGTTCAGCGAGAATGTATCCATCGCCGCTGCCTCAAGGTCTGGTTTCCAAGCGACATACATCGGTACGTGATTCAGTTGGGATGCAAAGAGATCGCTATCTGGTGTTCCATATTGCTTTGTAATTTCAGCAAATACTTTGGAGTTTAACATGTCTGCCACAGTATTTAGCTTACCTGGTAGGTAAGTTGCTGATAGCCAAATATGTTTGCGACATACCATTACCAGATTGTGTTGATCAAATTGTCACAAGATATCGATTTTATCCCACCCATGTGGTTTGTTTAGGCCACCACTGTGATGTTGTCAAATTGTAAATGAACATGCAAAATGGTGCACTTTTGAACAATATGCTTTTAACCCACAGAACGCACCCAACATTTCCAACTAGGTTTTATGTGCAGTGTCTGTAGTAGTGATGACTCTAGATTAGTCCATCTACCACCTGTTCAGGATATGGGTTATTGATAAATGATGGGATTGGAACTATGCCAAATGTTCTCTTTCCATCATTATAGGTCTGAAACAGGCAATTTCATGGTTCAGTCAAAGTGACCTGTATGTTGTTTAAAACGCTAGCATCTTTGCTCTAATGCAAAGGTCCAAGTTAAGTAGCTGATAATGCTGCTACTAATTTCCCAATTACTTTTGCCACTTTGTCGAATGGTTGTTTGATTGTTAACTATTAATTTGTTACAGGTTTGTGCCAATTCTGCTGACTTTTCTTTTGGCAACATTGTAGACATGTGGACTGAGTTAATTGAATACCAGATAGTCCATAGTTGTGGATGGTGTCAACATAGATTTATCTGGATGTATGACAAGGCGCAAGTTTTTAGTAGCTAATGCTGCAGAATTAGCTAATTCCATGGTTTTGTCTATTGTTAAATATCATTGAGGTATGCCATGACAATATGTTTCCTTAATAGTGTCAGGCTTGGTTTAAATATCTTGGAAAACAGTTTTGGCTCATATTAGGCCATTAGTCAATAACTTGTACTGCCATAGTTACCCCAACCAGGTACATTTTTAGGTATCTCCGATGATCTTTATGAATGGGTACTGAACAGTATGCATCTTTTAAGTCGATGCCTACCATAAAGTATCCTTAGGAAATCCATTGTTTGGCAGTTACAAATGTTTTCCATTAAAGTGTGTATACCTGATGAAATTATTCAATGTGGTTAAGTCAATGATGGTGCGACATTCACCATCTTTTTTAGTAAATTTAATACAAATTCCAAAGGTTCATATTTAGACTTCTTAATGACCCCTTTGTATATAACTCCTCCAGTTCAGCCTGTCCCTCATGTTTTAGTGAGGGGGTAAACCCCTTTGGGGTGCATGCTGAACTGGTGGCAAGTTTTTCTTAAATTCAATTTTTATCCTTGAATACTTTTTGGTATATAACTACCAAGTGTGATAGTTCTTCATGCTTCCAAAAACAAGTGTAGTTTCCCCCACCCCCCCCCCTGTTAGCACAATCCCCTTTTATGTGATGGTAGGAACCAGACCCACCTACCTTCACTGTTGTTTGGTGGTGTGTTCATTTCTTCAGTTTCTGGTTCCTTGTCGGTCGGGGTGGTGCTGTTGGGGGGTGGCGCATTTTCCATGGGGCCCGCTCTGGGTCTTGTCTCGAAAGACTTGCGGGGATGGTATGCGGGCCCCGAGCTTTCACCAGTACCATGACGTAGACGCCTACTGGTGGATGTGTCGAGGTACTGCCGTCTGGGTTTTGCGTGGTTTGCTCATTCCACGTCCTGCCCTCATGAGGCCAAATGCCTTGGATTCTTCGTCCAGATTTTAGGCTTGATTTGGTAATTCTTTGCCAAATAGCAGGATCTGTGGTTCTGAGGCAGGCGTTCTACACAGTCCTGCGAATTTTTGAGGTTGAGGGCAGGTCTTATGACCTCTTTCCGGAGGTTGCCAATCACATAGTGTGTTGCACAGTAGAGCCAGGATGTTTTGGTGTGTCAACCCTGTCCATGGAATGAGCATATGAAGTGATTGCCGACGTCAGGGTTATCAACATTTTTTGCAATTTTAAGTTTTTGGGTTTAAATACCCTGCTCAATGTACCCCAGTAATGGCAGGCACATTGAGCAAATGCAATTTTGGGGAGGCGTAATAAAGTCCAACGCCTCAATGACTACCTGTCTTGGAGAGGTTTAAAGGACAGGTAGTAAGCTGGCCGCCAATTTAGGCTGTAACGGCCGCCCCGCTCGTGGTGTTGCCACGTAGCGGTTCACCACTCCCAGCAGCTCTTCCTGGTCCTGTACCTCAAGCATACTCCCGATTTTCTTCAGCCAGTGACCCCTCTTCTTGACCAGCCCAGTCCTGGTCGTCAACACTCCCCTCTGTTGAGGGAGATGCGATGGCCAGTGCTGTTAGTGCACTGGAGCGGGAGTGTTTGTGCTCCCTTGGCGAGCTTGCCCCATCTCCCGGAGCAAGTCTCGCTGGAGCTTTTGCTCCATGAGCCTTTCCATAAGGCTTGAAACGGTCACCTTTAGCCGCTCTCGGGCGGTGAGTCTACCGTGCTGGGCTCTTCTGAGTGAACCGGCCGGGCCGACTTCCGTTGTGCCTTTCATCCAGCCCGCTGCGGTTGGTCGCCAACGTTCCCTTTTGAGCTGTGCTAGCGGCGCTGGGCTTTGCTCGGAATGCTGTCGGAGACTGTGGACCGCAGCGTTGTGCGGTCCAGGTGCCGCCGGTCGCCCCCCACTGCTGGAACCCTCCTGGTCCGTAGCTGCCCGACGGGAACGACCTTCCTTGGTGTTTTCCCTGTTCCATTCCTATTTAAAAATAAAACAGAACAGGGTTTCGAAAACACCATGACCTCAGAGTAACATTTGCTTACCTGAAGGTCCGTATTCAAATTGTTGCTGGAGAGCTCGTTCTCCCGTCCGTCGCTGTGCACTGCGTGAGACGCTATGTCGCGCATGCGTGCTGGACGGGGTCTTCACGTAGTCACTCACGTGACTCCGAAGTCAAATCAGTACCCCATTCCTGCTTTCTCTCCATAGCCCTTGATTCCTTTAGCCCTAAGAGCTAAATCTAACTCTCTCTTGCAAACAGACAGTGAATGGCCTCCACTGCCTTCTGTGGCAGAGAATTTCACAGATTCACAACTCTCTGGGTGAAAAAATGTATCCTCACCTCAATCCTAAATGGCCTGCCACTTATTCTTAAACTGTAACCTCTGGAACTGGACTCCCCCAAAATCTGGAACATATTTCCTGTCCAATCCTATAAGAATTTTATGTGTTTCTATAAGATTCCTTCTCATCCTTCTAATTTCCAGTGAATCCAAGTCCAGTCAACCCATTCTTTCATCATATGTCAGTGCTGCCATCCCGGGAATTAACCTGATTAACCTACACTGCACTCCCTCAATAGCAATAATGTGTTTCCTCAAATTAGGAGACCAAAATTGCACACAATACTCCAGGTACGGTCTCACCAGGGCCCTGTACCTCCTGCTCCTACACTTAACTCCTCTCACAATGAAGGCCAACATGCCATTAGCTTTCTTCACTTCCTGCTGTACCTGCATGCTTACTTTCAATGTCTGATGTACAAGCACACCAAGGTCTCGTTGCACATCCCCTTTTCCGAATCTGACACCATTCAGATAATAATCTGCCTTCCGGTTCTTGCCACCAAAGTGGATAACCTCACATTTATCCACATTATACTGCATCTGTCATGCATCTGACCACTCACACAACCTATCCAAGTCCTCTGGTTTGCTGCTTCCTCTGGCCAATTTTCCGTGGATTTAGAATTTTCCTTGATTTTCTTATAACCATATAACCATATAACAATTACAGCATGGAAACAGGCCATCTCGGCCCTCTAGTCCATGCCGAACACTTACTTTCACCTAGTCCCATCTACCTGCACTCAGACCATAACCCTCCATTCCTTTCCCGTCCATATACCTATCCAATTTATTTTTAAATGATAAAATCGAACCTGCCTCCACCACATCCACTGGAAGCTCATTCCACACAACTACCACTCTCTGAGTAAAGAAGTTCCCCCTCATGTTACCCCTATATTTTGTCCCTTAATTCTCAAATCATGTCCTCTTTGAATCTTCCCTACTCTCAATGGAAAAAGCTTATCCACGTCAACTCTGTCTATCCCTCTCATAATTTAAAAGACCTCTATCAAGTCCCCCCTTAACATTCTGCGCTCCAAAGAATAAAGACCTATCTTGTTCAACCTTTCTCGGTAACTTAGTTGCTGAAACCCAGGCAACATTCTAGTAAAAATCCTCTGTACTCTCTCTATTTTGTTGACATATTTCCTATAATTTGGCGACCAAAATTGTGCACCATATTCCAGACTTGACCTCACCAATGCCATATTATGGTCACTGTTGCCCATTGGCAGCGTTCATCGACCGGAGTTCCTCGAAACGCTGGGGTTCCACGAGAGGTTGCTAGGGGTTCCGATAGAAATAGTGATAAATAGGTTAATCATATGTAAATGCGTTTTTGAGTCATTTTTGTGTTTAATTTTGATATTCGTAATTTTATTATACATGTACGGCATATTTAGCAACGTCTATTTAGCGACGTCATATTTAGCAACGTTTATACGGCGTCAGTGTGAAACGTCTTTTAGTGGCCAGTGGACTGTAGCTGTACGTGACGGATTTGTGTATCATCAAGTGACTCACTCGAGTATAGACACATGCACGGTCTCCTTCAGCCCTGTCTGTGCTTCCTGACGTGCAGGTACAGTCCCTCATTCACCCACGTTATTTAGTAAGTTTTACCCATTATTTAGGGATGTTATATGAATTTTAAAAAATGGAAGTATGTTTATGGTTGCTTTTGTTAGTTTGTCAAACGTTTATTTATGTATGTTTTTGTTAGTTTATCAAAAGTTTATGTGTGTTGGTTTCTCTCTCTCTCCCTCTCTCTCTCTCTCCTCCAAGGTTAGTTCTTCTGTTTGCCTTTATTTGCTTCAGTTTTGAACCAGTAGTTTGATTTCAGTTTTTTTTGCATTGTCAATAAACTTGAGAAAAACGTAACTTATTTTTTGCTTAAACCAGTAATCAGAAAAATATAATTTTAAGTTTATAAAAGAGAAAGAGAAAGAAAGAGATATATAATAATTTTTATGTCGGGGGTTCCCTGAGACATGAAAATTATTTCAAGGGTTCTGCAAGGGTAAAAAGTTTGAGAAACGCTGCCCAAGGGGCTCTGAACAACAAGGTTGCTAACTAATCCTTCCTCATTACACAATACTAGGATGGCCTGCCCTCTAGTCGGTTCTTCTACATATATGTTTAAAAAAACATCCCATATACATTCCAGGAAATCCTCCCCTCCAGCACTGCTACCAATTTGGTTGGCCCCATCTATATGTAGATTAAAGTCCTCCATGGTAACTGCTGTACCTTTGTTAAACGCATCCCTAATTCCCTACTTGATACTATCCCCAACCTCCCTACTGCTGCTTGGTAGGCTGTATACAACTCTAACAAGCGTTTTCTGCCCTTGGCTATTTCACAGTTCTACCCATGCCGATTCAAAAGCATCCAAGCGAATGTCTTCCTTGCTATGGTAAAATCTTGAACTATGGATCACCCACTTGAGACTGAAATGAAGTAACAATTATTTCTCAAGATCACAGTAATTTCTGGGTGGCACAGTGGTGCAGCGGTAGAGCTGCTGCCTCACAGCGCCAGAGATTTGGGTTCAATCCTGACTGCCGGTGCTGTCTACACAGAGTTTGTACGCTCTCCCCAATGATCTGTGAATTTTCACCGAGTTCTCCGGTTTCCTCCCGGACTCCAAAGACATAGAGTTTTAGGCAGATGTCTGTCTTGCATGATAATTCCTTGGTCCTCCTTTACGATGCTCTAAACGTGCTCCAAAATCACGGACCCCACTTCTAGTTCTGGAAACTTTATAAACCTTTACATTCAATTTAATATGATTTGTAATTTCTCCTGTCAGCTGTGGATTAATTATTTTTCTCAGTGGGGTTTTGTGCCTTAAAGGGATTTTTTCTGCATGGTATGCATTATTCCACTAAATATTGCCTGTTCGCTGCTACCATCATATCTCTCAAAGTATTTTCCTAATTAACTACAGCAAACTATTTCCTCAGAGTCCCAAGGTTTCTTTTGTATCCTTCTTAAATAACTACTGTTTGCTGGTGTAAATAGGTGCTTGACATTTGGCATGGGCAAAGTGGGCAGGGTGTAGTGGCAGTCTCTACAACATCTCAAGGGTTTAGCCCGCAATAGTAACTGTAATTACTAATGTACGCACCCAGGATACTGAGTTGGATGAAGGATACTGAGTTGGATGATCAGCCATGATCATATTGAATGGCGGCGCAGGCTCGAAGGGCCGAAGGGCCTACTCCTGCACCTATTTTCTATGATTCTATGTTTCTATGAGCCCTCCACGAGACATTCAATGCTGTTGAAAGATGAATATCTTGATTAATAGTCAAGCAAGGTAAACTAATCTCATCTGCATAAAATGATCCATTCCCCTCCATTCCCTGCATATCCATGTGCCAATCTAAAAACCTCTTAAGCACCACTGTTGTATGTGTCTCCACCACAATCCCATGCAGTGCATTCCAGGCACCCACCACCTTCTTTATAAAACTTGCCCCGCATATTTCCTTTGAACATGGCCCCTCTTACCTTATAGCTATGTCCTCTCACCTTTGAGATTTCCACCCCGAGAGAAAGGCTCTGACTGCCTCCCCTATCTGTCTCTCATCATTTTATACACTTCTAATGGGTCTCCGCTCAACCTGTGGCATTCCAAGAAAACAAACCTAGTTTGTCTGACCTAATCTTGTAGCTAATACCTGCTAGCTCAGGCAGCATTCTGGTAAATCTCTTCTGCACCATAGCCAAAGCCTCCATAACGTTTGTATAATGGTGCATGCATAACTGCATGCGATTCACCAAATGCAGTCTAACCAAAGTCCTATAAAGTTGCAACATGGCGGTCTGACTTACACACAATGACCTGATCAATGAATATGAGCATGCCATGTGCCTTCTCCAGTCACAAATCCCCAGCCAGAATAACGCCCTTCCACTCACTGCCTTCGAGGAGTAAGCTAGTTCCGAACCTAAATAACCAAGTCTTCTAAATCTTAATCTTCTGGATCTGCCTACATTGGCCAATGCCTTACTAAATTCCACGTAGTCAACCCACCACATTACCTTCATCGATCACCTTTGTCACCACCTCCAAAGAATCAACCCTTTGAAAACCATGTGCTCCTGCTGCATTTGAAGCCATGTTTATCTCTTTTAAGACAACAATATGCTCAGCTAATGGACAGTTACTTGTATTCTTCAACGTAGTCATTTTTACCCTATAAGTTGCCTAACCCAGAAACATCTTCCATTGACAAGCTGATTACAATGGTAACTGGAGTCGTGGTGAAGTGTCCTGAGAAATTAAAGGATTTAGAAATATACAGAACAAAATCTATGAAGGAGTTTGAATTAGAGCGGAGACATCCAATATTAAATCAGTTATTGGATGAAATAGCTAAGGAAAGATTGGATTCAGAAAGGAAAGCTGGAAGAAGCAGAAAGGAAAATGAAAATAATAAATATAAATGTTAAACTGTTGGCATTTTTACATCAAGAGTTAATTACCTGAAGGAATGAGATCTCAGGCTTTTAGTTGTTCACTTGCTTGACTGGAAGAACTGACGGAGTAAATGAGGAGTGATACAAATTACACACCACTCATGGGTATTTCTCCTTCCCAAATGTGTTGCCAATTTGCACAGTAGTATTACAATGCTCAATGAAATTTATTTCAATCAATGCTAGCCGTAACATTTAATATTGGTCTATTTCAGTGGTGGCATTAACAGCGCAAAATATAACGACATGAAATAGTCAGACAATAGACAATAAGTGCAGGAGTAGGCTATTCAGCCCTTCGAGCCAGCACCACCATTCACTGTGATCAAGGCTGATCATCCCCAATCAGTACCCCGTTCCTGCCTTCTCCCCATATCCCCTGACTCCACTAGCTTTAAGAGCCCTATCTAGCTGTCTCTTGAAAGTATCCAGGGAACTGGCCTCCACTGCCCTCTGAGGCAGAAAATTCCACAAATTCACAACTCTCTGGGAGAAAGGGTCTCTCTGGAGAAGGGTCTCGACCCAAAATGTTGCCCATTCCTTCTCTCCAGAGATGCTGCCTCACCCACTGAATTACTCCAACATTTTGTGTCTACCTTCGATTTAAACCAGCGTCTGCATTTCTTCCTACAGATAGAAAACATATTGTTGGATTGCATGACGGTTTGGTTTGGGAACAGTCCTGCCCAAGACCACAAGAAACTGCAGAGTTGTGGATGTGGCTCAATCCATTGCACAGACCAGACTCGCCACCATTGACCACCATCTCCACCACACTGTATCAAAAAGCAACGAATGTAACCAAAGACCCGAGGAAAAGTCAAGTCAAGCCAAGTCAACTTTATTTGTCACATGCACATACAACATGTGCAGTGAAATGCAAGTGGCAATGCCTGCAGATTGTGCAAAAACTACAGAACAGAATAGAACAGAATCAGTATTTACATGTTAGGAAAAAAACAGCAATTTAAAAAATACACAACACAACAGTAAATTAATACAGTAAATTAGTCCCTGGTGATATAAGAGTTTACAGTCCTAATCGCCTGTGGGAAGAAACTCCGTCTCATCCTCTCTGTTTCCACAGCGTGACAGGGGAGGCATTTGCCTGACCATAGCAGCTGGAACAGACCGTTGCTGGGTGGGTAGGGGTCCCCCATAATGTTGCTGGCTCTGTACCTTCTGATGTATAGTTCCTGCAGGGGGGCGAGTGTAGTTCCCATAGTGCGTTCGGCCGAACGCACTACTCTCTGCAGAGCCTTCCTGTCCTGGGCCCAAACCAGTTCCCAAACCAGATTGTGATGTTGCCAGGCAAGATGCTTTCTAAAGCCCCGGAGTAGAAGCACTGAAGGAAGGATCCTCAGCGAGACTCTGAATTTCCTCAATTGCCTGAGGTGGTAAAGGCGCTGCCTTGCCTTACTCAACAGTGCTGCGGCGTGTGATGTCCATGTCAGATCCTCTGTAACGTGGACTCCCAGGTATTTAAAGCAGCTCACCCTATCCATAGTAGCCCCATTTATCTCCAGTGGAGTGTACGTCCTCGGATGTTGTGCCCTTCTAAAGTCCACAATCAGCTCCTTAGTTTTTATGACATTCAAGAGGTGGCTGTTATCCTGACACCAGAGTGCCAGATCAGCCACCTCCTCCCGGTAGGCCTTCTAGAATAGAATAGAATAGTTTCTTTATTGTCATTGTAACATGGGCCATGTACAACGAAATTTAAAATGTCAGCCAGTCAGTGCAGCATTCAAACATTTCTAAAGCTAACGAAACATCCACGGTAAAATAATAAAGATAAGCAATAAATAAAAAACACAGACAAAGCACGCATACACACCCAACCCTCCATCCTTCTGTCGATTTCACCGTTACCACATTCCCTTAGTCTGTATCGCCCCTGCGTTCCTTGGCGGCCACATTTAGTGCTTTTATAGCAGTGGGGTAAAAACTGTTTTGTAGTCTATTTGTCCTTGTCCTTGTGGATCTGTACCGTCTGCCTGACGGCAACAGTTCAAACAGGGAGTGTCCGGGGTGGGAGATGTCCTTTATGATATTCTGGGCAGGTGTGCAGCGGGAACTGTGTCTGTCCTCCAAGGTAAGGATGAGGGCAGCCGACAATCCTCTGGGCGTTGTCAATGGCCCTCTGGAGCGCTTTCCTCTGAGCCACTGTGCAGCTGGTGTACCACACGCATACACAGTATGTTAGTATGCTCTCAATGGAGCACCGATAAAAGGACAGCAGCAGCCTCTGTGTGATGTTATTCTCCTGAGCACCCGCAGGAAGTGCAGTCTCTGCTGGACCTTTTTTCAGCAGCGCAGTGGTGTTCACGCTCCACGTCAGGTCCTCCTCAATATGGATTCGCAGGAAGCGGAAATCCGCCACCATCTCTACACAGTCCCCCTCTGATGGTCAGTGGTACCATGTCCGTTTTGTTTTTCCTGAAGTCTATTATTACCTCCTTCGTCTTTGAGGTGTTGAGGAGCAGGTTATTTTCTTCGCACCACCCTGTCAGCTGCTCCACCTCATCCCGGTAGGCGTACTCGTCCCCCGCGGAGATGAGTCCCACCACTGTAGTGTCATCCGCAAATTTGACAATGGTGTTGCTGTGGTGGACTGGGGTGCAGTCATGCGTGTAGATGGTGTAGAGCAGGGGGCTCAGTACACAGCCCTGTGGAGAGCCGGTACTGAGGCTGAGGGCCGTGGATGTGTGATGGCCCACTCTGACTCTCTGGCTTCGACCCGACAGGAAGCTATTTATCCACGTACAGGTGGAGTGTGGAAGTCCCAAGTCCCCCAGTTTGTCCACCAGTTTGTGGGGAAGGATAGTATTAAAAGCAGAGCTGTAGTCCACAAAGAGCATCCGCACGTAGCTCCCCCGCTGCTCCAGGTGAGACAGTGCAGCATGGAGAGCTGTGGCTACAGCGTCCTCTGTGGATCTATTCGCTCTGTACGCAAACTGGTGGGGGTCAAAGCTTCGGGGCAGAAGTGATGTGCCCATTGTTATCGAAGATCAGGCCCACCACCACAGTGTCATCAGCAAACTTGATTATTGAGTTGGAGCTGAACCTGGCCACACAGTCATGTGTGTACAGGGAGTACAGTAGGGGGCTAAGGACGCAGCACTGGGGGGATCCTGATCAGGGTGATGTAAGTCTTCCCATCATGACTACCTGGGGCCTGGCGGTGAGAAAGTTCAGGACCCAGGCACACAGGGGGGTGTTAAGCCCCAGTTCCAGCAGCTTCTCATCAAGTCTGGTGGGGACTATCGTATTGAAAGCTGAACTGAAGTCAATGAACAGCATCCTCACATAGCCCCCCTTCTGGCTGTCGAGGTGAGACAGAGCAGTGTGCAGAACCTGGGAGACCACATCGTCTGCCCCCAGAGGCTACAACATGAGCCACAACAACAGCAATGTCACCGGTGAGTGAAGGGCTCGCTGGTGCACCGTGTGAGTCGGGAGTGTGGTTGGAAGCCGGGGATTTAAACGGCCATGGAGACGGTGCAAGCCAGGGATGGGTCGGCAGGTCATTCCATTCACATCCAGTTCACATTTTATATTTGTTTTATTTACTTTTCTGGCACTCCAGAGGCACGGGAGGGGTGTGATTAGCAGGACAAGGGTGTACTGTTGTTTCAGATTCAGATTCAGATTCAATCTTTATTGTCATTGTGCAGTGTACAGTACAGAGACAATGAAATGCAGTTAGCATCTCACCCAGAAGAGCGAACATAGAATAATGAGCAATAAATATATATATACGTACATACAGTAGTAGTAGTGCAACTTTTCTGGCAGAAGGAGTGTTCGGGGGGGGGGGGTGGTGACTGGTGCAGAGTTAAGTAGTGTTACAGCCGCAGAGAAGAAGGTGTTCCTGAACCTGCTGGACCAGCAATGGAGAGATCTGTAGCACCTCCCGGATGGTAGGAGGGTAAACAGTCTGTGGTTGGGGTGAGAGCAGTCCTTGATGATGCTGCGCGCCCTTCCCAGACAACGCTTACGTTGGACAGACTCAATGGAGGGGAGCGTGGAACCGGTGATGCGTTGGGCAATTTTCACCACCCTCTGCAAGGCCTTCCGGTCGGAGACAGAGCAGTTGCCATACCATACTGTGATGCAGTTGGTAAGGATGCTCTCGATGGTGCAGCAGTAGAAGTTCACCAGAATCTGAGGAGACAGATGGACCTTCAGTCTCCTCAGGAAGAAGAGACGCTGGTGAGCCTTCTTGACCAGAGTTGAGGTATTGTGGGTCCAAGAGAGGTCATCGGAGATGTTGACCCCCAGAAACCTGAAGTTGGAAACACGTTCCACCTCCGTCCCGTTAATGTGGATGGGGGTGTGCGTGCCGCCCCTAGACTTTCTGAAGTCTACAATGAGCTCCCTGGTCTTCTTGGAGTTAAGGGCCAGGTTGTTGTCAGCGCACCATGCTGCTAGGAGCTGGACCTCCTCCCTATAGGCCAACATCATTGTTGCTGATGAGGCCAATCACCGTTGTATCATCTGCGTACTTGATGATGGTGTTAGTAACATGTACAGGTGTGCAGTCATAGGTGAAGAGGAAGTAGAGGAGGGGTCTGTTAGTTAGAAAGTCCAGCATCCAGTTGCAGAGGGAGGGGTCGATGCCCAGGTCGCTGAGTTTGGTGATCAGTTTTGATGGTATGATGGTGTTGAATGCTGAGCTATAATCGATGAACAGCATTCTCACGTAGGTGTCTCTGTTGTCGAGGTGGGAGAGGGCGGAGTGAAGTGCCGTTGAGATGGCATCCTCCGTACTCCTGTTCTTGCGGTAGGCAAACTGATAGGGGTCCAGTGTGGGAGGTAGGCAGCCTTTGAGATGTGCCAGGACCAGCCTCTCAAAGCACTTGGTGATGTTGGGAGTAAGTACAACTGGGCAGAAGTCATTGACGCTCGCCGCAGTGGAGTGTTTTGACACCGGCATGATGGAGGTGGTTTTAAGGCACGTGGGGAACAACTGCTTGGACAAGTGACAGGTTGAAGATGTCAGTCCAGACTTCTGTCAGCTGCGCAGCACAAGCCCTGAGGACACGCCGAGGGGTGCCGTCAGGGCCTGCAGCCTTACGTGCATTAGTCCTGCTCATTATCACTTGTTTCATTATCACGTGACCTCTGTTAGTCCAGAATAACAGATAATCCAGAAAGGCTCTGGAGACGAGGGTACTGGAAAATCAGCGTTCAACCTATCGGTGACCAAATTGTTCTTTTCCCAAATATGTAATATGTTGCAGGGTTAATTGGGATGGGCACAGACAGGCAGAGTGACAACATGGTTAATAATGTCGGCTTGGAGCTCCAAAGTCCCAGGTTCAAGCTAATCCCTGGTGTGGAGTATGCACCTTCTGCCTGTGACTCCGAGGGTTTCCATCAGCTGTTCGGGTCGTTCTACCAAAATGATGTGCAGAATATTTCTACAAACTTCATCTTGACGTGGGGGAATGGCACCAAGAACTGGGGAGGGGAATGAGACATGTAAGAAGGAACTGCTGAAGCTGATTTACACTGAAGATAGACACAAAATGCTGGAGTAACTCAGTGAGACAGGCAGCATCTCCGGAGGGAAGGAGGAAGGGTCTCAACCCGGAACATCACACATTCCTTTTCTCCAACGATGCTGCCCGTCCCGCTGAGTTACTCCAGCATTTTGTATCTATCTTCGAGGGATTTAAGATAGCGGAAATAGTGTTTCCGGGAGCTGGCCTGAACCTAATGTGCTGAATGGTCTCCTCCCATGTCACAATGAGTGAGTGGGCAATTCTCCAGAGGTGACATCCTTAGTCTGTGGAACCACAGTCTCCTGCCCATTGCTCCATGAACATTGTTCTCAGGAGCAGTGAATCGTGACATCAGCCAGGGCAGAGCTGTCTTGCAACATTGTCAAATTATTCCCATGGGGAGCATGACCACTAGCAAAGACCATGCAGCAGAATGGCTGATATCACATTGTGGATCCCATGTTATTCTTATACGTGCCAATATATTCACAGGCACGTTTCTGAGCAGTCACCGTATCAGACGGGGAACAGAGAATTAATCAGCAGTGGACGAGTCAATAAAATCGCCTGTAAAAGCAACATACAATTGGAGCAAAGTCGGATTTCTCTTTGGAATGACTGAATGTCAGAGAAATAAAGAAGAACGTGCACGCATTAAGGCAAGATCTCAAACTTTAAGATTTACTGCCAGAATAACAAGCAAATTTTTACTCTTGAATTTGTCTTGGTCTTTTGTGATACAGGTAGATTGGTCCTATCTTGCCCTAATAATGTAGTGAAGCAACCTGTGTGAGAATTCTGTGTTAATTCCCTATGTTATTTCTCTTTCAAAAATGGCAACAAGGATTCAACAGGGTTTGATCCACCAGTTATTGTGAATAAACTTTCTATCACAACAGCTCGGATTTTCATGTCCATTGGCTTTGAATAACATACCGTTGTGTGACGGGGCATTTGGTAGGAAAGGACTTGTTCATGGCTTGCCAACCCTTGACACCCTTTATACTTCCTCCCGATGAGCAACCCAGTCAATCTGAAGAAGGGACTCGACCCAAAATGCCACCTAATACTTTTCTCCAGAGATAGACTATAGACAATAGACAATAGGTGCAGGAGTAGGCCATTCGGCCCTTCCAGCCAGCATTCAATGTGATCATGGCTGATCAACCCTGATCATCCCCAATCATTACCCCGTTCCTGCCTTCTCCCCATATCCCCTGACTCCACTGTCTGACCCGTTGTCTTACTGCAGCTTTTTGTGTCTATCCCCAGTCAATCAAGAGATAATTCTGGAGACTAGAATCTTGAACAAAGGAACAAACTGCCGGATGTACTCAATGGGTTAGCCAGGATCTGTGGAGGGAAATGAACAGATTTTCGGGTCTTTCTTCAGACTGATGGAATAGGGGAGAAGAGATGGAAGTAAAAGATTTGAGTTGGGCAAAGCCTGGCAAGTGATATGTGGAAGGTACACAAAAATGCTGGAGAAACTCAGCGGGTGCAGCAGCGTCTATGGAGCGAAGGAAATAGGCGACGTTTTGGGCCGAAACCCTTCTTCAGACTGATGGGGGGTGGGGGGGAGAAGGGAGGAAAAAGGGAGGAGGAGGAGCCCGAGGGCGGGGGGGATGGGAGGAGACAGCTCGAGGGTTAAGGAAGGGGAGGAAACAGCAAGGGCTAGCAAAACCCGGAACATCACACATTCCTTTTCTCCAACGATGCTGCCTGTCCCGCTGAGTTACTCCAGCATTTTGTATCTATCTTCGAGGGATTTAAGATAGCGGAAATAGTGTTTCCGGGAGCTGGCCTGAACCTAATGTGCTGAATGGTCTCCTTCCATGTCACAATGAGTGAGTGGGCAATTCTCCAGACGTGACATCCTTAGTCTGTGGAACCACAGTCTCCTGCCCATTGCTCCATGAACATTGTTCTCAGGAGCAGTGAATCGTGACATCAGCCAGGGCAGAGCTGTCTTGCAACATTGTCAAATTATTCCCATGGGGAGCATGACCACTAGCAAAGACCATGCAGCAGAATGGCTGATATCACATTGTGGATCCCATGTGACATGTGGATACAGGTGAGAAGGTAAGAGAAACTAGGGTCAGGAGGTGTTACTTGAGATTTTAGAATTTGATGTTCATGTACTTGGGTTGAGCACTACCCAAATGGAATATGATGGGCTGTTCTTCCACAGAAGGCAAATCTAGTTATACTTACATCTTTAACTACTTTCTCAATCTGCTCCATTGTAAATGCAAAAGCCATGTGAAACAATAGTCTAGATGCAGAATTAAAAGTTGCATTTATTTCGAGAAAGTTTATACATATTAGACAGTCCCTCAGACTCGAGGATGATTTACTTCCAATCTGGGTTCAGAGGTGGGTAATGGGGGAAGTGTAGGACTTTCCACATATGGAGCAAGTGGGTACATGAGAAGGTGGGTGGGATGGTAATTTGTGAGATGGCGGGCTCTTTCTACTATTTAGACAGGGCTTCTGGGCACTCCTGATGCATGTTCTCCATACCATCCCGAATGCTCATTCTCTGTTTTTGGATGGTCCAAGGAGCGGGGAAGTAAACAGCCACCTGTCACACTTGGCCTGAAGGTTTACGTTTACATTTAGATTTATTACTTTGATTTTAGTTTAGAGATACAGCTGGGAAACTGGCCTTCGGCCCACCGGGTTCGTGCCGGCCAGCACTTCTCTTACACACACTAGGGACAATTTACACATACACCGAGCCAATTAACCAACATACCTGTTTGTCGTTGGAGTGTTGGGGGAAACCAATGATCTCGGAGAAACCCGCGTGGTCACGGGGAGAATGTACAAACTGCGTACAGACAGCACCCGTAGTCAGGATCGAACCCGGGACTTCTGCACTGCATGCGTTGTAAGGCAGCAACTCTACCGTTGCACCACCGTGCCACCCTATTGTCACGTGTACCGAGATACTGTAATGGACTTGGCTCCATCAGGTAAGTGGTTGCACTTGGGTCTGGGAGTTGGATAGCAACATCGGGCGCTCTGGGAGTTCAGGCCTTCAGTCTGGTTGGGCCGCGACATCAGGACACGGTGTCAGGAGGTTGAGGCCCACACTCGGTCGAGCCTGCTGGTCAAATCATATCCGTGTCTCTTTAAGTTTAGTTTAGAGATACAGAGTGGAAACCGGCCCTTCAGCCCTCAGCCCATACCGACCCCCGATCCCCGCACAATAGCGCTACCCTACACACAATGGTGACAATTTTACATATGCATCAACCAATTAACCTACAAATCTATACGTTTATGGAGTGTGGGAGGAAACTGAAGATCTCGGAAAAAATCCACGCAGGTCACGGAGGAACGGACAAACTCTGTACAGACAGCACCCATTGTTAGGATCGAACCTGGGTCTCTGGCGCTGTAAGGCAGTAGCTCTACTGCTGCGCCACCATTCCACCCTACATTACATCTCCTTAACATCGGAAACCAAACTCAACGGCATTTGCAAGGGTCCAAAAGATGAAGGCACATGGGAACCAAGGCAAGCTACTTGGATGCAAAATTAATTTGGTGATGGGAGGCAGAGGGAGTCGGTGGAAGGATATCTATCTAAGTCTACACCTACAGGAATTAATATTGGGACCTGTGTTATTTATGATAAATGTTAATTACTTAGATGTGAATGTAGAAGACATAACTGGTAAATTTGCAGATGACATAACAATTGGTGGATTAGTAGTTAGTAAGGAAGGGCTACTCCATGACATAGATCAATTGGAAAATCAGACAAAGCGTTGACAGGTGGAATCTGAACAAATCCAAAGTCATGCATTTTGTAAAGTCAAATTTGTGTAGAACATACAGTATACAGTAAATGGTAGGGCACAAAGCAATGTTGATTTTACTTCGGAGTCACGTGAGTGACTACGTGAAGAACCCACCCAGTGCGCAGGCGCGGCATTACGTCAGCAGCGCAACAGCGGCAGCAGCTGGAGCCAGGCTCTCCAGCGGCAGAACAAAGACAAGACCTCAGGTAAGTGAGTCTTTTGTATTACAGAGAGTCACTAACGGAGAAAGCTATGGCTACCCGCAAGCGACCAACAAAGAGGACTGCCTGCCCAACTCCACCCGAAATATGCGGCGCCCCCGAGGACCGGAATGATGCTAGCACCAAGAATGGCGGCCAGTATCAACAGGCTCTCTAATAAGCCATTGCAAGAGAAAATCTTACAAGAGGCCCTCGACACTTACACAGCACCGGAAAACTGTGAAACGCTCCGAGTAAAGACCGTAAACGGCCAGATATGGAGCCAGCTGAGGCAGCATATCAGGACACAAGAGCTGAAGATGCAGCGTATCCTGAAGCTGCACACCGCAGCCATTACCGCCTTTGCTCGGTCCACGGGGAACGAGGAGCTCTCTACACCACAGCAGGACGTGCTCGCCCTAATGTGTAACACACAGTATGAGCTCAACAATCTAAGGCGTGAAAACATCAGGCCTGCACTCAACCCCAAATACGCGGGCCTTTGCAAAGCTCCGGCGCCAGAAAAGGAGGCGCTACTATTCGGGGCCGACTTGGCGAAAAGGCTCAAGAAGCTGGAAGAGGCGGCCAAGCCTGTAGACCTCATGAGGGCAGGGCCGGGACCGAGCAGGGTGAAGACACCCAGTTGGCAGCATGCCTCGGCATCCACCAGCAGGTACCGAGCTGGTGAAAGCCTGGTGACCGCTTCCCACTATCCCCAGAGCTCTTTTTTAGAGCGGGGCCCAGAGCGGAGCCGTGGGAAGATACGCCGCCCCACCACAGCACCAACAAGGACACCCTCGGACCAACCCCATCGCAAACGCTCCCAAAAATGAACATGGAGGTAGGTGGGTCTGGTTCCTGTCAACATACGCAGACAAAGGGTGTTATATTAACAGGAGGGCGTTTAAGGTTCTTCAAACATGTTTGGTGCTCCTTTACTAACAACAAGTTCATACTCAACAGTATCAGTGGATACAAAATTGAATTTAAACCAGGCATAGAACCGCCGGTTCAGCACATACCCCAAAGGGTATTCCTTCCCACACAAACAGAGAAGGTAGAAGGACAAGCTGAACTAGATAGGTTCGTGTCCAAAGGCATCATTCAGAGGGCCAGACACGAGCCATTGGAATTTGTATCGAATATATTCATCAAAACCAAAAAAGATGGTGGATGTCGCATTATTATTGATTTGACATCACTAAATCAGTCTGTTGAGTATCAACATTTCAAAATGGAGACATTTGTTACTGCCAGACAACTGATCTCCAAGGGATACTTCATGGCAAGCATAGATATTAAGGATGCTTACTATTTAGTACCCATTCATAAGGATCATTTCAGATATCTAAAATTTATCTGGATGGGACAAATATGGCAGTATAGAGCATTACCCTATGGTTTAACGACAGCTCCCAGATTATTTACAAATTCTCAAAGTGGCCATGAAAAAAGTTAAGAGAACAAAAACATTTAGTCATGGCCTATCTGGATGATGTTCTCATATTGGGGAAAACAAGGGAACTAGCTGTCGCAGGAGTTTTAGCTACTAAACAACTCCTTGAAACATTGGGATTTGTTCTACACCCAGATAAATCAATATTGAAGCCAACGACTAACATGGACTATCTAGGCTTCACTATCGACACTATCCGTATGACTGTCACTCTGCCAAGAGACAAAAAGGCTGCATTAGCAGAAGCCTGTAACAACTTAATCGCAAAAACACAACCAAGGATCCGGCATGTAGCCAGAGTCATTGGTAGTATAGTAGCAGCATTTCCAGCTGCACAATATGGTCCCTTGCATTATCAGAATTTACAAAGAGCAAGGACTCATGCACTACGTCTAAATAGGGGGCATTATGACCGACCTATGGACTTAACCACTGAAGCCAAAATAGACTTCAGTGGTGGGTAGATAACATTTGGCACAGTTACAGTCTTATCGCCGTCACCAATCCTAACATAGCCATTACAACGGATGCCAGTGCTTTAGGCTGGGGAGCTACTAACTCTATATCCAGCACAGGTGGCAGATGGACTAATTCAGAGGCATCGCTACTACAATCACTTGGCATAAATTATTTGGAGATGCTGGCCGCCTTTTATGGGCTAAAAGCATATGCATCCGATATGAGGCACGTGCATGTCAGGTTAATGATTGATAACACGATGACGGTGTCTTACATCCGGCACATGGGTGGCATAAAATCAGTATCATGCGACAAATTGACTACTATAATCTGGCAATGGTGTGTCGAGAGACATATTTGGCTATCAGCTGCCTATTTACCAGGCAAGCTAAACACAGTGGCGGACACCAGGTCACGAAAATTCAATGACAACATCGAATGGATGTTAGACCCAAAAATATTTGCTAGAATTGTTAAGCAATATGGTACGCCAGATATAGATTTGTTTGCGTCTAGATTAAATCACCAGCTACCCATGTATGTGGCTTGGGAACCAGACCCAGAGGCAGCAGCGGTAGATGCATTCACGCTGGATTGGGGAAATTTCTTCTTCTATGTTTTCCCTCCCTTCTGCCTCATCAGCCGGGTACTCCAGAAAATACAAGCAGACTCGGCTTCAGGTATTTTGGTCGTACCCGACTGGCCTAACCAACCATGGTTCCCAGTTCTCCACGACATGGTGGTAGAGTCACCTATGGGGTTTCACAGCCACCCACAATTATTGACTCATCCGGTATCCGGCATAAGCCATCCATGCCATCAAAAATTGAAACTCCTGGTTTGTAGGTTCTGAACAGGCCTTACCAGGGATTGGGGTTATCGGAAAGAACAATCACCACCATGTCGGCGTCCCTGCGAGTCTCTACCAAGAAACAGTACTTGACCTACATCAAGAAATGGGAGCAGTACTGCTTGGAAGCAGGGACATCATACAAGACAGCCTCGATCACGGACGTGTTGGAATTCCTGGCCCACTTGCACCATGACCAAAAGATGAGCTACAGTGCCATCAATGCAGCACGGAGCGCCCTGTCCGCTTACCTTATGCCCACAGGACATCACAGCATTGGATCCCACCCTCTGGTATAAAACTCCTCAAAGGGATTTATAATACTAAACCCCCTACACCCAGATACACCCATGTATGGGATGTAAGTGTAGTTTTGTCACACCTTAGCGGTTGGCCTCCGGTGGGATCCTTGAGTCTGGAGCAGTCCACTATCAAGACCCTCATGCTCATGGCGCTCGTCTCTGCACAAAGGATTCAGTCGCTGCATCAACTAGACTGGACAACATGGTAACCACCCCAGATCCATTACATTTACCATACCGGGGTTGGTTAAACAAAGCAGGCCAGGTATACCCAACTCTCCGTTAATCTTCCGGGCCTACCCTCCAGAACCTAGGCTGTGTGTAGTGACCCATCTATACGACTACGTAGACACAACCCAAACACTTAGAGGGAGTGAAAAAGCCTTATGGGTCAGCCACAAAAAGCCTTTTGGACGGGTTACCAGCCAGACAATATCTAGGTAGTTGAAACAGGTCTTAAAAGGAGCAGGGATTAACACGGATGTTTTTTAAATCCCATTCTACCAGGGCAGCGTCCACGTCAGCGGCGGTACGGATGCAGGTTCCCATAGACCACATCCTTAGTACAGCGGGATGGTCAAGGGAATCAACGTTCCAAAAATTTTACCACAAACCGCTGATGGAGAAGGACTTGTTTGCGGACAAAATTTTAGAATCTGCAAACTTATAATTTAAAGCCCAGGGGAGCTATTTTTGTTATTGTTAAATAAACAATTTTGTTTTCAAAAAACTAACAAAATCGTTGGTCTTTAGATACCACTTCCTCCCTCGATGAACTTTTTTCGGCAGTGAGTGATATAGCTGTTACACGGTTTGAAATCACAGACCTTTGAAGTCTTCACGTAGTCACTCACGTGACTCCGAAGTAAAATAGTGAGATTAAACGAGTACTTACCAGTACGAAGTTTGATCTGTATTTTATGAGGAGTTACGATGAGGGATTACGTGCCCTCCGCTCCCACCCTCGTTGTATAGATCAAACTCGAGCTGATGTCTCATTAATCTTTACTATCTTTACTTCAATATTGTGTCTACCTGTGATTCCACACCGCTGCTTGGAAGTATGCCGCGCCTGCGCACTGGGTGGGTTCTTCACGTAATCCCTCATCGTAACTCCTCATAAAATACAGATCAAACTTCGTACTGGTAAGTACTCGTTTAATCTCACTATTAACAGGGACATGGGGGACTAAGTTCATAGTCCCCTCAAAGTGGCAGCTGATGGGAATTTAGTGGTCAAGAAGACATATGGCAAGCTTGCCTTCATAGGTCAGAATGTAAGAATGTAAGAGTTAAGCCCCTGTCCCATTTAGGCGATTATTTTGGCGACTACATGGTCGTGGGGTGACGCCTGTATGGTCATGAGTATGGCCTAAAGAGTCGTAACATTTTACTGGTCGACGCCGGTTTTTGAAATGTTCAAAACCTTTCGGCGACTGTGGACTTGACGTAACTAGCCTTCTCCTGTCATAGGTGCTGTCGTAGTTTGTTGCAAGGATGACGCAGGTTGTTGCCAGGTGACGGTGGTTGTCACCGGGTACTGACTTTGGTGAATTCCATTGGCGACCACCTACATCAACTTACGTCAATCGGCGACAGGTGCTGGCGACTGTTGTAGGTTGTCGTCCTAATGGGTCACCGGTTGTCAGTAGCTTGCCGTGGCTTGACGTTGACTGGGTGGTAGGTTGTTGTAGCTTGTCGTAGACATTGTCGTTGGGGAGGGTCCAGTCGCCACTTTTTCGGCGACCTGCTACGACTGTGACAGTCGCCAAAAAAATCGCCTAAGTGGGAAAGGCCCTTAAGGATATTGTGCTGAAATTTCAGGGCGGCATGGCGGCATAGAGGTCGAGCTACTGCCTTACAGTGCCAGACACTCGGGGTCGATCCTGACTACAGGTGCTTACCTGTACTGAGTCTGTACATTCTCCCCGTGACCTGTGTGGGCTTTCTCTGAGATCTTTGGTTTCCTCCCACACTCCAAAGACCTACAGGTTTGTAGGTTAATTGGCTTGGTGTAAATGTAAAAAAGATTGCCCCATCGTATGTGTAAGATGGTGTTAGTGTGCGGGGATTGTTGGTCGGTGCACACTCGGTTGGCTGAAGGGCCTGTTTCAGTGCTGTATCTCCAAACTAAATTAAACTATGCTTTACAAACACCTGCTTGAGTTGCAGTATTGTGTGCTAATTTGGTCATCTCATATTAGGGACGATGTCAATTGGCTGGAGAGAGTACAGAGGAGATTCGCCGGGATGTATAAGGCCTATAGTTGGGCTTGTCTTTCCTGGAGCAAAGGAGAGGTAACCTGATTGAAGCATATAAGTTTATGAGGGTAATAGATAGGGCAGATAGTCAAAATCACTTTCCCAAGGTAGGAGTATCAAAAACTAGAAGGCATAGGCTTAGTCAAGAGTCAAGAGAGCCATCTGTCCAGAAATGGATCAATGAAATTCTTCCTCGCAGTAGCACAGAAAATGTAAACACAATAATAAATGACTCAAAGAAGTTTAGTCTGCAGTAAATCCTCCAAATAACGATCACAGGAGGGAGGGTGAGGATGGTGTCCATTATTGCTGATTGGCCACTATAACCACGTGAAGGGGTTAATGTTTAACCCATGGCTAGGAGGAAAGAAACATGCCATGGGGGGGGGTGGGGGTTAAGCAAGCAGAATTCACAGGCTGGAGCAGCAGGGCCCCTGCTCTCACAGGCAGTGCATCAGGGACAGGTCCAGTATTCACGGCGTCTTCATGCTGTTCCCTCTCTCCACACAAACCAGAAGCTCCCGCTGAGTGGCGCCAGCTCGTTCGGTAACTGCCGGAAGTGGGGAGGAGGTGCAATGGGTATAACCAAAATCTACTAAATAGAGGTCTGTTATTGTAAGGGTTTACTATATATATATATATATATATATATATACAAACAAACGGTATTAGTGCAAAGAGGCATTCAGACAGACACTTAAATAAGAATGGTGTGGAAGGATATTGCCCTAATGTGGGAAAATGGGATGTGTA
Source organism: Leucoraja erinaceus (assembly GCF_028641065.1). NCBI lineage: Eukaryota > Metazoa > Chordata > Chondrichthyes > Rajiformes > Rajidae > Leucoraja > Leucoraja erinaceus. The sequence continues at coordinate 6,187,149 of NC_073387.1, forward strand.
GAAAAGATCAGCATGGACGTGGTGGGCTGCAGGGCCCAATTCTGCACCGAATAACTGGAGGACATAAGGAATAGTTGAACTCTGTGTCTTTCAAAAGATAACATGGAAGAAACGATGGGAGAAAGTTAAGGACAAGGGAGATAACTGAGGAATGGTTGCAGTGTTGCCACAGTGCAGAGCTAGGAAAATAATAGACATACATGGATCAGAATTTTAAAGCAAAGCACTATGTTTATGGACAAAATTTATATCCAGTGGATTAATAGCTCTGTTAAAATAATGGAGTTAGAAATATAAAATGAATGCATTATGCATTCAAACATTGATCTTTAGATGCTGTAATTTCAAGACTATAATTCTTACGCAGAAAATGAATGAATTTCCAATTACATAGATATATATCCATATAAAATCTGAAGGAGCTACCTGTTACTCAAATAAGAATGAATTTCATTGTCTCCGAAGATACACTACTGAATATAGAGATAAATTTAAAAATGGCTGTGCTCACATTGAGACATATGTACAGGTCTTTTTTAAATTGAAGCACTGTCTTCAAACACATCAAATGTGTGAAACTCATTTTATCTCCATATAGTTAGAAACCAGAGGTACATTTGAAATCAAAGAGAAAATGCATAATCCTTGGAAAGAAACGGCAATGGAACTGGATTTGCGAGGAGATCTCTTCTGATTTTTGAGCAACTTCAAAAGGCATCTTAGTTTTTGAGGAAGCCTGTGAACTAAACGCATGTAGTTAGGATGCCTGCTGAAAATAGTTGTGAGGGAGAAGGAAAACAGGAATCACAGATGGCTAGACTTGTTTGCATAGACTTGCCCAATCCATACCAGCTGCTATCTTCTTAATGGATGCCCCCCCCCGCCCCGCCTCCTCTCCCTCCATTAACTAGAATATATAATCATTCCCTCACATTGCAAAACATAAGAATCACAAATTTACTATTCTTTTTTTCTGACCCCGAATTGTCTATTTCACTATCAATTTCACCAATCAAATGTTATCTGAAATTTGAAGATAGACACAAACTCAGCAGGACAGGCAGTATCTCGGTATAGAAGGAATGGGTGACATTTTGGGTTGTAAATTGCTCGTTCTCAGCTTCCCCCAGTTTAGTTTCAGTCAAACACCACTGAATCAAGCACTTAATCAACTAATCTTTATTTTAACAAAACATTCCAGAAGGTCATGCCGGGCCAAGCGCTCTCCCAGAAGATCGACACAGGACCTCGTGGTAGCGGACATTTATATGTCCCAGGACCTTGAGGGGCCAAACCACATGGGGGTGGTCTCTGCAAAACTACTATACATGTTATCAATTTAAGAGAAACAGGGAGAACACCTGGACCCCTCACCATACTGTATACCAGTCTGAGCTTAGATTGGCTGACACCAATCAAAGCATGTAAAGTTCAGCTGACAAGGGTTAAGCAATTCTAACAAGTGCAGGGATCCTCCATTTTATGGTGTCTTTAATTTGGCCAATATTAACATTCCCCTGTTTTATCATTCATGATAACCCTCATCATAAATGATAACCAAATCAGCTAACCAGATATACATATATGTGTCCATTACATTTCTCATCTATCATGAACTATGGATGATGATGTTTCTTCCCAGAATCTTATCAAGCTTCCCAAGTTTTCATGGGCATAGCTTCACAATTTCCGTCTGATGAGTCTTCACCTCCCGAGTTTTTGTGGGTTTGAATTCCCTCCATCCGTGTTGTTGCCCATTCTTCCATCCCTTTCATAGTCGAACCTATAACATAAATTCCTGAAAAACTGGGGTCAAAGCAAGTTACCACCATGCGCCCATTCTTCCCCATACATTCACTATAATTCTATTTCACTTGAACCTATTATCTCTCTATCACTGTATCCCTATTCCTATTCTGTTCCCTAATATACTGTTTACTATCCTAAGATCAACACTAAAATCAGCCCTCTTCATATTCACACAATGTTATAATATGTATACCTGGTGGTGGGTCCTCATATAAATGTCAGCTGGATTCAGTCCAGATCTCCCGACAGGCATGACTAATTTAAAGCAAACATGATAAATGTTCCAATTCAACCCAATCCTGTCTCAGCCTTCAATTTATTATTTCAAATTTCTATGTCCATCTCATCCTTCTCATTCCATTGCATTGTGGCCCAAAACACAATTCCATTCCAATTCCTGTGGAATTCCAAGCTGTTCAAATTTAAACAATCAATTTCCATATGCTGTCAATTTCATCAAAAATCCAATTAAGAATGCCGAATCCAGGGACAATTTCTTTCCACCTTGATAGTAGAAGCCTCTTTACCATCAAGGGTCAAACAATTTAGATTCATCGGTTAAATATGCATTGGCTCTGCTATTCTCAATACCTGTTCAAAACTCTCTCATATTCACAAAGTCTCTCCACCAGTACCTCTTCCTATTTATGTTGTCTCCTTACTATGTTGACTCTTTACTAGGTTGACTCTTACCATATTGACTTTTACTATATTGGCTCCGTTCTCAGTCTAGAGGTTCTCGCTTATACTAGTTCTTAACTCTAAGTAATGTCCTAGATAGTTAGCATTGACCTTCCGAGAGGAACTCATTACCCAAATTTTCAGTCTACCTCATCATTTTGTGTACCACCACCTTACGTTCCCATGATACTTTTTAGTACTAAATCGGCAAATCCAATGTCTACTGGGGTCTGTCCTTTAGTATGGGTGCTACATTTTATTACAGAGATTTGTTTGGGTAGCATTAAGGCTTTCAATAAATTTGTCAGCAATTTGTTGTGTAATGTTTGGGTTCCTGCAGAAGTTAGGAATCCCCTATTCTTCCACAATTGTCCAAAGTCATGCACCACCCCAAATGCATATCGAGAATCAGTGTAAATATTTACTTTTCGATCTTCCCCAATAATTCAAGCCCGAATTAAAGCGAATAATTCAGCTTGTTGTGCTGAATAGGATGATTCAAAAGCAGCTGCTTCTCCAATCTCCGTATTCTAGTTAATAATTGCATACCCAGACAACCTCTCACTCTGCAGTCCAATGGATGCACTACCGTCCATATATAAAGTGATGTCAGGGTCTTCCATGGGTACATTCCCCAAGTCCTCCCTCACTGATGTTTCTTCCTCCATAGCAAATAGACAATGGTGTCCTGCTTCTGCTTGTTCTTCTGGGGGTGAAATAAGAAAAGAGGCTGGGTTAATCAATGCACAATGTTTGAACCGCAATTTCAGATTAGTCAACAGATAGATCTCATAGTTATTTTGGCAGGCCATTGTCAAGTGCTGGGTTTGAAGCTGCCCCAAGAATGCCGATACCGAATGTGAACTGTACACTACAATTTCCTGCAAGAGTGTCAAATTACCAGCTAATTGTAAACCATTGTAAATTGCAACTAAAAAATATTTGAGTGCAAAGAGGATGTCCCCTAGCTACTGGATCTAATATGGAGGAGTAATATGCAACTGGTCTATCTCTATGCTTTTGTGTTAGTACCGAAGCGGCACAGTCAGATAGAATTGTACAATACAGCTGGAAAGGACGATCGTATAATGACCTTCCCAATGCTGGAGCTTGCATTAATGATCTCTTTAAGTTCTCAAATGCTTCCTGTGCCTACTTTGTTAATTTTACTTTGCCCTCCTTGCTGGTATAAGGTGTTAGCTCCTTAGTTTCTAGAGCTATATTTGGAATCCAGGGGCTGCAATAATTAACCATACCCAACCATTGCCTCATTTGTTTGGCCTCTCTTGGGATTGGAAATTTGCAGATAGGTTTGAGTCTGCTCTTCTCAAGACTTCTTTCAGTGCCCGAAATTATAATCCCTAGAAATTTTACTTTCTCCTGAGTTACCAGCACTTTTGATGGTGAGACCACATATCCTAGGTCGGCTAGATGATTTAGTAGTTATGCAGTGTCCTTCCGATTAAGGGATTCATTTTTACTAGCCACTAATAAGTCATCAACAAACTGTACTAATGTTGAATTCATTGTCAAACTTAAAAGTACTTAACTGATCCTGCAGACACCGGGAAAATAAAGTAGGTGAATTGACAAATCCTTGAGGCAACCTGGTCCAAGTATATTGTTGACCCCTATATGTGAAGGCAAACAAATATTGGCTGTCTTCATGAAGAGGAAGAGAAAATAATGCATGTTGTAAGTCGACTATTGAAAAGACTTTTGCTTCAGCCGGTATTTGGGCTGGGATATGGGCAGGGTTTGGCACTAGGGCATGAAGTGGTTCTACAACAGAATTGATTTCCCTTAAGTCTTGTATGAGTCTATATTGTAGTCTTTGCCGGTTTTGGAACGGCAAGAATAGGGGTGTTACAAATCGATTGGCACTTCACCAATATTCCTTGTTCTAGCAAACCCCAAATTAATTTGTCAATGCTGCTGATGGCCTGTGGTTTCAATGAATATTGTCGGATTGAAGAAAGTGTTACCCCTTTCTGAGAGCTACACGGATGGGATTAATGTTCACGCACCCAACCTGAGCAGTGTCCTCCACCCATACCTGAGGGTCCACGTACTCATATGCCTCACTCCCCAGATGATAACGCAAGTGGGTAACAACTTTCCTTGGGGACTGGTAAAATTCAACAACACATTGATTAGACAAATTTTGCTTTTGATAATTATTTGGGACTGCTAAGGTATTTGCCTTTCTTACCATCGTTCCTAGGTCTTTAGCTTTGGCCGGGAAATTCACCTTTTGGGTGATGTGAGGGTCAGTTCTTTTCCATAATTGTGCTGGTATTTTAGCATCCTCGGCAGCTCCCTCTTTTCCTTCCACTAGTGCCAATACTTCTATTTCCAATTCCTGTCCTTCGAATGATTTAAAGAAGGTTTCCAGCTCTCTGTCCTTCCCACTCCTATCGTAAGCCAGTTTAATGTGAAGTGGGGGTTCTTCTTCCAGATCTAAGGACCACCATTGAGGGGTCACTTTGGAGTAACATTGTCCTGCAGGGGCCCAGGAGGTCACTACTATACCTCTATCGCCACATTCTATTTTTAGTTGGAAAGCACAGAGTAGATCTCTTGTTACAATCTAATCCGGTTATCACAAATCTATGTTTGATCGCCTTTCCTCCATATACTACTTCGACTGGCTCAGAGATGGGATACTGGCAAACTTGTCCTTGAAACCCGGACAGGTTCTGAACTTCTCTTGATTTTGGTAAATAATAAATTGATTGAAGAGATGACATGGATGTGCCTGTGTCTACTAGGAAGGTGCAGATTTTACCTTCAACCTGTAGAGATAACATAGGTTCCTCATCAGACTTGCATCCAGTCACTACTAGGTTCCCTAATTATAGGCGTGTGAATGGGTTATTCTGAGAAAAGGAGATGTGTCCCCTTGACTCCTGATTTTCCTACCAGTTCCCTCTGTGCTCTCTAGGGTCTCGTTGATCCCTCCATTCTCTTTGATCTTGGAGATTTTTTCTGTGACCCCCTCTGTCATTCCTTTCTTTATTTGGGCACCCCCTACTCCAGTGACCTACCCCTCCGCAACCATAACACTGGCCCATTCCTGATGGCCGGCCTGTCCTCAACCCTGGTCTTTGGAGGACTGGCTCTAGGCCAGGTGCATCTCTGTAATACCGGTCAGGATATTCCGGGACTAACTTCTCCCAGTCCATAGTTTGCTGGTACTCTTAGGATCCATGATTCAGAGTAGAATGTTGGTACTTCTTTTCTGATCACGTATTCAGTTCTTGGTTTTACTGCAGGTGGGCTATCCTGCTTCTTTATGTCCTTCCAATGATATCTTACAGCCCTCGCCATTTGGCTGGCACTATTTTCTGTCCAGTCCATGTTATTAGTCTTAATGGCTTCTGCTACATCGGTGGGAAGACAATTCAGTAAGATGGCACAATATTGAGGGGAATTTACTCCATTTCTGTAATTTAAGTCACCCGACTGGTCCATATATAATTCAGAGAATCGCACTAAAAACTCATCTGCTCCTTCTCCCCTTTTTGGTCTTACATCTAATATTCTGGCCAAATCGATTGGTTTCTGAAGGGTGTTGGCGAGAGCTGTTAAAGCAGCTTCCTCCCTTGCACCATTGTCCGTTATTATATTTTCAAGAGCTTCAAGTGACTGATGTCCTAAATTCGTTAAGAATCTGATATGCTCACTTGTGGGAATTATTTGCTGGATCACCGCCCATAAACCCCGGGAATCAGCGTGATAAACGTGCATTGTAGCTCTTAAGTGATCCACAAACGAAGCGGGTGATTTTTCATGATCGGGTATTTGACTTAAAATAGCCATCGTCTCATTAGGCTTCCATGGGGAATAAACTCTAATTGTATGGGGATTATTTGCACTTACTGCATTGGTTGGATCAAAAGAAGGGTTAGGCATTTCCCTTACGGGGAACTGTCTAAGGGTTGTTTGTTTAGCTTCAGGATCTACCTCAGCCTCTTCAATTAATGTCTCACACCCAGATGTATCTTCCCCTTCACAAGGGGGTTCACGGTACTTTCTAAATGATTTATTTCCTTCCTTAACTGCTCGTTCAATTTGTCTAGGGGTATGCTCTTCTTTTCTCTTAACTAATTGAATTAATTTTCTAGTCTGGCTTCTGGCACCGTGAACTCTAGGTCTGTCTACAATGTACGGAGCGGTCGGCTTTAAGGAAGTTTGTGCCATGGAATTTGATTGTCTATTCCGGTCACAAGCTATGCAATGTACATCTGAGGTATTGGAATCATCGGATGTATAAGGTGGTGGATGTGAATTTCTAGTTCTAACACTCTCCCAGTCTTCTAAATAACCATCGTCATCCCCCTCGTAACCATCAGATCCTCGCACTTAAAACTTATGGCTGACAGTCAATCTGATTGATACGTAGGTCAGACCTGTATTTAAATACCCCACCAATTGGATACCAAATCTAGCCTTTGGCCACTCTCACCCAATGAAGCACGTCAGGCTCTCGTTAAAGCATCTGCAGTCTGCCAACTACGACCAACCCCAGCAGGGCCTCTAACCCCACCCTGGTTTTATGGACCGCTAACCCAAAGGAGTGCTAACCAACCCCTCCCCCTTCCCCATGCTTGCTGGGCTCTATTCTAATGATCTCGATTAGACCCGTCCCCAAGCCTGAGAATGATCGATCAACTCCGACTAACGAAGTGCCGAAATTCAATGCGAAAACCACGCCGTGGGCCTGATTTCTGCACTCGCGATCGAAACAGCTCAACACCCTTGATCGCAAACTTGTGTTTGGGGGGTCTTTTGAGATCCCGGATAAGCCCCCAATGTAAATCTAAGCTTTCCCCCAGTCTAGTTTCAGTCAAAAACCACTGAATCAAGCATTTGATCAACTAATCTTTATTTTAACAAAACACAATTACAGTTCAACTACGATACCTATCCTACCACGGGTTCCATCCTCGTATCTGCCTGATCAAGCCCTCTAGGCCTCGCTCAAACAAAGACAGTCCAGAAGGTCACGCAGTCCCAAGCGCTCTCCCAGAAGATTGACGCAGCTGACTTGTAGCTGACTTTTATAGGTCCCAGGACCTTGAGGGGCCAAATCACATGGGGGTGGTCTCTTAATAATCCAATTACAGGTATCGATTAAACCCATACATAACAGGCATTTCCCTAACCCAATAATACAGAGGCTAATACATTGAAGAAGAAAGAAAACTCTTGAAGGAAGCAAACAAGAACAAACATTGAAACATGTGACCTGAGATTCAAACAGTTTCTCCAAGGCTCAACAATTTGACCAATCATCGATTAGCAGAATGACCATCTTGCAACATTATTTACACTATTTGCAATACTTTTTATTTTATTATTTTTTTATTTTTTATTAGAAGTACAGTAAATTACAGTAATACACATCACATATATCTTATTACATTTTGTTGTACCACATTTTTCGAGCTTTAAAAAAGGTAGAAATAAAATAAGTAAGGAAAGTGAGCAAGAATCGTGAAGGTGCAGGAAAGTGTTGGGAGAAGAAAGCCCCTTGGGGAAGAAATTAGAGAAGGAAGAAAGGAAATAAGACCCTAGAAAGAAAAGAAATAAAAAGGAAAAACAATCGCTCTATTGTAACACAAAACTCCGCAAAAGAGGATATACCAACCGTGTTTTTAAAAAAAAAAAATTATTTTATACCCCGCGTTACCATTTATATTTTAAATTACTATTTCACCATATGCTTGTAATAGTTCCGTAAATGAAGACCACGTCTTTTGGAAGTGGTCTGCTTTGCCTGCTAGGAGAAGTCTCATCTCTTCCATGTGTAGTGTTTCGAACATGTTTGAAATCCACATTTTTACTGTTGGTATTGGAGCATTTTTCCAAAATTTGAGTATAAGCTTTTTTCCCAATATTAGCCCGTAATTAAGTAAGTTCTTTTGAAACACATTTAATTTGGGGTTATCTTCCGATATTCTAAAAATGATCCATTTTGCTTTTGGTACAAGTTTTATTTTAAATAATTTTGTGAAGATTTCAAATATTTTGTTCCAGAATTTTTGAATTTTTATACAGAAAACAAAAGAGTGCGCTATGTTAGCTTCTTGTGACTGACATTTATCACAAATGGGTGAGACATAGGGGAAAAGTTTATTTATTTTAGTTTTTGAATAATATAGTCTATGTAATGTTTTATATTGAATTAGAGTATGTCGTACATTGATCGAGCATTTATGCACATATAGTAAGTGTTTATCCCAGCTCTCTTTTGAAATTTTTATAGCTAGTTCTTGTTCCCAGTCTTTTCTAATACCATCGGTTGTAGGTATTTCTATATTTAAAATAATGTTGTATAAGTATGATATTAGATTTGCTGATTCAGCCTTTGTCTTCATGGCTTCATCCAATAAGTCTGGAGGCATGTTATGATAGTCTTTTGTGTATTTTTTCAGATAGTCAGGGATTTGAAGATATTTAAAATATTGATTATTTTTCAAATTATATTTCAGTTGAAATGATAATAATTTTCCTAATTCATACAAGTCTCCGAGCGTTTTGATTCCCATTCTTTCCCATTGTGTAAATGATTTATCTATAATTGAGGGTTTAAACGATGGGTTATTGACTATTGGCATTAAAAGAGATAGATTTCTTAATTTTAGATTCTGTTTTATTTGTTTCCACGTTCTAATTGTGCTATGTATCATTGGATTTTTATTATAATTTTTGTTATTCAGGTTCATTGGTGAGAGGAGAGTCGCTCCTGTATTACCAGGAGCGCAGTCCTCTCTCTCCATTACAATCCAATCCACCTGCTGGGCAAAGTTGTCCAGCAGGTGAATCATATTTTTAATATTTACTGCCCAATTATAGTACATAAAGTTAGGGAGCGCTAGACCACCCATCTCTTTTGGTTTACTGAGGTGTGCTCTTTGTATTCTGCGGGATTTGTAATCCCATATAAAATTTGTATTGTCTGAGTCTAGTTTTTTGAAAAACTTTTTTGGAAGATATATTGGAATTGATTGAAATAAATATAGGATTTGTGGTTAAAAAGATCATTTTTATAGCATTTATTTGACCTATTAAAGACATCGGGAGCGTTTTCCAGAATTTGATTAGATTATTTAGTTTCTTAAGTAAGGGGCTAAAATTGGCATTAAACATAGCGTGATATTTTCTACTGATTTCAATTCCTAAATATTTAAATTTTTCTGTAGCTATTTGAAAGGGGAATTTCAAGAGATGTGTTGAGTCTTTCGGTTTTATCGACATAATTTCACTTTTGTTCCAGTTTATTCTGTATCCTGAGAAAGATCCAAAGTCCTCAATTAGATTTAATATGTTTGGTATACTGATTTGGGGTTTTGTGATATACAGTAATGCATCGTCTGCGTATAAAGATATTTTGTTATTTGAATATTTTGTATTATAACCGTAAATATCCGGGTGTGTTCTAATTTTTTCAGCTAAAGGTTCAATTACCAGAGCGAATAATAGCAGTGATAATGAACATCCTTGTCTATTGCCCCTTGTTAATTGGAATTTCGTAGATAGTATATTATTAGTTAATATTCTAGCCGTGGATTATTATATAATAATTTTATCCATGCGATGAAGTTCTCTCCCATTTGAAATTTTTGCAATACTTTAATCATGTAATCCCATTCTACTTGATCAAACGTTTTTTCTGCGTCCAATGAAATGATAGATAACTCTTGTTCTTGAGGTTTGTGAGCGTGCATTATGTTAAACAGACGACTCAGGTTATTAAATGAATGTCTCTTAGGTATAAATCCCGTTTGATCCTCATTTATTAATTTACTAATATATTGGCTTAGTCTTCTAGCTAGTGTTTTTGCTAATATTTTTTGATCCCTATTTAACAAAGCAATAGCTCTATATGAGCCTGTTTCTGCTCTATCTTTATCTTTTTTAAGTATTAATGTGATCGTTGATTCTGCTAGTGTTTCAGGTAAGATTTGTTCTTTAAAAGCGTATGTATACATTTTCTGTAGACGTGGTGTAACTATGTCGTAAAAACATTTATAAAATTCATTACTGAATCCGTCTGGTCCTGGTGTTTTTCCATTCTTAAGTGTGTTTATTGTGTCTTCTATTTCCTTAGATGTAATTTGTGCTCCCAGTTCCTCGTGTTCCTTCAATTCTAGTTTTGGAAGGTTACAATTGTCCAAAAATTCTGAAGCTTTATTATTGTCTATTAGCGTTTTCAATGTGTATAAATTCTTGTAAAATTGAGCAAATCTTTTATTGATATCATTAGGTAGTGTTAATAATTCCGCTCAATCTGATTTAATCTTTAAAATTGCATGATCTTTTTCCCGTTTTTTCAGTTGGCGTGCAAAAAGTTTATGGGAATTCGAAATGTTCTTGTTTTGTAATTTGGAATTATTTTATAATCTTCTCTGATAATAATTTATTTAGCTTAAATTTCAGTATTAAAATTTTAATATGTTTATCCATAGTTGGGTCTTTAGCATTATCTATATCTAGTTGTCTGGTTTGTTCTTCTAATTGTCTTTGTTCATTCTCATTTGTCTTGTTTTGAAAAGCTTGATATGAGATAATAACTCCTCTAATAAATGCTTTGAAGGATTCCCATAATAAAGTGGTCGATATATCTGGTGTATCGTTTGTCTCAAACAATAGGTCCATCTGTTTTTTTAGATATATACTCCCTTGTGGGTCTTTCAGAATTTGCGAGTTAAACCTCCAGAACGATTTGTTCGTAGACATTCCTTCTAATTTTAAAACGAAAGTTAGCGGGGGAGTGATCTGAAATCGCATTGGTGTGATATTTAGGGTTCATAGTATAAGGGATTAGTTTTGTATCCACTAGGAAGAAGTCTATACGTGAGTATGTTTTATGTACCATTGAATAAAACGAGTATTCCCTTCCAGTCGGATTCGCGATCCTCCAGACATCTGCTATATTTGTATTTGTTATATATGTATTTAAGAGTTCACTAGTTTTAGATTTCATATTACCTCTTTGTTTTTGCATCGATTTATCTAAGTACGGATCTAAAACACAGTTGAAGTCTCCTCCAATTATAACATTTTGGTAGTTAAATTCTGCGATTGTATTCAGGATTTTATTAAAAAATTGAGGATTATCAAAATTGGGGGCATATATGTTTACCAAAGTGATTGGCGTAGCATGGATCTCTCCTGTAACTATAAGATATCTCCCTTCCTTATCTGATATAATGTTCTTTGATTTGAATGGTATTCCTTTGCGAATAATAATTGCGGTGCCTCTGGATTTCGAAGTATATGAGGAGTGAAATGTTTCACCTATCCAATTCGCCCTCAATCTCATCTGATCTTGATGTTTAAGGTGCGTTTCTTGTAGAAAAGTAATGTCCGTGTTATATGATTTCAACTGAGCTAGTATTTTGCCTCTTTTAATTGGTTCATTAATACCCCTTATATTCTAGCTACACAGTGTGATTCCTCCCATTTTCTTTTGTTTATCATCTTGCATTTTCACCGATTTTAATACCCTTATTTATTACGGTGCATCCATACCTTAGGACTCTGAATATTTGGGGGGCGTTTATATTATTAACTTCCTTGGTAGATCCCTTTTGTGATTTTCCTTGAAAAAAAAACCACACAGTAGTGACATATTGTGATTTTTTTTTAAATTGAACAAGTAAAATAGTAAGATTAAACGAGAACTTACCAGTTTGAAGTTTGATCTGTATTTTATGAGGAGTTACGATGAGGGTTTACGTGAAGAAGCCCGTCCCAGGACGCGTTGCGGCATAACTTCAAAGCAGCGGTGTGGAATCACAGACAGACACGTATTTGAAGTAACATAGTAAAGAACAAAGAGACATCAATTATCAGTTTGATCCATGTAATGAGGGTGGGAGCGGAGGGCACGTAAACCCTCATCGTAACTCCTCATAAAATACAGATCAAACTTCAAACTGGTAAGTTCTCGTTTAATCTTACTATTTTACTTCGGAGTCACGTGAGTGATTCCGTGAAGATTTCAAAGCTCTGTGATTTCAAACCGTGTAACAGTTTATATCACTCGCTGCCGAAGCCTTTGAGGGAGGAAGCGTGTTATCATAATCAACCAATGATTCTGTTTATAGAAAAACCCATGGTATTTTACAATAACACTGAAGAATTTTAAAAAATGCTCCCCTTGGCTATTTTGAATATTTGCAGATTGGAATCTTCCTGCAAATAAAAAACCAGGTTTTGTCAACAGTTTATAATTTATTTCTCTCTGAACGTTTACCCCCACTATTCTGCTGGAGCCAGGATGTGGTTTATAGGTACGTCCATTCTTTTGCCGTTGACGTGGAAGCTTCTCCTGTGGGATGACAAGTTTGACATGTTAGTTTTATCCCAAGATCTTTAACCTGCTTGAGCCATTTCAAAAAAGGCTTGTTACCCGACCACAAGGTTTTTTGTAACCAACCCACAAGGCTTTTCATCTCCCTCGCATAATTAGGTTGTGTCTATGTAAGGTAAAAAAGGGTCTTGGTACATTACCGTGTTCTCTGGCGGGTAAGCCCGGATTTTATGACTGGATAAAGTATTCCTGGTCTGGTTTGACCATTCCCTGGACAAATGATAGAGATCTGGTCTGAAGCTGTGAGCATGGTGTCCAGTTGAAATAGGAGTAGTGACTGGACCCTCTGTGCTGCTCCATGTGCCTTTAACATATGTTTTTAGTGCATAGAAGGTTCAGGTTTTGGACTCTGGCTGGTGGGATCCCCTGAAGTGTGGTTAACCACTGTGACATCCCATATATAGGTGTACATTGTCTAGGGGTTTAGAGTTTTAATACCCTTCATTACCACCAGCCAGTGACCCCATGGCCTGTTGTCCTGTAGCTGTTTTGAAAAAGAACAGGCAGGGCAATTCTAGCTGTGTTGATGGCACTGTAGCCGAATCCTTCATCATGATGAAGGTTCTCCAGGAATTCCAGTTCGTAGTACCTGATTCGGATGAGTAGGTTTTCCCCTTTATCCTTGCAGTACTTCTCTTGATGCTGGACAAGTGTTGTAGTCCAGTGGATGTTCAAAAGGATGCTGACATGGTGTCGATTATTCAGTATAACAATCCCAGTCCCAGAGGTTTGCGCAGAATCTGCAGCTCAGGAGCTTATTTCTCATGGCACAGTAGATTTGTGCCCGGCTCCGATATTAATAATTCTGGGTACTGGAAAAACACCATCCAAGTTCCAACAACCATGTTATGGCGTGAAGTGAAACAAGGCCTGCGTAAGTCCGTCAGGTACTATCAAATACCTGAAGCAGAATCCTTTTGTACTGTGCGTTGTTCTCGATTGGTGAGGCAGAAGGGAAAATACATAAAATTAATTTCACCAATGCTGCGTGAACGCATTTGTCTATCAATATTATAAATACATTCTTGAATGACAACATGACCTATAGGCCAGAAAAGCTAATATATATAGCTGACGATCTTTCTGCTGGAACTATCTGTCCCAGAGAAATGTTTTAATGAGGATTCCACTTGCCCAGGGTCTGGTTTCCCCCCGCGACATACATAGGACATCCCCGAACACCTGGTGATATAGCGTTAATGCAAATAATCGATATCAGTTTCACATTCCATTTTAATTGTCATTGTCAGTGTACAGTACAGCGACAATGAAAATGCATTAATATCTGTTGCATCATATAGCTTGATAGTTTTGTTAAACTTTATATGAAAAACATCTAATTGATGTTGTCCTTACTTTTATGTGACCTGGTGTCTGTCACCTTATTTTGCTTACCAGGCAGGTAAGTTGTTGATAGTCCAATACCTCTATGGATATACCATTGCCAAATTGTTTTGACCAACTTGTCATATGATACCGACTTTATGCTGCCATATGGTTAATATAGGCCACCTCCATAGTGTAGTCTTATTTATACCCATACATGCAAGTGCTTAAACTCATAATTTTCACCCGAGCAATTTTTTAGATACTTAATGCCCAGTATAAGTGGTAACCCCACCACTGTCTTTCTGATATTATTTCAGTGGGTAACTTCATGAGATGCTCAATGACAACCTATATGTTGATTTTGATACTAACATCTGAATCATGTAGACAGAAAATGGTACCATTTTCCCCCAATTACTCTGTTATTTGTCGAGTAGTTGGTAGTTTGACCATTAATTTGTTCTTTGTTTGTGCCAATTCAACTATGTTGTCTCTTGGCAACATTAAAGTTACGTGGACTGAATTAATATGAAAGCCAAGATAGTCCAAGAAAGCGCTCTATTTGCTGGTAGGAACCAGACCCACCTACCTCCATGGATATTGGCGGGGTTGTGTTTTTTCTTTTTGAGTGTTCTTCCCTGTCGATGTACTGGCGATGTTGGGGGGAGGCGCATTTTCCAGGGGGTCCGCTGCAGGCCCTGACCTAAAAAGGTTTCTGGGGATAGTGCGGCCCCAAGCTTTGACCAGTCGCATATTCGGGACGCCGACTGGTAGATACAGTGGTGTGCTGCCGCCTGGGTGGAAATGAAGAGCTTTGGTATGTTCGTTGCCGGTGGTGCCCTCATGAGGCTAAAGGTCTTACACGCCTCTTCCATCTCTTTGAGCTGTTTGTTCAAGTCCTCCCCAAATAAAAATTGAGTCGGTCTCTACTGATGGAGTTTTGCATAATCCTGCAAATTTAGGATTGAGGGCCGGCCTGATGTTGTCTCTTCTCAGGTTATTCAGCTCATATTGTGTCGTGCACATGAGTGCCAGGACATCCTGTTGGTGAGATGTCATATCTACGGTCTCGACACCCCGCGCATGGGCTGTTATAGCCGCCGTGAGGAGGCGAAGTATGCGCTGGAGTTCGACCTCCTGTGTCCGAATCGGTCCCCCCACGTTGCCCCATATTTGAGGATTGAGGCTCTTGACCTTGAGAGCCTCACAATTATCCGGGGCTGTGTGCTCCTCAAGCACTTGGGCGAGCACCTTCTCCTGCAGTGGTTTGTTGGAGAGATGGTTTATGCTGTCAGCCATCCTTGGCTCCAGTGGTGCTCCAACCCGTGGGGTAGCGACGAATCGGCTTACGACCCCCAGCAGCTTTTCCTGCACACCCTGCTCTCTTTCGCTCCTTCCGCCTGCCCCATACTCAGACCAGCCTGCCCCTGGTCACCGATGCTAACCTCCCATTCCTGGTCCGAGGTCGCAAAGGGAGGTGCCGGACTCAGCACCATGGAGGGGGCGCCTGTCCTGTCTGTCCGAGAGCGCTGCTGCTCTCGGTAGACCATCCCCTCCAATAGCTGCTGGATTCAGCTTAGGCGGCTGTCTCTCCCCCGCTTTGGGGTGGACATTTCCCCCTCCGACGAATCGGAGACGACCGGCCGTTTTCCGCTTTCCCAGTCCGCCGTGTAGGCTATGGCGAGACTGGCTTGGCTCGGTCTCAGGGATAGCGAAAAAACGCTCTACGAGCGACGCTGCCGCCGGTTGCTGCCCCGCTGGTAGAGTTGGAGCGGGGCAGTTCCTCTTTGCGAGTTCTGCGTTGTGTTCCTGAACTCTGTAATAAAACACAACTGCAAACTCACCTTTCCAATGCCCAAGAGTCGTTCCTGCAGCTCAGGCAGCTGTCTCTCCCCCTCCTGGGTGGAGAGACTTCCCAGTCCAATGTCGTTCCACTGCCGGGTTTTCCACACATCCAGCCCGCTCCCTTTTGCCGTTGACGTGGTCAGGGCTAGCGGGCTGGCTCGGTCCCGATGTCGGGTTTGCGGACCGCCCCCTAAGCGGTCCTACCGCCTGTTGCTGCCCTGACTCTCTCTTGAGCGGGCAGGTGCAGCATATTTCCCCCCTGAGCCCCCAGCTGATGCTGGTGGGCTTGGTGCAGAGTCGGGAGCGGGCCGCTGATTAGCGGACCTCGCTCTCCCTGTACTCGGGCTGCTGCTCACCTGCACTCGGGCTGCAGCGTACTCCACGCCAGCTCTGCACAGTAGGTTCCCCTAACGGCTCCGCAAATGTCGGAAGCCTTCTCCCGCCCGCCTGCCTGCCTGCCTCACCTGGACAGTGAGTGGAGAGCGAGCGAGGACTAAGGGGAACCCCCAACGGAGCGCTAGCGCCGTCTTCCAGCTGTCAACTGTAGCCCCTGGGGAGATTTTCTCGGCACCGGCACAGGTCCCATTCATGGTCCGCCGGCGCTCTGTCTCCCTGGTAGCGTCTTTCCTCCCCTCCCTCGAACGGGAAACTCCTGCCAGAGTCCAAGGGGGCCGCTTGCACGTCCCTGCGGGAAAAAACAAGCAGACGCAAAGGGGCTGTAAAAGGAAAAGGTAAGTACTTACCTAAACTTAGATTTTACTTCGGAGTCACGTGAGTGACTACGTGAAGAACCCACCCAGCGCGCAGGCGCGCCATTACGTCAGCAGTGCAACAGCGGCAGCAGCTGGAGCCAGGCTCTCCAGCTGCAGCATAAAGACGAGACCTCAGGTAAGTGCCTTTTTTGTTTCAGAGTCGCGCTAGAGAGAATAATGGCCTCTCGCAAGCGACCAGCCAGGAGGACTGCCTGCCCTACTCCACCCGAGGACGGGTCCATAGCGGGACGGCAGCCTCTCGCAGCGGAGGAGCTTTTTCAACGCTCCCGCTCACCCGACACCGAGCCGCCCCCAGTGCTGCAAATCTCGACGCCCCGCACAGGGAGGAAGGCGACACAGAAAACCGACCGGCCGGTGTCCTCCGATGATTCGGAGGAACGGGAACACTCTCCCCCACCGAAAAGGGGAGACGTTCGGATGAGCTGCATGAGGCAGCTCCTCGAACGTATGATTAATGAGGAGATGCGGCATCTCCCAGGAGGACGGGCTTTGGCCTCCTCCTCTCCACACCCTTCTGTACCCTCTATATTCGAGGGCAGTAAGGGAGGCCAGGACTGGGCTGGCCTATCCCAAGGGCAGGCGGAGGATATCGTCAGCATGCCGGGCGTGCCGGAAGAAGAGCTACTGGGTGTAGTGGGCCGATATGCGGCACCACCAACAACTGGGATGGTGTTGCCACCCAGAATGGCGGCAACTATAAACAGGCTGTCCAACAACCCGCTGCAGGACAAGGCTGTCCAGCAGGCCCTTGACAACTACATCGCGCCCGAAAATTGCGAGGCGCTGAAGGTCAAGACGGTAAATGGGCAGATCTGGAACCAGCTGGGGCAGCACATAAGGGCTCAGGAGGTAAAAATGCAGCGAGTCCTGAAGCTACACTCAGCAGCCGTCACCGCCTTTGCTCGGTCAGTTGGGGAGGAAGACCTGACCATACCCCAGCAAGATGCCCTCGCACTGATGTGCGGCACCACGTACGAGCTAAACAACCTACGGCGGGACAACATCAGGCCTGCCCTCAACCCAACATATGCGGGCCTCTGTAAAGCTCCAGCGCCCGAACGACAGGCGCTGCTATTTGGTGCGGATCTGCCCAAAAGGCTCAAGGAGTTGGAAGAGGCGGCAAAACCAGTAGGCCTCATGAGGGCAGGGCCAGGACCGAGCAGGGCGAAGACACCCAGTTGGCCGCACGCCTCGGCAGCCACCAGCAGATACCGAGCTGGTGAAAGCCTGGTGACCGCCTCCCACTACCCCCAGTGCTCTTTTTTAGAGCGGGGCCCAGGGCGGAGCCGTGGGAAGATGCGCCGCCCCACCGCAGCACCAACACGGACAACCTTGGGCCAGACCCACCGGAAACGACCCCACAAGTGAACATGGAGGTAGGTGGGTCTGGTTCCTGTCAACATACACAGACAAAGGGTGTAGTATTAACAGGGGGACGTTTGAGGTTCTTCAAGCATGTTTGGTGCTCCCTTACTAACAATCAGTTTATACTCAACAGTATTAGTGGATACAAGATTGAATTCAAACCAGGCGTAGAACCGCCAGTTCAGCACATGCCCCAAAGGGTGTTCCTTCCCTCGGCAGTTGAGAAGGTAGAAGGACAAGCTGAACTTGATCGGCTCGTGGCTAAAGGCATCATAGAAATGACCACACACGAGCCGCAAGAATTTGTATCAAATATTTTTCTCAAAACTAAAAAAGATGGTGGATGTCGCATTATTATTGACCTGACATCACTTAATCAGTCTGTTGAGTATCAACATTTCAAAATGGAGACATTTGTCACTGCCAGACAACTGATCTCCAAGGGATACTACATGGCAAGCATAGATATCAAAGATGCTTACTATTTGGTACCCATTCATAAAGATTACTTTAAATATCTGAAATTTATCTGGAGGGGCCAGCTATGGCAGTACCGAGCTTTGCCCAATGGTTTAACGACAGCTCCCAGACTATTTACGAAAATTCTTAAAGTGGCCATGAAGAAATTGAGAGAATTAAAACATTTAGTAGTGGCCTATCTGGACGATGTTCTCATATTAGGAAGAACACGGGATCAAGCTGTCGCAGGAGTGTTAGCCACTAAACAACTCCTTGAAACTTTGGGTTTTATCCTCCACCCAGATAAATCAATATTGGAGCCTACTACTAACATGGATTACTTAGGCTTCACTATTGACACGATTCACATGACTGTCACTCTGCCCAGCAACAAAACAGTTTCACTCATTGAAGCTTGTAGCCATTTAATTGCCCACACCGCAACCTAGAATACGGCATGTAGCCAGAGTTATTGGCTCTATAGTAGCAGCATTTCCGGCTGCCCAACATGGGCCCTTGCATTATCAAAATCTCCAAAGAGCAAGGACTCATGCATTACGCCTTCATAGGGGGCATTATGATCGCAAAATGGATTTACCCGCTGAAGCCAAATTAGAACTTCAGTGGTGGGTTGACAATATTTGGCACAGTCACAGTCCTATCACCGTAACCAATCCTAACATAACCATTGCAACGGATGCCAGTGCTTTAGGCTGGGGAGCTACTAACTAACTCCAAAGACAGCACAGGTGGCAGATGGACTAATTCAGAGGCATCGCTACTACACTCACTGGGCATTAACTTTTTGGAAATGCTCGCCGCCTTTTATGGGCTAAAAGCATATGCATCTGGTATGCGACACGTGCATGTTAGAATTATGATCGACAACACTACGGCAGTATCTTATATCCAGCACATGGGTGGCATTAAATCAGTATCATGCGACAAATTAACTGCTATAATCTGGCAATGGTGTGTCGAGAGACATATTTGGCTATCAGCTGCCTATTTACCAGGCAAGCTAAATTTAGTGGCGGACACCAGGTCACGAAAATTCAACGACAACATCGAATGGATGTTGGACCCAAAATCATTTGCTAAAATTATCAAGCAATATGGTACGCCAGATATAGATTTGTTTGCGTCTAGGTTAAATCACCAACTACCCATGTATGTGGCTTGGGAACCAGACCCAGAGGCAGCAGCGGTAGATGCCTTCACGCTGGACTGGGGAAATTTCTTTTTCTATGCTTTCCCTCCCTTCTGCCTCATCAGTCGGGTACTCCAGAAAATTCAGGCAGACTCAGCCTCTGGCATTCTGGTCGTGCCCGACTGGCCTACCCAACCATGGTTCCCAATGTTCCACGACATGGTGGTAGAGACACCAATGGTCCTTCAACACCACCCCCAATTATTGACTCACCCGGTAACTGGCATTAGCCATCCATGCCACCAAAAATTGAAACTCCTGGTTTCCAGATTTTGAACAGGCCTTACCGGGGATTGGGGTTATCAGACAGAACAATCACCACCATGTCGGCATCCCTGCGAGTTTCCACCAAGAAACAGTACCTGACCTTCATCAGGAAATGGGAACAGTACTGTCTGGACGCAGGGACATCCTACACGACGACTTCGATCTCGGATGTGCTGGAGTTCCTGGCCCACCTGCACCATGATCTCAAGATGAGCTACAGTGCCATCAACACGGCTCGGAGCGCACTGTCCGCATATCTAATGCCGATAGAACAGCATAGTGTGGGATCCCACCCTCTAGTCATCAGACTCCTTAAGGGGATCTTTAATACCAAACCCCCTACGCCTAGATACACTCACATGTGGGATGTGAGTGTAGTTCTCACACACCTTCGAGGTTGGCCTCCGGTGGGATCCCTGAGCCTGGAACAGGCCACTTACAAAACCCTCATGCTCATGGCGCTTGTCTCAGCTCAAAGGGTCCAGTCGCTCCATCAGCTTAATCTAAACTACATGGTGACCACCCCAGATACCATTACTTTCACTATGCCGGGGTTGGTAAAACAAAGTAGACCAGGTACATCAAACTCCCCGATGATCTTCCGGGCTTACCCTCCAGAACCTAGGCTGTGTGTGGTGACCCACCTTCAACATTATCTAGACACTACCCAAACGCTAAGAGGGAGAGAGAAAGCCTTATGGGTTAGCCACAGGAAGCCTCTTGGACGGGTAATCAGCCAAACATTATCCAGATGGTTGAAACAGGTCCTCAGCATGGCAGGGATTAACACTAATGTTTTTAAATCCCATTCAACCAGGGCAGCGTCCACCTCAGCGGCGGATAGGATGCAGGTTCCCCTCGACCACATCCTCAGAGCAGCGGGATGGTCAAGGGAATCGACATTCCAACGATTTTACAACAAACCGCTGATGGAACAGGACGTCTTTGCGGATACTGTTTTACAAACCGCAAAGTTATGATTTAAAGCCCATGGGAGCTATTTTGTTTTTGTTATAGTTAATAAATATTTCTTTTATAACTAAACAAACTTGTTGGTCTCTAGCTACCACTTCCTCCCTCGATGACCTTTCGGCAGTGAGTGATATAACTGTTACACGGTTTGAAATCACAGACCTTTGAAGTCTTCACGTAGTCACTCACGTGACTCCGAAGTAAAATAGTAAGATTAAACGAGTACTTACCAGTACGAAGTTTGATCTGTATTTTATGAGGAGTTACGATGAGGGATTACGTGCCCTCCGCTCCCACCCTCATTATATAGATCAAATTCGGACTAATGTCTCGTTGGTCTTCACTATCTTTACTTCAACTAGTGTCTATCTGTGATTCCACACCGCTGCTTGGAAGTATGCCGCGCCTGCGCGCTGGGTGGGTTCTTCACGTAATCCCTCATCGTAACTCCTCATAAAATACAGATCAAACTTCGTACTGGTAAGTACTCGTTTAATCTTACTATTCTCTCTCGTTTTCTTCGGGAGCCCTGACTCCCGGCTGCCGCTTTGCATGCCGAAAACGTAATGCCGCAACGCGTCCTGGGACGGGCTTCTTCACGGAATCACTCACGTGACTCCGAAGTAAAATTACAGTGTCTGAAGTATTCGACACTGTAGTGTGTGTCCCACGCGACTGTGGGATTTGACATCTATTCGACTTCCGAAGTTGATGTTGTACAATTAGCTCCGCTCCTTTTATTACTCTAAACGTAGGAAGGCGGTGCCATTTCAAAATTAATTATATTTCACCCAATTACACTATATATATATATATATATATATATATTTCATTCAGACTTATCAGATCTGTGTTCAGCTACTGTGAAATTTATTTATCTAGCACTTTCATCTACTAATTATTTATAATAGTAAGATTAAATGAGAACTTACCAGTTCGAAGTTTGATCTGAATTTTATGAGGAGTAACGTTGAGGGAATACATGAAGAGCCCGCCAGTACGCCTGCGTGTCATTCTTCAAAGCAGCGGAGTGAATCACAGATACCTGTAATGACTTAAGCATAGTAAGATTAGAGAAAAGATACCAGTCGTGTTTATGATCAAGGGTGGGAGCGGAGGGCATGTATTCCCTCAACGTTACTCCTCATAAAATACAGATCAAACTTCGAACTGGTAAGTTCTCGTTTAATCTTACTATTTTACTTCGGAGTCACGTGAGTGACTACATGAAGATTTCAAAGCTCTGTGATTCAAGCCATGGAACAAGTCCATCATCACGTCTGCCTTGGTTTTGGGGAGAATGGTGATAACATACTAAACATCAATATGATATATATAAATAACCATAAAGTTAATAATAATTGATAGCCCCTGATTTTTTGGGGTAAATTATGGTATAGAAACTTAACAATGTTTCTGAAAAAATTCCAGTTCCCATTACTGGTTTGTTATAATCTTTAGAATGTTCTTTGCGATGGCCATCCTGCAGTCCTGAGGATTTTATCCATAGGAACCTCCAATTTAAATGCTGCCGACGTTGCTGCAGCCTGGTGGAGTGAGATTTTAACCCAGTTAGTGTTTACACCAACTTTGATCAATACTATGTTAGCCATTTAGCTGGCCTGGTCTGTTATTCTTTAATGAGGCTGTCTGTAGTTGATGAAAAGTTCCTCTTCTGTGCCACTGATGTTCTTGGTTTGTTCCATGTATATTTGTAGATGTCTCACAACACAGTCAATCATCTGTAGGGTAGGCTCTAAAAATGTTATCTTAAGGCCCGCTGACCCCTGTCTGTTTAGTTCCCTAATTCCTGAATATAGAAGTGTAAGTTGCCAGGCGAACTGGTCTACTTATCCAGCCTTAATTTGGTAGGGACTGAGTCCTTAGTGCCGTGACCTAAGCCATCAGCATGATAGTTTTGTAAAATGTCAAAAACTGTAATGACAGCGCTGTGGCTGGAGCCCAGTTCTTTAACAACGTTAAGACGATGCTGATGTCGCATATTTGGGAATACCCGGTCTTTGGGGAATTCCCATCAAGGTGTCCCCCATAAGCTGTTGTTCCGTTCTCTTGCCATAGGTAACTAGATGGACCACTTCTGGCACAGTTGATGTCACTAATACTAAGCCCCTGTAGGTTAACAAAGCTGCCAAATTTTTTTATTTTTTTTATTATTATTTTTTTTAAATATTAGGTAAGTCGATAGAGCACTTCTCGCGCAGTTGATGGCACTGTAACT
The DNA here is from genome assembly GCF_028641065.1 of Leucoraja erinaceus. NCBI lineage: Eukaryota > Metazoa > Chordata > Chondrichthyes > Rajiformes > Rajidae > Leucoraja > Leucoraja erinaceus. Next base: position 6,210,482 of record NC_073387.1, read on the forward strand.
AAGCCCCTCCTCATAGTGGAGGCCTGCCAGATATTCCAGAACAGATGGGATGTTCATGTCTCTGATTCCATGTTTGATACCACTGGGAACCATGGTTGTGTAGGCCAATCGGGTACTACCAATTCCAGATGCAGAGTCTAGTTGTATTTCTTTGATACCCGACTGATCTCTCTGGATACACCATTGCCAATTTGTATAGCCAGATTGTCACAGATGTCGATTTGTTTCCACCCTGTGGTTAATGTATGCTACCACGGTGGTATTGGTATTGGTGGCTCCGCACCCAAGTGTACTGGCATCAGTTTGTAGTACCATGGAAAGGTTACTGACAATGTTTGGATAGGAACAAGGCCAGATGTTATCTGTCCACCATTTAGTTCCATTTTAGCCTGATTGGCAGTTTACAGATCTGTCAAAGTGACCTGCATAATTTAGAGTGCTTGTATTTTGCTCTCTGTGTGTTTTGGTAATTTAGAGGTCCAAATTTGTGTGGCTGGAAATGCAGCCATCATTATGCCAGTTACTTTAGCTACCAATCTGATGGATGGTTTGCTGATGTCAGTGAGGTTATTATAAGCCTCTATTAAACCTGTAGCCTTTTCCTTTAGGCAGAGTCACCGACATGTGAACTTAGTCAATGGTGAAACCCCAGGTTAGTCCACAGTAGTGGAAGACGTTAGTTTAGATTTAACTGGATAAATGAATCTCAGTTCCCCAATAACTTTTTTGTGGCTGTTACAGTTTGTTTGGCCAAATCCAAAGTTTTTGCCCATAATGAGTATGTCATCTAAATATGCCATGACCATGTGTATACGTTTCCGTAGAAACGCTTGGGCTGGTTTCAAATTTTTTGTGAACAGCCTGGGCTGATGATAACCTATTTGGCAGTGCTTTGTACTGCTAGTTGTCCCATCCAGTTGAATTTAAGTAACATCTGTGGTCACCTCGTATAGGCACTAAATAGTAAGCATCTTTTAAAATTGATGCTGACCATTGAAGTGACCTTTGGTAATTATTTGTTAAGCAGTAACAAAGGTATCTATTTTGTCAGATCTATGATGATGCGATGACCATCATCTTTTTGTTTTGATAGATATATTGGACACGAATTTTAATGGTTCGTGTTGAGTTTTCTCAATTACACCTTTTATGTGAAGCCGTTTCAGTTCAGCTTGCGCTTTTGATTTCCTTTATCAGAAGCACGAACATTTGGTTCAGTATATGCTGAACTGGAGGGCTGTACTTGTGTATAAACTCTGTTGTATATCCCTGGATACTGCTTAAGATGTAGGTATTGGTTTTTATCATGCTCCATGCATTCAGAAGAGAGTGTATCTCCACCCAAATCTCCGTGCCCACTGTTTGTAGGGAACCAGACCCACCTACCTCCATAATTACTAGTGGCAGGTTTACCTTTTTGTAGGTTCTTCGCTGTTGTTGTAGCGCTTGGTCTGGATTTGCAGTTTGGTTGGCGTTGGAGGTCCCGCATCTTCTAGGAAGGCCGGCCTGGGCCATGGCCTAAAAAGACTCATGTTTTGAGTACCGGTCCTTAGAGCTTTCACCAGTTCTCTGGTGGGTGCTTGGGGGTGCCAGTAAGTTCACTTGTTCCTGCACCCCCTGCACTCTTGTCTTTTCTTCTGCAGACCCCTCTTCCAGGTCAGCCCAGAACTGACCCGCAGTGCTCCCCTCTGATGGGGTAGAAGCACTGTGCAGCCCTCAAAGAGGTACTGCTGTGGGTTTATCATAGGGCCCACAGTGACCCGACTCCATCTCCCAGAGTCTGTCACGTTGGAGCAAGGCTCCATACACCGCTTCTTCCCGCTCCAGCGCTCTCGGTCGCTGGCCGCCGGCGGTTATGCAAAGTCGGACCCCTCTGAGTCCACGACCTTGTTTGTTTTGTGTCTAGCCTTACCGCTCGGCCGCATGGATCTGGCCGGTGCGGGGGCGACATCGGGCACAGCTGATCCCACTACGGGTGATCCAAGTGCCGCTGGCTGCTGCTGGCTGCCCGCTGCTCCACGGTCCTCCTTCTCCAGCTTTGTCCTTCCTTCCGTGGAGTGGATATGGCCGGTGTGGAGGACATCTGGCATAGCTGATTCCATCTAGCCCACCAGCTTTGTCGCAGCCCGTTGTTTCTGCACCTGCAATCACCATAGAAATGTAAAAAAAAAACGCAGCTCTTACCTGCAGGTCCAAGTTGTTGCTACGGGTGAGTGTCGTTCCACCCATCTGCTGCCGTTATTGACTGGTCAAATCAACGGCTCTATTTGAATGGTCTCCCGCCCGGCCGTGGTGTTCTGGCTGGTGCGGGACCAGGTCAACACTGCTCTCCATATAACGGGAGTTAAACGTGCCTATGGAGGCTGCTGCTGCCGGCTGCCTGCGACTCCGCTGTCTTCCCCAGCCAGCTTTACTAGCAGCACTATGGACAGTCCTTTGTCCAGCTTCCCCTCCTGTACAGACCCAGTGTGGGGAAACATTAGTTTTTCTTTTCTGCTCCCTCTCCCACCCGTTGCGGGAGCGAGTTGGGATCGAGAGTCGGGCACAGCTATCTTATTACGGGAGCCAACTCCGGTTGCAGCTGTTGTCCCCTGTTGCGCTTACTCCACCTGGCTTAGCCACAGCAGGAGCGCAATCTCATATTGTCCCCTAATTTTTAAAAAGGGGGCAGAGCACTAATACAACCTACTGTTGTGTAGGTTATTGGCTCCGTTTTTCTCCACCCGTATGGGGTGAAGTTGGCACTCGCTCCCGTTTATAGGAGATAGTGGTGCCGACGTCCGTTGCTGGCTGCCTGCTGCTGTTCAGCAGCAGCTCGGCAGCCTTCCTGCAAACAAGAAGAAAGGTAAGGAAATCTCTTACCTGTTCCGCAGCCCCAGACCCATGTAGCGTCGGTCCTTGGGCTGTTGTCCGAGTTGTCGGACTGACGGCTCCGGAGTACTCCCTTGTCGGCGTTTTCTCCCGGAGCTGAAGTCGCACGAACTCCCGCTAAGAGAGACTGTCGTGCCACCGGCCGTTGCTGGCTGCCTGCTGCTTGCAGACTCCTCCCCCGCCAGCTTTCAACAGCCTTCTGTAGAAAAAAGGTAAGTATGGAAACGATGTTCCATTACCTTACTGTTGCAGGTTCGAAACCCTGCCGTTCGGGAGGAACGTCCTTCCTCCCGACAATGACGAGTTGCAATGTGTGTAGCGTAATGACATGCAGGCGTACTGGCGGGCTCTTCATGTTGTCACTCACGTGACTCCGAAGTAAAATTAGTTATACCTTTGATAATAGTAAACTGTTAGCTGTAAGGGTTAACCAGAAACAGGCTCCTGGAATTATGCCAGGTGCCTGAGTCTCCTCCCTTCTCCACACGAACTACATAACACTTAACCTTTCAGTATTATCTACTTTAATTCTAAAATTTGTTATCTCTATATATGAGCTAGTCAGTCTTATTAGCAGATTATTACATTTTGCCAATTATATAGTTCAGGTTAGTTTCCATTTATATTTCTATATTAGTATTGTTAATTATTATTAATTCTCTATATTTTGTAAAGCTGTTTTAAGATCTTAAACCGCCATTTGTCCTTGTGGTGTTTTCCACATTCGGCTCTGCTGTTCATCTCTGCGTTGCTTACCAGTCTTTCCTTTGTTTTGAACAAAGAATGTCCTTGAGTTGAATTCCAAAGCGTCCAAAGGAGATAAGGTGTCTAGACCAGCGCACGTGGCAATGCTCTTCCATTTTAAACTTTTAGAGAATGGTGTTTCTTCCCTTATCTTCAGGTGTTCTCTGTGAAGTAATAAAAGGAAAGAAATTGTCCATATCGTCCCGCTGCCTTGATTAATCTTCTGTTTCTGCCACAATCTCTTGGGCATATTTATAAGATGCGTCCGAATTAGTGAAAGTTTTCTCTTTTCCCTTGAAAGTAATGCGCATCCTGGCCGGATAAAAAACGCCACATCTGACATCTTTAACTCCATGGAGAATCTGTCTTGTCTGTGCGAACTTTCTTCTCTTTTGCACGATCCCATAGGGATAATCCCTGAGGAGTTTGATAGAGTCATTTCCAAAGGTCATCTTCACTCCATATTTGATTTCTTTCATCAGCTTTTCAAGTGCTGAAATGTCCCGAAGTTTGACTATGATCTGTCGTGGGTGGGCTGGATCTGCTTGTGATCTTGGCTTAAATCTAGGTATTCGATGTGCCACTTCAATTTCTGGTTCCACAGGTAAATTGAGTACATGTTTGATTAAGTTGGCAGTGAACTCACGGGCGTAGTCCCCTCTGCCCCTTCTGTTACTCCCAGTATTCGTAAATGTTGGCGTCGTGTGCGAGCTTCGAGATCAAGACATTTATCTGAGACTTTCGCCAGTTGACTGTTGAGGCTGTCTAGTTCTAGCTTCATTCCCTGCATATCTTCAGCCATTTGATCAACAATTGTTTCCATGTCTTTTATTTCAGTTACATGTGAAGAAACAATTACATGCACAGCCTCAAACTTCTTCGTAGATTCTTCTTCCCCTTTATTAATTCTCCCCATTAGCTCTTCATGCACATCCTCAATTCGTTTTTGTATAATGCCAATGCAGTCAATAACTTTTTGATTACCAGCATTAATGTTCGTCATATTTTCCATCAATTTAACATTAATATTTTCCATCATTTTTGAGTTTCCAGTTTCAATATCTTTTCTCAGTTCTCTTACCGAGTTCCTTATCTCCTCCATTTCATTTTTCTCCTTAGTAGCCATCTCAGTCTTGGCCCTTGTAGCCATTCCAGAATCCACTTCAGAAATCTGTTCTTCAGTTTTCTGTGTTTTCAGCAGTTTTGAGATTGTTCTCTGAGGGCTCTGAGCTGAAGACAGTTTTTTCATTTAAAATCCTTTATCCTCCGTTTTAAATCACAGCGCTTACTGATGACATCATCAGCGCGACGTCCCGGGGCTCCGGTCAGTTTTTGAATTGGTCCCGACCTCCAGACCCGATTGTAACGCGACAAATCACGATTTTACAGCAGCGGAGCTAAAAGTTGCGACTGCTAGTCCAGCATGGCGCCACCGGAAGTTCCTGCAATACCTTTTCAGTGGTCCAATTGAAATTATGCTTTTAAGGTTCGTTTGCAAAACTGCTATACATGTTATCAATTTAAGAGAAACAGGGAGAACACCTGGACCCCTCACCATCCTGCATACCAGTCTGAGCTTAGACTGGCTGATGCCAATCAAAGCCTGTAAAGTTCAGCTGACAAGGGTTAAGCAATTCTGACAAGTGCAGGGATCCTCCATTTTATGGTGTCTTTAATTAACAGGGTGGAGACCCTTCCTCAGACCGAGTCAAGGGGAGGGAGATTCCTGAAATGTGATGGCCTCCCATGTATCCTGAATAACGTGACTAATGTGTTCTTGTCCTCGGATGGTTTTCTTGCAAGTTGGCAGCAATAATCTTGTTTGCAATATAGAACAGAATTAGGTAAATAACTTTAGGCATCCTTCTCTTTCATACTGCAAAAGAACACATATCTAACCCAAATTTAATTAAACAACGAGTCTGTGCCAGGCTGACCAGTGAATTAACACACGACATGAAGAACATGAAACGGGAGCTGGCATGAGAGCGAATCTCCAAGGTAACTGCTCGACAGCTCATTAGTGTTTCGTTAATGAGTTTAGCAAAATTGAGCCCGTCAGTAATTCCCTCAGATACTGTTAATTTCTAATTATTCTAGAAGAGTTTCAGGTTTCTTTGCCAGTGGATTTTCATTATATATGCTGCATAAAATAAATGCCCCAATCATGTAATTTGGAAGCACAAGTACCGATGTAAATTATATTTTTAATATCTCTCACTTCCATAGAGCATCAATCTGCAAAGACAATCAACAGCTTAATGTAACCTTACAAAGTCTTGGTGGTAGTGGGTGAGGGCTGCGCAAAATTCAACTTGGTCAATTTTGAAACAGTAACCATTTTTATATTCTGCAATATTTTCATTCTTGGAGAGGAAAATTGATAACCTATAAAAGCCAATTCTGTGTTGGAGGATCAAGACAAATTTCCTGCCAGTTTGTCTACAATAATACAACTACAAGTTATGTATCACCTCATGTTTCTGTGGTACATTTCATGTCCTCAAGATGTTCTAAAACACATCACAACCAACATAATGCTTCTAAATTACAAGATTAGTTGTGCCAGAGGAAAACAATTGATACAAGGCCGGCAAGGCTTACAGACACTATTGAGGTGAAGGATTAGTTAATTTGCTTTTGCAGAAGGAGGAAGGTTGGCTGGGACACAGGGAATATGTTATTTATTATCATATCCTACCTTGAGATCTTTCACAGGCAGGCAGAGCAGCTGAGCGATTGCACATTTGAGAAAACAACACTGGAATGTCAGCCCGAAATTACGAGCTCAAGGCCACTAAATTTTCTTTGTGTAGGAAGGAACTGCAGATACTGGTTTACCTCAGAGGGCGGAGAAGGAAGGTTCTCTGGATGCTTTCAAGAGAGAGCTAAATAGGGCTCTTAAAAATAGCGGAGTCATGGGATATGGGGAGAAGGCAGGAACGGGGGGGTACTGATTGGGGGATGATGAGCCATGATCACATTGAATGGCGGTGCTGGCTCGAAGGGCCAAATGGCCTACTCCTGCACCTATTGTCTATTGTCTATTGTCTATTGTCTATTCTCTAAACCGAAGATAGACACAAAATACTGGAGTAACTCAGCGGGACAGGCAGCATCTCTGGAGGGAAGGAATGGGTGATGATTTGGGTCGAGACCTATCTTTCAGACATTTTCAGAAATGTCTTCAAAAATGGTCTTGTTTGGTCATTGTATTTCCAAATGTGCTTCCAATGTGGCACCTCATTCAGTGACACAGCATGAATCACCTCAGCTGTCTAAATATGAAGGATACTAATGCATGTGATCATACTGTCTGCTGGAAAAGTGCAGATCGGGACACCAATATCATTCAACAATGAATAGATACTGCCAATATGAAGATCAACAATACTGAGGCCAACTGCTGGAATAGACAAACCTCTGTGTGTGTCATTTTGAGGGATCAACTAACTCATGCGTGTTAGTTGCTGATGGGTTTCTATTCTAAGTTACTTTAAGCTAACTAGTGCTTGATGCAGAGTCTATAAGGGAACCTTGTTCCAGGAGTTAATTGTGTTTGCCTTGACAAGGTTTCCCCAGTATCAAGTTGCTCCAAGACAAGGATGCTCCTGTGACTGTGTTCTTGGGGAGTCACATGTCAGAGGCCGCATGAAGAGGAACGTTTAAAGCTGCTGATCTTCAATGAAGGAGACAGCTTTACAGGACATCAAATAGCATCTTCTCTCTTATAGAATATAAGGTCATAAGTGATAGGAGCAGAATTAGGCCATTCGGCCCATCATCTACTCTGCCCTTCAATCATGGCTGATCTAACTCACCCTCCTAACCCCATTTTCCTGCCTTTTCCCCATAACCTCTGACACTTATACGAATCAATAATCTATCTATCTCTGCCTTTAAAATAGCCACTGATTTGGCCTCCACGGCATTCTATGGTAAACCTTTCCACAGATTCACCACCCTCTGACTAAATAAATTCCTTTTCATCACCTTCGTAAAGAAATGTCCTTCTATTCTGAGGCTATGACCTCTAGTCCTAAACTCTGCCACTAGTGGAAACATCCTCTCCACATCCACTCTATCCTAGCCTTTCACTATTCTGTATGTTTCAATGAGGTCCCCCCTCATTCTTCTAAACTCCAGCGAGCACAGGCTCAGTGCCGTCAAATGGTGAAAAATAAGAATATCGGCAGCTCACAGGTTGCATAAACGGTTCTGTTCCTAAGAACTGTTTGTAGGCCAATTTCTTTATGTCAAAAATGCCTGTATTTTATGTAGCTACCCAACTCGCTATAAATCTTTCATTTGATTGAATAATCACCTTAGCACTATCCATAATTAAACCAATGGAATATTTACAACATCCAGCCATTAATGAACACCATGAAACATTTTATTATTCTTATTACTAGCTAAAAAAAGGTTTAAATGTTTCTTGGAGAATATGAGTAAAATCAGATTTTCCTAAGTCAAACAAAGGTAAACTAGGAAACTCAAGGTCTGAGATATACTGAGATGAGAGCTACCCAACGCCAACAAACCCTGGTGTGCTGCTATGATACAATTTTAAGCGCCTTTGTACTCTGGTGTTTACAGTTGTACTCTCAGCTGATTTGTTCTCCTGCTTTTCACACACTGCGCTTCCACTGCACCGGACTATACTGGGGCTGCGAAAAAGCTGAGAACTTACCCATCTAACATTGAATGCTGGTTGGTCCACATGTCTTGAAATGGAATAGGCCAGCACATCTATGCTGGAGACTATCAGCTCCAGATTCTGTGCAGGATTGTTGCCAAAATCCTCCTTAGTCCCTGAAATTACAACAAATATTTTCTGGAAGCAGATCCCTTTGGATGCAGTAACCCCAAGTCAAGGCAACACATTTAAACAGTGACACCAATACAACTTCCATTATTCGAATTGCCAAGAATTTCCACAGAATAGCAATGTTTATGTAAGTGCTATATGATTAAATTTCCAGAAATGAGATGTGAAACGTAAAGCCATCACATCAGGATGGTTTTATGTACCCCTGGATGTTCAGTTTACCTCCTCCAAGCATTAGTTGTGCTACACAGTAGATGTACTGTGTAATGTCAGTTCTAATGCAACATTATCTTGGAAATCAGAGCGTATTCTTTCAAGGAGAGATAATCACCAATCCTCTCTGGGACAGTTATGTTTCAACAGTGCCCAATGAATTTAAGGTTCATTCATTATCTTCACCCCTTTGCTGCATGGAATCATCGACAACCCCATACACTACCCTCACCTGATGCTCTTTGCCTCGTATCTGCCAGCAAGAATTTCCAAAATGGCTGACCCTGAGATCAGTTTACCACTGGCACTCTGATCCCACCACACTCCATTTCTGCAGCTCACAAATCCCCCAGCTTCCAACTTTCTTATTCCCCAATCACTAGAATTTCCCCCATCCCCCAATGTTCTGATTCCTCAATGCCCCAACTCTCTAATTCCCTTTGAATCACTTCCCTCTGGAAGGCGACTCCGGATTGTCAAAGCTGCCACAGCCAGACATAAAAACAGTTTTTATCCACGAGTAGTTGCTCTATTCAACAGCCAAAAATCTGTAGCCTCCCTTTGACCTGGTATTTTGTTGGTTCGCAAGCTTGATCAATGGTATTTTATCATTAATGTTTTATTATTATTAATGTTTAGTGTTTTCTGAGACATTCGTAACTGTCACTGTATGTCATGTTGTTACTTGTGGGCGGAGCACCAAGGCAAATTCCTTGTATGTGAATACTTGGCCAATAAACTTACTTACTTACTAATTCTCATACACACCAAGACCCCAAAACATTCTATCGCTGATGCTTTGAGCAATTTGATCATAACATTTTGATTCCCCCTTGTCCTCAGAACTCTGATACCCCGTGGCTCTGACATGTTCTTGCCCCATTGACCCCAATATTCAAAATGTCCCTGGTTCTGATGCTTGGTTCACACAATTCCAATCCTTTCTGGCTCTTTGTCTCTGACACTCTCATGGTCCTGGTTCAATGCCCAATTTCAACTTGTGGCCCTCACTGACACTAACCCATTGAAACCCAAGGACCTGTCCCTATATGTCCTGTATGTCCTTGATTACCGACCACCAAACTTGATTAGAAGACCAATCACCACCCTCCGAAAAGGTCTAAGCTCTCCAATGACTGAGCCAAGCCTTCCACCATGGCAATGGACAAATGTCAAAGTAAAACATGATGGGATGGGATCCCTGTGACAAGTGACTCAATTCCTGATCCAATGCACCATCTGAATGATGTGAATATAGAGTGTGAGTGAATTCACTCTGTTTCTCAGAAAGAGCGGAAGTCTGACTGCTCCACAAAAGATCAGTACCAGCCAAGACAAAGAAGCTTGCTGCACCAAGGCACCATCTGGACCATGCCTGCAACGTGAGCCATCAAATAAATCCATTGCAGCATCTCTTCAAGGCTTCTTCAAGAATGACTCCAAAGCCCACACCCTCTGCCACTTAGAGAATGGGAGATGAAAGCTCTAAAAACTGCAGACACCTTCCAAGTCACATGCCGTTCCGACTGAGAAATGCATAACTATAGATAGACACAAAATGCAGGACAGGCAGCATCTCTGGAGAGAAGGAATGGATGACATTTTGGGTCGAGATCAGTCTGCCTGTCCCGTTGAGTTACTCCAGCATTTTGTATCTATCTTCGGTTTCAACCACCATTCCTTCCTACGCAAATGCATTACCATGGCTGTTCAGAATGTTGGATCATTATCCTTACCACAAGGACTGGAACAGTTCAAAACATCAGGTCACCACTGTCTTCTCCAATATGAGTTTGACTGAAAAGCCTCATTGCATAAAAGAATAATACTAATTGGATGGGTCATCTGGCGGTATTGCTGTTTTGCTTTGTACGTTTGACTACAATGACTTAAACTCGTAATGTGGGCTGACACAGTGCAGACTTGAAGGAATGTTCTCTTGTAAAACCTGTCACTTTTTGTCTATAACAAACTTTACTTTTCCTCAAGTAAACATTTATCTTTAGCGCTGGAGACCCGGGTTCAGTCCCGACTATGGGCGCTGTCTGTACAGAGTTTGTATGTTCTCCCCGTGACCACGTGGGTTTTCCCTGAGATCTTCGGTTTCATCCCACACTCCAAAGACGTATAGGTTTGTATGTTAATTGGATTGGTATAAGTGCAAATTGTCCCTAGTGTGTGTAGGATAGTGTGAATGTGCGGGGATCACTGGTTGGTGCAGACTCAGTGGGCTGAAGGGCCTGTTTCCGAGCTGTATCTCTAAAGTAAACTAAACTAAACTTATTCTTGCTCAAGTAGACATTGAGAAATCCAGAGCACAATTCAAAGGTGGTTGGTCATGCCAACATTCTTCTCTCAATAAGAATGGATAGATCTCAACGCAGCAACATTATCTCCATGGACCGACTGCCAGGAAAATACAGTTCAAATGGTGAAAATATTAGCTAACATTATACAATGCGCTGCGTGTGAGCTCAGCAGAGGTCAGAGAATAACAATAGAATGAAGAATAATACTCTTGCTGAAGCAAAAAATCCCATCTTGGCCCTTAGTATTGATGCCACTTAATGATGTGCTGTGCAAATGCAAAAAGCATGTTTTTTGCCTTTGGAAGAACACTTCTCACAGGGCCATATTATTTTAGATATTTTATATATTAATAGTCACCTCCCACAAGAGAGGGTTGTATATACTGGGCAGAATCCATGGTAATGTAGACTATTGGGAGGAATGTACGTGAACCGCCAAATACTTTTTCTCTCTGAATGTTTTTTTTTTAAATGTTCTGATTTCTAACATATGCCTGGATACATGATTTGATTGTACAAGTCACGCAAGCTCTTTCCATTATTGTATCCATTTCATTGATTAATATCTGGCTTGTCGGAATTGTTCCGTGGAATATTCGGCTGCATTCTGATACTCAGCATAAACATTCATTCCAAATGAAAGGCAAGACCATGCCTTTTGCATTTGGACAGATTATCATTAAGTGCCATCAATAATAAGGGCCAAGATATGATTTTTCGATTTTGCAGGAGTATACCTCTCAGTTCCATTGTATTCCAATCTATTCTGTAGCCAGCTGGGCTCATATGTAACGTTCTCGAACTTCCAAATACATAATTACAGCCATGCTTGCTGGTTCAGAACCAGGATATTATTTTGGGAATGCAACCAACCAAAATGTGCTAGTGATATTGTAAAAACATATGCCTGGATTGTCCTGAATGAAAGCAATGTTACGACACATTGGATGTTGAATGTAACACATTGCTGTTGGCAACTCCCTCCTCTTATTGTGATTAGCAATGTGATTATTAAAAACACCAAGTTGGCACTGGAGTCATCATGATGTAATCAGTGTTTCATGGCACTGCTGGGCATGGTAAATGGAAACATGTAATTCCGATACAAAATGTTGATATTCCATTAAGGTTGAGAGTGAGGCATGGAACTCAACATGGTAGGATGAGTTTTATTGTACACTAGACTGTGCAGACCCGTAGGATCTGCTCCCCCAATATTCCACCACTTACCCGTTCCCCCGACGTGATATTCCACCACTCAGGCATAGCCCCCAACTGCGCAGGTGCGACTCATTTCCCCTCACCCCCCAGCACTCCTTCCCCTCCTCTTCACCCTCCCTCACCTCTCTCTCCCTCTCCTTTCCCCTACCCTCAGTCACTCCCTCCCTCCATAAGTCCTCTCCCCTCCCTACCCCCCTCTTATCCCCCACTCCTCACCTCCCCCTATCTCCCTCTCCATTATTGGGAGTGGGGAACAGAGGGAGTTGCCCTCATCGCCCTCAATTCCCCACTACCTACATCCTCCACTCCCCCTCCTCTCTCTCTATTCCCCTCCCCCGATCTCCCTCCTCACCTCTCCCACTATCCATCCTCTTCCTCTCCACCCCCTCCTCTCCCTCGACCCCCTACTCTCCCTCATCACCTCCCCAGGATTTTTCCCTCTCCTCCTCCCCTCCCCCAATCCCTCCCTCACCTCTTTCTCCTCCTTTCCCCCTACCCCTCCCTCCCTCCCTCCCTCCCTCTCCCTCCCCTCCCTCCCTCCATAAACTCCTCCCCCCTCCTACCCCCCTCCAATCCCTCCCTCCCCCCCCCACTACTCCTCCCCCTTCCTACCCCCCTCCAATCCCTATATCCCCCCTTTTCACCTCCCCCACTGCCCCTTCCTCTATTCCACTCCTACCTCCCGCAGTGCCCCCGTCCTCCCTCTACCCCCCCCCCCCCCCTCCTCCAGTCCACCAGACATGAGACAGGAGAAAACTGATGGAAGTGAGTTAATGGACATGCCCACAGCTGCCGATTTTCCACTCCACCATCACCATCCACTGCCACCATCGTGGAGAGTTGGGAAAATCTCCCAATACTCAGTTACAAGGGGTAAGTTTAACCTCTCACACCAGATGGGGTCTGGACTGGGTGCAACAGTATTACCACAGCCACGTTCCCTCCGTGCTAGCATCAGTTGAAAGTAAGGGCAAGGCCTGCTAATGTGCTGTTATTGTTCATTTTGTGAACCATTGTGCCCATTGATGGAAGAATCCCAAACTTGAACTTTGGATATGAAAGAAAGAGTGGAAAGCAAACTCAGAAGGAGAGTAAAATCAGCATTGACCCAATGCTACCAGGTTCTTGATGAATGTGTTCGTTTAACTTGGAATTCAGGAAATATTATGATTTTGTGATGGTTCCATAAGTTATTGCATTGAGAATTGGCTTGGAAAATGTCTCAGCTTAGCCTTGTGTAAGTGCAAAATTACCTACTCTGTGCAGATGCAGTGCTGGGAGCGCTGCTGCTTTTTATATGGTGTGGTCACATTGCTCTTGCCCCAATGTTAAGGTAATGTTGTACATTATTTGTCTTCTACCCTTAATAACGATCTAAGGAAAAGGAAATGGAACAAAATGTGGTTATTACTTTTTTCCTGTTGAATCGTTGGTAAAGAAATATTAAATACAATGCCTATCGGACTGACACCATTTGTAGGTTGTGAACAAAGGATCAACAGGATCGCATAAGCTCACACTAGCCCAAACAGCACTAGGCTGAACAAAATTCAGAATGCTGCAGGGGGGTCAGCTAAATCCTAACTACATTGCACTTTTAACTTTTGCACTTTTTATAATGCATTTTTAATTTTGCTTTTCTTTTCTTTTAGTTCTATTTTATTTCATTTTATTATTTCATTTTATTGTTTGACATGTTTTTATGTGAAGCACTTTGAGTCTGCCTCGTGTATGAAATGTGCTATATAAATAAAGTTGCCTTGCCTTGCCTTGCCTTGCCTTCTTCACTCCCCTTACCAATTCCAACCTCACTTCATCTGAATGCGCAGCCCTCCGCTTGCTCAGTAACAAGGGAAATGCTGTTGTAGTCTGACAGGTTGACCTTCACTGTGCTGAGGCCAAGCGTTCGATCTTGGACACCTCTTCAGACTGATCCTTGACCAACACCCCCAGGGACGAACACCTGGCCACCAACACCCAGACTGCTTTCCTTCTCTCCAGAGATTCTGCCTGTCCCGCTGAGTTACTCCAGCATTTTGCACCTATCTTCGATTTAAACCAGCATCTGCAGTTCTTTCCTACACACTGGTTCCTTTGTTGCCTGGCCCACGAGAGTTACTTCAGTCCACTGAGTATTCCTCAAGCTCCCAGCATCTGCAGTTTCTTGTGTCTCCAGAACAAGGTTGATGTAGCGCGAGAGTTTGGTGTGTTGTCTACTTGCAGGGACCATTACATTGAATAACATAATGTTGAAACACAACACATCCTGGGTGCAAGATTGCAACCTTCACGTGGTCCACCCGGTGTGCACAATCAAATAAGATCAAATAGAACAAGTTGTCCAACAACGTTAGGCTGGGCATGCCATACGCAACAAGAACAAGAAGCCAACACATCCTACCTTTGTTGGCCTAGATATACTCATCTGCTGTCCAATGCAAATTCTCTGCATAATACCATGTTTTCTCATTCATTTCTACTTTAATTCATCATCCCTCACTCTCCCCAGGGACTACCTCATCTCCAGTCTCCAGTATTCCTTCTCATCCTGAACACTACCTGCCCACCTTCTATCCACTCTGGATCTTTTTATTTCCAACTGCCGACACAACATCAACTGCGTTGATTAGATTTCCCCCACACTCTCTCTAATCTATCTCTCGGCGCTTAGCTGCACTATTAGAATGAGGCCCAATGTACACTTAAAGAACAGCACCTATCTTCCATCTCAATATATTTCAGTCTTTGGGACTCTATGAAATGTAATAACTTCAGCTAAGTTGCTCTTTCTGTGCCTGAACTGTCCAGTTTTGCTGTAGGTAATTCTTGCTACAATTAATTATGTTTATTTACTCTCCAACTTTACTGTTTATTTTAGTTCCAACCTGCGTGTTTCAGCTTTAACGTGGCTTTGTCCCAATAATGTATCAACCACATGGCTTTTTTCAATGGTTTATCAAACAGCGATCCTAGCCTCCCCCATTAGAAATATTCCCCATTCACTTCATCCTTCCTACACAACTGCAAATTTAAAGTAACTCGTTTTCTCTCCAGCTTTATTTTGATCAAAGGTTCCATAGACCCAGAGTGGAGCAGGATAGGTTCCTCTGCCCATCAAGTCCAATTTCACCACCAGGCACTCAGTTATACTACTCCCAATTTCTTCTCCCCACTTCCCATCAACTCCCTCCAGATTCTACCACTCACCCTCAGACCAATAGACGAATAGACAATTTAAACAGGGCCATTCGGCCCTTCGAGTCAGCACCGTCATTCAATGTGATCATGGCTGATCATCCACAATCAGTACCCCGTTCCCTCCTTCTCCCCATATCCCCTGACTCTGCCAGCTTCAACTATCTAGCTCTCTCTTGAAAGTATCCAGAGAATGGGCCTCCACTGCCCTCTGGGGCAGAGAATTCCACAGACTCACAACTCTCAGTGTGAAAAAGTGTTTCCTTGTCTCCGTTCTAAATGGCTTACCCCTTATTCTTAAACTGTGGCCCCAGGTTCTGGACTCCCCCAACATCGGGAACATGTTTCCTGCCTCTAGCATGTCCAAACCCTTTATAATCTTGTATGTTTCAATAAGTTACCCTCTCATCCTTCTAAATTCAAGAGACAATTTACAATAGCCATGTAACCTACCAACAAATTAACCTTTCAGGTGTTTTACCCAAAACCTTAATTATGTTTCTCTTTGC
This sequence comes from Leucoraja erinaceus, assembly GCF_028641065.1. Classification (NCBI taxonomy): domain Eukaryota; kingdom Metazoa; phylum Chordata; class Chondrichthyes; order Rajiformes; family Rajidae; genus Leucoraja; species Leucoraja erinaceus. Next base: position 6,226,375 of record NC_073387.1, read on the forward strand.
AGATGCTGTCTGATTTTCTGAGTTTTCCAATATGTTCTGCCTTTATTTCAGACTTCCAGCATCTGCAGATTTATTTTTTCATTGTTGCCTCTTAAAATCTTAATAAGACCATGCCAGTGCACAGATAACTCACAGTGTTCATACTGCTGACAACAGCAGGTTCTCTTCCTTGCCTTGCGGCTGTGCATTCTTCTCTCGTCACACAGTTTTAATGAGGTAATGTCAGCATTGCCCCAACCTGGCCTTTGCCTAGATACAGCTACTGCTGAATTCATTTTGAATGTGTTTATAAATTTTCACAAATAGAATAGCTTAAAGTGTTCTTATTTCCTGGTCCACTGACTTAAACACTCTATAAATGGCCACATTGCTCATGGTTAGGGGATGATAGCCAGATATTTTTACTCCTCATTACTATCCAAGGAACCATTGAAATCAATGAAACCTACACAGAGCACAGGGGGGGAAAAGGCAAGTGAGGTCTTCTCCTTCCCTTCCCCTAAATAAGTCTTCTCGCATTCAACTCTGCATACGACGTGTTTTAATATCCTTATCCCCTTAAGTGCATGTCTTTTTTTTATAATGAGAGGGAATGGTAGGAATACATTATCCGTGTTGAGTGTTGTTGGATAGTTTTCCATATTTTAGAAGTTAGAAGGAATTGAGAGGAGTTTTTCATTTGTATGACCCTATTTCTGCTGTTACGAAAGAACAAAACACCTCAGTGACTATCCTCTCTGCTACTACCTGAAGATGCTGAATCCATCCGCAGCCCATCCGAATCTCACCATGGTGCAGAGAAATTGACCAGGCTGTGACATTTTACCGAATGGTGAAAGGCCTCGATAGAGTGGATGTGGAGAGGATGTTTCCACTAGTGGGAGAGTCATAGTCTCAGAATTAAAGGACGTTCCTTTAGGAAGGAGATGAGGAGGAGTGCCTTTTGGCAGAGGATGGTGAATTGTGGAATTATTTGCCACAGAATGCTGTGGAGGCCAATTCAATGAATGTTTTTTAATGAAATAGATTGATTCTTGAATAGTACAGGTGCCAGGGGTTATGGGGAGAAGGCATGAGAATGGGGTTAGGAGAGATAGATCAGCCATGATTGCATGGCGGAGTAGACTTGATGGGCCGAAAAGCCTAAATCTGCTCCAATCACTTTTGACCTATATGAGACCTGAACGTGTGGCTGAGGAACTGGTGCACGGGGCAGGGATTTAGATTCTTAGATCACTGGCATCTGTTTTGGGGTAAGGGGGAACTGTACAAAAGGGACGGATTGCATCTTAACAGGTGTGGGACCAGCATTCTGGCAGGCAGGTTTGCCACTGCTACACGGGTGGCTTTAAACTGAATAAGGGGGGTGGGGTGTCGAATGGGATAGTGGAGGATGGAGTTAAAGGGAAAGGGTTTCTTAAATGTGTGAGCGTAGAGACCGAGGGGTGTAAAATGAGGGTAGAAGCAATAGGTAGCAAGGTGAAAAGTAAAAGTGGCAGGCAGACAAAACCAGGGCAAAAATCAAAAAGGGCCACTTTTCAACATAATTGTATAAGGGGTAAGAGTGTTGTAAAAACAAGCCGGAAGGCTTTGTGTCTCAATGCAAGGAGCATTTGTAATAAGGTGGATGAGTTGAATGTGCAGATAGCTATTAATGACTATGATATAGTTGGGATCACGGAGACATGGCTCCAGGGTGACCAAGGCTGGGAGCTGAACATCCAGGGATATTCAATATTCAGGAGGGATAGAGAGAAAGGAAAAGGAGGTGGGGTAGCGTTACTGATTAGAGAGGGGATTAATGCAATGGAAAGGAAGGACATTAGTTTGGAGGATGTGGAATCGGTATGGGTAGAGCTGCGAAACACTAAGGGAGCAGAAAGCGTTGGTGGGTGTTGTGTACAGGCCACCTAACAGTAGTAGTGAAGTTGGAGATGGTATCAAACAAGAAATTAGAACTGCGTGCGACAAAGGTAAAACAGTTATAATGGGTGACTTCAATCTACATATAGATTGGGTGAATCAAATTGGCAGGGGTGCTGAGGAAGAGGATTTCTTGGAATGTATGCGTGATAGTTATCTAAATCAACATGTAGAGGAACCAACGAGAGAGCAGGCTATTTTAGACTGGGTATTGAGTAATGAGGAAGGGTTAGTTAACAATCTTGTTGTACGTGCCCCCTTGGGCAAGAGAAACCATAATATGGTTGAGTTCTTCATTAGGATGGAGGGTGACATTGTTAATTCAGAAACAATGGTTCTGAACTTAAAGAAAGGTAACTTTGAGGGTATGAGACGTGAATTGGCCAAGATTGACTGGCAATTAATTCTAAAAGGGTTGACAGTGGATATGCAATGGAAGACATTTAAAGACTGCATGGATGAACTACAAAAATTGTTCATCCCAGTTTTGCAAAAGAATAAATCAGGGAAGGTAGTACATCCGTGGATAACAAGGGAAATCAGGGATAGTATCAAAGCGAAGGATGATGCGTACAAATTAGCCAGAAAAAGCAGCATACCGGAGGACTGGGAGAAATTCAGAGACCAGCAGAGGAGGACAAGGGGCTTAATTAGGAAAGGAAAATTAGATTATGAAAGAAAACTGGCAGGGAACATAAAAACTGACTGCAAAAGCTTTTATAGATATGTGAAAAGAAAGAGATTAGTTAAAACAAATGTAGGTCCCTTGCAGTCAGAAACAGGTGAGTTGATCATGGGGAACAAGGATATGGCGGACCAATTGAATAACTACTTTGGTTCCGTCTTCACTAAGGAAGACATAAATAATTTGTCGGAAATAGCAGGGGACCGCGGGTCAAAGGAGTTGGAGGAATTGAATGAAATCCATGTTAGCCGGGAAGTGGTGTTGGGTAAATTGAATGGATTAAAGGCCGATAAATCCCCAGGGCCAGATAGGCTGCATCCCAGAGTACTTAAGGAAGTAGCTCCAGAAATAGTGGATGCATTAGTAATAATCTTTCAAAACTCTTTAGATTCTGGAGTAGTTCTCGAGGATTGGCGGGTAGCAAACGTAACCCCACTTTTTAAGAAGGGAGGGAGAGAGAAAATGGGGAATTACAGACCAGTTAGTCTAACATCGGTAGTGGGGAAACTGCTAGAGTCAGTTATTAAAGATGGGATAGCAGCACATTTGGAAAGTGGTGAAATCATTGGACAAAGTCAGCATGGATTTACGAAAGGTAAATCATGTCTGACGAATCTTATAGAATTTTTCGAGGATGTAACTAGTAGTGTGGAGAACCAGTGGATGTGGTGTATCTGGACTTCCAGAAGGTTTTTGACAAGGTCCCACATAAGAGATTAGTATACAAACTTAAAGTACATGGCATTGGGGGTTCAGTATTGATGTGGATAGAGAGCTGGCTGGCAAACAGGAAGCAAAGAGTAGGAGTAAACGGGTCCTTTTCACAATGGCAGGCAGTGACTAGTGGGGTACCGCAAGGCTCAGTGCTGGGACCCCAGCTATTTACAATATATATTAATGATCTGGATGAGGGAATTGAAGGCAATATCTCCAAATTTGCGGATGACACTAAGCTGGGGGGCAGTGTTAGCTGTGAGGAGGATGCTAGGAGACTGCAAGGTGACTTGGATAGGCTGGGTGAGTGGGCAAATGTTTGGCAGATGCAGTATGATGTGGATAAATGTGAGGTTATCCATTTTGGTGGCAAAAACAGGAAAGCAGACTATTATCTAAATGGTGGCCGACTAGGAAAAGGGGAGATGCAGCGAGACCTGGGTGTCATGGTACACCAGTCATTGAAAGTAGGCATGCAGGTGCAGCAGGCAGTGAAGAAAGCGAATGGTATGTTAGCTTTCATAGCAAAAGGATTTGAGTATAGGAGCAGGGAGGTTCTACTGCGGTTGTACAGGGTCTTGGTGAGATCACACCTGGAGTATTGCATACAGTTTTGGTCTCCAAATCTGAGGAAGGACATTATTGCCATAGAGGGAGTGCAGAGAAGGTTCACCAGACTGATTCCTGGGATGTCAGGACTGTCTTATGAAGAAAGACTGGATTGACTTGGTTTATACTCTCTAGAATTTAGGAGATTGAGAGGGGATCTTATAGAAACTTATAAAATTCTTAAGGGGTTGGACAGGCTAGATGCAGGAAGATTGCTCCCGATGTTGGGGAAGTCCAGGACAAGGGGTCACAGCTTAAGGATAAGGGGGAAATCCTTTAAAACCGAGATGAGAAGAACTTTTTTCACACAGAGAGTGGTGAATCTCTGGAACTCTCTGCCACAGAGGGTAGTCGAGGCCAGTTCATTGGCTATATTTAAGAGGGAGTTAGATGTGGCCCTTGTGGCTAAAGGGATCAGAGGGTATGGAGAGAAGGCAGGTACGGGATACTGAGTTGGATGATCAGCCATGATCATATTGAATGGCGGTGCAGGCTCGAAGGGCCGAATGGCCTACTCCTGCACCTAATTTCTATGTTTCTATGTTTCTATGTTTCTATGAGCTTATATAGGCAGAAGTCCCAGCCTTGTAAAAACCTGTCACTACTGATTGGAATTCCCATCCCTTGTGGAAACTAGGTGCCGTCCATTGACATGGCTACAGCAGTCATGTAGCTAACCAGTGCCATCATATGGATGATGTTCTCTTTGGAGAGGTACTAGGTGGAGATCATTGTCATGGAGCTGCCTCCAGCAAGAAGTTGAAACATTATGAAGGGCGTATTGGGTAGTAAATATTGGCTACTCTAATGGACAGTACCCCTATTCTCTAAATGATATGTGTGATGCTTTAACCAATGTTGTAACTGTAGTGGAATGGCTTTACAGCTAATTCTGGAGAACAGGTCTTCAGTAGTACTGCTGAGATGTTGTCTTGTCCATAAAGTTTGATGCATCATTTTCCCTCAGGCATTTCCTGATATACAATACAATACAAATGTATTTGTCACATGCACCAACTAAGGTACAGTGAAATGAATTTGCCATGCAGCAATACAATTGAAAAAAGAACACACAATACACTACAGAATATAACATAAAACATCCACCAAGGCATTCTTCACTGTGGTGGAAGGCAACAAAAGTTCAGTTAGTCCTCCTCCTCCTTTGTTCATCCGTGGTCGCCGCTACAGACGGCCGGATGTACAGGCCCTCTCGTTGGGATGATCGAAACTCCGACGTTGGGACAGTCAAACACACTCCGCAGCTTGGAGTGCCTGAATCTACTACTTTCCTACTGGAGACCCTGGCTTCAGGATGTTATAGGCCGCAGGCCGGCAGTCAGAGATCTTCTCTGGTGATCCCTGACAAGGGATCCCAGGCTCCGGATGGTAAGTCCACTCCATGCCCGTGGCTAGATGCTCTGCAGACCACAGCCCCATGATGCCAAAGTCACCAGGCCAGCGATCGGTGCACGTCTTTCTGGCGACCACTGGCAAGGGTTCGCCCGCTCTATGATGGAAAAGTCCATGCTGCGCCCACTGCTGAAGCTTTGGGCCCGACTCAATAGACAATAGACAATACGTGCAGGAGTAGGCCATTCGGCCCTTCGAGCCAGCACCGCCATTCAATGTGATCATGGCTGATCATCCCCAATCAGTACCCTGTTCCTGCCTTCTCCCCATATCCCCTGACTCCACTATGTTTGAGAGCCCTATCTAGCTCTCTCTTGAACCCATCCAGAGAACCTGCCGCCACTGCCCTCTGAGGCAGAGAATTCCACAGACTCCCCACTCTCTGTGAGAAAAAGTGTTTCCTTGTCTCCGTTCTAAATGGCTTACTCCTTATTCTTAAACTGTGGCTCCTGGTTCTGGACTCCCCCAACATCAGGAAAATGTTTCCTGCCTCTAGCGTGTCCAAGCCCTTAACAATCTTATATGTTTCAATGACTCCGGGAAAGCCTGCTGCAATCCAAGCTGTTAGGCCACAAGAGGGGAGGCAGAGAAGCAACATGGAAAAAGCCGCCTCTCTGTCGAGGAGTGACTGAAAATGGTTTCCCCCTTATCTCCCCACACAAGCTAATTGAAGGCAGACAGGATTTTGTGACAGTGGGAATGGTTCAGTGGCACAGGTAGTATGGCCAGTGCCACACATCAGGATATGTATAGGAGAGGGTAGACAAAAATGCTGGAGAAACTCAGCGGGTGCAGCAGCATCTAGTGAGCGAAGGAAATAGGCGACGTTTCGGACCGAAACCCTTCTTCAGACTGATGGGGGGGGGGGGGGGGGGAGGGAGAAGGAAGGAAAAAGGGAGGAGGAGGAGCCCGAGGGCGGGGTGATGGGAGGAGACAGCTCGAGGGTTAAGGAAGGGGAGGAGACAGCAAGGGCTAGCAAAATTGGGAGAATTCAACGTTCATGCCAACCGGACGCAAGCAACCCAGGTGAGGTGCTGTTCCTCCAATTTCCGGTGTTGCTCACTCTGGCAATGGAGGAGACCCAGGACAGAGAGGTTGGATTGAGAATGGGAGGGGGAGGTTTGGAGGTATAGGAGAGGTTTGGAGGGATGTGGACCTATTGCAGGCAGGAACATGTTGGCCGGTATAGGCAAGTTGGGCCAAAGGGCCTGTTTCCACACTGTATCACTCTATGACTCTATGACTCTTTGACAGACTGGGGTTCAATCCTGACCATGGGTTCTGACAGTGTGGAGTTTGCATGTCTTCCCTCTGACCATGTGGGTTTCTTTCAGGTGCCTTGGTATCCTCCAGCATCCCGAGAAGATGCAGGTTAGTAAGTTAATTTGCTTCTGTAAATTGTGCAGGTGAATCATGACATCAGGAAGTGGGGTGAAGTAGGTGCTGAGAATGTGGGGAGAAGAGAAAATGGAATTAATGTAGGGTTAGTATAAATTGTATGGATTTGATTAGATAAAGGGTCTGTTTCAATGCAATATGTCTCCATAACTCTATATGATTAAAAATGATCAGGATGATTATTGAACTGGTCTGAATTCAATATGTCATACTCAATTTGGTCTATTTCGCCAAGGTATTGTTGAGGTTTTACTGTTCAGAATTAAATTTGTATACATCGGGGCTGCCAATCATGTGCCACCCCTTTCCACCAGGGGCGCCGCACGATTGGCAGCCCCGCCAACAGTCTGTTCCTTTTTAGTCTTTTTATTTATTTATTTGTTTTTGTTTTTAATATGTGTTAAAAGTCTATGTAAATGTTCTCTGGTTTGTTTTGTGTGGGGGGGAGGGGAAGTGTTTGTGGGAAACTTTTTTTCAGTTTCTTACCTTACCGGAGATGCGATTAATTTTCGGATCGCATTCTCTGGTCGCTCTGCGGCCTACCATCGATGGAGCTGGAGGCCTCCTCAGGCTGACCTTGGGCCCCACCACGGATGCATGGACTTAACATCAGAGTCGATCCTTTGCCTGCGGTTGCTCCAACCGCGGCCTGGGGACTTTACATTTGGAGCTTGCAGTCTCGGGTTAGGCCATGGATGTCGGGAGCTCCAATGTTGCAGAAGGCTCGGTGCAGGGGAGCTGACATCCCCCGATGCAGGTGCTGACCACTTCGACGCGGAGGGCCGCCGGCTACGGGAGTCAAGATCTTCCTGTCAACGGAGGGCTTGAGGTACCCGACTGCAAGAGGTCCCTGATCACCTTCCATCACAGTGAGGAATGTGGAGGTGTCACTGTGGTGGATGTTCATGTTAAAATGTGTTTGTGTGTTCCATTGCTTTTTATTTATATGACTGACGTATGAAATTCCTCGTATGTTGCAAAACACACTTGGCAAATAATGTATTATTGTGATTGTGATTATGATTGTGAACGTGATTGTGATCAGGTGTACAAACAAGGAAGTTCACTGTGACTAGTACCATGTGACTATAAAGTAGCAATGTTACAAAATTTTGAGAATTTAAAAATCAAGTCTGCAATTTATCCCATCAGATAAAGCATAAAAATAAGTGGCAGAATTGCAGCACCGCTGAAGGTAAGTTTTCTAACATCGCTATATAAAGTATTCCATTCCATTCCATTTCATAAATTGAACTCAGTTGTGTAATTAATTTCCTTATGCCATAAATGCCAATGATTCTATGATTCATTGTCCATGGATACTCAGTAGGTTAGGATTTCTGTCCAAATGTCGATTGCTCACCCAATGTTATGCAGACCCATGACTAACTTTCCAGCTCCAATAAGAAGGTATATCAGGCACAGACAAAGCTCTCAAACTCACCTTCAGTAACAGCACGATGGTGCAGCAGTAGAGTTGCTGCCTTACAGCGCCAGGGACCCAGGTTCGATCCTGACCATGTGTGCTCCCTGTGGCCTGAGTGGGTTTTCTCCGAGATCTTCTCCGAAGGGCCTGTTTCCACGCTTTATCTCTAAACTGAACTAAACTAAACTAAACTTTATCTTCCACCCATGTTGTTAAGATCAACCGAAAATAACCTGCCTGTAAATTGCCGTTTCTTCGTAGAAATGTGTTTGATCCAAGGCCAGTAATTACTTGTTTTAAAAATCATCATCTATGTTGGCTGATCCCTCCATGGATTTGTCCCAGCCCTTGTCTGTGACCTCTTGCTTAAAACCTTCTGAGACATCTGTTCTTCTCCAGACAAAGTTGGAGGTTTCTCAAACATCTTTAGCTAACAGAAATATCTTTATCCAACCCAAAAGTCCCCACAAACACAAATCTATCCTTCAGCTAATTTGATTTAGTCATAGAGTCAGAGCGACATACAGTACATACACAGACGCTTTAGGCCAACTTGTCCATGCGGACCAACATGCCCCATCTATGCTAATTCCAACTGCCTGCATTTAGCCCATGTCTTACTGAACCTTTCTATCCATGTACCTATCCAAATTATCCATGTACCTATCCATGTACCTATCCAAGTAATTCAGCGGGACAGGCAGCATCTCCGGATAGAAAGAATGGGTGGCGTTTCGGGTGGAGACTCTTCTTCAATCTGAAGAAGGGTCTCGACCCAAAATTTCACTCATTCCTTCTATCTGGAGATACTGTCTGTCCCGCTGAGTTAATCCAGCATTTTATGTCTGTCTTTTGAATGCACAGGGTCTATTATCCAGAGTAGGGGAATCAATAGCCAGAGGATATAATTTTAAGGTGAGAGGGGAAAGGTTTACTTGGAACCTAAGGGGCAACTTTTTCACATTGTAGGTGGAACAAGCAGCCAGAAGAGATCGTTGATGTAGGCACGATAACGATATTGGAGAGCATTGGATACAACAAAGGTTTTTAAACCATGAACATCCGGCCTGTAGCAGTGAAGGACTGTACCTGTGAACCAACATATCTTGCAAATTGTCCAAGGCTGCCATCTGCATGACAATGTGGCAAATACAAATATATATATATCTTAGCAATATTCGGCAAGAGCATTTCCAGGATTTTGCCAACCAGACAGTAAGCTTGTAATAATCAGCAAAGTAATGTTCAGAGCTTTGGCCGCATTCAGTTTGGTGGCAGTGCAGAGAAGGTTCGCTGGGTTGATTCTTGGAATGAAGTGGTTGGCAGATTAAGCAAGGTTGAACAGATTGGGGGGTGTTGTTATACTCATTGGAGTTTAGAAGCTGAGTGGTGAGTTTATTATATTCTAAACATATTATATTCCGAAGGGGAGGTTAACATTGTTGATACTGAGATACTTTTGTGGGATTTCTAGGGGGAATGGTTTCAGAATAAGAGATCAACCATTTCATATGGGGATGAGGAGGAGTTCTTCTCTCAGAAGGACATGAAGAAGAATTTCTGATTTAAGGATTCACGAATCTCTGGAATTCATAATTCCAGAGAGTTGTGGAGGCAGAATTGTTAACCATATTGTTATTGGTATTGGTTTATCCAGTCCAGTCATACTGTAGAAAGCCAAGGGGTGAGAGGAGAATGGGTGAAAACAGTTTTGGTCATATTGAATGGTGAACTGGGCCGAAGGGTGAACTGGCCTGCTCCTTCTTCTTCTTGCGTGTACAGCCTAAAGTTGTAGGACAACTTGTTCTATTTGATCTTATTTGGTTGTGCATGGCAGGTTTATTACATTCGTCGAAACAGGGCGGACCACGTGAAGGTTGCAATCTCCCACCCTGGCCTGCTCTTGAGCTTGTGATGTTCTTCCTCATGGTCTGTGTTTGCTTCCAGAAGCTATAGGATCAGAACCATAATGATGAACAGTTGAAAATGGTTCAAAGTAGTGAGTAAATAAAATAAAATGATTTATATGAATGTTGATTTTTTTTCACAAGGGAAAGACAACTTGGAGGTGACAGCATGGATTTTTTTTGTTTGAGTTCACGACAATTTAAAAGTATGTGCCTATTTGAAAAAATGGGTTGCTTTTTAAAGTCAGAATAACAAATCTCTTGGATGTCCGAGCACTGGATGGGACGTGAACACTGGCATAATGGGGGCAGAGAATATAGTCGGGGACTCAGTGATGGGACGAGTGCAAGCTAGACTTGGCTAATGTTATGCTATTGCAGAAAGCTGTTGAGGCCAAGTCAGTGGATCATTTTAAGGCAGAGATGGATGGACATTTGATTAGGTGTCAGAGGTTATGGGGAGAAGGCAGGAGAATGGGGTTAGGAGGGAGAGATAGATCAGCCATATTTAAGAAAGAACTGCGGATGCTGGTAAAATCGAAGATAGACACAAAATGCTGGAGAAACGCAGCGGGTGAGGCAGCATCTATGGAAAGAAGGAATTGGCAATGTTTTGGGTTGCGGCCCTTCTACAGCCATGATTGAATAGCGAAGTAGACTTGATTGGCCGAATGGCCTAATTCTACTCCTATTCCTTATGACCTTATGACCTATTATATGACTTAACTCGAGAGAAATGGCGTAAGTGACAGTTCTTAGCTGCTGCGACATTTCTCTGAGGATTCTAACAATCTGCTGCTGGGAAAATCTCTCGGACATATTTGTCTTTGGTTGGAATAAATCTCTACTGTGGACAGATCTACGATCATTATCATTATCATTATACGATCACATCATTATACTTAGAATTTTGTTAATTCCTCATTCCATGGCTTCCTGTTGTTAGACCATTTTTAGAGAGTGAGCGGATGTAACATATGGCCAACAGCTGTTCATTGAACCTTAGGGTGAGGTGAAATGCGCAGGATTCCAGAGTTCACGAGCTAGAATAACCGTTATGCCCCTGTCACACTTAGGAAACCTGAACTGAAACCACTAGAGACTTTGCGCCCCACCCAAGGTTTCCGTGCGGTTCCCGGAGGTTTTTGTCAGTCTCCCTAATGGTCGAAAGTGGTTTCCGCTTCTTCTATGTTCCGGCGATTATTTCAAAAAATTCAAAACCGGCCGCGACTAAAAATAGGTTGCCATTTTAAAAATCGGTAATTTTTAGTCATAGCCGGTTGCGGTGCTAGTTGAAGGTGGTTGCCGGAGGTTGAAGGTGGTTGCCGGAGGTTGCAGGTGGTTGCCGGGGGTTGCAGGTAGTGGAAGGTAAGTGAAAGTGGCCCAATCCTGATTTTATAATGGATCCCTCATAGAGGAAGTGAAGCTTGGGATGTGGGAGACGGGGATATAGTCCTTATCCAACCAGTGCTGTGAAGGAAATTACCTTCTTCCAGAATATTTCCTTGTCTTACTTCAGCTGCCAGATTTCCCACAACGGGAGAACACGTCTTCCCACTTGAGACGGCTCAAAGCAGGTCAAATCAGAGGCTGATCTCATAAATATGCCAACATTCTTTGATCAAGCGACATAATCACTGGCTCACCCAAAGCTGAACTGCACAGTAGTGTAGACACCGATCGGTACTTTTGTAACTTTGCCGGCACCAACATGTTGCGGCACTTGAGCTGCGTGTGTTGTGAGGTGGCAGTGGAGCCCCGCTAACGACAGCGGTGAAGCCTCAAGGGTCAACCCGCGGTCGGCAGTCGATGAGGGTGCGGGGGAACCACCGGGAGGGTGGAGGGGTAGAACAATGGAGGACCCGTGTTATGTGATAATAAGGAATTGCATCCATTCCAATAAAGCTTTTCACTGTCAATAAAGTATCATTCATTCACTCAAATCATTCACTCATTCATCCACTCATTCATTCACTTATCATTCAGTCATTCACTCAATCATTCACTCATTTATTCACTCATTCACTCATTCACTCACTCACTCATTCATTCAATCACTCACTCACTCACTCAATCATTCACATTCAATCATTCACTCATTCATTCATTCATTCATATTATTTCCATCCATCTTGCATCCACGCCAGTCATAGGGATTAATAAACCTCTTCTTCATCAACTAGCCAGTGTTTCTCAAGCTTTCCCTCCTACAACCTTACCTATCCCAAGCGTTCCTGCCATTCTATCCACCTGCTTGCTCCCCTTCAGCCAACTCCAGCTAATGCTCCGGTGCTCTCAGTGATCCCCACCACTCTCTTGCCTCCCTTTTCTCCGTCACCCATCTCCTAATCCACACCTTGGCATCTTTTCACAAAATGGCATTTAAGGCAGCAAATAAACCCTAAATATACACCAACTGCGACCGTTATTAACAGAAGACGAATGGTGATATTTGGGCATGAAAAACGACATGTTTTTTTCAGATGCTGGCAGACTTAAAGAGATATGCAACCCTTTCATGCTGGCATTGCTGATCTCAAAGGAAAGTAATTATGTTGTTAACACTGTTAATTAAGCCACCCGTTACCTCATTGATACACCAATGCTCAGCAGGTACCTGTATCAGCAAAGATTACAAGCATTTGCACATGGGGGTTCATTGGTAGAAAATAAGGGCAGTTCTGACATTCAGTACTGTCCAAACCTCCGTACAGATGTCCAATTACATTTGGAATCCTGCAGTAGGATGGGTAGGAAGGAACTGCAGATGTTGGTTTACACCAAAGACAGACACCAAATGCTGGAGTAACTCAGCGGGACAGGCAGCATCTCTGAATAGAAGGAATGGGCGACGTTTCGGGTCTGAAATAGGGTCTCGACCCAAAGAGTCACCGATTCCTTCTACCCAGAGATGCCTGTCCCGCTGAGTTACTCCAGCATTTTGTGTCTATCTTCTCAACATAGCCTTGTTCTCCAAGGGCATTACTGTTGCATCAGTTCATGGATTGCCCAAGTAATTTATTTTCATATTATGACGTTCAAGGAGACCCTTTTGGCCCCTTAAGTCTTTGTTATAACCTATTCTCCCCATATTCCCGTCAATTCTACCAAAGACATTGCACAAGGGGCAATTTACCAGGAACCAAACAGGAGCACCGAAAGGGAAAAATAGGTTGTCACATGGAGATCATGTAGCTTTATGCAGAGAGCAAACCTGAGCTACTGAAGCTGAGGTAGCAACACGAGTAACATTATGCTACTTATTAATGCTAATCTATCATTTATTGATTGCTGCTCATTCTGTACTTCATGGACAGCTTTACAGAGGGATCAGGGGCTGAGGAATGGCCAACAGAGTTGAATTCAGAAAAGTGCGAGGTGTTACATTTTGGGAAGTCAAACCAGGGCAGGACTTCAAAGCCAACAGTAACCCCTGGTGAGCATTGCAGTGGAGAGGGATCTAGGAGTTTGTTCATAGTTCCCTGAAGGTTATGTCGCAGATAGACCGGATTGTGAAGAAGCCTTTGGCACATTGACCTTCAACAGTCAGGGAACTGAGTAGTGAAGTTGGAACATTATGAAACCATTGTACAACACTTTGGTGAGGCAGCACTTGAAACACTGTGTTCAGTTTTAGTCACCCGGCTACAGAAAGGATGCCATTAAGCTGGAAAGCGTACAAAACTTAGTTATGAGGATGTTGCCAGGACTCAAGGGCTTGAGCTGCAGGAAGAGGTTGGGCAGGCTAGAATATAGAAGATTTAAATGTAAATTTAAAGGTCATAAGGTCATAAGGAATAGTAGAATTAGCCCATTCGGCCCATCAAGTCTAATCTACCATTCAGTTATGGCTGATTTATCTACCCCTCCAATCTCATAACCAATAGAGTGGACAACCTTTTTTTTCACAGTGGTGGATGTCTGCAACTCATTGCAAGCAGATACAATAGTGGCATTTGAAGGGTTTTTTGGTAGACACGTGGATATGCAGGAAATGGAAGGATCATATGCAGGCGGAGGAGATTTATTGAACGGCATCATTTCTGGCACAGATAGTGTGGGGTGAAGAACTTTTTCTTATGCCCTATGCTCTACTTTCTATATTAACTAACACTGGCTTTAAATGAGGTCAGGCATGCACTGTCAAAGCAATGAAGCATCGGGAAACGTTCATTTAAAGATCACTAGACTAAGTGGGACCCGTTGGGTCCTATGTTCACCCTGGAGGGCTGATCCCCCAATGCAATATTCCACCTCTCCACCAATTCCAATATTGGTGGCGAGGGGGCTGTCTGGAGTACTAGTATGGGCGTTGCGGGCAGAAGGAACTAGTTTCCAGAGGGCTAGTATGGACATTGTAGGCTGAATGGATTATTGGGCGGGCAGCTCAGTCACTCAGGCCTGGTGGGCTGGCAGCTCAGTCATTTAGGCCTGGTGGGCGGGCAGCTCAGTCACTCGTGCCTGGTGGGCTGGCAGCTCAGTCACTGAGGCTGGTGGGCTGGCAGCTCAGTCACTCAGGCCTGGTGGGCTGACAGCTCAGTCACTCAGGCCTGGTGGGCTGGCAACTCAGCCACTCAGGCCTGGTGGACTGGCAGCTAAGTCACTCAGGGCTGGCAGCTCAGTAACTGCCAGAAATTCTACCCGAAACAGGTGAGAGACTCTGTGAGAGAGTAGGGGGAGAGGGTGGAGAATCAATTTCAGACATTTTTCATCTTTTTCTGCAGATCACAGCAATGAAGGAGGAAAGTCCAGCCTGGCCTGGATCTCACATGGAGCCAATGCAGGGAGGGAGAAAAATACTGGGGTGAGGTATAATACTTGCAGGGGGAAATAATTACTGATGGGCCAAAAGGACTCTTCCTGGCCTCGTTCAGGCCTGATGGGCCTAAGGAGCTCTTAAAAAAAAATTGAGTGGAATCTCAATGAAAGGCACTTTTTCTGGACTTTTCCTGGCCTGGCCCGGGCCTTTTCAGCCAAAATGCTCCTCCTGGGCTAATACGAGCATTTTGGACAAAAGGGACTGGTTTCTAAGATAAGATAAGATAAGATAAGATACATTTATTGTCATTTGGACCCCTTGAGGTCCAAACGAAATGCCGTTTCTGCAGCCATACATACAAACACATAGACCCAAGACACAACATGATTTACATAAACATCCATCACATTGCTGTGATGGAAGGCCAAATAAACTTATCTCTCTCCACTGCACTCTCCCCCCCCCGATGTCAGAGTCAAAGTCAAAGTCCCCGGCTGGCGATGGCGATTGTCCCGCGGCCATTAAAGCCACGCCTGGTGGTGCAAGGTCGCACACCGGGTCTTGATATTAGAGCCCCCGGCGTGCGCTCGCAGAGTCCCGCGGCCATTCCAAGCCGCGCGGGGCAGTGATGTAGGCCCCGCTCCAGGAGCTCTTCAACCCCGCAACTCGGGCGGGGGAAGTCGCCGTTGCGAGAGCCCTGAAAAGCGGTCTCCCTCTAGGGAGCCGCGGGCTCCCGGTGCCGCCGTCCACCGACCTGTCGTTGGAGCCTCCGACTCTCCGGTCGGGCCGCAGCAGCAGCAGCAGCAGCAGCAGCGCTCCTCCACCGCTCCACCCGCTCCGGACTCGGCCAGCCCCGCGACGGCGACGGTGAGTTGTAGCACCAGAGTCCCCGGCTTCTTCCTGTTGTAGGCCGCTCCTCGTTGCGGCCCCAACGACAACGGAAACCCGACGAGAAAAGGTCGGGTCTCCAGTGCAGGGAGAGATTTAAAAAGTTTCCCCACCCACACACACACCCCAACAAAAAAAATAACAAAAACTACATTAAAACACAGACAGAAAATAATAAAACGCGGACAGACTGCAGAGGCCGCTGCTGGCCAGAGCCGCGCCGCCCACCGGAACCAGGGCATGGCTAATCTCGGCTAATAGGGGCCTTGTGGACCAAAATTAGTGGTTTCAGGAAGGCCAAACAACTCATTTAATTTAATTTCCATTTCAATTTCAAGCACAGGGCAGGCCAAACAAGTCATTTAATTTCCATTTCCATTTCCAGTTCCATTTCAATTTCAAGCACAGTGAAGGCCAAACAGCTCACTTCATTTTCATTTTATTTCCATTTCAATTTCAAGCAGAGGGCAGGTCAAACAACTCATTTCATTTTCATTTCAATTCCATTTCCATTGCAGTTTCAAGCACAGGGCAGCCCAAACAACCTCTCATTGAATTTTCATTTCATTTCCATTTCCATTGCATTTTCAAGCACAGGGCAGGCCAGACAGCTCATTGCATTTTCATTTCATTTCATTTCCATTTCCATTGCAGTTTCAAGCACAGGGCAGGCTAGACAGCTCATTGCATTTTCATTTCATTTCCATTTCCATTGTCGTTTCAAACACAGGGCAGGCACAAATAGGTTGTTGTATTTTCATTTCATTTCCATTCCCATTACAGTTTCAAGCACAGGGCAGGCCAAACAGGTCATTGCATTTTCATTTAATTTCCATTTCCATTGCAGTTTTAAGCACAGGGCAGGCTAAAGAGATCATTGCATTTTCATTTAATTTCCATTTCCATTGCAGTTTCAAGCACAGGGCAGGCCAAACATCTCATTGTATTCTCATCTTATTTCCATTTCCATTGCAGTTTCAAGCACAGGGCAGGCCAAATAACTCATTTCATTTTCATTAAGGGCTAACAAATCATTTATTGCAAGTACATTGCAGACACACAGTTCAGTT
The DNA here is from genome assembly GCF_028641065.1 of Leucoraja erinaceus. Taxonomy (NCBI): domain Eukaryota; kingdom Metazoa; phylum Chordata; class Chondrichthyes; order Rajiformes; family Rajidae; genus Leucoraja; species Leucoraja erinaceus. Next base: position 6,243,167 of record NC_073387.1, read on the forward strand.
GATTCACAGCTTAGAATCACAGTTGTGGCCACTCCCTCATGATCTTCCAGAGTGACTGACTCACGACCAGGCAACTGGGGTTTTATAGTCCTGCCCCCGCCCCCCCTCCCCTCCCCATGAGGGGTGTTACCTTCATCATCGTGATTGACAGGCGAGAGGACCAATCAGCTGATCTCAAGGTTATTTAAACATTCATGACTTTTTTATTTCCTCGGGGCTGCCTCAGCGGAGGAGGACTGTGAGTAAGATGGCCAAAAATCATAGCGATATAAGGTAGCGGTTTTTTAAAAATAAAATCAATATACAGCGCAGGCAGGAAGTGGTCAAGATGAGACTTTTATTTATAAAGATGTTACGTGCCTTTTTGAACTCAGTCAGACTAATGCAAGAGTGCAGCATTACCAAATCTGCAAACTTACTTCCTCTCATCAGTAAATCTGCCTTCAGCACAGTGCAGCCTCCTAACAATTTGCAGATACCTAGGCTATGTATTACACAGTTCCTCTAACAGTGATATTCAGTCCACTGATTGCTGTGTCTGATGCACTGAAGTAGGCTAAAAAAAAGTGGCACAATGACTTAATAACTATTCTATTCCTCTACTCTGATGTGAACACAACTATCGCAAAATATTTATTTTTACTGCATTTACCATACAATATATTTATGGTACAGAAAAATATATCATGGGCTGTTTCATGGGCAATGGATGAACTGACATTGTTATTTTAAGGGCAGAGCTACACTGTGTTACTTGGATATTTCTCCTTCATTGTTGCTGAAAGATATTTAGACACCCCACTCCCTGAAGAACATAGCAGTGCCAGGGCAATTTTTCCAATAATTTATTCCTATGATATAACAGTTATGTGACAAAAGTAACATTTTTTTGCTTGGCAGAGAATACAAAGCACAGTTGATGGACTCTGGACCATCTGGATTTACAAACCATCAGATAGATGCTGAACTAATCGAGTTCCGCGCATACAGCAGGCTGTTTGTACAGTTGCATTAAAACAAATATATTCATTTTCAGAAATGCACGGCAATTTATCCCTAAAATTTATCACATCAATCACAGACAAATATTAAAAGGACGTATTAAAAATAATATGGTAAATATACGATCAATTCACTCAAGTGTGGATTATAATTTTGACTTCACAGGGCAAAGTGTTAAAGCAGGAAAGTGTTAAAGTTCCTTGCCAATCCTGAGCATATTAAAATGAAGTGCTCAGCAACAAAACCTCAGGCTTTGTATACTAAGACAGGAATGACTCAAAAAATGAAAAACATTGCTGAGGTAGTAATTAGTGAACAATATATTATTAAGCAAAAAATGGCTGATTTCTATGGAAGGTATTTAATGTTGCTGCATGAATATATATTTGTCATGTGAATATGAATATTGAGTTAAATCCCAAACATTCAATTTCATATTCAAATATTTTGACAGATATTGGGAATACATGTAGTTTCCAGTGCAGTTACGTCAAGTAAATTAAATTATTATTATACAATACATTGGAATAAGCTTGTGACATTTTGCAAGGTGTATAGCTCGTCCTTAGGGGGTCCAGATCAATCACCAAAAGGGGGAACAACTTTTTTAAGGGACCTGAAACTATGAAAGTTGATGTTATAGCTCATCAAAATGACTCAATGATACTCGTAACAAGTTGTTTTCAAAGCACCAAGAAATGGGTCAAATCTGCCCGCAAGTCATTTCATCTTAAGGTCTCCAGACCTATGTACCCAATGGAACAGCAAAAGCTTTCGACTGATTAGTTTGGATCACATTTGAACACTCGTGGGCCAATAATACGTTAACCTATTTCACAACTCACATCTTTAAAGTTCTCCGATCACTGAGCTGCTGGGTTGCACACTTCACTTTATTATGCTCTTCCTACTTCCTTTCCACAGACAAGGAATGATGAATTCCCCCCTCACCTGTAAGCAAAATATTCGGCTCTTTTTTTTCTCTCACTATGGCTTGACACAGCCCATCATTATGGTGCTGCATTAAAACCCTCTCCAGTCTGCATACTCATTCCTTTAATTCAAGAAGCCTTTAGGCTTTTTTCCCCTCTCGTGAACAGCTGCGAAACTGATCATTTGACCGTTGCAAACATACTGAGTGCCTCCTGAACTGTCGCAGCTGGGTCAAGCATGATTCCTCTTTTTCAAGGTTTCCTTCTCTATCTTCTGAAAGAGTAGGAGGGAGAGCTTGTTTCCAAAAGCAGCACATTATTAAAACACCCCCTCTAGATCAGGGTGTATATGAGACAGGGCTAATGTGAGTCACAAATAATAATGAACACATGGCATGAATTTATCTCTCAGTCTGTGATGGAATTCATTTGTTCAGGAAAATATATATCTTTCCTTCCACGTAACATAAAAAGGTCCAGTATACAACGATTTTGAAATTATTCTTTACCTAGGATAGATTTCCATACATTTCAAGGTAAATAAATTATACTGCGACAATTGTTTGACCTGTAACTTGCCATCAGTGCTTTTTATATTTTCTCTCTCTGTCTATAGAAAAGCATATCCATAACAGTCAAGTTTGTGAATAATAGACCAGCTCCAACACTTCACCTTCTTCTTGTTGAGCTCTTACCTGTTGTTGAACTACTTGTTACTAAAGGCTGTGTGGAAGTCACAGTGATGTAGCAAATAGAGCTCCCGACTCAGTGTCAGAAACCCAGGTTCTGTCCTGACATTTGGAGTTTGCCCATTTTCCCTGTGGCCCGCGTGGGTTTCCTACGGGTGCTCCAATTTCTTCTCACATCCCAAAGACGTGTGGATTGTTTTAGTTTTAGTTTAGTTTATTGTCACGTGTACTGAGGTACAGCAAAAAGCTTTTGGTTGCATGCTATCCAGTCCGCTGAAGAACAATACATGATTACAATCGAGCCATTTACAGTTTAGGACAGTACAATAAGGGATTGGCGGCTCACCTTGATAATTTAAATTGCCCCAGGTGTAGGTGAATAGTAGAATATAGGAGAGTTGATGAGAATGGTTTAGGTTTAAGTATAGGATCATTATTGTCACATGCACTGAATGAGGTACATGTTTAATTATACATCACTTTAATTTCATGTTTCACGTATCTTGTTGTGTTTTATGACTGTAGGTAGACCAATTTCCCACCTGGGATAAACAAAGTTCTGTCATATCATATCGTACAGTGAATAAAAATAAGATTAGTTTAATTAGATGCTTGATAGTTGGCATGGAGAGCCAAAGGCCCTGTTTCCATGTTATATAACTATGAATTCTTGCTGTCATTTCATTTTCCAAACTTAATCAATGGAATCAGTGTTGCTAGGTAATTGGTATCAAACGTGAATTGATGGGCTGAAGGGTCTGTATCCATGCTGTATGATATTATGGCTGTGATTTTAATATAATGGATTGTGGATTTGAAAATTATGGACTGATTTTTCTCTAAAAATGCATTTTTAGATTGCAAGAAATTCACCAGGGGAGTTTTAAGGGTTGATGAGCTGGCAGAAGTAAGGGTCTTTTACTTGGGACTGTTTCCACATTAAGGTAAAAATGGAAGACAGAGTTTTTGTGTCTGGAAAGCTGGCCAGGAATCTCCTCAGCAAAGCCATCACGAAAGAGCATTGAGAAGCAGGGTGGCCAACTTCACTGGAGATCTATCATATTGCTTTTCCTTCCCGAGTGCTCCAGTCTCCTCCCACATACCAAAAACATGCAGAATGGTAGGTTAGTTGGTCTCTGTAAATTACCACGTGTATAACTGAAGGATAGAATCCGAGCAGACTCGATGAGGATGTGGGGAGAATATAAAAACTGGGATTAAAGTTGGACCTGAGTAACTGGTTGGCTGGTGGTCGGCATTTCTGCATTGAATTTCTCTATAACTCTATGAGTCTATAAGTGATTGGACCTCATCCACTAACAGCTCAGCCATCCAGAAGCAGCAGCTATTTGAAAATACCTGGCATGGTCCATTTAACTTCAAGATAATAGGGCAGGAAATCAAGTTGGTAATGGAAGGAGATATGATACATTTTAACATATTAAATTATTATTAATTGTCATTAAATTAAATTGTACATTTCTCTGGAGCATCAGTGACTACGGGGCAACTTAAAGCAACTATATTAAATGATGAAAGGTGCAAATGTTAATATTGACCAAATTAAACACACCATAAAATGGAGGATCCCTGCATTTGTCAGAATTGCTTAACCTTTCTCAGTGGAAATTTACAGGCTGTGGATGGTGCTGACCAGTCTGAGCATCAGATTGATTTGTAAGGGTGAAAGATCCAGGTGTTCTCCTCATTTCCCCTTGATTGATAAAATGTATAAAAACTCTGCAAACAAACAAATGCATTAATGTGATTGGATTGCTGCAAACTAATTGTAAATAGTGCAAATAAAGTTGCGAGACAGTTACCCTGCTGCTTGTTGATTGGTTAAAAGTGTTCAGCATGGCAGGTTTGTTTGAATTCCAGGGCAAATGGTGCATTATCCAGTTAAGTTAGCTTCCTTCCAGAAGCTTCTCCTAGAAACAATATATGGGAGACTCTGTAATTGGTTTGGGGAACTGTCAATAATGTACTGATGTAATTAATATTTTTGATTGGATTATAAAGAGACCACCCCTATGTAGTTCGGTCCCTCAAGGTTTGTGGACCTATAAAAGGTGGCTCCATCTTAGATAAAGGTCGATTTTCTAGAAGTGCGCTTGGGACTTTGTGAGCTTTTGGAGTGTTTGTGCTTGCACGAGGCTGAAGGGATTGGCCAGGCAGATAGAAGGATCGAACCCACGGTGATTTAGGTATCATATATGGGAATTTGTTGTTCAATCCAAAAATAAAGATTAGTTGTTCCAGTGCTTGACTCAGTGATTTTTGACTGAAACAGACTGGGGTGTAAGCTTGAGAAGAGTGTATTTACACAGAAAGGGTTGATATCCAGAGTCTCAGGATGGAAATGTCAAATACCAGAGGGCCTTTGTTAAGGTGAGAGTGGAGATGTTAAAGGAAATGTTCATACCAAGAGTGGTTGGTGATTGGAAATCACTGCCAGGTAACATTATAGAAAGAGGTATGATAGTGGCATTTATGAGGCATTTTGACAGATCCATGCGCAAGTAGGGAATTGAGGGGCATGGTCCCTGAGCTGAGCAGGCAGATGGGATTAGTTTAAATAGGCATCATGGCTGATAAGCGCAGACATGATGGGCTGAAGGGCCTGTTCCTGTGATGTACTTCACAAATTCACAAGTTCTGGGAATAGAATTAAGCCATTTCGCCCATTCAATCCGCCATTCAATCATGGTGGATCTCTGGCTCTTAAACCCATTTTCCCTGCCTTCTCCCCGTTCTAATCAAGAATTTATCTATCTATATGATATATAAAGTCTCATCTTGTCCACTTCCTGTCTGCACTGTATATTGATTTTAGAAAAAAATGCTACCCTGTATCGCTGTAATTTTTGTCCATCTTACTCACAGTCCACCTCCGCTGAGCCAGCCCCGAGGATTTTTCCCATCGATAAAAAAATTAAAAAGTTGTGAGTGTTTAAAAAACTTGAGATCAGCTGATTGGCCCTCTCGCCTGTCAATCACCACGATGAAGGTAACGCCCCTTCGGTGGGGGGGGGGGGGGGGGAGGGCAGGATTATAAAACCCCAGATGCCTGGACGTGAGTCAGTCATTCTGCAAGATTGCGAGGGAGAGGCCACGACTGTCATTCTAAGCTGTGAATCAACTGACTGTGAGTCTGCAATGTACTTGCAATAAATATTTGTTAGCCCTTAATGACAATGCCATGAGTTGTTTGGCCTGCTGCCCTGCCTGTGCTTGAAAGTGCAATGCTTAATTGGAAATGAAATGAAATGAAATGACAATGCCATGAGTTGTTTGGCCTGCTGTTCTGCCTGTGCTTGAAACTGCAATGCTTTATTAGGTCCACTTTGTTTGGAAGGGATAAATGCTTTATTAGATCCGATTGTGTTTGGAAGGAATAAATGGTTTATTAGGTCCTACTGTGTTTGGAAAAATAAATGCTTTATTAGGTCCGACTGTGTTTGGAAGGAATAAATGCTTTATTAGGTCAGGCTGTGTTTAGTCCAAAAGTCCCGCTCATTTCGCGACTTATGCTTAGTTGACAGGTCGCACTGATTGCGTAATTTCCGGTGAGTCCGGTGAGTGCAGAGGTCACGCTGATTGCGAAAGTGCAGCAGACTGAGGCAGTCCCACAGTGGAGAGGCCACGCTCAGCCGTGTGAGTAGATTCAAGAAAGATTACTGTCATATATATGGTGTGTGAGTCAGTGTGTGTGTGTGTGTGTGTGTGTGTGTGTGTGTGTGTGTGTGTGTGTGTGTGTGTGTGTGTGTGTGTGTGTGTGTGTGTGTGTGTGTGTGTGTGTGTGTGTGTGTGTGTGTGTGTGTGTGTGTGTGTGTGTGTGTGTGTGTGTGTGAGATGAGTGAATGAGTGAGTGAGTGTGTGTGTGTGTGTGTGTGTGTGTGTGTGAGTGAGTGAATGTATGTGTATGTGAGTGTGTGTGTGAGAGAGTGTGTGTGTGTGTGAGTGTGTATGTGTGTGTGTGTATATTGGAATTTTGGTGAAGAGGTGGAATATTGTGTTGGGGGACCAGCCCTCCCGCTTGAAGCAGGGACCCAACGGGTCCCACAGTCTAGTCTCTGCCTTAAAAATATCCACCGACTAGTACTGTTATAGGTTCCATGTTGCACTCAGATCCAGTGTTCGGATCTATATTCAAGGGCAGATCAAAATATTAAATGAGAGAGAATGCTCACAACAGCCATTACAATAAATTCTCTGAACAAGTGCTATCACAAGGTATTTGACACAGGACTGAACGGCAAATCTCGAAGTTAATTTAACTGGGAATTCTTAGCGACATCTTATTTTGATCCCAAAACCTGGCTGAAGGTCAATGTGCCCCAAGATTTAAAAGACAATTAGGTAAGAATGCTATATAAGGAGAGCATTGTACTCTGCATCTGGAAGTCTGACTAAGAATTCATTTCTAGCATTACAAGCTGACCCCACTTAACTACTGATTTTCTCTTCTGCCGTTCAGCTTTCCTCAGTTTCTTTTGCTTCCCTTTTGCACATTTCCAGCCTGGATTACAGCATCGCACCTCATTTAGTGTTTATCAGGTCCCCAAAACATTTGATGATCTAAATCCTTGAATTATCCAAATTTCAAAATTAAAATGCCAAGTGCATCTTACAGGAAAAATTAAGTAAGATAGACTGAAATCCAGTCAGTCAGGAGTCCCAAACAGTCATGTCAACGATATAAAGTATTTTAAACCCTTATGTCCAGTTTAATTGTCAAGTGCCCGTTTTTCTAGGTTTTATGTGGGGAAACTATTAGAAGTGTTACGTTAGTGGAAACAAGCCAACTAGCTCAAATCGGAAAAGTTTGGCACTTGAAAGTAAAATTGTCATTGAGAAATTTAGCAAGGAATTTAGGTTCCTCTACGAAAGAGTTAACCATAAAAAGGGATTAATCAAAATCATAGCATCGCATTAAGTATTCCTTTCTTGCACTTAATAAAGCTTGGATCACTGAATCCAAATCTGCAGCCTATTCCCTTTCATGTATACACCAGCCTTTTAATGAATTGAGTGTTCTAGATAATTTAATCAAAGATCATAATTGCGATGCAATTAGGAGACTTTTTACTTTGTATCAGACCCAATTAAATCAACCTTGAAGCGTTTCAACAAAACCTTTCACAGAAAACTTCTCAGATCAAGTGACAATAGTTTGGGATGTGTTTAAAGTTAATTATGTTGGATGCGTCCACACTATTTTATTTTTTGATTGTTTCCAATGGAGCAGTTAGGTTTGAAAATAATAGTCTGTCAAGGTGTAAGCATATATATTTTTTAATATACTGCAAGGCACTTTGCTCAGCTGGAAGCAGAGTCTTAACATTAATAACAATACCCGAGACCGAAATCAACAGCGGCAGAAAATTTAAGAATAAAAATCTGCCACCTCAGCCTACTTTTGAGGAAAGTGCTTTCCATTCTCCCTGGGCAAATGTACTTTGAGAGCAAATCAGTCAGAAAGCAGTGCCACTCCTGTTCGGGGTCAGGTTATACTATTTCGTTCATGAACATCATTTTTTATTTCCATCTTTCTCTTTAAAACCAAGCTGAGAGCCAATCTCAACCTGTGATCTCCAGGCTCCCATCCGCACTCCAGCTGTTAACCATTGCTTTTACAATCATTCGTATGCCTCCCGGCATCAATAAATTAAACTGTCCAAAATCACAATGATGCTGTCAGCGGTCCCTTCCCTTTCTTTCCCATTTCAATTTTTTTCTTTTAAAACAGCCTCAGAAAACTCAATGCCAAGCACATCCCCGTTAAAACATGGGCCTTGGGCTCCCACTGGGACCAAGACCTGGAGAACCAATTTATTGGTTTCGTGTCCAGCTCCTGGATAACAGGATGCAAACAAAATTATGTCTGAAGCGCCTCAGCTTGGTGCTTATTAATGTATTGTCCTTGACATGCACGACACTGCTCTAAACACTCTCTTCTGCTCCTTTCCAAAGACAAGCACTTTTGTGTGTTTTTCTTTCCATATTACCTTGCAAACTACGTTGCAAGCTCAAGTGCAGTCAATTATTTCAATTAGTTATTTCCTTTATACTTGGAAATGCAGAGCAAAGGACAATGAACTCAGATCTTTTTTATTTTCCCAATCTTTAATTTCTTTGGAAGCTCTCATTATTTTGAATGTGAACCTTGAAGACCATTCATTACCTTGTTCAGGTATTCACCTTTTATATGCAAGCCTAGGTATTAATTGCTGCCGTGTTCAAGCATGTTGCAGTTGTGTTGCTAGCCTGTTGTGATACCAGTGGCACTTAGTAAAGGTCATAAGCTCATAAGTGATAGGAGCAGAATTAGGCCATTCGGCCCAACAAGTCTACCCCGCCATTCAATCTGTCTCTCCCTCCGAACCCCATTCTCCTGCCTTCTCCCCATAGCCCCTGCCACCCGTACTAATCAAGAATCTATCTATCTCTGCCTTAAAAATATCCACTGACTTGGCCTCCACAGCCATCTGTGGCAAAGAATTCCACCGATTTTCCACCCTCTGACTAAAGTTACAAAGAGTTCTCTAAATAACGTTGGACTATGACTCTATAACACTGGAAACACTGGGCAAGGAATAGGTGACGTTTTAGGATGAGACCCTTCTTCAGACTGAGAGTCAGGGGAAAAGGGAAACAAGAGATATAGAACAAATGAATGAAACATATATGAAAACATAGAAACATAGAAAATAGGTGCAGGAGTAGCCCATTCGGCCCTTCAATATGTTCATGGCTGATCAGCCAACTCAGTATCCTTTACCTGCCTTCTCTCCATACCCCCTGACCCCTTTAGCCACAAGGGCCACATCTAACTCCCTCTTAAATATAGCCAATGAACTGACCTCAACTATCTTCTGTGGCAGAGAATTCCACAGATTCACCACTCTGTGTAAAAAATGTTTTTCTCATCTCGGTCCTAAAAGACTTCCCCCTTATCCTTAATCCTTATTCTGGACTTCCCCAACATCGGGAACAATCTTCCTGCATCTAGCCTGTCCAACCCCTTAAGAATTTTGTAAGTTTCTATAAGATCCCCCCTCAATCTTCTAAATTCTAGCGAATACAAGCCAAGTCTATCCAGTCTTTCTTCATATGAAAGTCCTGCCATCCCAGGAATCAGTCTGGTGAACCTTCTCTGTACTCCCTCTATGGCAAGGATGTCTTTCCTCAGATTAGGAGACCAAAACTGTACGCAATACTCCAGGTGTGGTCTCACCTAGACCCTGTACAACTGCAGTAGAACCTCCCTGCTCTTATACTCAAATCCTTTTGCTATGAATGCTAACATACCATTCGGTTTCTTCACTGCCTGCTGCACCTGCATGCCTACTTTCAATGACTGGTGTACCATGACACCCAGGTCTCGTTGCATCTCCCCCTTTCATAATCGGCCACCATTCAGAAAATAGTCTTACTAAAAAAAGTAACAATGATCAGGGAAACAGGCCATTGCAAGCTGTGAGTTAATTGAAAACACAGCTGAGTTACTGACAATGAGACTCAACAAGACAACTTTGAAGCTAGCACAACTTGCAAGGATTTGAAGTTAGAGAAATCAATATTCACACCACTAGGTTGTAAACTGCCCAAGCGAAATATGAGATGCTGATCCTCCAATTTGCATTTGGCCTCACCCTGACAATGGAGGAGGCCCATGACAGAAAGGTCAGCGTGGGAATGGGAAGGGGAATTAAAGTGTTTGGCAACCGGGAGATCAGGTCGGTCCAGACGACATGAGCGAAGGTGTTCAGCTTCAGGGGTTACCCCAGCAATTTGTTTCTATCTTCGGCTTAAACCAGCATCTGTATTCCCTTCCTAAACACTGAGCATGTCAGGCAACATCTGCGTGAAGGAATCTGGAGGTAAGGTTTCAGGTTGAAAACCCTTCATCAAAACACCAGAATTAAATGTAGTGATGTGGAAACAAGTTGAAGTGAAACAGGCAGCCAGTTCCGTGCCGATGATAGCTGCGTTGGATCGTGACACTTCATGATATGTGTACAATCCTGAGCCTTCTGTCACATGTCACATGAAACTCAACATCCTCATTCATTCACATATATCGGACAACTTGATTTAGCTGATCAGAATGATCGGTTACTGCAAAGCTTTTTTGCCATTTTGTAACAAAATTTACAACAAAATTGTAAGCAAATTTCCTTGCAGCAGCCTGGAACGTGCTTGAAAAATGGCAGTACAATTGTTGCACACATTTTAGGCCAAGGAACATGGATTTCGTGGTGAGCAATAGGTCTCATTTTTGGTCATAATTGTCTCTGATAGTGTCCGTGTTATTTAAAATCCTCAGCAAATGTTGAGGTGGACAATCAAACGTTAAAGCTTCCACAGGTACCAAGCAGAGATGTCCACATCAAACAGGGCCCAACAGTGGTTCAACTAGAAAGTCCACAAAGTTAGATACGAGGTAGATACACAGAGTGATAGAGCATACAACAGGCCCTTCAGCCCTTCAGCACACCATATAACCATATAACAACCATATAACCATATAACAATTACAGCACGGAAACAGGCCATCTCGGCCCTACAAGTCCGTGCCGAACAAATTTTTTTCCCCTTAGTTCCACCTGCCTGCACTCATACCATAACCCTCCATTCCCTTCTCATCCATATGCCTATCCAATTTATTTTTAAATGATACCAATGAACCTGCCTCCACCACTTCCACTGGGAGCTCATTCCACACTGCTACCACTCTCTGCGTAAAGAAGTTCCCCCTCATATTACCCCTAAACTTCTGTCCCTTAATTCTGAAGTCATGTCCTCTTGTTTGAATCTTCCCTATTCTCAAAGGGAAAAGCTTGTCCACCATGTCAATGCTAGGCTCGAGTGCTCATTGATATTATTCCCACTTGCCGACGGTTCCCTGTAGCGTGTTGGCAGAGGCGGAATTAATGGACCCAACATACAGTATACTCGAAGATAGGCACAAAATGCTGGAGTAACTCAGTGGGACAGGCAGCATGTCTGGAGAGAAGGAACGGGTGACGTTGACAGTCTGAAGAAGGGTCTCGACCCGAAAGTCACGCATTCCTTCTCTCCTGAGATGCTGCCTGCCCCGCTGAGTTACTCCAGCATTTTGTGGTTATCTTCGGGATAAACCAGCACCTGCAGTTCCTTCCTGCACAGACAGTCTACTCATCTTCATTTGCTTACTGATCGCAAGCCCTTCCACACAAGCTGATCAGATGACACCCAAGACTAGGGTCAGATTAAAAATTGAGAATCTCTACTCTCTGTTTGTGCAGGCCTTCATAAAGGCGATTAAGTAAAGTTACAACCAGGAGTGACACAATAAGTTCAGCACTTTGGTTCAATGATAACAATAAAATTACTAAAACAGAAAAGATTGTTTTCCTGATAAATCTACCACATTTAGCCAACTTTGTAGCACTCGGCAAATGCTCAGCAGCAGGACGTTGTTTACAAAGCTCACGGTAAATTCTACAATGACCCCAGCTGGTTCATGCTGAATATCTGCAGAACAGCTGTGTGACAAACAGTAGTTAATCGATTAAGAGAATCAGGAATGGGGACATGTTCAGCTGCCTTCACAGAGAGCATTCAGTCCCAACAAACTCACCCTTCTGCCTGACGGAAGCAGACCATCACATGGGATCCCTAGCGTTTAACATTAAGGATTCTGCCCTCGCAGTTTATTAAATCCCAGAAATCATATATTTACATATTCAGCTACAAAACTGATAATTAATTTTTCCGGACTAATGTGTCTTGGATCTGTGCATTAAGATGGTGACAGTCTACTCCTCTTTGTGACAATACTCAAAATACAATACATTATCTACAACTAGCTGTGTTAACACCTGGAAAAAATGTAATAAAAGGAGGAGGTTTAGGCTGCTTTGCCCCTCAAGCCTGCCCTATCTTTCCATATGATGATAGTTGATCTGTTCTATGCTCATGTCCTCTTCTGTGTCTCTTCCAATCTCTCTCAATTCCCTATGGGTAGAGAGGAACTGCAGATGCTGGTTTACACTGAAGATATACACAAAATGCTTGATTAATTCAGCGGGACAGGCAGCATCTCTGGATAGAAGGAATCGGTGATGTTTTTTCGGTCGAGACAGTCTGAAACGTCCCCCATTCCTTCTAACCAGAGATGCTGCTTGTCCTGCTGAGTGACTCTGGCATTTTTTGTCCATCCTTCAATTCCCTGGCAGCCCCAAAATGTATTTACTTCCTCTTTGAATATCTTCACTGATCTAACATCCACAACCCTCTGATGTCTACCACCCTCTGTGTATAGAGACCCGCTATAACTTTCTGTTCAGGGGAATGAACTGAGCAATTAGTCACGATTGGCTTATTGATTAGGACAGATAAGTAAAGGGCCATTTTACTTTCCTGCTGAGGATACCTGTAAGAAAACTACACAGTGACAGGGTGCATTAATGAGGATGGTCCCACACTAAACCTGGAACATCAGGAGGGACATAAAATTCACCAAAACCTTACATCAAAAAAACCTGGGTTGACACAAAATGCTGGAGAAAATCAGCGGGACAGGCAGCATCTCTGGAGAGAAAGAATGGTTGACGTTTCGGGTCGACACCCTTCTTCAGACTGAAGAAGAGGCTCGACCCGAAATGGCAACCAGTCCTTCAAGTTAAACAAGCATCTGCAATTCTTTCCCACACATCAAAAAATCCTGCATGTTTTTATCAGAGGAAAAGATCTTCCCTCATAGCTTGCAGCAGAGATGGTCAATACAGACTGCTGACTAGATAGCACGCAACAAAAGCTTTTCACTGTACCTCGGTACCCGTGACAGTAAACTAAACTGAAACTGAAAACAACAGCTTCCAAGCTGAGAATCCAAAGATTGAAGACCATGAAAATGTCCTGTTTGAACTTTGACAGGAAAAGATCTCCAGCCAAAATGTTACAAGACTAAGTTATTTGGATTACAGGATACATTCAAGTCAAATTGTACATTGTCATAATCAGATCTCTGGTAAGATACAGGTATAAAGAAGGGGCGGCACAATGGAGCAGTGGTAGAGTTGCTGCCTTACAGCACCAGAGAATTGGATTAGATCCTGACTACGGGTGCTGTCTATATGGAGTTTGCATGTTCTCCCCCAACCTGCGTTGGTTTTCTCCAAGATCTTTGGTTTCCTCCCACACATCAAAGAGGTACAGGTTTGTAGGTTAATTGACTTGGTATAAATGCAAAATTGTCCCCAGTGTGTGTAGGATAGTGGAAAAGCCCTGTGCCACGGTATGAGTTCATTCCAAGAACCCTCCCGAGTTTAAAAAAAATCAAATTCATGGTAAACTTGGAGAATGAATGTAGCAGGTACGTCGGAGCTCGGGGATATCTCTTAGCGACTTGTAACCTTAACAGCAAGTACTCGGGAAGACTTGCTAATGGCAGGTAAGCACGGGAAGACTCGTGAAGATTTTTCAACATGTTGAAAAATGTCCACGAGAGCCCCGAGTACCGACGAATGGGCATTACTGTAAATCTCCAAGTTCGATTCAGGGCAAACTCGGGAGAACTATTGGAATTAACTCGTACCATGGGACATGGCTATTAATGTGCGGGGATCCCTGGTCGGTGCGGACTCGCTGGTCCGAGGGTGCTGTTTCCGCGCTGTACCTCTAATCTAAAACTAAAAGAAAATCCTGCTTGAAGTAGCGACACAGACACAAAGACTCAGTGAAGAAGCATTAACAAATGATACACAAACTCAGCAAGACGGTGAAAAGGAAAATATAAATAAACATGACACGAGTGCAAAAACACAATTAGAAAACAAATCCATGGTTGGGCAAGAGGTTGCCTGCATCGCTGAGTTAGGGTTATGGGTGTGCAGGTCAATGGGTTGGCAGCAGAGGGGAGAGTACATGGTTCGGGTGGTGGGGATCCTTGAAGATACTAGCTACCATCTTACTGAAGCAGTGCCTCAAGCAAGTGCTCTCAATGCTGGGGTAGGCTGCACCTATACAGGACCAGGTTGAATACACTGTAGATCAGACTATGGACCAGTGGCATTATCGTGTACCTAAAACTTTTTTTTAAATATTATTTGTATGTAATATTATTTATAAGAAAATAAATCATAATACATAATACATAATCTTTAATCTGTTCACAGCCAAGTTTTATTTACACTACAACCATCACTATACTCGGGGGTGGCACTGAACAGGTCAAAAACATTTATTTATTTTATGTGTTAAATTAATTTACAATCATGTGTGTTTCCTGTTGAGTTACTTGTTTGCTGAAGTTGCAAGATTTGGGAAATCCAGGCGGCTTCTAGTGTCCCTGCGCAATAGATCTGTGGGAGGTGCATCCAGCTCCTAATGCTGCCTAACCCACAAAGTTACTCCAGCACTTTGGATCTCTCTGCAGTTCCTACAGACTGCATAATAGATCTGGAGCTGAGGATGGACAACCTCAAGTCTACTCCACCAAAAGGCACAACAGAGGATTTACTTCCTACGGCAGCTGAGGAAACACAATCTGCCACATGCAATGATGGTCCAATTCTATATGGCCATTATAGAGTCTGTCCTCACCTTCTCCATCATGGTCTGCTTTAGCTCAGCCACCAATCACGACATCCAGAGGCTGCAGCGAATCGTCCAATCAGCTGAGAAGGTTATTGGCTGCAACCTTCCCTCCATTGACGAACTGTACACTGCAAGGGCCAGGAAGCGAGCAGGTAAGATCATCTGACCCCTTCACCCTGGCCACAAACTCTTTGAATCACTTCCCTCTGGAAGACGACTCCGGACTGTCAAAGCTGCCACAACCATACATAAAAACAGCTTTTTTTTCCCACGAGTAATAGCTCTGCTCAATAACCAAAAATCTGTAGCCTCCTTTTGCTCTGGTATTTTATTTAATTCATAATGTTTTATTATTAATGTTTACTGTTTTATGTGTCATTCCTAACTATCACTGTGTGTCATGTTGTCACTTGTGGGCAGAGCAACAAGGCAAATTCCTTGTATGTGAATACTTGGCCAATAAACGTATTCATTCATTCATTCAACCGTGGCTGATCTATCTCTCCCTCTTAACCCCATTCTCCTAATCCCATAACCCCTGACACCCGTACTAATCAAGAATCTATCTATCTCTGCCTTAGGCATTGAGAGATAGATCAGCCATGATTGAATGACGGGGTAGACTTGGGCTGAATGGCATAATTCGACTCAAATCACTTATGAACATGAAGGATAGAGTAATTATCAGAAAACTAGAACAAAGTACCAAAGATGCAAACTGGGTGGGTGTGTTATGACTTTCGTATCCTCCATGTGTAATTTTCCTGGATACCTTCCCCCCCGACATACCGTTTCACCCTTCCTGGTATGTAGATATGCATATAGCTCATTCAGACAAATGTTCTGCTTGATTAGTAACTGCACTGTAAACATAGGAGATCCAAAAGACCTTTGCACTAAAGCCACATTAGTTATTGGGCTGATCCAACAAGCTGACATATAGAAAGCAATTCATACTATAAGTCAAAACTATGAGCCAAAACTGTCATCATTTCCCCCTTTTAAAAAAGCATTCAATAGTAACTAGTGTGACATTATATACACTACTGGCAATTAAACTGATAAATAGATTAAAGGCAGTTCTGATGGTGCCAAAGACATGTTTTGTACCTTTATTATGATACCTTCAGTAATAAATACATGTACACAAACAGCACCTTATTATATTCAATAGTGTAAAAATCCATCTGTCAAAGCTTCGTTGCTACATGAACAATGAGTATACTGTCCCGACAAGGACCAAGGAATTCAAAATGTTAAAACATTCCTGCGAGAGAAAAAGAGCAAAATAGGTTTAAAAAAGAGAATCTCTAAACAAAACAAAACTAAACTAAAGTAAAGAAAGTAGAAGTAAGGTTTTGTTCTTTGTTGTAAATGAGGAGATAATGAATTAGAAACCCAGTTTACAGAACTGGCTGAAATGGAAAGTGAAGCTCCTGGCATGTGCTAAATGCAGGTTCAGCGATGAGCCTTAGTTAAAGGCTGAGTGGAGCTGAATAACAGAAGTACAGTTACATCTTAGTAGGGCGTCACAACGGCTGGGAAGGCGGATGAAGGCTGCAGCAGAAAATGTCTCCGGTCGTCTTGGACTCCATGCCACTGGATCCTGACCCAGATCTGTCAAGGACCATGGGGTGGCTGTCTGTGCACCAGTCTCCCCACGTTAAACAAAGTCACGCATAGGCGTCCTCCATGTAGGGAATAACACCCTGGAGACACCCATGGTCAGCCATGACCGAAGTTACATCTAAGAAGTTACATCTGCCTACTTATTCACATGTATAGATCGCAAGAAAGAATGGAATGTCTATTCCCTTATTTGCCTCCACTGAAGTACAACCAGAAGGTTTAAGAAGGCCGCCAATTCTGCTCCTTATGTTACTGCGCAAAGATCTATCCCTCAAAAATAAAGGAACCATGAATTAAGTATAAATTATTTTCTACTTTGAAATCTGTGATGAGTCAAACCATTGTGCACTAATTATAAAACTTTAAAAGTATCTTAACTGTATGTGAGATCCAGAACAGTGGACATTCTCCAGTGGGAGAGTCATCCCACTTAACAGAGTAACTACAATAAAAATGGAAACAGGAGAACAGAGGAAACGGCTTGGAGCAATGTGCAGTTTTGCAACAGTTTCCAAGAACATGTGGCGGGAAGCCAAACAGTTGGGTCATCCATTCAAAGTTTGGCGAGGGAAGCTGTCCAACTGATATCTCACATGTGGAGCGAGCTGCCAATTCAACATCATGTCTGGGTTGGGAAGTGAACCATTTAATATATTACATGGGAAGAAGAGAGTCATTATTAGCAGAGAGTAAGGAGAAGAGAGGACCATCCATTTCATGTATTTTATTGACTAGGAGATAGAGCAGGACTGCCCATTTAATTGAATATTTGGGGGATAGCCTATTCCCAATAACGACTGCCTGTCGGGAAGATTTCATAAGACGGGCCCAGAGAATGCAAATAATACAAATGTATTCATTTATTGATCACTATTCCACTTTGATTATTAATTGATTTTCTACAGAAAGTATTCCAGCCACTTACTCCTTTGCTAAAATGGGACAGGAAAATATGTATCCCTCAGCAGAAAATACAGCAATTCTCCCACAAAACACAGAGCACAAAATAAAATTATAGAGAAGGAAGCTATATGCTTTCAACTTTTTAATGCACATGTCCATGACACACTATTAAAGCAGAATTAATTACCAACGAGGTGGTTCAATAAGTAAATATATATTTTTCTGGCACTTAATAAGTCACACCAACAGGGTCCTTTAAGTGAATGTCATTAAGTACCAGTGACACTCTGGTGCCTTATGTAAATTATTAATAAATAATAAATTGCTTTTGGGCAGCAGTAAGATGAATGGGTTGCACAGTTACTAAATGCATATAGCAGAATTGTGATAATCATCAATCATTTAAACTTTGCCTATTAATTTTTTCATAACCTGATGTTGTATGCTCATAGGAATTATGCAACAGCAAAACTCAGCTCACTGGTGTGTATGAACAATTATGGATAGCCTTGTGCCCAAACCAATCCTATCATGCATTATTCACCAATAAAGCACATCGGTTTCAATTAACTTGCGCTCGACACTGAATGACTTACTTAAATCAAGAACCTCTGTCGCGTCACAATAGTGGAACTTAGGCATTGGGAGTGAAACAATAAGTGTCAAGTCAAGAGTGTTGTATTGTCATATGTCCCAGATAGAACAATGACATTCTTACTTACAGCAGCGCAACAGGATAGGTAAACATAGTACACTGTAAACAATATTATAAACTAGAGAGAGAAATAAAAGTTCAGCGTGTGTATATATACAGTACACATACTCACAAATACACATATACTGTATACATAGATCGTATATATATATATATATATATATATATATAGTCCAGCTTCTCATTTTCACCCACAAGCAGCTAACAAAGACCTGTTTCCTTTATCATTGCTGCTTTTTTGCATATCTTTCATTCATTGTTCTATATCTCTCTACATCATCATCTGTATCTCTCATTTCCCTTTCCCGTGACTTTCAGTCTGAAGAAGGGTCTCGACCCGAAACATCACCCATTCCTTCTCTCCAGAGATGCTGCCTGTCCCCGCTGAGTTACACCAGCTTTTTGTGTCAATCTTCGGTTTAATCTGCAGTTCCTTCCCAACACACATCTGCACACAGTTCACTTCACACTACACACACACACACACACACACACACACACACACACACACATACACAAACACACACATACACACACACACACACACACACATACACACACACACACATACACACACACACACACACACACACACACACACACATACGCACACACACACACACACACACACATACGCACACACACACACACATACACACACACACACACACACACCCACACACGCACACACACACCCACACAATACGTACACACAAAAGCAAACAACAAACAATAAAGTGCATTTAGTATGGACTTCACCATTTCAGAGATTTGGGGTGATATACAAGGGCAGTTTTCAGATTGGCTAATATTTATATTAACAGTTTCAGCTTAATGCACATCAGTTGAAGGCTTGCAAAGAAAATTAATCTCCAAAGCAGAACTTGATCACAATATGATCTCACAACATTTTTGCTGCCTTTATTGATAATCACGTAAGCAGTAGAGAAAATGGAAGTCTTGCTTAGTTGCTGATATAAAAGATAATTGTATTTTACGGAAAGCCCAGGAATGTAACCATGAAATTCAAGCAAAGCCATAGGAAAAAGTTAGGAAATATGCTCTCCCACAGAGCCCTATTGATTCTGGGTTAAGTGAAACCTTGGAGCAAATGCAGGAAAATACATTTCAGGTGTAAATCATCCAGGATCTGAGTGAAGAGCAGGCTTAAGGGGCTCATCAATCTAATCCTGTTCCCATTGTTTGCACATAGACCAGTCAGGTGTGCAGAAAGGAACACCAGATGCTGGTTTAAACAGAAGATAGACACAAAAAGCTGGAGAAACTCAGTGGGGCAGACAGCATCTCTGGAGAAAAGGAATAGGTGATGTTTCAGGTCAAGACCCTTCTTCAGACTTCTTCTGCTGCGCCATCGAGAGCATCCTTACTAACTGTATCACAGTATGGTATGGCAACTGCTCTGTCTCTGACCGGAAAGCACTGCAGAGGGTAGTGAAAACTGCCCAACACATCACCTCACTCCCCTCCATTGAGTCTGTCCATAGCAAGCGATGTCTGCGAAGGGCGCTCAGCATCGTCAAGGACTGCTCTCACCCCAACCACAGATTGTTTACCCTCCTCCCATCTGGGAGGCGCTACAGGTCTCTCCGTTGCCAGACCAGCAGGTTCAGGAACAGCTTCTTCCCTGCGGTTGTTACTCTGTACTTAACTCTGTACCTTGGTGATTACCAGTCACCCCACCCCCGGACATTCCTTCCTCCAGTGACTGACCTCCCTCCCTGGAAATTGCACTACTGCTATATATATATTATACTGTTCCATTATTCTGTGTTCGGACTTCTGGGCGAGATGCTAACTGCATTTCGTTGTCTCTGTACTTGTACACTCCACAATGACAATAAAGTTTTGAATCTGAATCTGGATCTTCAGAAGAAAGGTCTCGACCAGAAACATCACCTATTCCTTTTCTCCGGAGATGCTGCCTCACCTGCTGAGTTACTCCAGCATTTCGATTCTATCTCCTGTCTGGTGTGATGTTTGAAAGTTGTTCAAAAGTGTAGAGGGAAGAAAATACCTAATGGTTGTAATGCCAGCATTGGCCCTTGCGACTTAGGGAGGAGATAGTTCAGGATAACATGCATGCTGTCTCTAAATAATGGGAAGATTGCCTTGGATGCAACCTACCCTTGCCTCATTGAACAAGGTGTCGGTCTTTGGCCTTCGCACTCACCTAGACAGGATGGAGAGCACCAATTTCACTGCTCCACCAGTTCAGTTCAGTTTAGTTTATTGTCACACGTACTGAGGTACAGTGAACACCTTTTGTTGCATGCTGTCCGATCAGCAGAAAGACAATACACGATTAAAATCGAGCCATACACATTGTATTTACAGTGTATTATAGTACATTTACAGCACAGTACAAAGGAATAATGTTTAGTGCAAGTTAAAGCCAGCAAAGTCCGATCAAGGAAAGTCCAAGGGTCGCCAAAGGGTCTGCTATCTTTAAGAGCTCTATCTAACTCTCTTTTGAAAGCATCCAGAGAATCAGCCTCCACTGCTCTCTGGATGTGGTAAAATGGATCAGTTGACTCATAACAGCAATGGTTACCAAAACCATTAAACAAGTAGACCTCAGACAAATAGCTCGATTTGACTGGAGAGCATGCAGCAAAAGCTTTTCACTCTACCTCGATACATGTGACATTAAACTAAACTAAAAGATGTAATGAAACACTGTGCTTCCTCTGTGCCAAGTCAGGTGTGGTGAAAAATCAGGAAAGGAATAGGCATCCAACAGGATCTCAGGAATGAGTAGGTTAACGTATGATGAGTGTTTGTCGGAACTGGGCCTGTGCTCGCTGGAGTTTAGAAAAATGGGGGAGACCTCATTGAAACATACAGTACAGTGAAAGGCTTGGATAGCGTGGATGTGGAGAGGATGTTTCCACTAGTGGGAGAGTCTAGGGCTAGCTGTCATGGCCTCAGAATTAAAGGACGTTCTTTTGGGAAGGAGTTGAGGAGAAATGTCTTTAGTCCAAGCGTGATGAATCTGTGAAATTCTGCCACAGAAGGCTGTGGAGGCCAAGTCAGCGGATATTTTTAAGGCAGAGATAGATGGATTCTTGATTAGTACAGTGTTCAGAGGTTATGGGGAGAAGACAGGAGAATGGGATTTAGGAGGGAGAGATAGATCAAACATGATTGAATGGCAGAGTAGACTTTATGGGCCGAATGGCCTAATTCCACTCCTATCACTTATGACCTTATGACAATCGACAATAGGTGCAGGGGTAGGCCATTCGGCCCTTCGAGCCAGCACCGCCATTCACTGTGATCATGGCTGATCATCCACAATCGGAACCCTGTTCTTGCCTTCTTCCCATATCCCTTGACTCTGCTATCTTTAAGAGCTCTATCTAACTCTTTTTTGAAAGCATCCAGAGAATCAGCCTCCACTGCCTTGTGAGGCAGAGAATTCCACAGATTCCCAACTCTCTGGGTGAAAAACATTTTTCCTCATCTCCGTTCTAAATGGTCTACCCCTTATTCTTAGACTGTGGCCCCTGGTGTTGCACTCCCCCAATATCGTGAACAGGATTCCTGCCCCTAGCGTGTCCAATCCCTTAATAATCATATATGAAATGGTTATGCTCCATTATCACTGAAGATTTTCCAATTTTGCTAATTAATTTTGGAGAACATTTGAAGCCCAACGAAGCCAGAGTCATTTGAGGAGAAAAGATGGGTGTAATTTCGGAGCTGCTGGAGACTAGTTGTGGCAGAACAGTTGACATCAAAATAGTGAAAATTACCTGCATCACATTAGCTGAGTCTTTTTAACAATAGTCACTGCTGTCTCATGACCTCAAATCATGAATGATGGCTATAAAAGGAACAAAATCTCCCATGAAATTCAGCACTGCAGGACAGAGGTTCACAAACTGTGAGGTGTGTCCCCTTAAGCCATGCACGTGGGTGGATGGGGATGTTGCTAGTCGGGGGTGATGGTAATGGTGGTGCCGGTGTGTGGTGGTGGTTGTAGGCGTGGTAGTGATGAGTGTAAGCCGGGGTGGTGTGGTAATAATGATAGTGGGTGGATGGTTGTAATGAAGGTATTGATGGTCATACTGGCAGATTGTCAAGAGGATACAGCCTGCAGTTTAGGTCAGTTGATCAAGCAGATGAATGGGTGGAGGACAGTGGAGGGAGGATTCAGGGAGTCTGGGTGTGCATCCAACCCCAGAATATCTGCCTGATCTCATCCCCAGTTCTCTCGCTAACACCAAATGCACCACCTCACGCTCATCAGAGGTAAACACATACACCCTCACTATTGCTATTGCTCACACCCCAAGGACATTGAACAAGTCCCTGGTGACTAAAAAACAGATGCTGGACATCAAGCAAATCAAATTCCCTTTTGCATACGTGTATTCCACCTTTCATATTTCAGATCCATCCACCATTATTGACATCCACACTATTGCAGCATTTCTGATTCACTGCTCCCCTTACAACCCAAAACCTTGGGTCCTTAGCCTGAAACATTAACTCTACTTCTCTCTTCATAGATACTACCTGACCTACTGAGTACTTTGAACATGTTCTGGTTTTATATCAGGGTGTATTAAATGTAGAAACAGTGACAGAAATGTGCAACATGTCGTAATGACTGGGGATCAAGCAGTGCATCGCATGGTACATCAAATTTCCAGATCTGGCAAAAGAGTTCAAATCCAGTGCAGTTCAAAGAAATCAGAAGTCCGATTCGTCTGTTAGCAGAAATAAGCTTAGTAGCGTGAATCAGAAGCCTAAAGGGCCTGTCCTACTGACGTAACTTTTCAGCGACTGTCTTCGACCTTCAAGCTCAAAGGCACTAGCCTGAAAAACCTCGAGCTGGATCGACCGTCAGCGATGAAACCACGAGCTGGACACACCGCACACACACACACACACAAACACATCGCAAAAGTGGGGGCCAGGGAAAGTGGGGGAGCGCTGTATGAAATTCACACCCGCGATGAACAGGAAGGTAAAAGACAGCTGCACGGTGTACAGTAAGTCCTTTAGAGAGCGCTGAGATGGGGAGAGAGAAAGGGGGAGAGAAGGGGAGAGAATGGGGGGGGAGAAGGAGTGGGGACACTTTTAAAAAGCCAGACAACTTATAATAAAAATTTTCAACATTCTGAAAGAATTTCCTGAAACAAACTGAGGCCGCAAATATGCAGGAACTTCCCTCGAGCGTGAAGGAGAGTTCCAGTGACCTCATAGGACCTCCTAGGACCATATCGACCATGCTGTGAGTTTGAGTCGAGGGCAAACTCTTCTAAACTCGCAGATTATGTCGCTGCAATGGGTCAAGCCCTTAAAGGGGCTGTCCCACTGCGGCAACCTAATTGGTGAGTTTGGAAGAGTTTAGGAGAGTTTTAAAAAGTGTCATGTTGAAGACCTCCTTCAACTATATAGAAGGCTTCCTTTGACCTCCTTCGACTATGTTGAAGACTAGCTTCGACTAGACTAACTTCGGGAAAATTGGACACCGAATAGTGGAGAGTGAAGACAACCTCCTTCGATCTCCTTCGACCTCCCTTCGACTATGTTGAAGACTATCTACGACTAGCTTCAACTACCCTCGATTACCTACAAATAACATGCCGACCTCCTACGACCTACTTCGACTAATCCTACGAGAAAAAAAAGTATCCATTTTTTCTGTGGCGACCTATTTTGACTCGCGGGCATTTTTCAGCATGTTGAAAAATACGCCGCGACCTAGCTGAGACCTCGAGTACGCGGGGACAACTCTTGAGCATAAAGGAGAGTTAAAAAAACCTCCTAGGACCTCGTGTCGACCATGCTGCGAGTATGAGTTGAGGGCAAACTCTTCTAAACTCGCCAATTAGGTCGCCACAGTGGGACAGCCCCTTAACAATGATACTTTCAGTGGAGAAACCTGATCCACAGTTTAGTACAAATCAGCATGAATTAAATCGATGAAAATGACTGGTGGAATAGGGAAAAAGTCAAGAGTCGAGAGTGTTTTAATGTCATATTCTTGCAATAGCACAACAGAATATATAAACGTGCGTAGGAAAGAACTGCAGATGCTGGTTTAAATCAAAGGTAGACACAAAATGCTGGAGTAACTCAGCAGGACAGGTAGCATCACTGGAGAGAAGGAATGGGTGACGTTTCGGGTCGAGACTCTTTTTCAGACCTACAGAATATGTAAACATAGTACACTGAAAACATTTAATAAATAAAAAAGTTCAGTGTGTGTACAGTATATATACATATACTCACATATACACATATATATATACATATATATACACATATATATACACACATACATGCACACATGTATACACATAAAAAACAAACAAACAATAACAGTGCAATCATAACAATAATAGTAGTTTAACGCTTATTTGAGGATGTTGGGGAATTGCCTAATGGCTGCAGGGAAGAAGCTGCTCCTGAACCTGGATGTTACAGTTTTTCAGGCTTCAAAAAAAGCACACTGGTGCAGTGGGGCCCAAATCTTCCTGGTCAAAATGGAAAAAGATACATTTTTCCTGTTTGGCCGCTCTACCACAGACTTCACACAACACGAGCAGATGTTGGGAGCAGAGATAGCTGTGCTTCATTTACAGCTTTCTCTGATCTCCGCTCATTAATTTTAATCTGATAACCTACTGCTCTTTGCCTAATAATTTCCTGATCTTTGATTGTGATCAAACCAAGAATGTTTACATATTTTACTGCGGCAGCAGTTAGCCCAGGGGGAGCACGTGGGCCTGGATTATTGTTTGATAGTTTAAAAACAGAGATTATTCAAAATTAAAACTAAAATTGGATTTTTGACACTGATTGGTTCTCTTGGTTACATCTCAAGGGATAACATTATAACCAGTGGAAATGTTTAAGATTAAAAAAATGCTTTGAATTCAGAACATATCATCTTAGCAACCAGCATGTTTGGAATTTATTTGTGAATTTATTTTGAAGGCTGGATCCAATTCACATGTACACATGGCATGTGTGAAAGCATGGCTTAACACCGTCAAAGTTTCCAGGAACAGAGGAAGACATAATTTTTGACATACTTGTCATTGGGTATGTTGCACCCATCAGTCAGTAGAAGACTCCAATTGGATGCAAATTGGAGGGACAGCAAATTGGAGGAACAACATCTCATATTTCACTTGGGCAGCCTACAACCCAGGGGTATGAGTTTGATTTCTCTAACTTCAAGTAACCCCTGCAATCCGTCTCTCTCCATGGCCTCCCCCACCCATGTCACACCAGCATTTCATTCTCACCTAGCACACAGCTAACAATGGCCTGTTTCCTTCATCGTTGTTACTTTTTTTTTGCATATCTTTCATTCATTTGTTCTATATCTCTATTTGTTCTATTCTATTTGTTCTATATTACGCTCAGCATCGCCAAGGACTGCTCTCACCCCTACCATGGACTGTTTACCCTCCTACCATCCGGGAGGCGCTACAGGTCTCTCCGTTGCCGAACCAGAAGGTCGAGGAACAGCTTCTTGAATCTGAATCAACAACGTAATCGGTGAATCATTTGTTCTTATATCTCTCTATTCAAATCATTTGCTATGTCGCTCTTCCAGGGAAATGCTAAATGCATTTTGTTGTCTCTGTACTGTACACTGACAATTAAAATTGAATCTGAATCTGAATCTGAATATCTCTCTATAATCATCGTCTATATCTCCCTTTTCCCTTTCCCGTAACTTTCGGTCTGAAGAAGGGTCTCGACACGAAACGCCACCCATTCCATCTCTCCAGAGATGCTGCCTGGCCCGCTGAATGTCCAGCCTTTTGTGACTATCTTCCAGAAGACTCAGAAACACTGGCATCGGCAATGGTGAGTTAACAAACTCTTCCACCCCACTCCTTTCAGATGATTACCCCCAAACAACAACCATAATTGGGGTTTGCAGGGGACCAGTGGAGACAAATAGCTTTCAATGAGACGAAGCAAAACAAAGGCAGCGCGACAAAAAACGAGTCAGCTTTACTTTGAACAAATGAGTACTTCTTTTATTAAACCTATTACAATGCAGCTCAGAAACCTATGTGGTAATAAATCAATTTTTGTTCTGCAAGATGGCATTATATTCTTTCATCTGCTTGCTCATTAGGTCTCTTGTTAATAGCGAATGTAATATTTTTGAAGGTAATTTGAAATCCCCAAAATAACTATGAGTCACAAGATGTACTTTCTTTGTCCTGGATTTCATTTTTACGGCAATGACGGAGAGCTTTGTTACAAATGATCGCGCAGTATCAGGAGGGTAAAGGAACATACTTTGTGCAACCATTTCAGAAGCATTAATCTAGGTGTACAGGTTACATTGCTCTTTTGGCTGGGGAGAAGGGCTGGGCCAAGGAACTGCATCAAGATGAGGAATGATAATGATGGAGAATAAAACATTTTCCCTCCTTTCACCAGCAGTGGCAGAGCACACTGGTTGATTAGCCTTACTGAAGCTCGAACATAGAGGAGGCAAAACACCCCAGTAAAACATGTCTATTACTTCAGTGTGGTATTTTGTATAGTTTTATTGTGTCTCTGGACCAATTAGTGCTGAATTGTGGACAGTTTTATTATGCGGCTTGCATCCATTGGGAGCCTGGTTTCAGTCTGCCCAAACTCATTTTACTTAGGACTCTTAACAACCATTAGAAATAGAACAGACCTTATTTGTCTCAGCTAGATTTAAATCCAAGTCCCATAGGTGTTAAGACAGCATTCTAATCCACGGAACTGCATAATTCTTCCAGTTTTTGATCAAATTGCTTTTGGGCCATAATCAATCACATATTAGACATAAAATATAGAATTGGGAGAGGTCATTCAGTCCTTCACACTCACACTGCCATTCAATAAGATCTTGGCCGTTTTTTAAATCTCAGTGCCACTTTCACGTATTCACCTCATATCCCTTGATCCACTTAATATCTAAAGTTTTATCAGTCACTGGCTTAAATATATCTAGCTGAATCATCACACCCCTGTTGGATAGAAAATTCCTAAGATTCCTAAAAATTCCTACATCACGTTTTTTCAGTCTTGAATGAGTGATCCCTTATTTTGAGTCCAAGACACCAGGGAAACATCAACCAAATCATTCCTTTCAGATTGTTGTACGATTCAATGAGATTACTTACTCGGAAACTCCAAGCCGTGTTCCGATCTGTTCTGACGTTGAAGTCACTTTGTGATGTCAGACTTGGGTCTTCAGACCTCTTCTGAAGAAGGGTCTCAACCCGAAACATCACCCATTCCCTCTATCCAGAGATGCTGTCCGTCCCGCTGAGTTACTCCAGCATTCTATGTCTATCTTTGGTGTAAACCAGCATCTGCAGTTCCTTCCTACTCAATCAACACCAATGTATCCCCCCCCCCCCCCCCCCCATCCAATGTGCCCTCATTTTATTTTATAGCCTCTTCTGCAATGCCTTATCAAAGACCTTCTAAAATTCCAAATACACATTGATTGGATGGTTCAATTTTATTGTGGATCAATGGTTCCACTTTATTGATTCTGCTGGTAACAGAAGACTTTTCAAGATTTATCAAAGCTGAGTCACCTTTTATAAATAAATTTAGATTCAGCGTAGTCCTATTAATAGTTTCAAAGTGGCATTATACTGCTTTCTAAACAATAGATCTCAGCATTTTCCCAACTGATGTCTGGACAACCTTTTAGTTCCCCATTATCTCTCTTTCCATAAATACTTTAGAATCTGTGAAAATAATACAAGAATTGGTCGAGACACAAGAGAATGCAGATGCTGGAATCTTAAGCAAAAAAAAAAAGGACTGGAGGAACTCGGCAGGTCAGGCAGCATCTGTAGCGGGAATAGTTGGGTCAGGGTCCTTCCTCAGACTGATGGAGTAGGGGAGGAGAAAGCTGGAAAAGAGAAGTGGAGCTGGGGAAAAGTCTGGCAATTGATAGGTGGATACAGGTGAGAAGGGGGGTGGGAGGATTAGTGATCGACCAATATGTAAAGTAATAAAGATAGCAGGTGAAAAAGAGACAAAAGACGGAGAGATAAGAAAAGAAGAGGGTGAATGAGAATTATTGCATTGTGAATTCAAACATCTATGGAATCATTTTAAATCTATTGAATCATTCTAAAGCTAAAAGAGTAAGGATTTATTAGCTTCAAATTCCATTCTATGAAAAGTGACATCAAATATTTGATTAATTTCTCAGTTATTTCTTTATTCCCCAATATAATTTCTCCAGTCCCAGTCGCTAAGGGACTCAAATTAACTTTTGCTACATTTTTGTATTTTCGCCATATGTATAGAAAATCTCTTTTCATGTTTTTGCTATAATTGCTCCCTTATTGTTTTTCTTGACTACTCAATTTCATTTAGTTTAATTTAGTTTAAAGATACAGTGTGGAAACAGGCCTTTCAGCCCACCGAGTCCACACCGACCAGCGATCCCCGCATATTAACACTACCCTACACACACTAGGGACAATTTTACATTTCTACCAAGCCAATTAACCTACAAACCAGTACATCTTTGGAGTGTGAAGGAAACCGAAGATCTTGGAGAAAACCTATGCAGGTCACGGGGAGAACGTACAAACTCCGTGGCGCAAAGCACCCATAGTCAGGATTGAACCGGGATCTCTGGTGCTGTAAGGCAGTAGGTCTACCGCTGTGCCACCGTGCTACCCTCGAAGAAGGGTCTCGACCCGAAACATCAACTATTCCTTTACTCCAGAGATGCTGCCTGACCTGCTGAGTTACTACAGCATGTTGTGCCATCTTGGGCCTATTTCTATGCTGTATGGCTATATGATACTATTGAATTATATTTTGTTTAGAATTTAGAGGCTAGTTTCACTTTGGACAAAATAATTTTCAATCGTTTACATAGTCATTTTCATAACAACATTTTCATAACATTTAAAATACATTTGGTCAAATAACAACATTGAAAACACTTTAAAAGACATTTGTACAGGTATAAGGATGGGAAAGGTATTGTGGGATATGGGTCAAACACAGGCAAATGAGATTAGCATAGATGGCAATCTTGGTCGCTCGGACAAGTTGGACCGAAAGACCAGCTTCCATGCAATGTGATACCATGACATTATGAATAATATTTTGATGTAATTTATAACAAAACTGTAACAAACCTATCCATGGGAGGATGATCTTTTTTTTTTGCAACTATACAACCATTCTCTTGTATTCATACAGGTTGCATTTCTTATATTATTTACTCTCAGATATATAAAAATGTTTTAAAAAAACCATTCCAGAACAAGGGGTCATAGTTTAAGGATAAGGGGGAAATCTTTTAGGACCGAGATGAGGAAAACTTTTTTCACACAGAGAGTGGTGAATCTCTGGAATTCTCTGCCGCAGAAGGTAGTTGAGGCCAGTTCATTGGCTATATTTAAGAGGGAGTTAGATGTGGCCCTTGTGGCTAAAGGGATCAGGGGGTATGGAGAGAAGGCAGGAACAGGATACTGAGTTGGATGATCAGCCATGATCATATTGAATGGCGGTGCAGGCTCGAAGGGCCGAATGGCCTACTCCTGCACCTATTTTCTATGTTTCTATGTTTCTATGGAGCATCAAGTATCTCTTCTTGAGAAAATGAGGTGAAGATGTTTCCTCACGGCCATTATTCTCATTAGTCTATAAACTTGGATGCAGTTACCAACTTCCACACTCTGTTACCACTGTTGATACATAAACCCCTCACCTGCTAGTCGGTGACATTTGGCAAAAATCAGGAACAGCATCATGTTACAATCCTGAGTTGTGGCTGGTCACCAGTGCTCATTTCATAGCAAGTTGAAATCTAGCCTTGATTACATGCTGCATTGTTCCACTTCACCCTTTGCAAATTTGGGCCTCGTGGCCAAGAAAACTTGAGTCACATGCTCAGCTAATGTGGTTGCTGCAGCAACACAAAACATAAATTCAAACTTAGATCATCCACTGAGGTCATTCACTTGAAGGTTGGAAAGCAAGAAGAACAGAAGCCCACCCTGTCTTCAAGTAATTGTAATCCCATAATACTTGGCAATGTCAAGCCTACATATATTGCCAAACCGATGATTATGTTACAAGCAACAGTAATGGTGAAACCAAATGGAAAGTATTTCCAACACTGAGCCCATACACATAACTCAAGGCCTCCACCCATATAGAAAATGCAAAGAGTCTGTTGAATAACTACATAGTTAGAATGAAACAACTCTCTGTAATGCAGGGTCACAGCCAGCTACATTTCATTCTAAAGTGGAATTTATCTAACAATAAACAAATTTTGTACTTAGATAAAAATAACTTAACTCAGGAAATGCGGAGGTGATTGGTTGGAAATCGCACACAGTAATATTTTTTTAATTCAGTTGGGATAGAGTGGATGTGGCGAGAATGTTTCCACTTGTGGGAGAGTCTAAGACAATAGGTCATAGCTTCAGGATTAAAGGAGGTTACTTTAGGAAGGAGCTGAAGGAATTTCTTTAGTCAGATGGTGGTGGATCTGTGGAATTCATTGCCACAGAAGGGTGTGGAGGCCAAGTTAATGGATAGTTGTAAGACAGAGATAGGTAGATTGTTAAAGGTTATGGGGAGAAGGCAGGAGAATGGGGTTGAGGGAAAGATAGATCAGTCACGGTTGAATGGTGGAGTAGATTTGATGGGCCGAATGGTCTGATTCTGCTCCTATCACATGAACTTACGAACTTTATGAGCTTTATCTGGTTCATGTCTTTGAACAAATAACGAGGACTTTGTGGCCTATTGAGCAGTAAATTATTGTGTTACTATAAATTTATTTGCTCAAAGTATACTTTGTGATCATGTTTTACCATGCAGAGTTAAGGGAAGACAATAGTTATAAACTGTGGCATAAAAAGGAAATTGGGGAGTCAGAACAGGAGATTAGTTATTTTATAACTCTTGCAGTTTGCAGATACAATGTCTGAATGCCTTCGCCCTAAACTGCAGGACTACTGTTCTTAGCCAATCATGTTAAAAGCTGGGGATAAAGTATTAATACCTACTATAATCAAAATTGAAATGTTCAAGCACAAATCGTTACATTTTATGCATGGAATTCACAACTTCATTCACTGCTCCATCCTTGGGAAAGCTTTCTTCACATTTGTCTCTAGAGGTTTATAAAATATAAATTAGACATTAATCCTCTCTCTTTTGGCTGCAGATTAATTAGAATTATATATCCCTTACTAAAAACTGGCTAACATGGTGATGGACTACTGCCTATTCAGTTTCTATCAGAAATTCCTGGAAACCTTTGGGAAGGCACTTTGCCATTTTGTTTAATTTATTTTTCTTGCTGTGATTTGTCGACACTCGCCTCTGTCATCAGGGTGACTGCAAGTCAAAGTGGTTCACTGAGTGAGTTCTGAGAAAGCACTATGTAACCGGTTCCTTCTTGGATATACAGTTGTTTAATCCTTAAAATATTTGGCTGATCTTTGCCTACTTTTACAAAGCTTTTAGATATATTGTATAACTTCTGCTTTGAGTTGTCAACCCTATCATTGGAAATCAGGTCCCTATGAAGCAACTGGAACATTTATCTTTTGTTAAAAGTTAAATATAATTCTAACTTCTTCCTATCATTCAAAGAGTTGTACAACCTATAATTTTTGCCATTCCTGTCCCATATATTATCAATCGATTTTTGTTCCAGAGTGATTAACAATAAACACTCACTGGGCTTTGAGGACAATGTCTTTCATCTTCAAGGTTCAACACAGTCCAGCTACATTTAAACATTTTCTATTTGCACTGATAATAAAACAAGCTGAACATTCTCAATTCACTCTGAGTTACTGTTATTCAAGTCTGTGATCACCAATTAATTAACAGTTTCAATAACAGCAGCTTGTATTGGATAGTAAGGAGGAATTTCAGTCTGAAGACGGGTCTCGACCCGAATTTCAGTCTGAAGGAAGGTCTCAACCCAGAACGTCGCCCATTCCTTCTCTCCAGAGGTGCTGCCTGTCCCGCTGAGTTACTTTAGCATTTTGTGTCTATTGAGGAATTTCTTTAGTCAGAGGGAGGTGAATCTGTGGAATTATTTTCCACAGAAGGCTGTGGAGGACAAGTCAATGGATATGGTTCTTGATTAGTACACGTGTCAGGGGTAAATGGGGAGAAGGTAGGAGAATGGGGTTAGGAGTGAGAGATAGATCAGCTATGATTGAATGGTGGAGTAGACTTGATGAGCCAAATGGCCTAATTCTGCTCCCATCACTTATGGCATCACCTGAAAAATGTCTCAACACATTTGATGAGAATGTTCTTGTGCAAAATACAATGTCAAGCTACTTAGCATGATATCAGAACCAATGATCAATGACTTGTTCAGAAGAGTAAGTTTTAAAGAGATTCTTAAATGATGAGAGAGTGGTGGTGATATGGAGAAGTGTATGTGGAAAAATCTAGAGTATGAGAGATTTATATAGAGGTACCTGTATTAAAAACCCAGGAACAAGGCAGTTGAAAGGTTAGGGAAGTTATTGCAACTAATACGCTCAAATACCTGAGGTAAAATATTACATATATCTTTACTGCTCGTAGGACCATGGGAAATGGAAAGAGATCTTGAAACAAATGTGGACATTTTAATACTGAAGCATTGCTGAACCATGAGCCAAAGTGTGAACAGTTGTAGAGTTGCAAGTTAAGGTACAAAGAGAGGAGTTTGGGTTAGCTAAGTCTTATGTAGAATAGAAGAATAGAACCCAATCAGAAACACTTACTTCTGGAGGTAACACAGGCGTGGGTCCAGGCCTTAGTGTTAGTTAAGCTGAGTGAAGGTAGGTATCTGTCAGGGAGGTGGGGGTAGTGGTCTTGACATGGAGTGAATATGTAGTAGGAAGTTCCTCAGGATCAAAAGAGCTGCCAGGATAAGAGATGGAAATAGAGGCTTCTTCATCTGTCGTATGTCTTTTAGACCTACAGCTCCGTTGAGGCGAGCCAGCCCAACGTGTCATCGTCCAGGTCAATCAGACCTCGTTCACCATTCGGTGGCCGGTGTTTGGGGCAACTGGTGACTATGTGCTCCACTGTCTGTGTTGGGTCCCCACACTCACAGGAGGCGCTAACCATGAGGCCTCTTCATCGCCACTCTATAGTGTCCGATGCCTGTCCTCAAGCGGTTGAGGGTTGTCCACTGCTTTCGGAGGCTAGTGGAGGCTAATGGAGGCTAGTGGTGGCTAATGGAGGCTAGGGGGTGCTGTCCTGTATGGTATGGCTGCCCAGCTAGCAGCTGTCCGTTTTTTTCTCTCTTTTTTTTATTTTTAGTTAGTTGAGTTTTTTGTTCTGGAGTTCTAGCCTTTTTTATGTGGGGGGAGGGGGAGACTGCTTTTCCAGGGTCCCTACCTGGTCGGAGAGGCAGCTTTTCTCCGGGCTGCACCATCGACCCGTCCTCGCGGCCTACCAGCGGGCCTGGAGCGGCGTTTCCTGTCGGGGGACCACCCAGAACCTCGACTTCGGCAGCGGCACAGCGCTGGAGCGCTATCGCGGAGCGGGCGATGCCCTACCCGGGTCGCCGCGCTGGAACTCCAGTGAGCTGAGACCGTCAATAAAAACATCGCGGAGCTGCGGGTCTGTGGAGCGGCCGGCCGTGGGTGGCGGCGCTGACTTTAACATCGGGAGCCTGGGATCTCTCGGCGAGATCACCAGTTGTGGAGCTCCATCCGGCGCATCCTTGTTGGCTTCGGAAGCCGCGGCCTCCAGTACGGAGGCGGCCGTTCCAGGTGTCCCATGCCGCTGTGAGGATTCTCCCGACGCCGGAGCACCATCACCCGGCGAGAACGGCCTGGAACATCAGGCCTCCGTGGAGGCAACTGTGGAGGCCTCAATAGGCCCGACTATGGGTGAACTGGGGATGGGGACTGGACATTGTGCCTTCCCTCATAATGGGAACCATTGTGGGGGGATATTCTTTATGTTTAAATCTCTTATTAATGTTATGTCTGTATTATTTCTTCATGTGCTGCATGGCAAGAAACATTTCACTACACCTAGGTGTATGTGACCAATAAAATAACCTTTGAACCTTTTTTTTTTCAGTCTATCCAACATTTATTTGATGGTAATAGTTGTTCATTCAAGACTGGATATTGCACAGTGTGACAAACCAGATGAGATGGAGGTCCAGAAAGGTGGAGATGGTGGCAGAATGCACTTGGACCTCAATGTTAGGCTTCTGCTTGTTGAAACTAAGGTATTAGTGAGAAGTAAAAGGAAGAAGGCATAAAATCTAGTGTTTCTCCAAGATGCCAGACTGGATGGAAAAGTTATTGAGGCAGTGTTCTGCCTATGAAATCCACAAATAAAAGTAGAAGTTGTCAAGGTCAAGAAACGAGTGGGATGATGGAACAGGTATTGGCAAAAGATCTATCTTGTATCGGATGCTACCCATCACGTCTAGGCCACATGTCGAGTTTTATTCTCAGAGATGATATTTGATTGCTTTAATTAACGCTATCCTACACACACTAGAGAAAATGTACGTTTATACCAAGCCAATTAACCTACAAACCTGTACATCTTTGGAGTGTAGGAGGAAACCAGAGCACCTGGGGGAAACCCACTCAGGTCACGGGGAGAACGTACAAACTCCGTACAGACAAGCACCCATAGTCAGGATTGAACCAGGGTCTCTGGTGCTGCAAGGCAGCAACTCTACCTGTGCAGGATAGTGTAAGTGTGCGGGGATCGCTGGACGGTGCAGACTCGGTGGGCTGAAGGGCCTGCTTCCGCACTGTATCTTGAAAGCAAACTGGACTAAACACAGCATGAATACAGATTTATTCCTCTTTAGGTAGACACAAAATGCTGGAGTAACCCAGCGGGACAGGCAGCATCTCTGGAGAGAAGGAATGGGTGACATTTCGGGTCGAGACCCTTCTTCAGACTTGACCATTCTTTCTCTCCAGAGATGCTGCCTGTCCCGCTGAGTTATTCCTGCATTTTGTGACTACCTTCGATTTAAACCAGCATCTGCAGTTCTATCCTACATATTTATTCCTCTTTTTGTCCATTCATGACAGAGGTTTGTTAACCTCCAAAGACACTACCAGTAATAATCATCATCATCATCATCGTTGAAAACATCAACGGGCACGGTACCTTACAATGCTGTGTATGACAGTGATCGCAACTTCTACTGAAGTGCAGGTGGCCGTTGGCTCGCTAGAAGCTCATCCGCCCTTTGACAGGTCTTTTTTTTGGATATCAATCAATAAATCAACCAATC
The DNA here is from genome assembly GCF_028641065.1 of Leucoraja erinaceus. NCBI lineage: Eukaryota > Metazoa > Chordata > Chondrichthyes > Rajiformes > Rajidae > Leucoraja > Leucoraja erinaceus. The sequence continues at coordinate 6,278,912 of NC_073387.1, forward strand.
AATCAACCAATCAATCAATCAATCAATCAATCAATCAATCAATCAATCAATCAATCAACCTTTATTGTCATCTTGCAAAGCAACAGTTGTACAGTGCAAAATGAGAAGACGTTTCCCAGGGTATACCGGAGCATTGCACATGAAACTTAAAACATTCCGCACATAATAACAGTAAAAACAATCCAGTCCCTGATGAAACAGTAGAAATAGTTAAAAGCAGGTAAAACAGCAACATTTGTTCCTGCTGGGGGTCCACAGCCCCCTCCTCACCTGGCAAACCAAGTGGGGAAGACGGTTTAGTCGCTGACTATCCGACCATGGAGCAGGTAGCACGGGATTACATGGTACCCATGGCGGGGGGATAAGACCTATTGTATCAAAAGTTGATGTACAGGATCAAAAAATCTAAACAAATTAATTCACAATTAAGCTTAATTTTTCATTATAAATAGCTGGCGTGGGATTCATGTTAAAATGCAAATGCATAAATGAGTTATTATTGCCAAAGGTTCATGAATGTTCCTTTAAGTAAAAGGCAATAATCAAAGTTGCAATGAAAATGGGGAAAACTAGACTTTTCCATTCTAAAGGGGCGGTCCCACTTGGGTGACCTAACTGGCGAGTTTAGAAGAGTTTAAATAAATGAAATGTTGAAGACCTCCCTCGACTATGTTGAAGACTAGCTTCGACTAACTTTGGGAAAATTGGACACCGAATAGTGGAAAGTGAAGACAATCTCCTTCGATCTCCTTCAACCTCCCTTCGTCCACCTTTTGACTGATGAAGACTATCTACGACTACCCTCGATTACCTACGATTAACATGCCGACCTAGTACGACCTTCTACGGCTAAACCTACGAGTAAAAAAAAAGTATCAATTTTTCCGTGATTACCTTTTTTTACTCGCGGGCATTTTTTAACATATTGAAAAACCCGCAGAGAACCTAGCTGAGGCCTCGAGTACGCAGAGACCACTCTCGAGCATGAAGGAGAGGTACGAAGACCTCCTACGACCTAGTGTCGACCATGCTGCGTGTATGAGTCGAGGGCAGACTCACCAGAACTCGCAGATTAGGTTGCCCAAGTGGGACAGGCCCTTCACTGTATGATTTCATAACATCTCAATAATGTAATCATACAATCATGCAAAGAATTATAAATATTTAAGTAATGACATAAGTATTGTTTTCTGCAAGTTATGATGTTTCACAGGGAGCTGGGATAACTATGGTAATTTTCTTTAATGAAGCCAGCTTCTATTTTTTTATTAAAAAAGAGATGAGCTTGAGCCTTGTTTAGTAGATTTCCAATCCTGCTGCAGTTTGTTTAGCTGGATACATCGCAATGTTACTAAATTAATTAAAATAATAAATATATTTTGTCTTCAATAACCCTGTCATATTTACAGTACCAATGCCAATTTTAAAAGCATGATCTTTTGCAGTAAACCTGATTGTTAATATTGTTTTGATTGTTAGAAGATCCTGTTCTTAAAGAGAAACTGTTCATATCCGACAAACTCTCCAATGCAATGTTTTTTGTTACTGAGATTGCCTTGTGGGCAAAGGTGAATTTTTTGAAACTGGGCTTCGGTAAAATTGTAAATCATCCCTAGTGTGTAGGATAGTGTTAGTGTGTGTGGATCGCTGGTCGACGCAGAATCAGTTGGCTAAAGGACCTGTTTCCGTGCTGTATCTCTAAACTAAACTAAACTAAAGGCTAGTTTTTATTACTGCCCCGGATGGGAATTACTGCATGGTTGGGTGAAGAAACAACCTCTGTTCTTAACTAAGAGTGTGATAAACTTTTGCTAATCATAAGGGAAGCACATAGCCTTGGGAATTGCCGTAATAACCTCAACAAAAATAAAAGATAACTGAATGCAAAGTGTCATATATGTAGAATGTGCTAAAACAAAGCATAGAATAAAATCCAGTCCGAAGAAAGGTCCCTAGGATGTCAGGACTTTCATATGGAGAAAGACTGGATAGACTTGGCTTGTACTCGCTATAATTTAGAAGATTGAGGGGGGATCTTATAGAAACTTACAAAATTCTTAAGGAGTTGTACAGGCTAGATGCAGGAAGATTGTTCCCGATGTTGGGGAAGTCCAGAAGAAGGGGTCACAGTTTAAGGATAAGGACCGAGATGAGGAAAACATTTTTCACAAGGAGAGTGGTGAAACTCTGGAAATGTCTGCCACAGAAGGTAGTTGAGGCCAGTTCATTGGCTATATTTAAGAGGGAGTTAGATGTGGCCCTTGTGGCTAAAGGGATCAGGGGGTATGGAGAGAAGGCAGGTACAGGATACTGAGTTGGATGATCAGCCATGATCATATTGAATGGTGGTGCAGGCTCGAAGGGCCGAATGGCCTACTCCTGCACCTATTTTCTATGTTTCTATGTCCCGGCCTGAAACTTTGTCTGTCCATTCCATCCACAGATACTGCCTTTGCTTTTTGCTAATGACATTCAGATGATCATTAAAAGTTTATGTTGATCACACCCCCCAGTAATAGCAGCTAAGGCTGATTCAGATAGTGTCTTGAATAAGATTTCATCAAGTGTGAAACGTACATTTTTTACATTGGCAGGATGTGGGATAATTGATATTATGGCATTTACGCCTGTCTCCCAAACTACCATTGAGAAGTTGTTCAAAAACAACAAAACTGCACATGGTATAAATCTGAAATTAAAAAAAACCCAGAAACCATCAGAAACACTCAGCAGGTCAGGCTGCATTTATGAAATGGGAAACAGAGTGAAGGTTTCAGATTCAAGACACTTCGTCAAAAACAGGGAATGAGATAAGACAACTTTTCTGCTGCTGACTGGTTTTCTCTCTTTGCTGATTCTACAGAAGGTCTGCAGACCACAAACATTCACTTTGCTTTCCACCCCATGCTGTCTGACCTGCTGAGCATTTCCACCATGTTCTGCTTTCGATTGTGAAATTATTGGTGTGCCTCATTAAGTAGATGTTATTAAGTAGAAAGGTTCCAGAATTTTGATGAAGGGACAATTATATTTCCAAGTTGTGATGCTGTTTGACGTAGAAGGGAACTTTCAGATGATGATGTTCCCACACGCCTGGCGACTGGGAAGAAAAACTATATGTAAATGGTCAAGATATTAGTTTATTTATTGTCACGTGTACACTAGTTCAGCATGCATTTCAAACCATAGTAAGCATTGGGTACAATAGATTATTTTCTGGAATAGCACATAGAGTGTCGCCATGTTACGGTGCCAACTTGTAACTTTAATGTCTCAGAAAGTCACATTTTGGCACAAGGTGAAGTGCAATTTCTTATCTTCTCACTTTGGGGCTCGGGATCCTGGTGGGACTGGATCGATGAAGTAGGGGTCAACCTGGCCCGGTATAATGCCCTTAGCTGGTTCCACCATCACTCCATGCTTCATCCACTTGGTCACCTAGCTGTTGCAGGGTGGCCTGATGAATAAATATTTTTGAAAGATTGAGAAGTTGAGAGTTTCGGCACAGCGGCACAGAAGAATAGTTGAGGCCAGCCTTGATCAGTCATGATCATGCTGTATTGCGGGGCAGACTTGAGGGGCCGAGTGGCCTACCAATGCAGGGTGAGAGCCTGGACCCCAGGTCTGCCATGTTCCTTTAAACAACACTGCAGTGGATGTTATTATGTTATTAATTTTATTGTTGAGTCACCTCTAAAATGCCCAAAGTCATGAACACATGCCAACTAATGCAACTCTCTGAATCGGTTGGAAAACTGATATATTCCAACAAATGCATACCACTGCAGCATCAACATTAACCTTCAGATATCACTGCACAGTAGCTGATGCCAAGATCCTATGAGCTGAACATTGTGCAGTAAAACAGCTTGCACTTGATCACTAATACTTCATCTGTTAAAATTACAACATTTCATAGACACTTGGGCAGCTTCATCGACGTGAATGGTTTTGAGGGATCTGGGATAAACACAAGCAAATGAGACTTCGCTGGTGAATGAGCTTAGATGGGTATTTTCATTGGCATGGCCCTGATTCCATGCTGCATGACCTTATGACTCTGAATTTATACCCACTTTCTCAAATATCATCACTGATCGTAGGAAAGCAACCACTTCTAATTGAGGCTGTTATGTAATGAAATAACAGTTCTTTGTGGCTGTTTTGCAATTAGTTTGTGGTGTAGAGTAAGGGAGCACTGAACAAGGACAGCACTCTGTACTACAGAGCAGGGATCGATCGTTGGTTAATTCAAGGCCCCTCTTGCTCATTTCTTCTCTGGGCTAGGCGAGGACTGACAATGACAAGCATTTGAAAGTGGTTTTATTTCCCATGATTTTATACTTATCCATGATACAAAGCAGCCAACATTAAAGGATAAATGAAGCATGCACCGTGAAGAACCAATGTATAGTCTGAGCCAGACTCAGAGTCATAAAGTCACACCGAAGATAGACACAAAAAGCTGGAGTAACTCAGCGGTTCTCCAATCTGAAGAAGGGTCTCAACAAGAAACATCACCCATTCCTTCTCTCCAGAGATGCTGCCTGTCCCGTTGAGTTACTGCAGCATTTTGTGTCTATCTTTGGTTTAAACTAGCATCTGCAGTTCCTTCCTACTCATAAAGTCGTACGCCAGTAAATAGACCCTTCAGCCCAACTCCTCCATGAATAGAGTGGATGTGGAGAGGATGTTTCCACCTGTGGGAGAGTTTAGGACCAGAGATAATAGCCTCAGAATTAAAGAACATTCCTTTAGAAGGAGATGAGGAGGAATTTATTTAGTCAGAGGATGGTGAATCTGCAGGATTCATTGCTGCAGAAGGTGGCAATGGATATCTTTTAGGGAGAGATAGATATATTCTTGATTTGTATGGGTGTTAGGGATTTTGGGGAGAATGGAGTTGAGAGGGAAAGATAGATCAGCCATGAGTAAATGACGGAGTGGACTTGATGGGCCAAATGGCCTAATTCTGCTCCTATCACATGAACCTGACCTCATGCCAACCAAGGCTCCATCCAGGCTATATACTGAGAATTAGACTCTGAAGTCCAATGGAGTAAGCACATATTTGCTAAAGATTAAGAGAACACAAAAAGTGTAACTAATTATGAGCAAATATCAACTATCCTACAGAAAGCCACCCCCCTCTGATGAAAAGGCTGTGCATAGATGCATGTAACTGCTTTATGAGTGGGCAGCACTTGGGCCTGTTTTGCATTGGCTCTCATTCTCTACAGCCTGCCCGCGCCATTCTGTTGATAGGGAATTACTCTGAGGTGAAGAGCCTCGTGGATGAATGGAGAAAGTTATTGAAGGATAGACAATCCTTCATGAATCATAACGCAATGAGAGCCGCCATCTTAGCACAGGTAGATCAAAGAAAGCAAAATGCTTGAACTACATTGGGAGTGGAAGTTGAGGTAGTGGATCAGGGTTTGGAATTGATGATATTGGGAAGTGTGAGCTCAGACCTGAAGCATGTAAAATATATCATCTTCCAGCATGCGGTAGGCTTGCCTTCATTGCACCTCTACAAAATTCTGATGTTCCACATTTGGAGGATTAGGTACAGTTCTGGTCTCCCTGTTACATGGGGGATGTGCAGGTTTTGGGGAGTGTGCAGTAGAAGTTTGCCAGAATGCTGACACAATGAACTGCAGATGCTGGTTTAAAAAAAAAAAACAAAGACACATGGCAAGCTAGCCTGAAGAAGGAACCCGGCCCAAAACATCACCTACCCATGTTCTCCAGAGATGCTACCTGACCCCCTCATTGGGAGTGGGAGATTGCAACCTTCACGTGGTTCACCCTGTTTTGACGAATGCAACCGACCTGCTGTGCACAACCAGAAGATCAAACAGAACAAGTTGTCTTACCACTCAAGGTTGTGCACGCCACATGCAAGAAGAAGACCCCCTCATTTACTCCAGCACTTTGTGGCTTTGTTTAACCAAAATGTTCCCCGGATGAGGGGGTGTTTGCTACAACGAGAGTTTGGACAGACATGGGTTGTTTTCTCTGGAGTGCTGGAAATTGAGTCAAGACCTGATAAAATTATCAAAAGCACAGACAGGTAAACAGGCAGAACACTTTTCCCAGAGTGGAAATGTCACAGAGAGTGGTGGGTGCCTGGAATGCACTTTCAGGGGCGGATATGATAGCGGTGTTTAAGAGGCTGTTAGATAGGTACATGGATATGCAGGGAATTGGGGGATGTGGATCATGTACGGGGGGATGAGATTAGTCTATCTTGGCAATATGTCCGGCACTACATTGCCTGTTCCTGTGCTGTTTTATGTTCCATGTTCTTTATTATCTACTCGTTCTCAAATTATAAATACAGTCAGAATTTGCAACGTGAGTTGTAACAAGCTAGTTTTATCTACAACACAAACAGAATCAAAGTGAGATAAAACACTTCTGAGGAGTTCTAACATTGGGAGCCATAAATTATTTAGGTCAGGCTACCCATCGTATTAAAATTAAGAAATCAGATTTACCCAGATCTTGAACCTCATTTGAAGCCCGTACATTTATCACAATATTTAAATAGAAAGTTTTAAGAGATGGTGGCATTGATTTATTTACTTCCACCCTCATTATAACAAGGTCCTTGTGTGCCAAGCAATATGTACATTATAATGAGGAGCATATGATAGCAAAGTGTCCTATATCATACAATGGCCTACATTGTTTAATTCTTAGAATTTCAGTGCACTTCGATGTGGCTTATCTTTAGGTGCCAAGATTGAAAAGCATTCAAAGTGGCTTCAAGCATAAATGATAAGTGAAGTTTGTTGAGTCACACTGTGGTCCAGAAACAATCTCCAGGGAAGTATGTTTCTATGGGTAAATATTTAGATTAGTGTACTTCATTCAGATTAGTTTAGTGTCATATGCACCAGGGTGCACTGAAATGTCTCATTCGCATGACGTTTGTTGAGTGAACTGTATGCCCACAGTAATGATAAATACAATGGGACTCATGTTGTCAACCTCCCCGTGGTGAGCCCTGTCAACTGACCTCAGTCAGGTGAACGACAACAAGGCAGCGGCAGGAATAATGCAACCTCAGTCACCGCGGCTTGGCGCCAACCCGGAGCATGTGCCCTTTTTAGGGGGCGTGGGCACCTACGGATGTCGAACCGGATGGCTTCACCCTGCTGCAGCTGAATGCGGAAGGGCGTTAAATAACATCTGCTGCCTCAAACGCACGAAGAAGAAGAATACAACAATAAACACAGTGACAATTGCAAAAAGCAGAAGGGGTCAGGATTGAGGTGCAAAATCTGTGTCGTCAAAAGAATATTGAAATACAACAATGAATTTAGCAAGTGAGGTAGACTTAACAGGAAGAGTATGAGGAAGGTGTGTGAAAGAGGTCATTGGTTCAGAAGTAGTTTAGTTTAGTTTAGAGATACAGCGTTTTAAACAGGCCCTTAGGCCAACAGAGTCCTCACCGACCTGTGATCTCCACACGTTAACACTACCCTACACACATGAGGGGCAATTTACATTTGTACCAAGCCAATTAACCTACTGCCTCGGGCAGCAGTGGATGGGAAGCTGTTCTTTAGTCTGGACGTCTCAGCTTTCAAGCTCTCGCATCTTCTCCCAGAAGGGTGAAAAGGGGATGGCTGGGGTGGCAGCCATCCTTGACAATACTTCCTGCCTCCCTGATGCAATGCACCATGAAAATGGGCTGGATAGAATGACGTGACAAGCCTGTGATGGACTAGTCCTACTCTCTTTAGATTCAGATGGTCAAGTGCAGAGCTGTGGCCATAGCAAGCTCACATTCATCCTGTCAGAATATTGTAGATCCTGGTGGATCTCCTCTGCACTCTCTCAGTTGCTTCCACATCCTTCCTGGAGTACATAAAAGACAGAAGAGTCGGCAAACAAAGTCCGGCCATTGTTGCAACATAGCGGAGAAAGTAGAAATCATGACCTATAATTTTACTAATTTCAATCATATTATAAAAATGGCAGTGAGGGGGGTAGATTTTGAGAATTGCCACAAACCACACAGTGTTGGCACGTAATCTGTTTCTGTCTGTGACCTTCATGGTGAGATTTTGCAGCTTTATGAAACTTTGGTTCGGAAGCATTTGGAGTATTGTGTTCAGTTCTGGCTGGCCCATTGAAGGAAGAGTGTGGAGGCTTTGGAGAGGCTCCAGCAGAGTGTTGCCTGGATTAGAGGGTATTGGCTATATGCAGAGATTGGACTAACTTGGATAGACACAAAAAGCTGGAGTACCTCAGTGGGTTTAACTGAGTTACTCCAGCTTTTTTGTGTCCATCATCGATTTAAACCAGCATTTGCAGTTCTTTCTTACACACAATGAGACTCAACAAGACGACTTTGAACCTCATATATCGACTTGGGTGGGGGCCCTTGCATCTCCTCTCTCTCCGTCCCTCCCCCACCCAAGTCTTTGCACAAGGTTCATAGTCATCTTGTTGAGTCTCATTGTCTGCAACTCATTTTCACCCAGCCCACAGCTGACAATGGCCTATTTCCTTTATCATCATTACTTTTTTGCATATCGTTCATTCATTTGTTCTATATCTCTCTTCATCACCGTCTATATCTCTCGTTTCCCTTTCCCTTGACTCTCAGTCTGAAGAAGGGTCTCGACCTGAAACGTCACCTATTCCTTTGCTCCAGAGATGCTCCTGACCCGCTGAGTTACTCCAGCTTTCTGTGTCTATCCATCTATCACATGCCATATCCCTTTCCCTCATCCTTTTCCTCCAGCTTTTTCCCCTCTTCTCCATCAGTCTGAGGAGAAACATTGTCTGTCCACTTCTGTCCACAGATGCTGCCTGACCCACTGAGATCATCCAGCACTTCAGGATTCCAACATCTGCAGTCTCTTGTGTCTCCAAGAACATCACTGCTCACTAAAGATATTAGTTTACTCAGCTTTCTGTGGTTGGTAATTTCTTATTCGTTCTGCCTCTTCATAGGTTTCATTTTGCAACAGCCTTGTGTTTGCACCATAGTCAGGCATAATGCAGAATGGATTTCAAAATGATTCACATAAAAGATACAATGCAACAATGTTACTACTATTGTCATGAAGGCACCAATATATTTATTTGTACCTGTGTGTAAACAGAAGAGTTTCTTTCATTTGCAAGATAGCCAGATATTGTCACCTAACAAAGCTGCAGGAAAGCAAAAGCTGGGTTGGACAGTAAGTGTGCCCAGCAGTAATAATAATAATAATAAATACTTTATTAATCCCCTTTTCTGGGGAAATTCAAATGTCCTTGCAGCACATAAATACTAATACAAATACAACATCACATTAAGGAAGAAATTTAACATTAAAACATAAAAGCATCCCCCCATAATGGTTCCCACTGTGGGCGAAGGCACAACGTCCAGTCCCCATCCTCGTGTCCATCCATGGTCGGGCCTATTGAGGCCTCCACAGTCGCCGTTATGGCGGCCCGATGTTTCAGGCCCTCTCGCCGGGTGATGGTGCTCCGGCATCGGGAGAACCCTCTCAGCGGCTTGGGATGCCTGGAATGGCCGCTGCCTTACCGGAGACCGCGGCTTCCAAGCCAACAGGCCGCGCTGGACGGAGCTTCACCACTGGTGATCTCGGCTGAAGGAGGTACAAGGGGAAGGATGTAGGATCAGTGCATGCTCCTTTAACATAGTGACCTCACCACTACTAACCACTCCCCATTATCTTCAGTATAACTGTAGCCTCCCCACGTCTCTCTCTCTTTCTCTAGCTCCAGTGACAGGCCACGGACAGCTAGGGCACTGTGTGTGTTTTATACCAGTATCTATAATAAAACATGTAGTGAAGACAAAACGTGTTTGGAAGTCTTTACACCTCTGCCTCACCTGAAAAGACTGTTAGGGTCCTTGGACGGAGTGGAAGGGGGAGGTAGAGGGACATAGGTTAATATGACAATTGATGAAAATAGCACTGTAGTCAGTGAAGTTGTTGTTTATGAGGTACACTGTTCCCATTAAGATATTAGCTAGGAAGAGTTCTTTTTTTGGTAATGTTATTAAATCAATAAATGCAACAAGTGTGTAAAAAGGGATTAGAAAGTGTTACTGAACTTGAGAGTAATATAGATTAGTAAACATTGTCATTCTTCATAGTGGCAGTGTTTAGGAAGAATAAACATTCTTCATATCAATAACCATTCTTATTTTGTTTAATATCCTTCCAATCTTGACAGAACAGATTGATGGAGATGAAATATTCATCAACTAACAATATGGCCAGTCATGAGGTGAAGAATCGTTCCATGGCTATAGCCATGCTCCCACTTAGAGGCAAATGCCTTGAAATTCAATTGTCTTAAAATGTTATTTTACGCCCAATGAAATGTGGTAATAACCATTTTCAGATTGATTTGTGTCATCTAGTATCCAGATGAGACTAATCCTAGGGTCCGAGATGTCTCCGTTTAAAAATGGGGAGACACCAATTAAAAACAAAATCCAAACATTTACTCTCAGAGGATCTTAAGTTTTTGGAATTTTCTACTCATGGGATGGTGCAAGCAGACATTAAGCATATTTTAAGTGGAGTTAAATAAATATCTAATAAATAAAGGGAGAGAGGTTACTTGGGGAAGCTGTGAGTGTGGATTTGTAGGTACAGAGAGATCAGTTGTAGAGTTATTATGTGTTTGAGCAAGCTCCTGCTCATTCTTATGTCTGTGTATTTAGGAATAGGAATACATGTGACAAGGCACAGTGAGATTCCGTCTGAAGAAGGGTTTCGGCCCGAAACGTTGCCTATTTCCTTCGCTCCATAGATGCTGCTGCACCCGCTGAGTTTCTCCAGCTTTTTTGTGTAACCCGAGATTCTTTGCTTGCATACACAATGTATACAAATAGCAGCCACATACCGCGCTGACAAAGTTATAAAGCATGCTGGCTCCCCCTTTTGTTTTCCAGCCTCCCCCCCCCCCCCCCCCCCCCCCCACGCTGGTCCCCATTGTCCTTTGTCCACTCCCCCATTGTCCATTATTCTTCCCCTCCTCCCTCACGGCTGACCCCCCCCACAGGGTCCTCCATTGTTCTTCCCCTCCCTCCCTCACAATGGTTCTCCACGCTCTCATCGACTGTTGACCGCTGGTTGACCCGCGAGGCTTCACCACCGCCAAGGCCCCATCGTCGCGAGGCTTCACCGTTGCCGCCGCCGAGACCTCGCCAATGACAACGCCCCACTTCACGCCTCCGCGGTCCCAGCCGCGGGCTCCACCAGCCACTTCGCCCGACCGTGGCTTCTACCCGCAAGGCCCTTGCTGGGCCCCGAACCACTGGCTTCTACGCGCTGATCCGGGAGACGTCTAGACTGCAGCTCCTCGATAAAGGTCTCCGGTCGCATTTCCAGTCAACAGCCGCGGCCAGTCGGGAAGCCTTCTGGTCACATGGCCCGTCGGGAAGCCTTCTGTCTTCATATTCCCGATACAACATTCCTTTTGGGACTCTGTGGGGGAAATTGACCAGGCTGTTCCTAGAACAACTCTGGTTTGCCTCTTTCAGAAGGACAAGGTTACTAATCATTCCTGATAATGAATATCAACTCTGTTTCACTCTCCAAGTATGAAACCCTGACTCGTTGAATATCCCTTCCATTTTTAATTTTACGCTGCCAACTGACCTTTGCATTTGTTTAATGATCCAGCACCTAATTGGGACTCATTCGTATCCACAATCCTTCCTTCCAGTAGGGCGCTAACACTTCACTATCCCAACCATCATCTACGTTTATCCAATCCGCATCCACACAAATCCTCCTCCCCTGTCCCAAATAATCAACGCTGCAAAGCTACCTGCTGTCACTCTCCCCACAGCATGTGACTGTCCAGACCTCTGACTCAGCAATATCCATACATTCCCATTGGAAGCCCCAGTCTTTACAGCCCCTTACTTTACCACATCTCTGGCCATTCATCTGACTGCTTCCCCCAACTCCAAATCCAAAACCTTTCTAGATATGAGTGAACTATACCCTCAGTAATAGGGATTGCCCGACCTCCTCTCTAATGACCAGCTCATGTTCACATTTGTTTATACTGTATATTATGTAGAGGGAGCACTTCATTTCTTCTCACAACACACACAAAGCTGTAAGCTGTACAGTGGCAAGCTAGTAGAGTCAATGCCTCGCAATGACAGAGACCTGGGTGCAATCCTGACCTCAGGCTCTGTATGTACGTAGTTTGCACATTCTCTCTGTGACCGTGTGGATTTCCCCTGGGTTTAGTTTGTTGGTTTAGAGATACAGCGTGGTAACAGGCCCTTCAGCCCACTGAGTCCGCACTGGCCAGCGATCCCCGCACACTAACATTATCCTGCACACACTGGAGACAATTTTACATTGATACCAAGCCAATTATTCTACAAACCTGTAGGTTTTTGGATTGTGGAAGGAAACTGAAGATCTCAGAGAAAACCTACACAGGTCACGGGGAGAACGTACAAACTCGGTACAGACAAGCGCCGGTAGCCGGGATTGAACCAGGGCCTCTGGTGCTGTAAGGCACAACTCTACCGACACGCCACCATGACTGGGTGTTCCCATCTCTGCCTCGTCTCAAAGACTAACGGCTTAATTGATTACCTGGCTGCTGTTAAAAGAATCACCTTACTGTATGGAGGTGAATGGTGGAATCTGGGGAAAGTTAATGAGAAGGTGGGGAGAATAAAAACGGATTGGGATTAATTAGTGTTAACTGGTGCCGCCTGGTTGGGCCAAAGGGCCGTTTCCACATTGTGTCTCTCTAGGATCTGTGACTACATCAATTGTCTTTACCTCACCATGACCAAAAACAAACCCGTGAAGTGCAATAACAACCATTTTCATGTTGATCTACGTCACTCCAGTGATGGTGCTTTCCCGAGTGCTTTGAATTTGTACATCTTTTGCCATTCCTTCCCATACAGGCATCTTGCAGATACTCCCCAACCCACTGATCTCTCTGTCCAACCCGCCTACAAGTGACTTACACCAATCATGATTCCCTCCAATGACCAAGATGACCAAAACTCTGACCTATTCCTCGACTAGCCAAGGGCTATGGCTCTGACAGGCAGAGAGACCTTAATCTCTTGCCCCAGCCACCCCAGCCTTGTATGACAATACATTCCACAGATTCACCACCCTCTGGATGTGCAAACTACACACATAAATAAACTCCTCCTCATTTCCTTCCTAAAGGAACGTCCTTTAATTCTGAGGCAATGACCTCTGGTCCAAGACCCTCCCACTAAATTATATATAATATGCATCAAAAGCTTGACGGCTATGAAGCTTCCCCCCTGCCCAGCGATGGCTTAACCTGGTGGCATTATCTTGCAAAGAGGACTTAGCTGTTAAGAGGAAATGGCTTAACTCCAAGCAGGTAAATCTTTAGAATCAGAGAGCTGTGGATGTTCAATATTGTGTAAATTGCAGTAAATAGAACTTTGTGAACTAAGGGAACTATGGAAGAATGGACAAAGATTGGGGAACTGAACGCAACAGAAAGATTCATCTGCAATCTATCCCCACACAATAAACACCTTTCAATTGCAATCCTGCCTGTTTTTTACCGTCTCCCAGCCCCTTTCTAATAGGCACTGAGGCCCAGGACCCTTAATGTACAAGAAAACATGTTTGGTCTAGATATACTACAAACTTCACATGCAATGCCCTGTGTTGGCAACACCCATAATGGACAGCATGATCAGTGTCCTGTTCCCCACCTCAGAGAACTGTAGGACCTGGCTTCAAAACCTGCATCATCTAACACCGAGCACTAATCTCACCACCCAATTGTGGGTCTGCTCCATCAACACCAATGAAAAGGTGCTCCCATGTCTACTGGTACTGGTTATCATAGTTTATGGAAAGGGATATTATGCTTGACAATGTTACTGGTCAGGAAAGAGTATCATGCTCAGTAATCTTGGTTAAGAATACAAACACAACCCAGATTGGAGGGAGTGCAGTGCTTGCAACTGATTCAGTGAGGATGGTTACTGAGGCCATTGGTGTGGGGGCTGATCTCAGCTGGGGGGGTTACAGACTCGGACAACTAACTCAGAAATATTCGGAGCCTGTTGAAAAAGTTAAGCTCACCACCACTTGGAAAAATTGCACCAATTACCATGTGGGGAAACTTACTAAGTACACAGGGGGGGGGGGGGGGGGGGGGGCAGTAGCAGCCTGAGTTAGGTAAGGAAAATGAATTGTTTAGGAAGGAACGGCAGATGCTGATACTGGTTTATACTGAAGATAGACCCAAAAAGCTGGAGTAACTCAATGGGGTCAGGCAGCATCTCGAGAGAAAAGGAATAAGCGACGTTCGGGTAGGAACACTTCTTCCGACCTCCAATCCTAAACATCGCCTATTCCTTCTCTCTGGAGATGCTGGCTGACCCGCTGATGTTACTCCAGCTTTTTTGCGTCCATCTAAGGAAAATGACTCGTTGATCAAATGGCAACTTAAATACAGTAAGATTTCGGTCGATTTTTCAAGGAATTTGCCAGGCAAACTGCAGGGTGAGTGCAAGCTGATAACTTTAAAACGCAAATGTCCATTTTTTAAAAACTGTGGAATGGGACAAATTCCAGACAGATTTGCAAAACTTCACTCAGCGCAACATCAGCCGAGATCGAAATCTGGGGAGGCAGTGCTCCTCCAAAAGGATATCTGATACATATGAAAAGATTTCTCTACAGAGGACTACAGAAGAAATCGAGTCTCTTTAAAGCCTGCATTTTTTAGTGGAGTCTAACGCTCTTAGCTAGCCCCGCTGGGAAAAGCTGGAAACGTAAGGCTTAATTTCAGAGCGCCATGATGAACACCATTCAGAAGAGAGAAGGTCTCTGAGGACCAGTTACCCCAGCTCATCCTGCCCTGGCTACAATGTATTCTCTTGCAAATATGCACATGAATCTTAACAAACAGGTGAAGTGCATCACCCGTATCTCCACTCGCCTCATTATGAGTAATGAACTTGAATAAAAGAAAAAAAGCACAGGGGAAATAAAAAAAAACAAGTCCCCATGTGCTTTTTGTAATGAATTGTTATGGATCCATGAATTTTACGCTCAGAGAATTGCTCCACAATTCGAAGCCCACTGAACAAGCAGTAATTTTTTCATTAAAGCTGTTAATCTTCTCAATACTTATAACATGATCGTTTTTATATAAAAATATATAACGCTGCCCGTGGTTTTACACGCAAGCTACCAAGCACATCTGCAATAGCTGCAATTAGTTTTAATTATTGTTGATTTGACTCTGAGTGTTAAACCTCTAGTGACGACTTCTAATTTGTACATGGAAGGCAGGCCAGTAAACTGCTTGTCAGGAGCTGCCCCATCACACGGCACTCGACGATTGATTGAGACAGTTCATGGAAAATCAAAATGAAACATTTATGCGCTGGGTTTTGGTTCATATTTTTGCAATGGCACAATAATAATAAAAAAAGAATCTTCCGCAGAACACTGCGTTAACCCATTGAGTGCCCAGTTTTGCTCTCGAGTGGCAGTGAGGGAAGAGGGAATAAGCAAAGATTGTGGGTCCCCTTTGTAGTTCAATTTGAGTGGCCCAACTAAGGTAAAGGGTGTAAATTTCAATCTGTTTGAACAACATGTTTTTCCTTTCTTTCTTCAGTACAGAATATATTACAGGCACAGAGTCAAGTCTTTACTGCGAAAAGGTACAAGAAAGTAGAAGCAAATTGCCCGTTGCATTCATTGTCTCAAGTTGTGTCTTGACCACAGTACCTCATGGACTGAAGATACTTGGAAAAGCTCACAATCAAAAAATGAGGATCGTGATAACAGCAACACAAAACCGGGAGACAAGGTGAGTTATTTTTAGAAGCACAGACTTTTGTTCACATTTCAGTCGGTTCAGTGACCTAATATTAATGGAATCACTCAATAGTTTCGATCAGAGGAAGCAATATTTTGGAGACTAAGTACTGAGCTACTGGAGAAGGAAACTTCTCACATTGAAGATGGCGGTTTCCTCTGCTTCAGACTCCAACGTTCTTGGTTCTGTACATTCTGGAGTCTATATAAACCCGCCACCAGAAGTTTGATCGCACAAGCCACATTTTCACAATCCTTTAGTCCTGCTGGTAAATAATTATTTTGTATCGTCTAAATTCAGTGACAGCATTGTCATGTGTGGGAAGGAACTGCAGATGCTGGTTTAAACCACAAATAGACACAAAAAGCTGGAGAAACTCAGCGGGACAGGCAGCATTCCTGGATTAGACTATTCTATACACTGCTTTACTCTGCAGGCAATTCTATATTTGACATAGTACTGAGGGATTAATGACCTGTCAGATCTAGACCCTGGATACTCAATACAAGGGGTTGACCCTGGGAGGAGAAATTATCTAGAGAAGGCTTATATTGGCCGTAATTGGAAAAATAAAAGTAATCTCATGGAAACCAAGTATTCTTGAAGGACTTAAAGGGATAGATGCTATTAAGGAATGTTCTCTGGATAAGGAAACTGGCACTCAAGGACTTAGAAAAGACGGGTTGAGTACAGAGTAGTGATCAGATTGATGTTAATGTTGTCTCTGAGCAACAGGATGTTAGAATTCGCAATGGGATGTTAGAATTTGAATAAGACATTCAACCTACCTGTCAGACGAACATAAAATATCCCATGAAATTAATGAAGAACAGGGGAGTTTTTCCTGATATTCAGATTCATATGTATTTCTCACCAACATGTAAAAGAAAAAGCAGATATGTTTGCAGACACTGATCAAGCCGAACAGTTATATCTCTGCAGTGACTGCACCACAAAAATATCTCATTTTGGAAAATCTTAAGATTGTAACAAAAAGTTGCAAAAATATAAATATATTAAGGGGAGATGCAGCGAGACCTGGGTGTCATGGTACACCAGTCATTGAAAGTAGGCATGCAGGTGCAGCAGGCAGTTAAGAAAGCGAATGGTATGTTAGCTTTCATAGCAAAAGGATTTGATTATAGGAGCAGGGAGGTTCTACTGCAGTTGTACAGGGTCTTGGTGAGACCACACCTGGAGTATTGTGTACAGTTTTGGTCTCCAAATCTGAGGAAGGACATTATTGCCATAGAGGGAGTGCAGAGAAGGTTCACCAGACTGATTCCTGGGATGTCAGGACTGTCATGAAGAAAGATTGGATAGACTTGGTTTATACTCTCTAGAATTTAGGAGATTGAGAGGGGATCTTATAGAAACTTACAAAATTCTTAAGGGGTTGGACACGCTAGATGCAGGAAGATTGCTCCCGATGTTGGGGAAGTCCAGGACAAGGGGTCACAGCTTAAGGATAAGTGGGAAATCCTTTAAAACCGAGATGAGAAGAACTTTTTTCACACAGAGAGTGGTGAATCTCTGGAACTCTCTGCCGCAGAGGGTAGTCGAGGCCAGTTCATTGGCTATATTTAAGAGGGAGTTAGATGTGGCCCTTGTGGCTAAGGGGATCAGAGGGTATGAAGAGAAGGCAGGTACGGGATATTGAGTTGGATGATCAGCCATGATCATATTGAATGGCGGTGCAGGCTCGAAGGGCCGAATGGCCTACTCCTGCACCTAATTTCTATGTTTCTATGTTTCTATATAAGTTTTCAACCTATGACAGGATGGATTTTAAACTAGTTGATTCTAGAATCACACAAACATGAAAGGAACCATTTGATGCATAGGTTTGCACTGGTTTACATCACAGCCATCAGGGAAGCCACCTTCTGTAGCCCTGCCATTTTTCTTCCCTTCATGTCAAAGGAACAACCTACCCAGTCTCTTCATGTGCCACGATCACCAGAAGCATTTCTTTCTGACCACTCTCCAAGATGTCCAAGATGGAATGCACACTGATACTTGCTGGGCCACATGCAATTGCAGCAAAAATAATAGCTTTATTTCCACATTATGTTTGCTGTCTATTAAGCAGTCCATGTTAATTAATTAGGCTGAATCCTCATGACGAGGGCTACCAGCCTTTGATGGGTTCAGCCATTCCAGCAATGGACTGAAATGTACCTACCATGTGCCTAGCTGTTACTGAGAAGTAAAACTCTGGTTGAATCAGTACCGTATCCTCAACACAAACAAAAATAAAAATAAATAACAGAAGAGGAATGAGATACCCTGAAAGATCAAAAGCAAATGTGCGTGATGTGCGGGGGTAGTTTCATCGATTCACACTGGGTTTTTCTGCCTAATACACACAGTTGTCAAAACAGTATTGGCAATTAGCTACAATTTCAGTGAACTTATTGATAACAGGTAAGGTGTAAATCCCTATTCGTAACTCCTGGCCCTTGTAGAAGTATTACTTCAATATTCCAAGAGCCCAAAGCATAAGATGATCTGACCACAAGCCCTATCTTCTACCTAACTGCTCTAAAACCTTGAGGTATTAAAACTCTATTGATCTCCAACTGACTATTCTACAGTTCCAAGATAAGGATTCTAAAGATTCACGATGCTCCGAGAAAGCAACCCCATCTTCACTGATCCTATATGTCTATCCCTCTTTCAGAGGTTATGAGTCCTTGCTCTTGGCTCTCCAACTAGGAAAACAACATGGTACATCTGAAGAAGGGTTTTGACCCAATTTGTCAGCTATCCCTGTTCTCCAGAGATGCTTCCTGATCAGATACGTTGATCCAGCACCTTGTGTCTTTTTTATGAAAAACATCTTCAACAGGTTGATTAGGAATGTTATATATTTTTTATTGAGAGCATGCCTCATTCTTCTGGACTCGGTCAAGATAGATACAGGATACAAGATAGATTTAATTGTCACATGTGCCAGATGGCACAGTGAAATGAATTCCCATACAGCCATACAATAAAAATAAACAGGACTCAACACACTATAGAATTTAACACAAAACATCCCCACACAGCAGAATCAAAGTTTCCCACTGTGTGGGAAGGCACCAAAGTCAGTCTTCTTCCTCCACTGTTCCCCGTGGTCAGGGCCTCCCCAAGCCCTCCGCAGTTGCAGCTACGGGCGGCCCGATGACCAGGACCGCTCGCCGGGATGATACAAGTCCGACGTCGGGGCTGCGGGACGTCCTCAGCGGCGTGGACACAGAATCGGCCCCCTCCTACCGGAGTCGGCGGCATCCAACGTCCACAGGCCGCGCCGGGTGGAGACTGCTGCTGTAGGCCCTCTGCGAGGCGCCCCAGGACTCCACGATGACGGTCAGCGCCGCCCGCGTTGGAAGTTCTCCGCACCAGAGCTCCACGATGTTGGAGCAACGGTCCAACACTTCGGAGCTCCAAACGGCGACCCAGGTAGGCATCGCCCGCTCCGCGGTCACTCCAGCACTGCGCCGCCGCTGTAGCAACCCTGGTCCGGTTCCCGGTCCCCGGCAGGAAAGTCCGCTCCGATCCAGCTGGTAGACCGTGAGGTGGGGGGCGAGGACGCGACTCGGAGAAATAGTCGCGGCCCCGCCTGGAAGAGACTGAGAAAAAGTCAATATAGGATTTGGGTAACTCAAGCATTGCTGGTTGGATACATTTAATCTGAGATATGCCAACTAAATGTTGCTTGAACTCTCTTTCAGGTGACTATGTACTTTTCAATTTAAGAAGTACAAAACATTTTAGTTGTGTGCCATCAAGCTCATATATCAGTGATGAAGACTTCTTTACTCTCATACACCAATCACTTGGGAATAAAGAATAACATTCCTTTTATTCTCCTAACTGCTAGCCACAACTCTATGTCAACTGATTTTTGTAAATGGTCTCCCATTTCTCTCTGTATTTCTAAATCTCTCACGTTTAAAACAAATCTCTTTTTTCTCAGTTTGTGTCCTAAGTGGACAACGTTTTGTATATACCATCCATCACGTTCACTCAGCCCACATCCACTGTACTTCCTTTCTTCTATACCTTTTTATTGTTACTTTAGTACCTCACTTTGCAAGAACAGTGGACCTGGATGCTCTCCACTAATTTCTCTCATTCAAGATATTGAAACTGAAGCTAAAGGATTGATTCATGCTGGACCACAAATAGTTATGGCAAGCCTACTAAAAAATAACATGTTTATTTCTACATTTTAATTTCCATCTACTAATCAGTCTACAGTCCATGTTAATAAGTTCTCTGAATCCTCACAACCAGGGCTACTGGTGTTGAGGCGAGACATTGGTCTGTTCAGCCATTCCAGCAGAACAAAGTGTGAGGCTGAAATGTACCTGGGTTCATGGCTGGTGGTATCTCACATTCCTACACTTGGCTTAATGGTGGCGGAGCCCAATCTTGCTGACTTCCCCTTTGTGCAGATCCTATCTGCCAGGTCTGGCTTAAACCTCATTTGATTTTAATGGATCCTATAAACCTTCAGGTTAAGGAAAAGGAAAGTCAAATTATTTTATTATTTTTACAGTTATTTTTACATTTATTAGTAATTCTGTGTTTAACTAAATTCTTAATATGTTTAGTGTTTTCATTCTTCCTTCACCTTTAATAATTGTTAAACACCTTTGTCTGTGTCAAAGTCCACAAATTCTGTCAGCTCAACTCAATCACGAGATCATTTCCTGAGTGTGTTCACACTGCATCTCTGATAATGGCTCAGAATACTCTCTTGCACTGATGTCTAGTAACCGTTCAAAGTTGCCTGTTTTCCCACCCTCTCCTTTCTCAAACAGTTGGAAGTTGTGGCCAGTTACATTGGATACAAAAAAATGTGACAAATCTAAAACGAATGACAACTGTATAAAACTTCCTGATTTTTGACATGTTCGCACTGTGAAAGTCACTCCCAACCACTCAGCGGTAAATTATTAACTAACATTTGTACCTCAGGCTATCGAACGCAAATTTTAAATCAGGGTATGCGTAGGAAAGAACTGCAGATGCTGGTTTAAACTGAAGATAGACACAAAAAAACTGGAGTAACTCAGCGGGTCAGACAGCATCTCCGGAGAAAAGGAATAGGTGATGTTTCAGGTCGAGATCCTTCTTCAGTGAGAGCCAGGGAAGAAGGGTCTCGACCCGAAACGTCACCTATTCCTTTAAATCAACGTAGACTGCCAACAAACATTAAGTGCCCAGAAATTATTTTGTACTAAGGAATAAATTTGATACTTTGCACACTGGTGCATCAATTATGTTTTGTTAAGGGTTATGAATTATTTCATCATGGTGCTAATTGCTTATAGTAAGATTGGTCTCTGATCTTGAATGTGCACTTTCCTTGCCTTCTCACATTAGTAGAGCTGTGTACAGATGAAAAGAACAATTGTCCTACTTACAATAACCTGCACACGGAATTTAATGTGGCCTTTTAGTATCTTACTAATCTTTCTCCACAAAATCTATATTATCTCCAATAAACCACTCTTTCCTAACACAGCATTCAACAAATACAAACAAAATAAAGACACCTAAACAAGATAGGCCTCAAATGAGTTAATTATCTAGTGAGTTTTAATTTAATGCTGTGTTTAAAAGGCTTGAAAACACAGATAAATAATGTTATTGGTTACTAAGCATGTGGCGTCTGATTCTTACTCTTGTGTGAAAATTATCTATTCAGCAAGTTGGAGCCAGTCTTAGTCTAATCAATAAACTGTATCATGCCTGGTGAGTCTTCATTTAAGCCATTTGTGCCAATAATGTTTCCGTTGATTTTCTTGAAGAAGTTTTTAGAGTCAAAAATACACTGTACACACATGAAATTAGCATTCATGAACAGATGCCCGATGTACAACAATGAGATTTTTGGATGGTAGCAACATTACACTAAACTGTGTTGATCAAACAACATTTTTGCAAGAAAACGGAATATTGCTCAAAAGTACAAAGAATCATAACAGTTTTGCCTCTTAATCAAAATCTCATTATCTTCTAAAATGTAGAAAGATCATGGAACTCTGTAGGGGTGGTTTGTCATCATAAATCCGGCAAGAATGTAGAGAAAAATCATTTTGGAATCTTGCACAAGAGCCTTGTCACTTTTGTGGAAAGGTATGCTGGAAATTGCAAAGCAAATTGGAGGAACTGCGTCTCATATTTCGCTTGGGCAGCTTACAACCCAGTGGTATGAATATTGATTTATCTAAGTTCAAGTAACCCTTGCATTCCTTCCCCCGCTGCCCCTTCTCCATCCCTCCCCAACCAAATTGTACCAGCTTCACTTGTTGAGTCTCAGTGTTTCGTTTTCACTTAGGCCACGGCTAACAATGGCCTGTTTCCTTCATCATCGTCACTTTTATGCATATCTTTCATGAATTTGTTCTATATCTATCTATATCACCATCTATATCTCTAGTTTCCCTTTCCCCTGACTCTGAAGTCTGAAGAAGAGTCTCGACCTGAAACGTCACCTATTCCTTTTCTCCAGAGATGTTGGCTGACCCGCTGAGTGACTCCAGCTTTTTGTGTCAATCTTAAGCTGGAAAATCATGGATCTTGAATGCAACTTAAAGACAGGGTAATAGGGAGTAGTATACCTATCTATCTGTTGATATCTATCATACTTCCATTACCATTGACCTCAATAAGAACAGATGTGAAAGTGGTTATTGACATACTGTAACTTATTTTAAACTATCAATCCCTAACCTTTGGGCTTTTATTGTTACGTTAAGAATGAAAGACTCTGATAGTAACAGTTAGATGCAACGGGGGAAATGGGGAAGTTGTGGTTCAAATGGGTGAGAGCAAAAACTATCTTGTGCTGCCAAAAGGAACTCTCCTGGTCCCCAAGATGTATTGAATTACTATGGAAATGGTAATGTCTCCCTTTTATTGTCAATGCTCTCCCATTTCCAAAGAGCCTCTCAATATACAGAGAGAGAGATCCTCAGTTAGGTGTGATAATTCAGTTCTGTGCCTTTCTTGGCAGGACCCTTTGGGCAACATGTTATAGGGAAGGTGTTGTCAAGCTGGAAACGGTACAAAGATTTATGAGAATGATGCAGGACTTACGGGTCTGGGCTATAGGCAGGGGTTTAGTAGGCTGGGACTATTTTTTGGAGCGCAGGAGGATATGGAGTGATCTTATAGAGGGTTATAAAATCATGTGAGGAATAGATTGGGTAGATGCACAGGGAAAGGATGGGTTTAAGGTGAGGGGGAATAGATTTAATAGGAATCTGAGGGGTAACAAATGGTGGTGGGTGTATGGAACGTGCTGCCAGAGGATGTTGAAAAGGACTATTGCAACGTTTAAGAAACAGATGGACAGGTATATGGATAGGACAGGCTTGGAGGAATTTGGAGCAAACAAAGGCATGTGGGACATAGTTGTGACATGATGGGCCGAAGGGCCTGTTTCCATGCTGTATGACTCTATGACACAATGTTGGGACTTTTCGCAGAGTGAGTTCAATGCATGATTAGTCAACCAGAGAAAGTTGGTAGGTCCTCTACCAGTCTGAAGTCTGTGGAGTCTGAAGAAGGATCTCAACCCGAGGCATCACCATTTGTCCATTTGCTCCAGAGGTGTTGCCTGAGCTGCTGAGTTGTTCCAACATGGTGTCCTTTGCATGGTGATATCTGGAATAAAAATATTTGTGCACACTATTAAGATTCATGCAGTTCTCAGTGTTTCGATACCTTTTTAGTTTCTTAAACTATATATTATAAATTGTCTCACTTTTTTCCTGCTAGCTGTATAAAAAATATCTGCTTCTATAGATTTTGCTACTAATTGGACTAAAATACAGATTGTTAGTTTTTGTTTCCATCCAACATCAACCACGGCCTGTGGTCATGAAAATAATTCCCGGATCTTTGAATCTTGCTGGGTAAGAAAGAAAACAAAAAAAATGAGCATTATTTAAAAGCTTGCACCTGTAGTGGCGCAGTGATGGAGTTACTGCCTTACAGTGCCAGAGACCCAGGTTTGATCCTGATGATGGGTGCTGTCTGTATGGAGTTTGTACCTTCTCCCCGTGACTGCATGTGATTTCCCTGGCTAAATTGTTCCTATAACAATATTATTGCGTACAGTTTTGGTCTCCAAATCTGAGGAAGAACATTATTGCCATAGGGGAGTGCAGAGACGGTTCACCAGTGCTGTGATTCCTGGGATGTCTAAACTAAACTAAAGAAAGACTAAGATAGACTTGGTTATACTCTGCAGAAAGGTAGAAGATTGTGGGGGATCTTATAGAAACTTACAAAATTCTTAAGGGGTTGGACCGGGCTAGATGCAGGAAGATTGTTCCCGACTTTAGGGAAGTCCCCATACCACGGGGTCACAGCGAGACCTAAAGTTTCCTCCCTTTAAAAACCGAGATGAGAAGAAGGTTTTTTTTCACGCAGAGAGTGGTGAATCTCTGAAAATCTCTGCCACAGAGGGTGTGTAGAACAGTTCATTGGCTATAGCTGGAGGGAGTTAGATGTGGGCCTTGTGGCTAAGGGGATCAGGGGGTATGGAGAGAAGGCAGGTACGGGATACTGAGTTGGATGATCAGCCATGATCATATTGAATGGCGGTGCTTTGGCTCGAAGGGCCGAATTGCTCGCTCACAGCTCCAATTTCTAGGTTTCTATGTTTCTATAACCTGCTAGCGTCTCTGTGGAGTTTAGTCCACGGGGACGGTGGGAAAATGTGACTGTTTCCCGTGATGTTCTCTCCCCAAACTAAACTAAGATAAACTAAACTGGTTGCTAAGCACTACCAACCTCAAACCATGCAAAAAAGCTGGTACTGCACCTGGCACAGCGGGACAGGAAGGCTGCTGCTTACAGTGAGGGCAGTGCCAGAGGATCGGGTTTGGCGTCCGACTACGGGTCGGTACAAGTACGGACTTTATCCAGCCGCTGTCCATAAAAAGCTCAGGTTTCCTCCTAAGGACAAACGGCACCCCCTCCACCACTCCAAAGACATACAGGTTTGTAGGTTAATTGGCTTGGTACAAATGCTAAAAATTGTCCCAGGTGTGAGGCTGCTAAACAGTGTTAATACTGTGGGGACTTAGCTGTGTCGGCACGGACCCGATTAATCAAAGGCACTGTTCCCGCACTGTCCTCTCAAATAAGCTAAACTCCCGGACATTAAATTAAACTCTACAATTCAAATTTAACAAGAATGGGCAGCACTTTGCCCAATTAAAACTATTTATACTGCTCCATCAGGGCTCTAGCAACCCAGGTTCTTTCCCGACCTGCAGTGCTGTCTCTGTGGAGTTTGCATATTCTTCCAGTGAAAATGTGAGTTTGCCCATGATGTTCTGGTTTCCCCAAACATCCCAAAGATATGTAGGTTGGTTGCTTACTTGATCACTGTAAATTCCCCCAAATCTGCCGGTGAGTGGTATAATCTGGGAGGTGTTAGGGAAGGATAAAATAGGAACTGTGTAGGATTAAAGTAGCTCGGTGCTTGACTGCAGGCACTGACCAGCTGGCCTGTTTCCATGCTGTGTGATTCTTGACTCTGAGAAATCAAGTTAGAAATGGTGGATGTGAACATGTTCTTAGAACAATACCTTTGGATGTTTCTGCTGTTCTACTTTTTCTGTGGTAAGATCATTTAGGGTTGGCAAACCTCACAAAATCTATTTTTGGGAGATTAATGGTATGAACCATAATGCCTCATGGTCCACCCATGTTCTTACCCTAACACAATGCCAACTTCCCATGTCACTTCCGTCTCTGAGATAGAACGTCTTGTAATGAAGTGAAGACACTGGTTACTCATGGACCATTGGTTCCGAGGGTACCATCTCATTACATCTCATTATATTCTTCCACTGGTACTGCAACCAGGGAGCAGTCCTGAACTACTATCTATCTACCTTATCGGTGACCCTCGGACTATCTTTGATCGGAATGTACTGGCTTTACCTTGCACTAAACGTTATTCCCTTATCGTGTATCTATACTCTGTAAATGGTTCGATTGAGATCATGTATTGTCTCTCTACTGACTGGTTAGCATGCAACAAAAGCTTTTCACTGTACTTCGGTACATGAGACAATAAACTAAACTGAACTGAACTGGTAAGAAGCCTTACGAATGTGAAGAGGGATGAGCTAGCAACGGAGATAAAGGCCAAGCGTCAGAGGCAGCATATAAAATCTTACATTTCCTGTGTGTGTAGTTAATCTTCTGAACCCTTGTGTAATGGAAGACAATCGTGGCTCCCTCTTCATCCAATAACAATTGACATTGTCAGACCATTAGCCACAATGCTGCCCTCAAAGCTAAGATATAATTTCCCCTGTTTCTATATAAAAATAAATGACATTGCACCTGCGATTCAATATTTAGTCAATGTTTTGGACTGAAACTGCTGCTATAGATTATAAAAAATGCCATGCTGTGCAATATCCCTTTCTACTCATTCTTCCACAAACTTTTTTTCTTTGTCTTTTAACATTAAGTAAAAGTGTGTTATTCACTGTAAAATTAAATTTAAAATGTAAAACTGTAAAATTACTAATTATAGGGCCTTTATTTGAGGCAACATACTAAAACTATATATATAAATATATATATAACTAAAAGTCTTTGTCTTGTTTGTGTCTGTGTGCCAATCTGGTTAATTCCTAACTTCTTCCAAACGCTAGGCCACATCCTACTCACATTTTTCCCCTGGTGCCGATAAACATCTCCCCGTCACATTTCCACCTATTTCCGAAGTTATTAATCGTTGAAACTTTAAAAAACAGCCAAAAGCGCCTTCTCGCAGACAGCTTCCAGCCTTCTCACAGCGATGATGTCACAATGCCTCTCACAGTACACCAATCACAATGGGCTATCAAGCTGGCTGCCGACTGCCACAATGACATCACAATGGGTAATGTTGTTATTGCCCCAACTGAGGGGGCTGCTCATCAATTTCTCGTTGCATTTTGGTCCCATGACCCTGGTGTTTGGGCACAAGGCAGGGAGTGGGTATGGCCGATGGGGGGGGAGGCTCTCATTGCCCCCCCCCCCTCCACCCCCCCCCCCCCCCCCCCACCCCCCAACACCCCCCCCCACCCCCGCACAAACCACCCGCACACCCCTCCCACCCCCAAAGTCTTTGGTCAATGTAGAGAAGTGTATTTGAAGATCAGGAGCTCAAACATGGCATAAAACAGAATGATCTACATGTTGTGGTCCTTTCTCTCTTGAATCCTTCTGATGTGGACTTTCTTCTGTGGGCACTTCAAGGTAATGGAAAGACACTACCAACCTAGTTTCCACAAACTCCTCCAAATCCACTGGAATGATAAGCAAATCAACACCAGTATTCTCATGTGTAGGAATGAACTGCAGATGCTGTTTTAAACTGAAGATAGGCACAAAATCTGGAGTAACTCAGCAGGTCAGACAGCATCTCTGGAGAAAAGGAGTCCTGGGTTGAAACCCTTCTTCAGACCTGTATTCCCATCCAGACCAACATCCCTAACACTCAGGCTCTAGTTACATTCAGACAAGTGTATTGGACAGCCCTTGTCATTATTCAGCTCTGTGCCTGATTCCAGAAACAGACATTATTCCAAGGTCTCCTGTGGGAAGAGATTACCAGGCAGACAGGGTGTGCTTAGAAGTGCTTTAAAGGAGTGCAACATCCCCACTGACTCGTGGGAATATCTGCCCATAATCATTGTACATGGAGAAGGAGCATTGGGGATGGTGTTGCTAATCTCAAGGTGTCTAAGGAGCACACAGATGCCCTGTGTAAGATACTAGCGCAGCAGAGACTACACGCCTGCCTCATTAGCAGTTGACACATTCGTCTCATTAGCCCATTCTGAACCCCCAAAAATAAGGTGGAAGTAAATTCATAAGTTCCTAAGTTCTATGTGACATTAACATCGGGAGCCTGGGAGCTCCAACTCGGTGCGTCCTTGTCGGCTTCGGAAGCCGACAATCCCCTGCTAGGAAGCGGCCGTTCCAGGTGGCCCAGTCGCTGTGAGGACTCTCCCGACGCCGGAGCAAGACCACCCGGCTAAAAAGACCAGGAACATCGGGCCTCCGTTGAGGCAACAGCGGTGGCCTTAATAGGCCTGACTTTTGGGAGAACTGGGGTTGGGGACTGGACTTTTGTGCCTTCCCCCACAGTGGTAACCACTGTGGGGGGATGATTTTTCTGTGTGTAAGGTACTTTGTTAGTCTGTGTCCAAGATGGCTGTCGGAAGAGAGAGTGGACGCTGGCGCGCTTTAGCTGCCGCTGCTCCCTCTTCACATTGTGTTTTTTTATTTTTTTTTTATTTTGTGTCTTTGGAGCAATTTCTATCTTTAACTTGTGTATTGATGATGTCCTAATTATTTATTTTTCTCCGACTATATGTTTTTTTTCTCTTCTGTTTAATCTTTGTAAGGTGACCTTGAGATTTGAAAGGGGCCCAAAAATAAAATTTATTATTATTATCATTATAAGTGATAGGAACAAAATTAAGCCATTCGGCCCATCAAGTCTACTCCGACCTTCAATCATGGCTGATCTAACTCTCCCCATTCTCCTGCCTTCTCCCCATAACCCCTGATACCTGTACTAATCAATAATCTCTCTGCCTTAAAAATATCCATTGACTTGGCTTCCGCAGCCTTCTGTGGCATTGTATTCCACAGATTCACCACTGACTAAAGAAATTCCCGCTCATCTCCTGCCTTATTCTGAGTGGAAACATACTCTCCACATCCACTCTAGCCAGGCCTTTCACTATTCGGTAGATTTCAATGAGGTCCTTCCTTATCCTGTCAATCCCAAAGGAGTACCTCAGAAGAAGACCTTTTCAGTACGAACGCTGGCCCAATAGCAGAAGAGTCCACGTCGCTGGACTGGAAACTGCAAGTATCCTGAGCTAATTTGAGGAAAGCCATTCTTGCTATTGAGGGAGTGCAGCGTAGGTTTACAAGGTTAATTCCCGGGATGGAGGGACAGTCATATGCTGTTAGAATGGAGCAGCTGGGCTTGTACACTCTGGAGTTTAGAAGGATGACAGGAGATCTCATTGAAACATATAAGATTGTGAAGGGTTTGGACACACTAGAGGCAGGAAGCATGTTCCCGATGTTGGGGGAGTCCAGAACCAGGGGCCACAGCTTAAGAATAAAGAGTAAGTCATTTAGAATGGAGACAAGGAAACACCTTTTCTCCCAGAGAGTGGTGAATCTGTGGAATTCTCTGCCTCAGAGGGCAGTGGGCAGGTTCTCTGGATGCTTTCAAGAGAGAGCTAGATAGGGCTCTTAAAAATAGCAGAGTCAGGGGATATGGAGAGAAGGCAGGAACGGGGTACTGATTGTGGATGATCAGCCATGATCACATTGAATGGCGGTGTTGGCTCGAAGGGCCAAATGGCCTCCTCCTGCACCTATTGTCTATTGTCTATTATCTAATTCTGCTACTACCATCATCTATTGTGACAAATGATGGCTTCCACTGAATGTCGCCTGAAGCTTGCTTCCTTTGAGGATGGACGATGACAGCGAGGCCAACATTTGTAACAAGATGGACACGAAAAGAAGTATGAACGCTGGCAAATTATGATCAACACAACAAACAGTTTTCACTCAGCAAAATGCTACAAACAACTGTGGAAATGATCTGATAATCCGTTTTAACAAAAGTCAGATGTTGGCCTCTATGCACTGTAGATAGAGACCAATTCCAGTGGCAATTCCAGTGCTTTGAATGATGTTACTGATTCTCTTCCATACATCTCAAGTCACTGACTTATTTTAAAACCTCGACCTAATGACAAACCTTGGATTTTTGCAGAGCCTGAAAATAGCTTCCTGGCTAAGTTTAGCTGCATCAGCGTGACGTTCTGTTTGAACAGGAAGCTCAATGAAACATAAAGGGCCATTAAAGTTATACTCTTGTTGGAATGTCATAAAAAAGACAAAATCAGAAAGCAAAGCCTGAAAGCTTGTGATTGCTACAGAATTCAAGAGGTTAAAAAAGATTTTGCTGAAAAATAAATGGCATTTGTTTTTTGTTACATCCTAAAATAATTCTCCTTTATCCAGGTGTAAGATGCAGCTGAAGAAGCTGTACCATGAATTAAACAAATAAATCATGTTCAAATGCTGACCTGTTTGTTAGATAATTACTCTCTCTTCCAGCAGGGAGTGAGGTATTATCTATGGAATCTATGTCACTGACCTCCTGTCTTCAACAGTTTCTGCCAATGTTATATTCTGCATCTAAGAGAGATAATATGACACAGAGGAAGGAATTAGATCTATAGATTTGTACATTTCTATCAACTACGATCGTCACAAAAGTATTTATTAATTGAATTCACGTAACTCTGTCTCCATCCTGGAATATGGTTTTACCCTTCAACAAGCTCCCGAGTGAAACGGATGCCTAATTACAATTGGACTTGAAAGAGTAAACAAACTCATCGTTGCTTTTCAGACTCTTGGAACTAAGTCCTCGCTTCAGGATCTGAGATAGAAAAGGACAATCTTTTATTGGATGGTCTTATTCTGAGCAGTAAGTCTACCTCCTCAGCCAGGAAGCAGCCTCTATTGACACATAATGCTGGAGTAACTCAGCGGGACAGGCAGCATCTCTGGATTGAAGGAATGGGTGACCTCAAGAGTCTGAAACATAGAAACATAGAAACACAGAAAATAGGTGCAGGAGTAGGCCATTCGGCCCTACGAACCTGCACCGCCATTCAATATGATCATGGCTGATCATCCAACTCAGTATCCCATACTTGCCTTCTCTCCATACCCCTTGATCCCTTTAGCCACAAGGGCCACATCTAACTCCCTCTTAAATATAGTCAATTAACTGGCCTCAACTACCTTCTGTGGCAGAGAATTCCACAGATTCACCACTCTCTGTGTAAAAAATGATTTTCTCATTTCGGTCCTAAAAGACTTCCCTCTTATCCTTAAACTGTAACCCCTTGTTCTGGACTTCCCCAACATCGGGAATAATCTTCCTGCATCTAGCCTGTCCAACCCTGAAGATGGATGTCAACCTGAAACATCACCCATTCCTTCCCTCGAGAGATGCTGCCTGTCCCACTGAGTTACTCCAGCTTTTTTTGTGTCTTTCTTTAGTTAATAAGATATTTGTCCACATGACATTAAACTTAGTGAAAAGGGGGTGAAATAAATCAACTACATTCTGAGGGTCACGGGAAGGTTGCAGCGTACATTGTGCAGAGATGCTTTGCTGCCCATTGTCCTCAAGCAGAATAGTTGCTGATGAAAATAAACTGGAAATCTAAACTAAGAACAGGCAATTCCAGGGATACACAACAGGTCAGGCAGCATCTGTGGGAAGAGGAACAAAGTTAACATTTCAGGTCAGAAACCCTTCATTGGGATGAGCTCAATTTTGTAGCCAGTTGCTTGTTTTCATGCAGGTTTCAAATGAGAGAAGATTCAGTTCCTCAATGGGCCTCCCCGTCGTGTTAAACAGCATTTTAATAAATCAAATAGGAAGCATTTCTTAAATGAAACTATGCTGGTCACGATGAATTAAATATGGAAAGTTAACAGCTGTTCCATCTGAAGCAAACTTGCTGAGACTTTCTCTTCTCCGACAGTGACAAAGCTGCTTTGTCCTTGTAGCCACTTTCAGCTCCTTACAGCAAAAACTTTGCTTTCCTCACTGCTGCAAGCTTACGGACTTTGGAAACAGGATGCAAAATGATCTGGGTGCTTTGACATGAGCCCAATAAGCCCTGATATTCTTCAGTGTGCTACCTTTATTTCTTGTTCATCATGCATAAATCTCTGTTATGACCTGAAGCTACATTAGTCCCTTTATATTATCCGGGTTGAAGGTTTTCATTTTAATAGTGCTTCACGGAACATAATAGACCCACACGTTTAAATGCGAAGCAGTTACATTCAGCCCAGTCACATGATGGCTCCAACCAACTTGCCTCAGAACAGATTGCTAATGCAGCGTGAGAGATCTTGGCAACATCTTAAGGAATGCTTTTCAAAGAGTGAATCGGTAGAATGCAATGGTATCTTCGTAAAGCAATGGCTTCAAGTGTAAGACAATGTCACAGGTGACATGGGTGGGGATTACAAAATGCAGAAAAACACAGGTAAAAACAAAATGTTTGGATAAATTATGACAAGTACTATCGTTCCAGCTGACTGTAATGATTCACATTTTTGTCATCTGATCTATCATCAAAGCAGGTGTGAACACAACTGGAACGTGTTCATATAAAATCTTGTGGAAGCAGCTTATCTGGGAAACATAAAGAGCAGTCGATGTTTTGAGTTTCTGTGCTGGCACTGCACAGTGAAATCGCTCTCCTCCTGAAACCCATTCAGCTTCTGTTTGGTTCTTGTTCGACTATCATCCAATCCATGTTACTATCATGATTGTGTGGGGGTCATCATCAAATTACTTCTCATCAATGGTAGACATCACCTGCCCTGTGTTTAGTGAGTTTAAGAAGGTTTCAACACAATCCCTGGGGATTACAAGTCCACCATTAAATTAGCCATCTATATACTTTTAAAACTGTGTGTGTGTGTGTGTGTGTGTGTGTGTGTGTGTGTGTGTGTGTGTGTGTGTGTGTGTGTGTGTGTGTGTGTGTGTGTGTGTGTGTGTGTGTGTGTGTGTGTGTGTGTGTGTGTGTGTGTGTGTGTGTGTGTGTGTGTGGGTGTACGGCATTTTGCCTTTGATTCGTTAGTCCGCAAAAACCAGACGCAAAAACCAGACGCAAAAACCAGACGCAAAAACCAGACGCAAAAACGCCGAGATTTTTACCATTTTAGCGATTTTACTTTTACATTCGCATATCCTCTCCTCATTAAATTTGGTCATTTTTCTGTAAACATTTTCAATAAAATCTTTCACAAAACTTACTATTTTCAGCAGCTGCGGACATCACAATGCCTTTGCGCTCGCGGCACTGCCACCTGCTCTCGATTCAAGCAGATGCTGTCATCGCACTTTCAATCCCCCTAGCCTCCGCCCCCCCTCCCCCCCGCAACCGTACGTTGGAGGAACAGACCCAACGGGTCTGCACTTGGTCTAGTCTCCTCTAAAGATGTCACGATGATAAAAGGTGTGAGAGTGAAATACCAATTTAATGCAGCACACATTATGCTTGTGTTATTGGGACAGGTACATTGAGCATTGTAAATGCAGTCCTGCTTGCCACCGACACAGTAAATTGGAAAGCATTGGAACAGTGTAATAGGCCTAGTATCAGCATCATGATAATCAACAAAATAGATATTTAAAAAGACGAATATGATATTAAAATGGACAAATTCCACCTTGACATGAAGATAAGACAGAAAGGTGGATGTCATTGAGAGACGGGATGCAGGTGAACAACCTTCAGTGGACCAACATCAATACACGTGCTGATGTGAGCCTAAATCCAAGTCAGGGGCACATTCCCCACAGAGAAAGTGCAGCCACAAGCAAATATAATTAGTGCCTAAAAAAGTATATGACTTTGCAACTCAGTCAACAACACATTATAGAGCAAGAGTTCATCACACTCAAGTAGCGACGGAGCAGCCAAGCTTCAGAAAATATTTACTTTAAACTGGATTTCATAAATATAAGGCTCTGTTTGCAGCAGAAAGATGTACAGTATATAACTCATACACTATTATTCCAATGAAACAGAGACTCAAATCCACACAGACAGTGATCTCGGGTATTTAGTAACTTAATCTCCATGCAGCCACTTAATGATTTGCAGAAATATTTGTTTCACCCTACATTTTTGGTCCTTATCTCCTTCCTAACTATCTTATTCTCAGGTCAGATTATTTCCAAGTTGCAACTGCAGGGCTCATTTGTCTCACAGCAGGCAATGTATAAGGTGCAACCATCTCACAAATATGTTTTGAACCAGGTGATAAAATGTTTTGAAAATCTAACACGATATTTTACTTAATGTAAAAATGCCGATCTTGACCACACAATGGTGACCGTCACTTTATAGTTACACCACAACATCATTAACAGTGTTAAACATAGGAAAGCGTACACTCTCCAGTCTGTCCAACTGTGTCCAGCAGTTGCCATTTCTATTCTTTCATCCTTGATCTTCTGAGTAGTACAGATGCCTCCATTGAGTTGATGATATATATAGAGGCTCACTCCATATTCTCCTCACATCAACAACTAGTTGGTGAGATACTCAGAAGACAAAGACAACATGGCTACAGATAGCCTACAATAAAATACGTGGCCACAATCACATTTTGCCCACAATTAGTCAGTACATATGACCACCAGGACTCAGTAAAATCCTTGTATATAGTCTTGAGATATTCCGACTAAAGGTCTCATAGCAATATCAAGCCTAACTGTGAACCAGAGTTCTGTTTGATAATGTTACAGACTCTTCGACTGCTTAAAAAAAAAGCCGCTATTTTTAAAGGTAGCATAGCAAAACGCAAAAGAAATGGAATGCGTATCTTATAAATTTACATTTATAACCACCAATATCTCTTTTCCCCTCTTTATGTGCATCTCTAAGTAGCCCATTAACATTGTCTAGTCTATAATTTACTCTCAAAAGATAACTCTATTTTCGCGCTGGGACCATATTGACAGAACTCATTACACCTTTTAAGGGGACTAGCAGAGTAACAAATGGGACCTGACTATGCTGGCGTAAGGAAGCAAGAAAAAACAGTTCAGCGAAATAAATTATGAGAAAATCAAACATGGAGGATTATAATAGATGGGTTCGTGTTGCAGGGTAAGCATTACTTGATTGATGTCGTCATGTAACGATAAATAGGTTCCAGGTGAGGGAGATTAACCGAAGTATTAAGATGCCAAGCGCTTCTCCATTTATAGAATAATTGGACAGAATTATCATTGTTGACGGGTGATTTGGTTAATATCTCTCACCTGGAGCCCATTTATCGCTACGCATTCTACGACCATTGAGGAGGTGCTCTCCCAGCAACACTAAGTAGCCTATTAGAGAAAACGCGAGCCAATCAGAGAAAAGCGACAGATTACCCAAGAGAGTACAAAAAAAGTGAATGGAGCTTTTAGTTCGCCCACGATAAGGAAGACGTGTCAGTTCTCCATGCACTCCCACTAGTGCTTGCCGTTACAATGAAAACCTTGCCTACCGATTGCAATATGTAGGAAAATGAGTGTTTAAAAAGAGGTCTATTTTGCTGCTTTAGCTATACGGTGAAAGACTGCACAGTGCAATCAAATGGAAAAAGCAGCTAAGGTGTTACCAGAAACATTTACCCAGAACACACTTTGTGGTGTCACTGCGGACAATTACCCAGAATGCACTGCACGAAGGAGAACCAATGCTATTTCCCAGGTGGCGAATTCCTAATTGGAATGCTCCATTGCACAGAAGGGTCTTCTCAGAAACATAGCTTTACGAGTATATTATTGTAATTTAATGTTAAAAAAAATGCTTCAGCTTCTCCTTTGAAAGAGCCTGGTTTCACTTTGTTAATAAAATCACATTCAGTGGAAATTTCCATGTTTCAACACTAACGATCT
Source organism: Leucoraja erinaceus (assembly GCF_028641065.1). Lineage (NCBI taxonomy): Eukaryota > Metazoa > Chordata > Chondrichthyes > Rajiformes > Rajidae > Leucoraja > Leucoraja erinaceus. Next base: position 6,314,337 of record NC_073387.1, read on the forward strand.
ACTCCCTCAACGTTAGCTAGCTTGCGTTTTATTTTATGGTGCTCTGATACACAGCCTGTACAGGCGAAACCTGGTGCACATCCCCGATGCTAACTCATCAATATCCTTTTGAGCACTGTTACAGATCGAGGATATGAGACTTCCATGGTCAGAACCAGCAACAAAATAGAAAGAAAAGTAGATTAAGTAATCAATTTACAAATTTCTGTAAATGGGAGTGATTTGTGCAAGTAAAAAAAGAATGTCAGATGCAATAGGGAGATTACATGTTTCATTCTAACCTGAATTTTGAGATCAAAATAATTAAAAGAGAAAGCATTTCATCATCTATCCTTTCACTGATTAAACGATGATGACTGCCCTTTATAAATGCAGAGATTTACACATCTGTGGTCAGCAGAGTTCATTCATGCCAGGCCTTAGAGAGAAGGAAGGAGAACCGCATACAGATATTCACCAGTGCCTATGATAAAGTTTTGAACCATGTGGGAGGAGGGAAAGCTTAAATTGAAGGAAGACTCCACTAGAAGTCCATTAGAAATTTGTGCCTCGAGCACTCCAGTTCACCCTTCCTGGCACCAACCTGCGGGGTGATCGTCAAGTCAAATCAACAACTCTGTAGCTCACCCCACAGTTAAAATCATTGCCTGGAGACTGATGGATCTCAGTGAGTGAACTGCCAGGTATGCTTAGCAGAATATTTCAGACAATTCTCTCCCTGTAAGTCTCTCATTTCACCGTCCTTTATCAAATGCTTGAACAAAGGTATTATTATTAAATTGAACACCTCAGGTAAGTTTTTTAAATTATTTTGTGTCATAAACCCAAACTTAGGTTGGGTTTAACTAGAGCGTTAACTAATGCTCTAGTTTAACGTAGAGCTTTAACTAATGCACACTATTGAAACATTTTAAAATGTACATGAAACGTACGGCCACTGGGCTTTTGTTGAAAACCCAGCTGCAATATTTAAGCTGTGTACCCTGTTCCATGTACATTTTTCCCAGTACATACATTGGGCATGCGAATCACCAGCAAGCTCAGTATTCATCGCCCATCACTAATTTTCGTTAGTAAGGCTGTAGTGTGGCATTTTCTCAAACTGTAGCAGTTCTTGAAGCTTCATCAAGAAGCATAGGTGGTTGTCATCTCCAGTGGTACCTTAGAAGGAATGCTTGACATCTCAGCCTTCCATGGACTTCACTGGCAACCACCATTTCGAACTTGACTGTGTATCAAAGACCATTTGGCATCATCGCTGAATTCAGTACAGGGGTGCAACCTACATTATTTGCTAAGTAAAAGTACATAGTACAAACGAGAAGAACCATTCAGTCAGGCATAGACACAAAATGCTACCCAGCAACTCAGCGGGACAGGCAGCATCTCTGGAGAGAAGGGTCAGGCTGAAGAAGGGTCTCGACCCGAAATGTCACCCATTCCTTCTCTCCAGAGATGCTGCCTGTCCTGCTGAGTTACTCCAGAGTTTTGTGTCTATCTTCAGTTTAAACCAGCATATGCAATTCCTTCCTACACATGCAGTCAAGCATCCCTTATAATTGAGGAGGAACCAATCCGCACAACCCTAAAGATAGACACAAAAACCTGTAGTAACTCAGCAGGGCAGGGAGCATCTCAAACCTAATCCTACCTGAGCAACAGAAAGCTCCAGACCATCGATTGTACTACCATGGAATTGTTTCTATGGTGTTTATGCACCAATGTCATGTTTTTTTTTCTTTCTTTCTCTTTCACTGACTTATATAATTTATGTTCAATTCCACTCTGCGTGTGTTTGAGTGTAAATGCCTGTGACTCTTCATTCTACCTTTACCTCATTATACTTGTGCATCTCACAGTAAACTCAACCTGTCTTGACTAGACCTAACTTGACTTGTCTTGAGGATTATGCATCTTGGACTGAGAGATATACGTATATTGAGAGTAAAAGAGGTCACCCTAGCTAGGATTCCTCAGGTGAAGGAAGGGCAAGAACTTCCCCAAGGTTAAAAGGAGCAGAAGATGTGTCGAGCTACTTCAGTAATTAGCATGTGTAGGAAGGAACTGCAGATGCTGGCTTACACCAAAGATAGACACAAAATGCTGGATTAACAGCAGGACAGGCAGCGTTAGAAGGAATGGGTGACCTTTTGGGCCGAGACCCTTTCTTTCTCTATCACTGCCTTATATAATTTGTTTAATGACATTCTGTGTGTGTTCGAGATTTTCATTGTACCTGTGCCTCACGAGTACCTCACAGTACTTGTGCTTGTAACAATAAACTCAACCTGCCTTGACCCACAATGTCACCCATTGCTTCTCTCCAGCGATTCCACCTGTCCCGCTGAGTTACTCCAGCATTTTGTGTCTATCTTCAATATGTAGAAATTTGGTGAAATGTGGAATAAAAACCTAACCCACTTCGCAGGAAGAACTAGTCCTTGGCAGGATTTGGGTGCAGACAGTGATGGTAGAGTATGATATACATCTTAACCCCCCCCCCCCCCTAAGGAGTTTTGAAAGATTATTACTAATGCATCCACTATTTGGGTGCAGACAGTGATGGTAGAGTGTGATATACATCTTAACCCCCCCCCCCTCACCAAACCTGATGAGATTACACATAGAAGGTATTATACAGCCCTGATTCCCTGAACCTCCACTCTGCACCAGATTGGTGTAGTGCTTCACCAATGTATGTAACAGGTAGAGCATATTATGCAATAGCCCTGATCCTCCAACCTATACCAGGCTCAGCTCCTACTTCCAGTTCAGAATGCTGGAACATCGATGGAGCCACAGTCAAAAGTTTTGCAGTAAATTACCCTTGGCATTAACTGTTACTCAAACATTATTAGAAATTGTTGTTACGAGCACTCTTCATGTTGCTAGTGCTTACATCTGCACCTTGTGGGTATCGGTCCTATATAGATGAACAAATACCGCATTGCAAATCGCCACATTGACATTTCTCATTCAAACTTGCTGCGCCAGTGGTTGTATTGTTTGTGCGTTCTGGTCACTGTATGGATTTGTGCCCCCACTTTATGAATCCGCCCCCCTAACTCCATTTACACTGTGTGTACACAAGTAATTGTGTATTCACCCACTAGCCTGGTGCAATGCCAGGGGAAATTTATTTGTGCTATATTAATTTCTGTTGCGCTTAATTAAACTGTCAAATCACAATTGGTTGATGTTTAGATTTAACTCTCGCCTCTGATTGCTTTGAGGTTATGGGATTATGAAGCACGTATTGTGACTGAAAATTAAAGTTTGCCTGAAACGCACTCAGATGGCTCAGCGAGGAAAACAGGGAACCGTCTCCAGAACAACAGCAGCCCAACTAAGGCAATTGCCAGATCCCAAAACGCTGCTTTATAATATAACAAATGCAACGTTCAACCTCCGGCGCACTAGTGGCTGGAATAACGTTAATCACATCTTATAAATTTATCGGTGAACTATTTAAGTCAGCACAAAACAGGCCCCAGAACAAACACAGTGCTGTCCTAATTCCCTGTCCGCAACATCCCCGAATGCTGTTTACTAAATTCTACACCCCCAATTCAGTGATTCCTATCAAGCATTACTATATATTAAAGCGCCATTTAATTCCCTGAGACCAGAATTCTCACCTAACTAATAGCATATATTAATGTACCCCTGCAAATCCCTGTATGCATGATCTCCCAAACACTATTAATCACACAGCTAAAGCATTCCATTCTAAACCTCTTGTAAAGGAGAGCAGTTCCTGGAATACATATCAGAGGCGCCTTTTAAATCCCTAGTCAACCATTCGTCCACTGCTGATGGCATGCGATGCAGTAAGGCAATTGTTTAAACTCCTGCATATAAGTTCCAGAACCACAAGAAATGATGGATGGGCAAGGGGAAGTTACAGTTATAGTAGCTTCTTCCTATCTATCCATTTTATTTTCCCAACAAGAGTGCTGAAAGTTCTGCTTTATTGATTGGTGATGCATCAGTTGGAAGACTGAGCCCACTAAATTACTCAGGGACATTGTGCCAAATAATTTAAAGTGGAACGCCCATGTTGATTAATTGTGCAGTAGAGCAAATAATAGACTACTACCTTAGTAGACCAAAGAGTGATGGATCTAAGAAAAGGGATTCCTTATGGATTTCGTTCAAAATTCTGAGTTAGTCCAAACTAAGAAAGAGGAACATCACACCAAGAAACTGAAGCAGGCACAACCCCTCTCGGAGTTTTTGTTTTACTAAAGGGCCTGTCCCACTTAGGGGATTTTTTCAGCGACTGCAGGCAACTATCACAGTCGTAACAGGTCGCCGAAATACCGGCAATGGCTATGACAAGCTACGACAACCTATCACCTAGTCATCCTCAAGCTACTGACAACCGGCGACCCATTAGGACATCCACTGATGACCACACCTACGATAACCTACGACACCACAGGCGACAACCTACGACAACCGAAGTCAACCTACGTCCACCCGCAACAAGCTACACAAGCAACGACCTTGTCGGTGACAACTGAAGACAATTCAGTCGCCGGTACCTGTCGCCGGTTGATGTAGGTTGACGTAGGTAGTCGCCAATGGAGTTCACCAAAGTCAGCACCTGGCGACAACCAACGTCACCTGGCGACAACCTGCGTCACCCTGACGACAACTTACGACAGCACCTACGACAGTAGAAGACAAGCTATGTCACGCTACATCAAGCCCAGAGTCGCCAAAATGTTTTGAACATTTGAAAATCCAGCGGCGACGAGAGAAACGTTACGACTCTTTAGGCGACTTGAGGAAACTACTCACGACCATACAGGCGTCACCCCGCGACTATGTGGTGACAGCCTAGTCGCCTGTAGTCATCGAAAAAATCGCCTAAGTGGAACAGGGGCTTAAGAATCAACGCTGGGCTCACAAGTTCTATTCCTTACACAGGAAAGGTCAATGGCAGTCACCAGTTTAGTACAGTGGAGAACGTGTGCTAAGACTTTGTGATAGGATGCTTCAAAATAGTCATAAAATGAAAGAATGTACTGAGGCACTTGCTGAAAATAAAGGGTCAAGAAGATAGCCGACGGCCAGAGGTATGAAGGGATTTGAAGGCATACTTTGGCAACAAAGACTTTCGAGATTAATACTGACAAAGATAATAGGTATGTCTTTATTTCTGTTACTGCAGTCTAAAAATACTAAAGGCTGGATGTTTGACAGTCTCAGTACACGTGCCAAAACAAGCGATTGCTGGTCAATTTCCAAATTCTTAAGTGACCTTCCTCAGTAAAACTGGCAACCTGTGTCCTTATCAGACAATGGTGTCTGATGACTGTGGGAGGATTACATGTAAACAGGACTGTTTTCCAGGACAGTTGTTTTTTCCAAAGACAGCTTTTTTTCTGCTTATCAATTTCCGAAACAAATTTCTTAAATGGCCTCTGTGTTGAAACTGGCAGCCTGTGTTCTAAAGACAATCTTGCCTGATTACTGTGGGGCTAGTTTCCCAAAGAAAATCACATTGTAGTCAGTTTAGCCAACGTAAGGCAAATCATGCTTGTATCCAATTCTTTGATATCCAATGATGAATAGCTGTATTCCTAAAGGGCCTGTCCCACTTAGGCGGCTTTTTAGGCGCGTGCAGGAGCCTCATGATCGCCACATGGTCACCACATGTTCGCTGGTGGTCTCTGCTGAGTCTCCTTCATGGTCGCAAGGAGTTCCTGCATTCTGGGAGCTAGTCGTGGCCTCAGTATGGTCTCCGCAAATTTTTGAACATGTTGAAAATGTTTCTGTGATCAAAAATTGCTCGCCATGGAGATAAACGATAATCCTGTAGTCGTAGGTACAGTTGTAGTGGGGTCACCATGTAGTTATGGATAGTCGAGGTAGTCGGAGGTAGTTTTAGTTAATTGCCTTTGCTGACCGGGTATTTTCATTGGCTCATTGGGGGAAGAAAACGTAAGCACGAGTTTCAGAATGAAGGATAACCGACCGGTAATGTTAAATGGCCGCCGAACCTCACAGCTGTGTATCTCTGGCTTATTAAACGTTGTCTAGCTTCTTAAAAGTGTCCCTCCACTCCTTCTCCCCCCCCTTTCTCCCCCCTTTCCCCCCCCCCTTACCCCCCCTTTTTTCCCCTCCCCCCTCTTTAAAGGACTTACCATACACTGTGCTAGCCATCTTAACCTTCCTGTTCATCGCGGTGTGTGTCTCTATCACCTTGGCTTTGCACCGTGTGAATTTCAGACAGCGCTCCTCTGCTTTCCCTGGCCCCCGCCTTTGCGATGTGTTTGTGTGTGAGTGTTCTACTCTGACAGTCTCCGTTTCAGTTCCCCGTTTTTCAGGCGAGTGCCGCAAACTTGATAGTAACCGGCAGTCCGCTGAAATATCGCCTAAGTGGGACAGGCCCTTTACACAGAACGTTGCTTGTCACCTGTGGCCAGTTACTTGTCACACGACCATTTTACGAATTGGGTCAATAATTTGCCTTCAGTCCAATCTACTTCAACTTTAGCTAATAGTCTGGTTTCAAAAAACGTCCTGAAATTCACATAGTATAAATGATAAAAGTGGACAACTGCTATCCTCTGGTCAAAGAAAATAGGTGCCAATTTCTCTTTGTAACTTCATATTGGCTCTCTCTGATCAGATGTATATTTTCAACGACTCAGTCTCTCTGTACCTAATTAAGTCTCTAGTGATTTGGCAGGAACAGATGTTACGACAACTGATTTACAAATACCTGTTTTCCCTTTCCCAAATTTCTTAAACAGCTGGTCAACATGCACAATTTCCTATTGAAAGTGACAAACAAGCTTTTTTTGTTTCATGCTGTGCCCAAGTGTCTCCATTCCTTACAGCTTAATAATATACCTTTTGCCACAACCTATGGATACAATTAAATGATACACATATCAACATCGAACAGATTCCTTTGAATCATTATTACCAGAACTGAAAAAAAAATGCACATTTGTGAAAAACAATACCAAAAGCTAAATATGTTTACAATGGTTTTGTACAGTTTAAACTTTTCTATCACTGAACAGAACAGGTTAACAGACAGTGTATAGGAAAGAACTGCAGTTGCTGGTTTAAATCAAAGGTAGACACAAAATGCTGGAGTAACTCAGCGGGACAGGCAGCATCTCTGGAGAGAAGGAATGGGTGACGTTTCGGGTCAAGACCCTTCTTCAGACTGATATCAGGAGAGTGGCAGGACAGAGATAAAATGTAGTCAGGGACAGTAAGACTGGTGGGAGAACTGGGAAGGGAGAGGGGATGGAAAGAGAGGGAAAGCAAGGGCTATTTGAAGTTAGAGAAGTCAATGTTCACACCGCTGGGGTGTGTAAGCTACCCAAGCAAAATATGAGGTGCTCTTCCTCCAATTTGTGCTGGACCTCAATTTGACAATGGAGGAGGCCCAGGTCAGAAAGGTCAGATTGGGAATGGGAGGGGGAGTTAAAGTGCTGAACAACCAGGAGATCAGGTAGGTTAAGGCGGACTGAGCGGAGGTGTTCAGCGAAACGATCGCCGAGCCTGCGCTTGGTCTCGCCGATGTACAGGAGTTGACACCTGGAACAGCGGATACAATAGATGAGGTTGGAGGAGGTGCAAGTGAACCTCGGCCTCATCTGAAAAGACTGTCGGAGTCCTTGGATGGAGTCAAGGGGGGAGGTAAAGGGACAGGTGTTGCGTCTCCTGCGGTTGCAGGGGGAGGTACCAGGGGAGAGGGTGGTTTGGGTGGGAAGGGACGAGTTGACCAGGGAGTTGCGGAGGGAACGGTGTCTGCGGACACAAACAGATTGCATTCACTGAAGTAATATGCTGACTACAGCTGAATACAGCTCTTGGATATTTAAGTCAATTTGATTTCACTTCATGCATACTTGACACAGGTCATTCAATGCAGTATAAAAATCTAGTGAGATTTGTTTTTGATTAGCAGCTGGCCTTTTAGTTTGACAGACCATCATTTATAAATTGAAGTTCATCTTTTTTTGGTGTGATAAATGAGTAGTGTCACCACCCAATTGGGTGACCCACAAAAAATTAGGAATTTGGTTAAAAAAATGTTAAAAATTAACCGCGTGCTTTTCTGTCTAAATCACGCGCAAGAACCTGTTTTTTGTGTGTTTCTCAACGGTTAATAGCTGCAGAAATCACTATTGTACGTCAATGTCATGCTGACCATTTAGAAGCAGGCCTGGTCTTAAAGAGCACTTGGCATGGCAGCCACAGCACTGGAACCATGGAGGTGGAAGAAAACATGATGTGAAGCAAGTGCCTCTGAGTCACTGCAGAGTCTGGGCTCAGATGCTGAAACCAATGTCAGTGAAATTTACAGACAAATGTAGGACGCAGTCTGGCAGAGGCTGGTGGCAAAATACTGATGCTCCAACGTGGACTATTTAACTTGCACCTCTTTGCTTAGAGTTTGCTCCTTATCATACTGTGAGTAAAAAGATGTGGATTGGAGGTTGACCATTCAATGACCAATTTCAGTTGTTAAGCATGAAATGAATGGAGACATAAGGACCTGCAGATGTTGGAATCGGGAACAAAACATGAAACGCCGGAGGAACGCACGTGGTCAGGCAGCATCTATGAAGGCGGCGACTCGGGCTGCAACCCTTCTTTGATAGGAGGGAGAAAGCTGTAAGAGAGATGGAGATGAGACAAAACCTGACAAGTGATAACTGGATATAATGGAATTACTTTGATTGGCCAATGGTTGGACTAAGTGACAAAGCTGGAGATGAACCTTTGTCACTTACTGCACCCATCTGCCATCGAACTCCCTTCGCTGGTATCCACCTCTCACCTGCCACTCTTTGTCCCATCCTTATCTCTCTTACAGCTTTCTCCATCGTGCTGCAACCAGTCTGAAGAAGCGCCCCGACCTGATACATCGCCTGTCCATTCCCTCCACAGATACTGCCTGACATGCTGAGTTCTTCCGGCACTTTGCGCTTTATGCATGAAATGAATGCTCTGCACCTGACGGTGACATGCATCTGACAGTAAACCAACGTTAGTTTTGCTGCAGTGAACCATGGCTGCTTGTCCCTGGGCCCAATTTCCTGATAGTCACAACTCAAAGCAGCAAAGGCCACTAATCCAATCTAATGTATGCAAACAGGTTTTTGTGTAAAAATTGCTTGTAAAAAGTCTGCACAAATAGGCCCAACTTGCAGGCAGATTTTCTCTCATCATTTCGACCCTTTCTCTGACTTATTCAAGCCAGTGAGTTCTCAAACTTAGAAGTCAGTGGGATTTCTTGAGAAAATAGGAACACTTGCCTTGTAGCAATATGATTAGACAAGAAGATAAACACAAAACGTTGGAATAACTGAACAGATCAGGCATCATCTCTGGACAAAAGGAATTGATGGTGATTCGGGTTGAGACTCTTCTTCAGACTGTGACTGAAGGAGGGTCTGAAAAAAGGGTCTTCTCCTAAAATGTCATCTATTCCTTTTCTCCAGAAATGCTGCCTGACCCATTGAGTTACTCCAGATTTTTCTGCCTATCTTCAGTTTAAATGAGCATCTGCAGTTCCTTCCTACACATGATTAAAAAGAGTGTTATTGCTATTTATTACTGCTTGTTGCACAGAAATCAAGTTAAGTGTAAGAACTACTGTCGAAAAAATTACATTACTGTTATTTGTTACTTCATGATTTGATAGATCTGACTGACAATTGAAAGCAAGAAGAAGGCCCAGAAGGGGGCCATCATGTAAGCACAGAGCAACTTCGATTCTGATCTAAGCTGGTCATTTTCTCCACTCTTGCCCTGGACTTAGTATATTCTGTGCAAGAGAATAATCCCTGGAATAAAAAATACTGTACAAATACAAACATATATAATACATCTAATACATAAATATATTTGATACATTTTAAAATAAAAACATGATGAGCATTTGACGGCACTGGTCCTGTACTCGCTGGAGTTTAGAAGGATTAAGGGGACCTCATTGAAACTTACCAAATAGTGAAAGGCTTGGATAGAATGGATGTGGAGAGGGTGTTACCACTAGTGGGAGAGTCTAGGACTAGAGGTCATAGCCTCAGAATTAAAGTACGTTCTGTGGAATCTGTGGAATTATTTGCCACAGAGGGCTGTGGAGGCCAAATCAATAGATATTTTTAAGGCAGAGATAGATAGATTCTTGATTAGTACGAGTGTAAGGGTTATAGGGAGAAGGCAGGAGAGTGTGATTTGGAGGGAGAGATAGATGCCATGATTAAATGGTGGAGTAGACGATGGCCCGAATGGCCTAATTCTTCACTCACTGATGACCTTATGACCTTATAAATATACCCATTAGAATATATGGAATACAACAATGATTGGATCAAAAATTATGTTTGTAATAATCCATCTACATTAACTGATGATGGTAATCAATGAAGAAATAACCATCAGAAAATGCAGGCAGTATAAGACTCTCCGAACCTTGTCCCAGTTTCTGTGTGAGAGAGTAGGAAATGAGGGGAGAAGGGAAAGCAACTTGAAAGGTCACAGCTCCAGCAATGGAGGTTGGGCATCAAATCCCTGGATAACAATACAAATTACTTGGACGGATAGAGATTCAGTTTTCTCAAATCTGTTAAAGATAATAATCTGGCATTAACAACCTTGAAGATGCTGGTGGAACCTTTCATAACAGATTATTTGTCTAGTTTATTGAAGCCATCTACTCGTTCTTCATTTCATAGTTCAACTTCAACAATAATTAAACAATGGCGCTGTCAAAGTTATTTCTGTTTCACAAGTCATGTACACAGCAACAGTTTGCAGAATCTTGCTCATTCACTCCATCTTATAACTTAAAACTTACTAAATACAAGTCATTACCCGTGAGCAGGTGCAAATCTCAAAACAGTGGAAGCTCCAACCACATTCATCCAGGAATTGGACCTTTAGTACATAATGTCATTCACAGCACTTGATATAGAGCATACACACTGTCCATAGAGCCCATACCACTTATCCCTTCTCACAATCCACACATGCGAAGGAGAAATGGAAAGATACAAATTAAATAACTCAAACAGTAGATCTAGCTGAATAGGGTTAACCCACTGATGAGCTCAAACACTTTTGTTTGTCTGTGCCTTGATTCAATCCTGGACCTAAAGTGTATTAAAGAGTTGTAGAAACACTCCTGCAAATCTGTCCTTTCGTGAAGCTGTGTTGGGATCCCATGGCAGTGTGAGACATATTTATATCCCTTTACAAAAATAATGTCCTGCTGGCTTCTACTTTGACCATTAATTGTTAGTGGGGGCATCATTTCCTGACTTCAGATTCTGATTGTATATTTGTAGTGATCACCGCCTCAAAATAGCATTGCAGCTTAAGAAATGGCTTAAAGGGTTGAATTTCATTTTTTAACCAGGAGATTTCTGAGAGTATTTATTCACAAACACAATAGTTGGAATATGCAGTTTTTGGGGATGGGTTCTGCTAGCGAGTCATTAAATACAGAGAAAAATAGGCATTCTCCTGGGGCTTTCGTAATAAATGATATCATTCCCTTTTGGTGCTCAAAGATTCCCAGCACTGGTAATGAAGCCTGGGACTTTCACTACTGTGAAGTTCACTGTTACTTACAGCTGCCATTCCCGGAGCATAAACTCAGATGTTAATTTTGTCCCTGACACTTCACAACATGTGATATTTGTACAAAGCTAATGTAGGAAGACAAGCCTTCTTCGAAATGGTAGAGGAGCAGACAACATGACACTCCCAATGAGCTAAGCTCTTCAACAGCCATCTCAGGGGAACAGGAATGACAAGTCTATTGCAGGTTGCTGACAGATCAAGGGGCAACTACCATTCTGTTTAGGAACAGTAATTCAAGTATCATTTATTTTCAAGAAAGAGACAATATTCCGAGCATACAATATCAGAGGGGAACCCTATCTATCATCTTAGGCCAGCCTCGATATATGGGTTTTGATACAAATAGACCTCCTGTGGCATCGTTCAAGGATATGTGGTAGATTGCAAAAGAACTGTAATGCCATCACGTGGTCACAGCCTGAAATGACAGCAATACCAACACATGTTTACATAAGAAATTGTCATTATATTAGCTGCATAAATTTGCTCAACGTTAAGAGTTAACAAAAGGAAGTGTAATGAAGAACATGTTGAAGATCATTGATGGTACGATAAGAAGACAATAATATAAAGGTAGATGATCTCAATCCATATCCATTTGCAGTGATTATTAGCTACCCTTGTCTTGTCAGTGAATAACTACCATAAATGTATACAAAGTGCTGGTTTTCCATGAGTGCTTGGAGATAGATATGTGAGAAAGAAACCAAAAATTGTGGAGCCATTCAACAGGTCAGACAGTGTCTTTGGGGCATTACAATTCTTTGAATTTAAGAGTTAAGATTCCTTGACAAAATGTCCTCATCTTCCTCTTTGACCTGAATCATTAATATTTTCTCTTTCCCCAGATGCTGCCTGACCTGCCGAGTACTTGGATAACGACTAGTTTTTATTTCAGATCTCCAGTGCCTGCTGCTTTTGTTTTAACAGAATTACAGCTGTGCATGTGTACTTTGTGATTTCCTGTTCGTTGAAAATGTTCCGGGCGATTCAGACTGAGCGACCTTCTGCTTTATGATCCCAGTCGATTAGAGAGCTGATACCAAACCTTTGCTCCCAAGTGCCCTGGATAGGGAACTATCACACTAGAAAGATAACCTGGACATCAATTCTCTTGCCAACTCTGACCTGATTACCTTTTCATTGATCTATCGCACTTACAGTCAAAATTAATAACGTTGTCTAGCTGTTCCCAAATCCCTCTGGTTCAAGCTAAGGCAAAAAACAGTTTGTACATCCTTAACACGCATTGAAAATTGCTGGAAACCCTGGTTTCTGTTCTTCACAATTGACAAAATGATGTCTGAAGTTTTGTCCTCATTTGCTATTACAGAATGGAAAATATGGCATTCCATTGTATTTCGTAACTCCGTTAAAATCCATTGCCCTTTTCACCAGAATGTTGAAAGTATATGTTTTCCATCAAAGAACAATTAGAAAATACATTTCTTCAACGATTTTGAAGACTAATTGCAGTGAGTAAATAAACCCACGTGGATTTAAAGAATCACCGGTTCAGTGCCTGGACAATGGTAAACTCGTCGCCCTCAATAAGGAATCTCCAATTGGCCTCTTGGGTTAAGGAGTAGGAAATCAGGCAGGACATGCTGTCCAAATGCCATGTAAATAATCTTCGCTGAAGCTTCAGAAAAGCTGACGGCAGGCCTTGAGGTTTTGTGGTCTCTGTCCAATCTCCAGCATGTGGAATGGCCTACAGGTCGAGTCATTTCCAGCTGCAGTCCCAGACAAGCCGTCCTGGTGAAAGGTAGAAAATGAAGGGAGAATTTATATAGCTCCTTTAACATCCTCAGTGCAGCTGAAAGCAAAATCGGTTGTGGTGGTTGGAGCTCCATCAGCCCAATCCCAACATGTCCCTGCAGTGTCCCAGGCCCAGCTACCTTCAGTTGCTTTTTCAACAAATTACTTTCATCATAAGGTCAGAGAGGAAATGTTTGATGAAGATTTTTTTATGTTCATTTCCATTCATCATTCCTCAGAAAACGAAGCAGTCTGTGCCTGCATATAGCAAGGTCCAGATATTATTCAGGCATGTAAAGTTTAGGGGTAACATGAGGGGGAACATCTTTACTCAGAGAGTGGTAGCGGTGTGGAATGAGCTTCCAGTGGAAGTGGTGGAGGCAGGTTCGATTTTATCATTTAAAAATAAATTGGATAAGTATATGGATGGGAAAGGAATGGAGGGTTATGGTCTGAGTGCAGGTAGATGGGACTAGGTGAGAGTAAGTGTTCAGCACGGACTAGAAGGGCCGAGATGGCCTGTTTCCGTGCTGTAATTGTTATATGGTTATATGGTTATATGTGTAGGAAGGAACTGCAGATGCTTGTTTACACTGAAGATAGACTCAAAATCCTGGAGTAACTTAACGGGAGAGGCAGCATCTCTGGAGACGTTCCAAAACTTCACCCATTCCTTCGCTCCAGAGAAGCTGCCTATCCCGTTCAGTTGCTTCAGTGTTGTGTGCCTATTATTCAGGCATGGATTAATGTGTCACAAGTGACAGCTATACAATAAAAGTACTTGGCAATTGGAACCTCCAACAAGCGAGGCTCCAATCACCTACCCATGACATTCATTGACATTACCTTTCCAAGATCCCCACCTTCAACAACTTGAGAGTCACCATTGTCCAGAAATTCAGCTGGTCTGGCCACTTAGTTGCCTTTGCTACAGGAGAAGGTCAAAAAGGCATCACGCCCTGTAATGAATAACTTTAAACTATTTTTAGGCTTAGGTTAGGCTTAATTTAAGAATCCTGTGGTGGCACGGCGGTGCAGAGGGTGGCAAGGAGGGGCAGCGGTAGAGTTGCTCCTTCATAGAGCCGTAGACCAGGGGTTTGATCCTGACTATGGGTGCTGTCTGCACGGAGGTTGTACTTTCTCCCTGTTACCACATAGGTTTTCTCTGGGTGGTCCAGTTTCCTCCCACATTCCAAAGACGTACAGGTTTGTATGTTAATTGGCTTCAGTAAAAATTGTAAATTGTTCCTAGTGTGTAGAATAGTAAGATTAAATGAGAACTTACCAGTTTGAAGTTTGATCTGTATTTTATAAGGAGTTACGATGAGGGATTACGTGAAGAACCCGTCCAGCACGCATGCGCGACATACTTCAAAGCAGCGGTGTGGAATCACGGAAAGACACAATAATTTAAATAAACATAGTAAAGAAAAGGAGAACTTAAATATCAGCTGATCTCTATTATTGAGGGTGGGAGCGGAGGGCACGTAATCCCTCATCGTAACTGCTCATAAAATACAGATCAAACTTCAAACTGGTAAGTTCTCGTTTAATCTTATTATTTTACTTCGGAGTCACGTGAGTGACTACGTGAAGATTTTAAAGCTCTGTGATTTCAAACCGTGTAACAGTTCATACTTCACTCACTGCCGAAGTCGTTCGAGGGAGGAAGTATGTTATCGTAATCAACCATGAATCTGTTTGTAAAAACAATAATGGTGTTTATCATAATAACAAAAAACAAATTGCTCCCCCGGGCTTAAATTATATATTTGCAGATTCTAATATTTTTTCTGCAAATGATGCAGGTTCTGCCAATGGCTTATTATAAAAAGTTTGAAACGTTCTTTCCCCAGACCACCCCGCTGTAGCCAGGATGTGGTCCATTGGCACGTCCATTCTCTTAGCTGCCGACGTGGATGCTGCCCTGGTGGAGTGAGATTTATACACGTTAGTATTTACACCAGCAGCTTTCAGCACCTGCTTGAGCCATCTTGAAATGGTTTGGCTCGTCACCCGACCATGAGGTTTCTTGTGGCTGACCCATAAGGCTTTTTCTCTCCCTCGAGGGATTCTAGATGTGTCAATATAGTTCAGTAAGTGGGTCATGGCGCATAACCGTGGTTCTGGTGGGTAAGCCCTGAATTCCATGACTGGGTTTGATGTTCCTGGCCTGCTCTGTTTGACCAGCCCCTGGATAGTAAATGAGACATGGTCTGGTGTTACAACCATGTTGTCCAATCATAATAGGTGAAGTGATTGGACTCTTTGTGCTGACACAAGTGCCATCAGCATGACCCGTCTTCAGAGTTAATTGTTCCAGGGTGAGGGACCTAGCTGGTGACCATCCCCTAAGGTATGTCAGGACCACACTGACATTCCAGATTTGGGTGTACCTAGGTCTGGGGGGATTGGAGTTAAATATCCCTCTCATGAGCTTGATCACCAGTGGGTGGGATCCTATGGCCTGTTGTCCTGGTGCCTGAATTAAATAGACTGACAGAGCACTTCTGGCTGTATTAATGGCGCTGTAGCTGGGTCCTTCATTGTGGTGAAGGCCTGCCAGGAACTCCAGTACATTGGTTAGAGTAGTAGTTGAGTATGTGGTTCCTGTGTCCGAACAGTATTTTTTCCCACTTTTTGATACTTGTCAAGTATTGTCTCCTTGAGGATACGCGGTGGGATGCTGTCATAGTGTTGATGGTGTTTTCTGACAATCCCAGGCCCAGCAGAGGCCTTTTCAAAATCTGCAACCCAGGAGTTTAATTTTATCGTGGCATGGGTGGCTTATGCCTGATACTGGGTGAGTTAGCAATTCTGGGCTACTGGGGAAAGTCATTGGGGTCTCGTCGACCATGTCAAGGAGCACTGGGTACCATGGCTGTGTAGGCCAGTCGGGTACTATCAAAATACCTGAAGCAGAGTCCATTTGTATTTTGCGTAGTACCCGACTGATGAGGCAGAAGGGAGGAAATGCATAAAAGAAGATTTTTCCCCAGTCCAGCGCGAACGCATCTACCGCTGCTGCCTCAGGGTCTGGTTCCCAAGCAACATACATAGGAACCTGGTGATTTTGTCTGGATGCAAATAGATCGATATCCGGCGTGCCATATTGCTTTGTAATTTTTCGCAAATACTTTGGGATTTAACATCCATTCGGTGTTATCATTGAATTTGCGTGACCTGGTGTCTGCCACTGTATTTAGCCTACCTGGTAGGTAAGTTGCTGATAGCCAAATATGTCTGTCGACACACCATTGCCAGATTGTGTTGACCAATTTGTCACATGATATCGATTTTATGCCGCCCATATGGTTAATATAGGCCACCACCGTGGTATTATCTATTTGTAAACGAACATGCAAGTGATGCATATTTGTTGAATATGCTTTTAATCCATAAAATGCACCCAACATCTCCAGATAATTTATGCCCAGTGTAAGTAGTAACGATGACTCTAGGTTAGTCCACTGACAGTTTCTTTAACTGAGAGGGAAAAGACCCTTTGGGGTGTATGCTGAACTGGTGGCATGTTTTCTTGAGAAAATTCTATTTTGTATCCACAAATGCTGTTGAGTATATATTTGTCATTCGTGATAGACCTCCATGCTTGCACAAACAGGTGTAATCTCCCCCCTGTTAGTATAGAACCCCCACTTTTTATATGCTGGTAGGAACCAGACCCACCTACCTCCATGGTTATGGGTGTTTCTTCTGTTTCTTTGTCGGACGATGTGTTGTCTGATGTGTTGTCTGATGTGTTGCTGGTTGGGGGTGGCGCATTTTCCATGGGGTCCGCTCTGGGCTCTGGCCTAAAAAAGGTTTCCAGGGGTAATGTGTGGACCCTGAGCTTTCACCAGTCCCATAGGGTTGACGTCGACTGGTGGACGCGGTGGGGTACTGCCGCTTGGGTTTTGTGGCTTTGCTCGTCCCGGGGCCTGCCCTCATGAGGCCAAATGTATTGGACTCCTCCTCCATGTCCTTTACTTTTTTGGAGAGGTCCTTGCCGAAGAGCAGGATTTGTGGCTCTGTGGCCGGCGTTTTGCACAAACCCGCGAATTTCGGGTTGAGGGCAGGTCTTATTATCTCCTTACGGAGGTTGTTGATTTCGAATTGGGTATTGCACAGCAGTGCCAGTGTATCTTGCTGATTCGTTGTCATTTCCACCCCATCCATGGAACGAGCATAGGAAGTGATGGCTGACGTCAGGAGCCTGAGGATCCGCTGTAGTTTGAGTTCATGGTTGCGGATATTTGGCCCAACGTGCCCCCAGATTTGGCTATTGACGGCCGGCATGTTGAGCGAGGCGCAATTCTCTGGGGCCTGAGGATCCGCTGTAGTTTGAGTTCAGTTTTGGTAATGGCCGTCCTGATATTTGGCCCACGTACGTTGACCCCCCAGAGCTCTTTGGCTAGCGTACTGACACGGCCAGGCATGACCAGCCCAGCCCTGGCGCCAAGGCGGTTGAGGGGAAGCGATTCAGTGTGTCTGTGGGCACGAATACAGCTCTGGAGGGTTCTTCACGTAGTTACTCACGTGACTCCGAAGTAAAATAGCGTTAGTGTATGGGGTGATCTCTGGTGGCACAGAATCGGTGGGCCGAAGAGCCTGTTTCTGTGCTGTATCTCTAAACTAAACTAAACTAAACTAAACCAAACTAAATGTGATACTCTTCACTTGCCTGAATGAATGCAACACTAACAACTCTCAAAACGCATCACCACCTCGGACAAAGCACCTTATCTCCCAACATAAGCATTCAATCCCTGCATCAATAGTGGGCAGTAGCTGCAGTATGTAGCATCTACAATGAACACGGCCATTATTCAAAGGTAGACACAAAATGCTGGAGTAACGCAGAGCGACAGGCAGCATCTCTGGATAGAAGGAATGGGTGACGTTTCGGATCGAGACCCTTCTTCATTAACTGCCATTATTCTTCTATACTATTGTAACGGCGTCTCCCAGACCAGCAACCATTAGGACAGCTCGAGTTACTCCGCAATTTGCACGCTACTGCTCCATTATTGCTAGGTCGATGTCCTGGAACTCCCTCTGCACCAACACTGTGCAAGCGCCTCCATCAGAAAGACTGCAGTGATTCAAGAACATGGCTCAGCACTAGCTATTCATGGGCATAATAAATGCTGGCCCGATCCCCAATGTCCAGTTCCTGATATATATATCAGTGAAGGAGGCAAGCAAACTCAATCAATAAATGGTCTGCAGTCAGCAGCTAGACTGGTGCTAGCCTTTGAGTAGGGAGGAACTGCAGATGCTGGTGTACACCAAAGATAGACATGAGATGCTGGAGGCATCAGTGGGGCAGGCAGCCTCTCTGGATAGAAGGAATGGGTGATGTTTCAGCTCTGAAGAAGGGTCTTGACCCGTAAGAGCCAGTCCTCACACCTTTTGTAGCAAGAAGGAAAACTGCCTGAAGAAGAGAAAATATATCAAACACCAGTGCCTTGGATAGGCACAAAATGCTGGAGCAACTCAGCGGGTCAGGCAGCAGCTCGGGAGAAAAAGAATGGGTGACGTTTCGGGTTGGGACCTTTCTTCAGACATTTTCCCCAGAGATAATGCCTGACCTGCTGAGTTGCTCCAGCACTTTGTGTCTACCTTCGCTATAAGCCAGCATTTGCAGTCCCTTTCTACACACTAGTGCCTTGGATTTCCAGAGCTCCCAGAGCACCACTGGTTGAAACACCGTTACACCTACCCTTACACATTAAATCCCATCATCATTATCCTAATCATCTCCAACTGCTTTCCTCCAGAGTAGTGTCAGATATTTCACCCCGCTTTAGTACAAATACAAATACCAGACATAGAATGAAAAAAAAACATTTCTTTGAAACAATTGAATGCCATCTGCATTTAATATTGAACAGCATTCATTTTAAAGCATCTACATATAAGCCCTTAGGTATCGTCATTTGTGCTTGTACACATTCCGTTGTTTGTACAAAATATCTTCCCTCGGTGTCTGCAGCATGGGAGGTAGAATCTTGCTGGACTTTCACTGGAAAGACACTCGATGGCTGTGGCTAATGGCCTTATTCCTTCGAGTAGGACAGGGGATACTGGCTCAGGTCTCGGGGAAGCACGAACAAGGGGACTGACAGAGTAGGTAGGTAGTGTGACTACAGGCCTGGTGGGAACGATAGGGTGGCACGGTGGTACAGCCGTAGAGTTTGCAATGCCGGGGACCCAGGTTCGATCCTGACTATGGGTGTTGTTTGTTTGGAGTTTGTACGTTCTCCTCGTGACCCGGTGTGTTTTCTCCAACAACTCCGGTTTCCTCCCACACTCCAAAGACATACAGGTGTGTAGGTTAATTGGCTTGGTGCATGTGTAAATTGTCTCTAATGTGCATAGGATAGCGTTAATGTGCAGGGATCGCTGGTCGGTGCGGACTTGGTGGACCCGTTTCTGTGCTGTATCACTAAACCAAACAAAACTAATCTAAGTTAGAAGCCATCTCTTTTGGATCTGTGCAAGGGTGATAAGACTGTCAGAAAGCACCCATCATGAAACCAAAAGCCAAACTACTATTTTGTAAATGCTAAATGACATAGTGGTTCCACTTTGAAGGAAATTACCCGAAATTCAGGAAATTCTGGTTGTTTTCGGGTAATGTTAGGGAAATTAAATCATTTCAGAACATTTCCTGGCCCAATAAGCTTTCCCCAACTGCGCATGTGCGACTGCTGCCCCAACTGTGCACGCGCGGGGAAACGCGAAGAGATTTGGAGAAAAAAAAAAATTTCACGGTAGGGACGCAAAATGACGCCGTCTCCTTGCGCGTACGCAGTGGGCCGGGTATCCGCGCGTGCTCAGTTGGGCGGCAGTCGCACATGTGCATTAGTGGAAGGCTTAAATTTCAGGAAATGCCATCAAATTCCAGGAAATTTGGGAACCTATTTCAGGGAAAAAAATGTTGAGGTGTGGAAGCACTGAAATGGCAGCAGTGTTAGGCATCAAGAAAGTTATTGGAGCTATTTACCAATGCCATTGTGCAGAAATGACCATAATACACTACTTAGTCCATGGTATGTACCATGGATGCTGCTCTGCACACGTTGTGCCTCAAACCTTCCAAATAAATCATGGCAGATCATCCACTACAAATCCACCTTCCCAGGTTCCACAGCTCCATTAATTCCCTCTATTGATCTGTCATCAACTGACCTTTGGGAACTCAGAAGAATGATTAAGTTTCCCAACACTGCAAGTGAAGAGTTTCTCCTCATCTCTATTCCAAATGGTGATCCCCTTTATCTCAATGATCTCCTGAATGTCACTTCTCAGTGAATCGTACAGCCAACCAGGTCCCCTCGATCACCTTTCAGTCCCTCATGGTTAAAAAAGACTCCGTTTTTGATCAAAATGGAGCACATCACACTATGGGCAGCACAGTGGTGCAGCGGTAGAGCTAATGCCTCACAGCGCCATAGTCCCGGGTTCAATCCCGACTACGGGTGCTGTCCATACAGAATTTGTATGTTCTCCCCGTGACCCGTGTGGCCTTTCTCTGAAATCTTCAGTTTCCTCCCATACTACCAAGATGTACAGGTTTGTAGGTTAATTGGCTTTTTATCAATGTAAAATTGTCCTCAGTGTGTGTAGGATAGTGCTAGTGTGCCGGGATCGCTGGTAGGTGCAGACTCAGTGGACCAAAGGGCCTGTTTCTGAGCTCTATCTCTAAACTATGCTAAAATAAACTTTGCCACGTTATATTCTATTTGCCATCTCCAAGCCCATTCACTCAGCATTCTAGAGCTCTCCCACAACTCCACATACCCCCACAACTCCACACACCCCCACCACCAAGCCATCTGAATGCTCCCACAGCCTACACTTCTGCCTTGCTTTGCATACCGAGGAATTCAATGCACAACCAAGTTAGGGCAGACGAAATATGTAGGAAGGAACTGCAAATGCTGTTTTACTCCGAAGATAGACACAAAATGCTGGAGTAACTCAGCGGGACAGACAGCATGACTGGAGAGAAGGAATGGGTGACGTTTCGGGTCGATATCTGAAAAGTTACTCCAGCATTCTGTGTCCATCTACCATGTTAGGGCAGTTCGGGTGACAGAAATTCACCATCACAGATTTCACAAATCGCCACCAAAAATTCCCTTTTACAGAAATGTGAAAGAAATAACTAAATAAACACAAAATCTCAAAGAAACAACAAACTGAGTCAATTTTAGTCAAGAGTTCACTTTTATGGAAAATCGGATTATGGGTTGTTTTTTGGAACTCAATTCTGCCATTACGTAAGGTTTGTACTGCATTAACCTCCTACAAATTGGTTGCAAACTGTAGATAACTGTAGAAATGCAATTTTGTTCAGACCAAGTTGTTTGAATGACAATAAAAGGCATTCTATTCTATTCTATTCTAACTACCCCAGCCCTAATACCCATCTCAATCACAGCCTCCCGAACATGCTCAGTTTCCTCCTACCCTGAAGTCCAAACCTGTAAGGAAAATGTTTGCATTAAACCTGAGATTTAGTTCTTGCAGCAGTAACCGGATGCTGGTTGTCAGCAATTGAATCACAAAGGAAGTGAAAGTAATTTTATATCTTTGCTTTCAGGAACCCTTCCATTCACTGCCAGCTTCATGCAGCAGTTTGACAATGGACACCTTGGACCCCCGCTAAGGACAAGTTTTAATCCAGTGAGACACAGTTGCTGAATGCTGTATGACTGAGCTCCCATGAACCAGGGCTGAAACAATTATGTGTGAAAATGGCCCGAGAAGAGAAGACTTAATGTTGTATTCTGATTTCCATGTTTTTACAAGGATGAACACAGTTTTGGTTTATCTTAATCTTTCCAAAGAATATTTCAAATCAACCAATAAACCAAGTAGCAACTTCTTTGTAAAAAGTCCAATTGCGTCTGAGTATGGCCTGATTTCAGGAACATTGAAAGTGTTTAATTTCCCCTTTGCTTCGAGTTACCAGCAAAACCTTGGCCTATTCCCACTCATCAATTCAACGTCAGGCCAAAAATCCCAATATATCTCCAAATAAAGTTTAATTTTAACCGAGGTTATACATCCTCCAGAGGTTTGGATAGCAACCCTTGTATAATATCTCATAAATCTAATACAGCTTTCACACAATCAACCAGCTTAAATTCTACACTTTATAAAGAATGATACTTAGTTTAGTTTAGAGATACAGCGCGGAGACAGGCCCTTCAGCCCGCCGAGTCCACACCGACCAGCGATCCCCACGCATTAACACTATCATACAACCACTTGGGACAATTTAAGGGGCTGTCCCACTGCGGCGAACTAATCCGCAAGTTCAGAAGAATTTGCCCTCGACTCATACTCGCAGCGTGGCCGACACGAGGTCCGAGGAGGTCTTTGTAACTCTCCCTCATGCTCGAGAATAGTCCCCGCATACTCAAGGTGCTAAGTCGTGGCATATTTTCCAACATGTTGATAAATGCCCGCGAGTAAAAAAAGGTCACCATGGAAAAAATCGATACTTTTTTTACTCCTAGGATTAGTCAAAGTAGGTCATAGTAGGTTGGCATGTTATTCGTAGGTAATCGAGGGTAGTCGAAGGTAGTCGTAGATAGTCTTCAACATAGTTGAAGGGAGGTCGAAAGAGATCGAAGGATGTCATCTTCACTCTCCACTATTCGGTGTCCAATTTTCCCAAAGCTAGTCGAAGTTAGTCTTCAACATAGTCGAAGAAGGTTGAAGGAGGTATTCTACATAGTCGAAGGAGGTCTTCAACATGACATTTTTTCAAACTCTCCTAAACTCTTCTAAACTCGTCAATTAGGTTGTCGCAGTGGGATAGCCCCATTACATTTATAGCAAGCCAACCAACCTACAAACCTGTACGTTTTTGGAGTGTGGGAGGAAACTGAAGATCGAGGAAAAAAACCACGCAGGTCACGGGGAGAACGTACAATCTCTGTACAGACAGCACCCGTAGTCGGGATCGAACCCGGGCCTCCAGCACTGCAACTCTACCGCTGCGCCACTGTGCCGTGCCAGCCATGGGGAAATCCATAATCCTGATCAGTGTTGATTCAGGCTGCCATACAGAAACTATGTGGGCACCATATTCAACAGGCCAATACACAGAAGTACATTTCGCATTGATATATAAAACGCCCCAGCTATTATCATTGTGGCATTGGCAATTGAACTCATACTGGCATCACTGAGGCTTTGGCATCAAACGTTGCCAGTTACATTGGCATCATTGCATACTATCAACAGACTCCCCACGGTACAACAAACCTCACCCACTGGCAGCCTTCGGAACTGTACACTGCATGACTACAGTTGCATTGTCATTGTATGTGTACACACATGAGTCCCCACTCAGTCACAATATCATAATATACACATTAATATCAGACACCATGTCACTGTGTTGATTAACATAACTGCTTGTGCATTAATATCAGAGATTGAATGATCAGATTGCAGTAATAGATGCATTGATAATAAACACTGGCCAGTCACCATGTCACTGTAGGTGTGTTACAGTGTTACAGTGCAGATGTGTAGATTGTACCCACTTATGGAATTTGTAACTGCTACCATGGAATCCAAGGATACTTTATTGTAGACATCGACTTTAAAGATGCATACTATTCAATACCCTCTCATATAGATTCGGATATACCTCTATTTACTTGGATGGGGCAACCATGGCGAGCATTGCCATTATCATTCACTGCACATCTTGCATGTGTATGTGACAAATAACTTGACTTGACTTAATTGAGTTGACTTATTATTGACTTGGCTAATATGAGCTGAAGCTATTCCAGAATTTCAACCAGCCCTGACATTTTAAGGAACATTCGTCATGGCATGTCTATATGTAACGACAGACTATCCTTGGATATAGCTATATCAGTAGCATTAGCTACTAACTTATTTAACCTGGGCTCTGTCATATTATCCAGATATCCACATTGACCCAATCAACAACATTGTCCATCTGGTATTCTTCAATGCTATCAGTTATGGTAACATTAGCCACCTATCAACTACATGCCAAGAGTAATTGGGATTAGTAGCAGCATTACCAGCTACTGAACATTGTACCTTGCCAATGAGCTGAGATACTAGTGTTCAAACTATATCCCATACCTAGATTATGGTGGCAAATGGACTAATCTGGAGTTGTCATCACTATAGACACTGGGCATTAAACTTAGTCAGAAATTTGAGTACGTTCTATTGAGCCACAAAGTTCTATTGAGCCACAAATGGGCCCGACTTCGGGGGTTTCAGAGGAAGAGGACTTAACATTCTTCCCCACAGAGGAAATTTTTGACTCTGCTGTGGGGGGACGTTTGTGTTGAACTCTATATGTGTTGTGTCCATTTTTCCTTATTGTTAAACCTTTTTCTATGGTATACAAACGTATTATCTATTTTTTGTAATGCACTTTGGTGTCAATGCGAGTTGACTTAAAACGTGCTATATAAATAAAACTTACTTACTTACTTACTATTGGTAAAGCATATTGCCCAATAGTGCACCATTTTGCATGTTTGTTTATAAATTAACAACATCACAGTGGTGGCATATACCTAACTACTTGGGCAGAATAAATATTGATATTATGTGACAAATTATTTAACAATTGGTAACCGCATGTCGTCAAACATATTTGACCATCAGCAACTTACCTATCAGGTGAGCTAAATACTGTAAACGAACATTTAAACCAAAAATATTTACTGAGATTACAAAGCAATATGGACACCAGATATTGATTCCTTATATTCCAATTGAATCGCCACGTACCAATGTATGTCGCATGAAACCAAACTCAAGGCAGCGGCATGGATACATTCCCACGTATTGAGGTGGGGGGGAGGGGGGAAATCAAATCTCTATGTTCTCCCTTTCTTCTATCCCATCAATAGGTACTACGGCCTCATCAGTCGGGTACTACGCAAAATACAGTGGACTAAACCCACAGTCATGGTCCTCGACATGGTCATCAAAACCATATGATTCCCAATAGCCCAGGCTTATCAACCCACCCAGTTCAGGCATAAACCATCCATGCCACGATAAACTACTGGGTTGCAGAAAAAAAAAAGAAGAAAAAAAAAAAGACCACTGCTGGGCCTGGATCAGACAGCACTATCAACATGATGACAGCATTCCGTCGCATATACACTAGGGAACATATCTGAGAAGATACTTCTCAAACTCAGGAACTACACATTCAACTACAACAAAACCTGTACTGGAGTTCCTGGCAGGCCTTCACCACAATGAAGGACTCAGTTACTGCGCCATCAATATAGCCAGAAGTACTCTGTCAGCCTACTTAACTTAGGCACCACGACAAGGGCAAGGGTACCACCCACTGGTGATCAAATTCAGGAGAGGTATATTCAATCCCATTCTCCAGAACTAGCTGCACCCAAATTGGGATGTCAGTGAGGTCCTGACGTACCTTAGGGGATGATCACCAGCTAGGTCCCTAACCCTGGAACAGCCTACCCTGAAGATGGACATGCTGGTGACCTTACCTCAGCATAAAGAGCCAGTTCTTCCATCTACTGCGATTGGACAACATGGTAATAACACCAGACAGTGTCATATTTTCCATTCAGGGGCTGGCCAAACAGAGCAGACCAGGAACATCAGGTCCAGTCATGGAATTCCGGGCATACCCTCCTGAACCACGGTTATGAGTCATGACCCACTTAGTGAACATCATTGCCACAATAAGAAATACCCGAGGGAGAGGGAAAAGCCTTATGGGTCAGCCACTAGAAACCTCATGGTCGGGTGACGAGCTAAACTATCTAGTGGATCAAGCAGGTACCGGGAGTTGCTGGAGTAAATACTAATGTGTACTAATCTTATTCCACCAGAGCAGCTTCCACGTCAGTGACTAAGAGGATGGACGTGCCTATGGACCACATCCTGGCTACAGCGGGGTGGTCTAGGGAGTATATGTTCCAAACTTTGTAACACGCCGCTGGCAGAACCTGTATCGGTTGCAGAAATAGCATTAGAATATATAATTTAAGCCCGGGGGAGCATTTTTGTCTTGTTATTGATAATAACACCATTTCTTGTTTTACAAACAGCTTCAAGGTTGATTACGATAACATACTTCCTCCCTCGAATGACTTCGGCAGCGAGTGAAGTATGAACTGTTACACGGTTTGAAATCACAGAGCTTTAAAATCTTCACGTACTCACTCACGTGACTCCGAAGTAAAATAGTAAGATTAAACGAGAACTTACCTGTTTGAAGTTTGATCTGTATTTTATGAGGAGTTACGATGAGGGATTTCGTGCCCTCCGCTCCCACCCTCAATAATAGAGGTCAAACTGGTAACTATGCGCTCCTTTTCTTTACTATCTTTATTTCAATTACTGTGTCTGTCTGTGATTCCACACCGCTGCTTTGAAGTATGTCGCGCATGCGTGCTGGACGGGTTCTTCACATAATCCCTCATCGTAACACCTCATAAAATACAGATCAAACTTCAAACTGGTAAGTTCTCGTTTAATCTTACTAATTTACTTCACAAATCTGTGTATTAGGAATACTGCAGAAACTAACCTATGATTTCATAAGTGATAGGAGAAGAATTAGGCCATTCAGCCCATCAAGCTGACTCATCTATTCATTCGTGGCTGATCTAACCTCCCTCTCAACCCCATTCTTCTGCCTTCTCCCCATAATTCCTGACACCCGTACTATTACAAGAATCTATCTATCTCTGCCTTAAAAATATCCATTGATTTGGCCTTCTGTGGCAATGAATTCCACAGATTCAATATCCTCTGACTAAAGAAATTCCTCCTCATCTCCTTCCTAAAAGAACGTCCTTTTATTCTGAGGCTATGGGCTCTGGTCCTAGACTCTCCCACTAGTGGAAACATCCTCTCCAAAGCCACTCAATCCAGGCCTTTCAATATTCGGTAAATTTCAATGAGGTCCCTCCTCATCCTGTCAATCCCAAGGGATTAACTCAGAAGAGGATCTTTTCAGAACGAACTCCGGAAAAATTTGATAAACACAACAAACAGTTTTTACTCAGCAAAATTCTGCAAAAACCTGTGATAATAATCTGATAATCTGTTTTAACAAAAGTTAGATGGTGGCCTCAATACACTGTGAAAACTCCAGTGCTTTGAATGATGTCACTGATTCTCTTCCATTCATCTGAAGGCACTGACTTAAGGAACGTTCTTTTATTCTGAGGCTATGGGCGCTGGTCCTAGACTCTCCCACTGGTGGAAACATCCTCTCCACATCCACTCAATCCAGGCCTTTTACTATTTGGTAAGTTTCAATGTGGACCCCCTCATCCTTCTAAACTCCAGCGAGTAGGTGTGCCATCAGATTGAAAAACCCGATGGAGCAATGTCACCTCCCACTGATCCAATCGAGAACCCACCCCCACTCCCAAACTCTCCATCACAGCCATGGGGATATTCATAATCAGAGCCCTGTGGATGGAATAGTGCAGTGATAAACAGGCGATGCTAAAGCACTGCTGAAGAAAACCAAGACATTCCACACCCTCGACAGACAGATAAAGTATCAATTCACGATAATGAACCGTTGTGATGCTGTAAAGATAACAAGGGGAAAAAAAATGAAGGAGCAGCTAAATGTGTGACTGCATCCATTGTCTTTGAAGAGCTTTGATGTTGCAAACACACAACAATAACAATTTACTGATATCGTTGCCTTAATAATTCTCCAGCACCATGAACTGCTAAACCCGCCTAGATTATTGAAGTATGCCTTTTGGATTCCTCCAGCGGTTTGTGAACATATAATGATTGTTTATGGCATCTCTTGCAAGGTATTTGTATTAAAATACATTGTTATGTTGAGTGCTCTGGTGTGTGCTCTGTGACATACAGCAATTTACCCTCTGTACACCAGGGGCCGAGAATATCCCTTAATCATGGTGGATAATAGTTCCCACCTAGCCCTAAATCATTCATTAGTGTAAATTCTGCAGGGGAACAATCGTTTTATGAAGTAATAAGGTTGTTATGGCAGGACTGCACACTGTGCTGTTTGTAATCAGGTTAATGATAAAACTTTGTATATTTCTGCTTCTATTAACTCTTTCACCACCCTCCGTACAAAAGCATTGTTGTCAATAAAGTCTCCAAGTACTTTGGACTTTCATTTTATGCGTTTTCCTTCTTTTCCTGTGAAGGCATTAATTTATTTTGGTGTACTAATCCACAAAAGACAATTTGTAGGTATCGAGGCTATTTTTTCATATGCAAACTGGACTGTGAATCTAGCAAAGCTGCACCATTACAAAAGGCACCAGTATTCTCACCTAGATGCCTCTTACAGTCATACTCACACTCAATGTATAGCAGAGATCTGAAGATGCTGGTTTAAACCGAAGATAGACACAAAAACTTGGAGTAACTCAGCGGGACAGGCAGCATCTCTGGAGAGAAGGAATGGGTGACGTTTCGGGCCGAGAC
This sequence comes from Leucoraja erinaceus, assembly GCF_028641065.1. Lineage (NCBI taxonomy): Eukaryota > Metazoa > Chordata > Chondrichthyes > Rajiformes > Rajidae > Leucoraja > Leucoraja erinaceus. The sequence goes on from NC_073387.1 coordinate 6,343,233, forward strand.
CCTTCTTCAGACCCATCTTCAGTCCCATTCTTCAGAAGGGTCTCGACCCGAAATGTCACCCATTCCTTCTCTCCAGAGATGCTGCCTGTTCTACTGAGTTACTCCAGCTTTTTGTGTCTATCTTCACATTCACACTCATATGCACATACGTATGCATAATGGGTTTCAATTTGGAATCATTCAATAAGAATTAGCAGCAGGATTATTTGTTATATTTTTCAAAGTAGTGATGTATCTGGCAGAGCTGCTGGCTCACAGTGCCAACAACCTGGGTTTGATCCTAACCTCATGTGCTGTCTGTGTAGTGTTTTCACTTTCTCCCTGTGAATACATGAGTTTTCTCTGGGCGCTCCATTTCCTCCCAAATCCCTAAGATATGTGGGTTTGTATGTTGAAGATAGACACAAAATGCTGCTGCAACTCAGTGGGACAGGCAGCATCTCTGGAGAGAAGGAATGGGTGACGTTTCAGGCCAGACCCACTTTGATTTAAACCAACATCAGCAGTTCTTTCCTACATATTGGGTTTCAATGTTCATTGACTTCTGTAAATTGCCCTGAGTGTATAGTTTTTAGAGTTTGAGTTTAGTTTATTCTAACGCGTACTGAGGTACAGTCAAAAGATTTTGTTGCTAACCAGTCACCAGAAAGACAATCTGAAAAAGGGTCTCGATACGAAAGGTCACCCATTCCTTCTCTCCAGAGATGTTGCCTGACCTGCTGAGTTACTCCAGCATTATGTATCTACCGGAAAGACAACACTTGATTACAATCGAGCCATCCACAGTGTACAAATACATGATAAAAGTAGTAACGTGAATGAGCTTTAGTGCAAGTCCAGCAAAATCCAATCAAAGATAGTCCTAGGGGTCTCCAATGAGGTAGATAGTAGCTCACGGCTGCTCTCTAGTTGTTGGTCGGATGGTTCAGTTGCCTGATAACAGCTGGGAAGTGTGTGGGATGGATGCAAATGTCAGATAAAATAGAACTTGTGTGAATGGGTGATCCATTGCATAACCTGGTATTATTATTTGAATTTGTATAATTATTTGACCTCCCAAAATTAAACAAGTCCAAGATTTCTGAATTAAATTCCAACAACTCACAGAGGGCTTCAAAATGATTTGAATTTAAGCTTCAAGGTCGTCTTGTTGAGTCTCATTGTATGTAACTCATTTTTACCTTGGCCACAGCTATGGCCTGACTGCTTTAATATTGTTGCTTTTGTGCATATCTTTCATTCATTTGTTCTACATCTCTCTATATCATAACCATAATCAAAATCAAAATCATAATCATAATCATAATAGTACCATCTATATCTCTTGTTTCCCTTTCCCCTGACTCTCAGTCTGAAGAAGGTTCTCGACCCGAAACGTCACCTATTCCTTGTCTCCATAGATGCTGCCTGTTCTGCTTCTTCTTCTTGCGTATGGTGTGCACAGCCTAAAGTTGTAAGACAACTTGTTCTGTTTGATCTTCTGTTTGTGCACGCCAGGTTGATTGCATTCGTTGAAACAGGGTGGACCACATGAAGGTTGCAATCGCCCACCCCTCCGACCTGCTGAGTTACTCCAGCATTTTGTGCCTATCTTCAGAATTTAAGAGTGCAGGTATTATTAGGACAGGGCAGGAGCCAATGCAAGAGCACTGGGTGACCAGGGAAGGGATCCCAGTACAGTTAGGGTTCTGGCAGGATAGATTTGGATGAGATGAAGTTAATGGAGTGTGATTATGGTTGACCCCTAACATGCTCAGGTTAGTTAAAGACAGGCAGCCAATAATGCCATCCACATTCAGAGAACAAATTTAGTGGATCCCGCTGTGAGTAAGATGTGCTTTGAAATTGACCACTGCCCTGAAGAAACTGGGTCACAGCAGGATCCGATGGGATAATTGAAGTCTTGATCCACTGAAACTCTGCTGTGTGAAGAAAAATTCCAATGTAAGCTGTTCCATTTTATTTGGTTTTAAATGCAGAATGTATGCCTGTGTAAGCAACATTAAGTTAAAACAGTTGAATGAGGATATGATTGAAAAAATAATAATATACCTATGACAATGAATTTTGAGTAACTTGCCAAAGAGCACTTTTGAAAATATTGGCCTGTAGGAAATATGCATGTGTTGCAAACATGAGGTCCTGTTGAAAGATCATACAGCTGATGTGGTGACTTATTCTCTCTCCGTGGATGCAGCCTGACCTACTGAATATTTTCTATTCAAAAGAGGGTTGAGATTCCTTCTCAATCCCCAAAACGAAGCATGCAATATGGTGCCAAGTTATAGGAACACAAGAGCACATCATCTGATGTGGACAATATATTGCCATTGCTTCATTATCACTTGTTCAAAATCTCCATAATCTCCACCTAACTGGATTGCAAAAGTCCCATCACCAAAGATGTGTGGTGGTTGTAGACATCAGAATTAGAATCAGAATCACACTTTATTCGCCAAGTATGTTTTGCAACGTACGAGGAATTCCATTGGCCAGGTCCGTCATACAGTTAAAAGCAACAAATGACTCAAAAACACATTTTAAACTTAACATCCACCACAGTGACTCCTACACATTCCTCACTGTGACGGAAGGCGAAATAAAGTTCAAGTCCTTCCTTTTGTTCTTCCTCGTTCGGGGGCCTCAAGCCCTCCGTTGACGGGATGGTCTTGACTCCCGTAGCCGGCGGCGTTCGGACCCTCCACATCGAGGCGATCAGCTCCTGCATCGGGGGGATGTCAGCCTCGATGCAAAAACGTCCAGGTTCAGCTTCTTCCCTACAGCCATCAATCTTATATTGTTTACAGTGTGCTATGTCTACATATTCTGTTGTGCTGCTGCAAGTAAAAAAAGCATTGTTCTATCTGGGACATATGACAATAAAGCACTCTTGACTCTTGAGCATCTCACTGACACTAAACAACTAACTTGCTCCATACAGCTATGCAACACTTATTGCTTGGACTCATAAATAAAGAATGCAGTTTAGTGAAATATCAGGCAGATGCACAGAATGTTTGTTATCCTTTTTGAATTGGCATGCAGAATGTTAAGCCAAAACCCTGAGTACCCACTTGGGAAAATGGAAAATATGCCATCGCATTATCCAGTGAAAGCTCAGCCGCATTTGATTAAATCATCCATGTTAGTGGGTGAAAACTCATTTTAAAATGCTTCATTGAGTATAGAGCGTTTTGTTATATCCTGGGTGATGAAAATAATTATATAATGAAAGTTCCTTCTATCAGGAAAACAAAAGCATAAAACACAGAACAAAATATTAATTGTGTAGGAAGGAACTGCAGATGCTGGTTTACACCGAAGATAGACACAACACGCTGGAGTAACTCAGCGGGACAGGCAGCATGTCTGGATTGAAGGAATGCTGTGACGTTTCGGGTCAAGTCTGAAGAAGGGTCTCGACCTGAAACATCACCCGTTCCTTCTATCCAGCGATGCTGCCTGCGCCATAGAGTTACTCCAGCATTTTGTGTCTACAAAATATGAATTGCTCAGTCACAAATTTCCTTTTGCCACGTTTTGGTCCAAAATGATCCAAATCTGCATTGAGGCAACTCACAATTTGTTACTTCACCCATTAACATAGAACAAAGAAATGTACAGCTTGGGAACAGTTCCTTTGGCCCACAATGTCTGTGCCAAACACAATGCCAATATAATCAACTCTTATCTGCCTGCACACGATCCTTATACCTCTATTCCCTGCAAAACCTTTGCAGATTAAATGGCCGTTTACCCCGAATATCTCTTTTAAACTTTGCCCCTTTCTCCTTAAAGCTATGCCCTCTGGTCCTTACATTTCCATCCTGGCAAAAAGTTCATAACTTCATAAGTGATAGGAGCAGAATCAGGCCATTCGGCCCACCAAGTCTACTCCGCCATTAAATCAAGGCTGATCTATCTCTACCTCCTAACCTCATTCTCGTGCCCTCCCTCCACAACCCCTGACACCCATACTAATCAATAATCTATCTATCTCTGCCTTAATCTATCCATTGACTTGGCCTCCGTCGCCTTCTGTGGTAATGAATTCCACAGATTCACCACCCTCTGATTGACTACCCTGTCTACGCCTCTCAAAATTTTATATACTTCTATCAGGTCTTCCCTCAACCTTTGACATCCCAGAAAATACAATGCACAGTTAATACCCTCTAAACCACGCAGCAGCATCCTAGCAAACATCTTCTACAACCTATTCAATGCTGCCACATCTTTCCTGTAATGCGATGACCAGAAATACACACAATTATCTAAATGTGGATCAACCAAAGAACTCTATAAAGTAAAGTATAAAGTATAAAGTATCCTTTATTGTCATTCAAACTTGTTAGTTTGAACAAAATTAAATACCGTGCAGTCACAACAGAAAATAAAATAACAGAACACACAATGAACACAGTTTAACATCCACCACAGTGAGTCTACCAGGCACCTCCTCACTGTGATGGAAGGCAAAAGTCTTAAAGTTTTGTCTCTTCCTTCCTGGCCCCCTGCCGGGTGATGGTAAGTCCCGCGGCCGAATCCGAGCTCCGTGAACGGGCCGGTTCAAACTCCGTGGCCCAGGGCGGACAAAGCTGTTAGAAACATAGAAACATAGAAATTAGGTGCAGGAGTAGGCCATTCGGCCCTTCGAGCCTGCACCGCCATTCAATATGATCATGGCTGATCATCCAACTCAGTATCCCGTACCTGCCTTCTCTCCATACCCCCTGATCCCCTTAGCCACAAGGGCCACATCTAACTCCCTCTTAAATATATAGCCAATGAACTGGCCTCAACTACCCTCTGTGGCAGAGAGTTCCAGAGATTCACCACTCTCTGCGTGAAAAAAGTTCTTCTCATCTCGGTTTTAAAGGATTTCCCCTTTATCCTTAAGCTGTGACCCCTTGTCCTGGACTTCCCTAACATCGGGAACAATCTTCCTGCATCTAGCCTGTCCAACCCCTTAAGAATTTTGTAAATTTCTATAAGATCCCCTCTCAATCTTCTAAATTCTAGACAGTATAAACCAAGTCTATCCAGTCTTTCTTCATAAGACAGTCCTGACATCCCAGGAATCAGTCTGATGAACCGTCTCTGCACTCCCTCTATGGCAATAATGTCCTTCCTCAGATTTGGAGACCAAAACTGTACGCAATACTCCAGGTGTGGTCTCACCAAGACCCTGTACAACTGCAGTAGAACCTCTCTGCTCCTATACTCAAATCCTTTTGCAATGAAAGCTAACATACCATTCGCTTTCTTTACTGCCTGCTGCACCTGCATGCCTACCTTCAATGACTGGTGTACCATGACACCCAGGTCTCGCTGCATCTCCCCCTTTCCCCAATCAGCCACCATTTAGATAATAGTCTGCTTTCCTGTTTTTAGCACCCAAATGGATAACCTCACATTTATCCACATTATACTGCATCTGCCAAACATTTGCCCACTCACCCAGCCTATCCAAGTCACCCTGCAGTCTCCTAGCATCCTCCTCACAGCTAACACTGCCCCCCAGCTTAGTGTCATCCGCAAACTTGGAGATATTGCCTTCAATTCCCTCATCCAGATCATTAATATATATTGTAAATAGCTGGGGTCCCAGTACTGAGCCTTGGGGTACCCCACTAGTCACTGCCTGCCATTGTGAAAAGGACCCGTTTACTCCTACTCTTTGCTTCCTGTTTGCCAGCCAGTTCTCTATCCACATCAATACTGAACCCCCAATGCCTTGTGCTTTAAGTTTGTATACTAATTTCTTATGTGGGACCTTGTCGAAAGCCTTTTGGAAGTCCAGATACACCACATCCACTGGTTCTCCCCTATCCACGCTACTAGTTACATCCTCGAAAAATTCTATAAGATTCGTCAGACATGATTTACCTTTCGTAAATCCATGCTGACTTTGTCCAATGATTTCACCACTTTCCAAATGTGCTGCTATCCCATCTTTAATAACTGACTCTAGCAGTTTCCCCACTACCGATGTTAGACTAACTGGTCTGTAATTCCCCATTTTCTCTCTCCCTCCCTTCTTAAAAAGTGGGGTTACGTTTGCTACCCGCCAATCTTCAGGAACTACTCCAGAATCTAAAGAGTTTTGAAAGATTATTACTAATGCATCCACTATTTCTGGAGCTACTTCCTTAAGTACTCTGGGATGCAGCCTATCTGGCCCTGGGGATTTATCGGCCTTTAATCCATTCAATTTACCCAACACCACTTCCCGGCTAACCTGGATTTCACTCAATTCCTCCAACTCCTTTGACCCATGCTATTTCCGGCAAATTATTTATGTCTTCCTTAGTGAAGACGGAACCAAAGTAGTTATTCAATTGGTCCGCCATATCCTTGTTCCCCATGATCAACTCCCCTGTTTCTGACTGCAAGGGACCTACATTTGTTTTAACTAATCTCTTTCTTTTCACATATCTATGAAAACTTTTGCAGTCAGTTTTTATGTTCCCTGCCAGTTTTCTTTCATAATCTATTATTCCTTTCCTAATTAAGCCCTTTGTCCTCCTCTGCTGGTCTTTGAATTTCTCCCAGTCCTCCGGTATGCTGCTTTTTCTGGCTAATTTGTACGCATCATCCATGGATGTACTACCTTCCCTGATTTATTCTTTTGCCAAACTGGGATGAACAATTTTTGTAGTCCATCCATGCAGTCTTTAAATGTCTTCCATTCATATCCACCGTCAACCCTTTTAGAATTAATTGCCAGTCAATCTTGGCCAATTCACGTCTCATACCATCAAAGTTACCTTTCTTTAAGTTCAGAACCATTGTTTCTGAATTAACAATGTCACTCTCCATCCTAATGAAGAACTCAACCATATTATGGTCACTCTTGCCCAAGGGGGCACGTACAACAAGATTGCTAACTAACCCTTCCTCATTACTCAATACCCAGTCTAAAATAGCCTGCTCTCTCGTTGGTTCCTCTACATGTTGATTTAGATAACTATCCCGCATACATTCCAAGAAATCCTCTTCCTCAGCACCTGTTGTTGCGGGAGCTCCGGAGAATCGGTCACCAACCTGGGACCTGCGAGCTCCCGATGTTGTCGTCCACTGGGCCCGCGGCCGAAGCCTCCGAGGCTCCGCAGAGCCACCACAGCCCCGAAGTTGGCCAGCTTCACGATGGTAAGTCCTAGCTCTGCCTCCGGAGCCTCGAGGTCGGTCCCATTTGGAGACGAAGATGGGGTAAGGCAAAGAAAAGGTCGCATCCCCCCGAAGGAAGAGACTAAAACCAGTTTCCCCCGCCCCCCACACATACACAACTGGAAATAAACTAAAACATACGTCCAACAAGACAAATAAAACAAGAACAAGAAAAAGACAGACGGACCGCAGGCGAATCGCAGCTGCTTGGGCAGCGCCACCACGAAAGCTGCATCATGACCTTCCGAGTCTTATGCTGAATGCCCTGTCTAATGAAGGCAAGTATACCATAGACCTCCTTAACCACTCTGCCTACTTGTGTTGCCACAAGCATGACAAAATCAGAATGCCACCACAAGGAGTTGGCTTTGGCTTACCTCCCTGCTTCACATTATTCTCATCTACAAACTCAATGGATTTGAACATTTTCTTTGACTTTGTAAACTGAATTCTGTCAGGGATATCTTTCACATCTGTGTGTGCTGTTGAGTTAGGGGAGGCACAGAGGAAAGATTATTAATTATTTACTTAGTACCTACTGAAAAGTGCTAAATTGGTGCTTGTGTAACAGTTTCCAAGTGATGCCAGGACAGGACTCTGATTAAGATGAACACAGAAAGACCTGCGAAATTGTAGGCTCAGCATAAAATGCTGGAGGTACTCAGCAGGTCTGGCAGCTGGAGATGCAGAGGTTAACCTTTAAGATCCATGACCTTTTGTGGGTTTCTGCTGAATTCAATAGAAGCAGATTTGAAAAAGCAAAGCACATTATGGTATATATGCTCACTTAGTTCAAGCCACCAAGTCTACCTTCCCAACGTCTGGGACAATGGTACACTGTTTAGTTGCCACCTTTTCAATATCTATAAATTCACTGCAAAGACACTCCTGTTTAAAGGGCTAATATAGTTGTTTGTAAACTGGTGAATAGATCAGTGATTTTGGTTTAGTTTAGAGACACAGCACAGAAACAGGCCCTTCGGCCCACCGAATCCGCAGCCCCGCACACTAACACTATCCCCTATACACACTAAGGACAAATTGGATTTATATCAAGCCAATTAACTAACAAACCTGTATGTCTTTGGCGTGTGGGACGAGACGGAAGATCTCGGTTAAAATCCACACGGGGTCACGGGGAGAACGTACAAACTCCGTACAGACAGTGCCCGTAGTCAGGATTGAACACGGGTCTCTGGTGCTGTAAGCGCTGTCAGGCAGCAACTCTACCACTGCGCCATCGTGGCTGCCCAGTCTGCAAAGCATTGTAAGTTTTCACCTCCAGCTCCCAATAATTCAAGACTAAATTCTCCTCTTTTAAGTTTGTTTTGCATTGGAAATCATATGTGGTGCTTGATGTGTGACACAGGTGAATATCAATAGAATATCATGCTGAGAATAAGGGTAATGCACAAGCTATTCAATTGGCAACAAGATTGCTGAATGCAACCAACACAAGTTTCACATTGTACTGATATGTTGCTCCTGAACATGATCATTTGGGAGGGGCATTGATCACAATTGTTGGCACAGCGGCACAGTGGCACAGCCAGTAGAGCCCCTGCCTCATAGTTCCAACAGTTCAATCCTGATGTAGGAAAGAACTGCTGGTTTAAATCAAAGGTAGACACAAAATGCTGGAGTAACTCAGCGGGACAAGCAGCATCTCTGGAGAGACGGAATGGGACATTTTGGGTTAAGGGTATGTCTGAAGAAGGGTCTCACCCATTCCTTCTCTCCAGAGATGCTGCCTGTCCCGCTGAGTTACTCCAGCATTTTGTGTCTATCTATTTCAATCCAGATGCTGGGTGTGTGGAGTCTGTGTGGAGTTTGCACTTTCTGCCTCTGGCTACATGAGTTTACTCCAGTCTCTTCCCAGGTTAATAGATGTGTGTGTAGGTAGGCAAATTGGCTGCAATAAATTGTCATGCTTGTGATGCTGCTGCAAGAAGGTTTGTACCGTACTTGTGTATATAACAATAAACTCAACTAAACTCGACAACTGTAAACTGGTCCTCATGTGCGGATGTGTGACAAATATACTGGCGAGGGAAGTTGATGGGAATGAGGGAGGGGAGATCAAAATAGGTTAAGATTAGTGCAACTATGAGTGGTGGATGGTTAGTGGGGACTTGGTGGGCCTTAGGGATAGTTTCTGTACTGTATCGATGATTATGACGCTACAGAGTTTGAAACTTTAATCATGGATTGATCACCCTTTTTAGAAACAACTCCTTTTTATTTCCATTGTTTATAAATAGCAAGCTGGAGAATTCCCAGCTCAATGAGGGGGGGTCTCTATATATTCAAGCATTGGGTCTCAGGTGCATCTTCCCTAAATATCACATAGAATCTAATCATAAATTAATTCTCAGGGTAGACACAAAGTGCTGGAGTAACTCTGCGGGTCAGATAGCATCTCTGGAGAAAATGGTTGGGCGACGTTTTGGGTCTGGACCCTTCTTCGGACAGTCCTGAGCCGAAACGCAACCTATCCTTTTTCTCCAGAGATGCTGTCTGGCCCGCTGAGTTGCTCCAACACTGCATGACTATCTTTGGTATAAACCAGCATCTGTAGTTCTGTGTTTCCACATCATTCTCAGGGTACTGAATCAAAGCCAGGAAAGACTGCAAGGTCTGGTCACAGGAATGCTATGGCTATGATTTCTATAAATCCCAATCACAAGTACAGCAAGTGCTTTAGATCAGGAAACATAAGGATATAACTTAATCTTCATCAGTGACACCCATTCAGACAGTATCACAAAGACTGTCTTTCATACAATGAGTTAAGGACTGATAAATGTAGGCTTGAAGTGCAGGAAGATTAGAGCTTCCTCAATTATCTGTTTCAACTAACCTTCTTGGAGCAGAGTCTATAATTAGTTCTATGTGGATTAAGGGCTTCTGGATAAATTAACCAATATCTCCAACTTTTTTTTGCTCATGATTTCTAATCATTTAATCCTCAAGTTAGCATACAAAAGTGTACCAGATTGATGATCTAATACCTGGGTTAACAATGCTGAAAACCTGCGTGTAATTTCCAACACAATAACTCAGTCCAAAAATATCTGAAAGTGAATTTAAGTTTTGAGTCTGGTATCAATATCCATCAGAACAACCCAGTTTGTTATTCCATTCCCACATCAAGATATCGACTGTAATGGTTCTCTGGGGCAGATCCTAGATGGGCAGACAATAAATACCGACCTTACCAACAAAGTTCACATCCAATGTATGCTTATAATAAAATAGCCATAAAGCAATATCTGGGCATTAGAACCTATTCCATTATGTTCCCAGTACACAAAATTGGAATGATCCTCAGAGCTCCAGTGATCCAGATTCAATCCTGATGCTAGACACAAAAAGCTGGAGTAACTCAGCAGGACGGGCAGCATCTCTGGAGAGAAGGAATGGGTGACGTTTCGGGTCGAGACCCATTTCCCCAAATTCCATGAATACAACTGCCCTGGCAGACCCATTGTTTCAGCCTGCTCTTGTCTCCCTTCACCCTTTAATCTTGATGCCCATGAGTGTCTATATGGAAGACAGACACAAAACGCTGGAGTAACTCAGAGGGACAGGCACCATTTCTGGAGAGAAGGAATGGGTGATGTTTCGGGTTGAGACCCTTCTTCAGAATATGTGGAGTTTTGCATGGTCTCTCTGTCACCATGTAGGTTCACCCCCATATCTCTAATTTCCGACCACATCTAAACATATGCTAGAGGGCTAAGAGCTAATGTAAAAAACGATGAGTAGGGGTGGGTGGTAGGCAAATCGAAAGTGCACTGATGGACATATGAGAGGGAATAGTGTACAAAAAGAATTGGATTGTTCTGAAAGTCATCATAGAATTAATGGGTTGAATAAAGAGTACAAAAAATATGAAGGTTAGAGTCAGACACTTTATTACAATGTCAGAAGGTCAGAAGGAATAGGAGTAGAATTAGGCCATTCGGCCCATCAAGTCTACTCCACCATTCAATCATGGCTGATCTATCTCTCCCTCCTAAACCCCACTCTCCTGCCTTCTCCCCATAACCTACGACACATGTACTAATCAAGAATCTATCTATTTCTGCCTTAAAAATATCCACTGACGTGGCCTTCACAGCCTTCTGTAGCAAAGAATTCCACAGATTCACCACCGACTAAATACATTTTTCCCCATCTCCTTCCTTAAAGAAAAAAAAGAACGTCCTTTAATTTTCAGTTGTCTTATAAACTTAAGTACTTAACTTCAAGCCAAATGCGATAATATTTTACCTTTAGAAAGGAGATGAGGAAGAATTTATTTTAGTCGGAATGTGCTGGTGAATTTATGAAATTAATTGCCACAGATGACCGTGGAGACCAAATCTTTGGGTATTTTTAAGGCACAAATTGACACGTTCTTGATTAGTACGGGTGTCAGAGGTTATGGGGAGAAGGCAGCAGCGTGGGGTACAGTAGGAATGATAGATCAGCCATGATTGAATGGCGGTGTAGACTTGATGGGCCAAATGACCCAATTCTGCTCCTGTAACTTATAAACATGATAATATGCATTTATGTTTTGAGCAAAAGTGAAAACAATACTGGCACAATTATGCTGTCCATATTGGCAAAAGAAATGGGGACCCAATGCTCAGGAAAATTTGCTGGGTTGCTCAACTTGGTCCCACACTTCATAGCACAAACATGTTTTACCCCATGCTGGAACAGCAAGAGAATAATGGATGTCTGATACCTCGACATGCAATAGTCTATGAAAATAAAAAATCCTGCAGATTCCAGAAATCTGAAATAAAACATAAAGATAGTGCTCTAAATATTCCCGTTGGGCAGCATCACTGAAGAAAGGTGGCACAGTGGCACAGCGGTAGAATTGCTGCCTTACAGCGCTTGCAGTGCCTGAGACCCGGGTTCGATCCTAACTCCGGGTGCTGTCTGTACGGAGTTTGTACGTTCTCTCCATGAGCGCGTGGGTTTTCTCCAAGATCTTCAGTTCCCTCCCACACTCCAAAGACGTACAGCTATGTAGGTTAATTGGCTTGGTGCATGTGTAAATTGTCTCTAGTGTGTGTAAGATAGCATTAATGTACGGGGATCGCTGGTCGACGTGGACTCGGTAGGCCGAAGAGCCTGTTTCCGCGCTGTATCTCTATACTAAACTGAACTAAAGAAACAGCTAATATTTAAGGTTGATTACTTGAATCCCAAAACCTAATGTAAATGAGAAGAACATAGGCTGAATTAGTCAAATATGCCAGGAAAAGTGACATGGAACGGGGAAAGAAATACTCGATTAAGAAAAAAAGAAAAATTAGACCATTTTAAAAGATGCACAATTTTAATGAAAAAATGCTCTACGTATATTTTACTAAATGAGGTAGTAAATGCAACCAAAATTTAGATTTCTTACTTTCTAGTCCTTGCCTGCAAGAACATAATGCTCTTCATAGCAAGGGTTTTATGCGACCACAAAACAACTATGATTTTACGACAAGCTCAAATTATTTGAGACGCCGCAAAGCTCGGTAATCATTATATTAACGATTTGGATGAGAGAATTAAATGTAACATCTCCAAGTTTGCAGATTGCACAAAGCTGGGTGGCAGCATGAGGATGCTAAGAGGCTGCAGGGTGACTTGGATAGTTTGGGTGAGTGGGCAGATGCATGGCAGATGCAGGATAATGTGGATAAATGTGAGGTTATCCAATTTGGTGGTAAGAACAGGAAGGCAGATTATTATCAGAATGGTGTCAGATTAGGAGAAGGGGAGGTGCAACGAGATCTCAGTGTCCTTACACATCAGTCACTGAAAATAAGCATGCAGGTACAGCAGGCAGTGAAGAAATCTAATGGCATGTTGGCCTTCATTGCAAGAGGGTGTGAGTTAAGGAGCAAGGAGGTTCTACTGCAATTGTACAGAGCCCTGGTGAGACCGCATCTGGAGTATTGTGTGCAGGTTTGGTCTCCTAACTTGAGGAAGGACATTATTGCTATTGAGGGAGTGCAGCGTAGGTTCACCAGGTTAATTCCCAGGATGGCGGGACTGAAATATGATTAAAGAATGGGTCAACTGGGCTTGTATTAACTGGAATTTAGAAGAATGAAGGGTATTCTTATAGAAACATATAAAATTCTTAAAGCATTGGACAAGCTGGACGCAAGAAAAATGTTCCCCATGTTGGGGGAGTCCAGAACCAGGGGTCGCAGTTTAAGAATAAGGGGTAGAACTGAGATGAGGAAAAACCTTTTCACTCAGAGAGTTGTGAATCTGTGGAATTCTCTGCCACAATATGCATTGGAGGCCAATTCACTGTATGTTTTCAAGAGAGAGTTAGATTTAGCTCTTAGGGCTAAAGGAATCAAGGGATATGGGGGAAAAGCAGGAACGGGTTCCGATTTTGGATGATCAGCCATGATCATATTGAATGGCGGTGCTGGCTCAAAGGGCCGAATGGCCTACTCCTGCACCTTCTTTCTATGTTTCTATGTTTCTAAGCTAATTGCAATCAGTACACAAATAACACAATCACATGGTGAGTTTGAGGATGAGCTATTGTTTCGGTCCGGTTAATGGTGGAGCAAAACGACCATCCTGTAGCTCCATGATTCACTGGGTGCTGTGGTTCTGCTTGAAGCATTGATCCAGTAACATGAGTTTGAACCTCATGCAGGAGGAGCGGGTAACGTTTCGGGCCGAGACCCCTTTTCAGTCTGAAGAAGAGTCTGAAGAAAATGTCTCGACCCGAAACGTCACACATTCCTTCTATGTAGGGTTCAAATTCATGTTTCTGGATAAGTCGGGCAGCTCAGTGGGACAGGCAGCATCTCTGGATAGAAGGAGCAGATGACATTTTGGGTCTCAGTCTGACAAAGAGTCTGAAGGGTCTCGACCTGAAACGTCACCCATTCCTTCTATCCAGAGATGCTGCCTGTCCCACTGAGTTGCTCCAGCATTTTGTGTCTATCTTCAGTGTAAACCAGCATCTGCAGTTTCTTCCTATACAGTTTGAATCCGATCACAGCTAGTGGGGAATCAGAATATTTGCAATGAAATTATTCAGAAATTCTAAAAACCACAGAGTTGTTGTAAAGTCCATTACGGGGGGTGAGATCTGCTGTCCTTGCCCAGCCTGGCTTTTGCATGAGCTTTTGCATGGCACTTCACTGCCACTGCAGTACATGGGCAATAGGCCCAGACATTAAGTGTTGGATTATCAACAACATCAACATCCTGTGAACAAATAAATGGAAGGGGCCGAAGGGCCTGTTTCCAAGCTATATGACATGACTCAATAAAATAAAAACCTCTTCCTCACCAGGATAATTTACAAGTTAATAACAGCACGTCTATTAAACCTGTGACATTATCAGCAAATCTGGGTCCCCCATGACTTTTAATAATTACACACAGTGACACCAGGGTGATTTACTTGAAAAATGTGTGCAGAGAGAAATGACACATACATATTAAGAATCTTTTTCATTATATTAGCAAAAGCATAACAGACTATTGGCCCTGCCAATCACTGCTGCATTAATCAATTAATTGTTGTCCTTATTGTTTTATTATGGGTTACTGAGACATATTATTTTGAATTGATATGACAATAAATATCAAATCTGAGAACCACAGCCGGCTGTGAAATGCGCAAACTCATCTCTATTTGCATCTTCTTTAAAGGCTGGCATGGAAGTGCAGTGGCTGAAACTGCTGCTTCACAACTCCAGGAGCCCTGGTTCAATAGCGGCCTCGCATGCTCTCTGTGTGGAGTTTGCATGTTCTCCCTGCGACCATGTGGGTCTCCCCTGTGTGCCATGCTTTCCTTGGCATTCCACATGTGAACGTGTAGGTTAGTTAGCCACTGCAAAATGTCCCTATTGCGTAGCTGAGTGGTAGAATCAGGATGAAGTACATTGGAATGTGAGCAGAATAAAATGGGATTATGGTCGGGTTAATGTAATTATGCGGCACGGCGGTAGAGTTACTGCCTAACAGCGCCAGAGACCCGGGTTTGATCCTGACTAGGGGTGAGCGCGTGGGTTTTCTCTGAGATCTTCGGTTCCCTCCCACACTACAAAGGCGTACAGGTATGTAGGTTAATTGGCTTGGTGTAAATGTAAATTGTCCCTAGTGTGTGTAGGATAGCAATATAGTGCGGGATCGCTGGTCAGTGGGGACTCAGTGGGATGAAAGGCCTGTTTTTGTGCTGTATCTCTAAACTAAACTCAACTAATGGTTAGCATGGTCTTGGTGGAAGATAGGACCTGTTTCTGCGGTCTGTGACTCCGTTCCTCTTTTTCTCACTGAAAGCTTTGAATCTTGCTGTCTCCATTTCCTCTTCCACGTACATTAATCTTCCTCTGCCTTTCTATGTTTGGATACATTTCTTCCCCTTCTAAATGTGCACCCCTTCACTTCACTGCTTTTTACCGCACTGCAAACTGAGGGCCTTCAGCAGGATAGATGTGGAGAGAATCTCTACGTGTGGAAGAATCTTGAGTTGGACACACTTTTAAAATATTGTTACCTATTTAAGACAGTAATGAGGCAAATGTCTTTATTTCACAGGATCAAGTTAGTTTGGAAATCTCTTCCGCAAACGTCCATAGACGATGTCTGTGAATATATTTTAGATATAGATCCTTTAGAAGCAAGAGGCAAAAGGTTACTAGCGTTAGGCAGGAGTGAGATTACCAACAGTTTACCAATGTAATGAACTGGCAATACAGACTCAAATGTCCAGATATCCTACTCTTGCTATTAATTCATATCTTTCAACATATGTACATGTGGATCTCAGAATTTCTCTCACAAACATTTGAGACTTTTTCTATCCATCCTCTCCTCCACTGTCAGCGAGAACTGTATATCTTGTGATCTGAACGAGGTGGATTCTCTGATCTGCATTGCATGGCTTGAGAGAACTGTGAAGAACAGAATTGCTCGGATTTTCAATTGCCGCTGAATTATTCAAACAACCTTCTCCCTTTCATTTTGCTTCCTGCGCTGGGTATCGGGGAAGTTTGTCAGCTTTGTAGCAGCCGATGCCGTGCATCAGGCATGCCTGCGCAACTGAGTGAATGATTACCATAAGTGAGCTTTATAGAGTAATTCGAGGAAGATCCTGGCTACAGGCAGCTTGAGCAACCGTTGACATTCCTACAGAGAGACTGGAGCAGATGGTGATTTCAACAGCCTCAATGCAAAGGGCTGATCTAGCATCCAAAAAGTCAATCTTCGAAAAAGGTATGAGGCACGCATGCACATTATTCTCTCTCTCGCACTTTTATTTGCTAGCAACTTGTATTAATGGCATTTCAATACCTCTGGGCCCTTTATATTTTAAGCTGCTACAGAGCGACTGGAATATTCTTCTCAAATTCTCTTTGCTTTGAATATTCAAACTATTCATGCTGGTAATTGGCTTTTAATTGTTGGAAGACCTAATTTGAAACAATTCACTTGTTCAGCATTGTGTCGAGAATACAACTGAGACAATCCGAAAATGGATTATCTTATTATCCACATAGTCCACTTAGTGATTTCCCAACGTGCCATAAAAATTAGAAAATCCTGGGATTGCACAGGAGAGAATGCACAGGTCTCACAAAAAAACACAGGGAGGATAGGGGTGGGGAGGTGATGAGTAGGTTAGACCAGCAGAAACTCTTTGCCACTTTTGACTCAAGGAGGGAGAAGATTGGACTTTATTACCTTCCATCACAGTGAGGAGTGTGGGTAACTGTGGTGGATATTTATGTTAACTTTTATTTTATGTGTATGTGTGTCTTGTTGCTTTTCGCTTAAGGGCCTGTCCCACTTGGCAGTCATCTGCGACTCGTTTATGCGTTATATGTAAATTAGGTTGATGCGTCGAGACCCGTGGGGTGTGCATGCGTTGCGCATGGTTAGGCGTGGAATCGTATGCGTGGTATCGTGCAGTACTCCAGGATTTAGTACAGAAACAAAATCCTTGCGCGTCTCCTGCATGGCGTATCGCGTACGCACGCTGACGCATTGGGTGCGCACGCTGACGCAGTGGCGTCATACGCTGGCGTCCGACGTCCCTCGTCTATCACGTGGTGACACATGGTTACGTCACCTTCCGTCAACGTCCTTACGTCAACATCCTGCCGCGTGCTGCAGGGTATTCTAATGACGTCACGCGCACCAGACAGCGGTGCTGATGCGTGATTTGCGAGCGATGTCGCACATCACGACGCATCGACCTATTTTACATATGACGCGTAAATGAGGTGCAAATGACGGCCATGTGGGACAGGCCCTTTAGTATGGCTGTATGGTAACTCAAATTTCACTGTACCTTAATTGGCACATGTGAGTTGTGACAATAAACTGACCTTGAAACCTTGAGATTTGCACATTCTGCACGTCTTTATTACTAGCTGGTAGACCTGCAGTGAATTTCCAGTATTGTCAGCGTAGGAATGAACTGCAGATGCTGGTTTAAATCGAAGAAAGATACAAAATGCTGGAGTAACTCAGCGAGACAGGCAGCGTCTCTGGGGAGAAGGAATGGGTGACCTGAAGAAGGGTTTCACCCCAAAACATCACCAATCCCTTCTCTCCAGAGATAATGCTTGTCTTGCTGAGTTTCCCCAGCATTTTGTGTCTATTCCAGTATTTTCCATTTGCTTCTGTTTTCTTGTGTGTGCCCTTCTTTCAATGGGCTTCCCTGGCCCCCTCTAACAATGGGGTTAGACCTATCGGACATCCCACAGGCTTCACACAGGACATCACTGTGCCTCAGGTAGCTCCGTGCTCCCATTCCACAGAAGAAAAATAATGGCAATTCAATCATTTACATTGAGATGTTTTAAGAGATGTCGTAAGTATTAATGTGTAAGAAAGAACTGCAGATGCTGGTTTAAATCGAAGATAGACACAAAATACTGGAGTAACTCAGCGGGTGAGGCAGCATCTCTGGAGAGAAGGAATGGGCAACGTTTCGGCCCGAAATGTCGCCCATTCCTTCTCTCCGGAGATGCTGCCTGTCCCGCTGAGTTACTCCAACACTTTGTGTCTATCTTCAGCTTTTCACTGTACTTCGGTACATGTGACAATAAACTAAACTGAACTGATAGGTCCCGACCTGAAACATCGTCTGTCAATTTTCCTTCACAGATGCTGCCTGGCCCATTGTGTCCATCCCCCAGTAGTTTATTTGTTGTTCCAATTTCCAGCATCTGCAGTCTCAAGTGTCTCCTTGATGCCTTGTCCTCGAAAGTAAGACTGAGGTACCTAGGGTTCCTTGCTGAGCCAAATTAACTGGGTCTATGAACCTGCCCTTTTGAATGGACCATGTGTGAAGGCAGCTTGTGAATAAAAACAAGAGCATAAACATGGTTCAGCTTATTAACCTCTTCTGCTTCCAATCATGAGCTTGCTCTTTACTGACTCACCCATGCCCAATATTCCTTAAAGTCCAACAATAATCTACCATTAACATTATTTACAGCTCCACTTGTGCCTCAGCGGCCATATGCTTTTCAGGAGAGATTCCCAGATTCCAGCTGTCTGTTTTACAATGCAGAAGAATGGGCTTGCGGCCGTAAGAAGGGTCCCGACCTGAAACATCGCTACCCATGCTCTCCAGGGTTGCCACCTGGCCCATTGAGTTACTCCACCATTTGTGCCTTTCCTCGCTCTAGCTTCAAGCTTATCTCACTTGTTGGGAACCTCTTCCAAAAGATAAAATACATTCTCCTTTTGTCTAGAAAAAAAACCTTTGGTAGAAAAGAAGAATTCCAAAATAATGAAAATGCTGCCCTCGTTACCGGCAAATATTACAGCCTGTAATCAGATTCTCATGCCTCTGCTAATTGCTAATGGGACCTGAAAGGGGCAGCACTTTCAAACCATTATAAGTTGTTAACTGGATCCACATACTAACAGCAATAGCTTAGGTTTTGCTTGTTATCATTCAAACTGAAAACACATGTAAACCTTCAAGCTCTCCCACTCCAGTGAGATATCTGCTAAACTCTCAGATTTATGGAAGATTTCCAGGAATAGACATGGGAACACAGGCACTAATGTGTGCATTTGCCGATCTGTGGCCTTGCACACAATGAGTCACAGGATGCATTCTTTATAAAAGGGGGTTATAATACAAAATCTATTATTGAACCATTTACAGTAAATAAGTTAAATTATTTTTTGTTAATAGTGGGTTGTTATTTTGACTGTTGTTTTGGGATCAAGATCTGTCGATCTTTTAATGAATAGAAACTAAATGGGTGTGTAATTATCTGCTCCGTTATTTAACTTTTTTCTAAATCTCAATGGAAGGATGAAATATGTTTGTCAATGCTGGTGAATTAAACACTTTATATTTGAAATGTCCACTCCTGGATATAAAGCGGTCCATGCATATACAGATCTCACACACAGAAACAAAGGTCAATAATAGTAAGATGTACTGTATGTCATGTGTAACACATGGGATTCTTCTTCTTATTCAGTCCAGACACAAGATTAGAAGTTGTTCAGCTAGAGCTGATCACACTTCTTGGCATCTGCATACATTGTTGTCTGCCTTGTCACTTCTTGTACTTCTTGTGCGTGGTGGTGGAAAGGTTGGGGGAAGCAGGGCCGTGACGAGAACGCTCTTTCCTTGACACCAACTCACGGGATCATGGATTGTGGCGTGCGTAGCCATTCAGTTTGGTTTAGTTTAGAGACACAGCGTGGAAACGAGTCCACACCGACCAGTGATCCCTACACATTAACAGTATCCTACACACACTAGAAACAATTTACACTTATACCAAGCCAATCAACCTACAAAGTGTACATCTTTGGGATGTGGATGGAAACCGATGATCTTGGAGCAAACCCTCGCAGTCCCGGAGAGAACATACAAACTCCGTGCAGACAGCAACCGTAGTCGAGATCGAACCTGGGTCTCCGACGCTGCAAGCGCTGTAAGGCAGCAACTCTACCATGCAAACTTTGCACACATTGTCACATTATTAGAACCAAATGGGCTCGAACTGGTTGCCTGCATGATAGCAGACACACAGCAGCAAATGCTTTATCTCTGGAGGAGGATTTAATGGTCTTGAGATCCGTGACAACTGGAGGTCACTCTGAACATGAGAGTAGACAGAGAGAGGGACATTAGATGATGAAAAATGTGGAAAGAGATCTCTCCGAATATAGTGACTTTTGATCAATTATTTGGAAAATATGCATCTGAGTGTTTCCACACGTGAACAACAGTCATAGACACAAAGGTCACAGACACGAAATGGGATCTGCCCTAGTGGACAGCTTTTCCGAGTACTCTGGAATATTATATACACAGAAACGACAGCTCTACTGAGTCGTTTGTAAACAGAGGTGCGGCAAAACGTTCCTATGGTTACTTTAGAGATACAGCATGGAAACAGGCTCTTCGGCCTGCCGAGTCCACACTGACCAGTGACCACCCGGTACACTAACACTATCCTACACACTAGGAACAATTTACAATTATACGGAAACCAATTAACCTACAAACTGAATTAACCTACAGTCTGAAAATGGGTCTCGACCTGAAACACCATCCATTCCTTCTCTCCAGAGATGCTGCCTGTCCCCACTCAGTTACTCCAGCATTCTGTGTCTAACTTCAGTTTAACCTAGCATCTGCAGTTCTTTCCTACGCATTGTGTTTCCGCTGACTAGATAGTACGCAACAAAAGCTTTTCATTGTACACGTGACAATAAACTAAACTGAACTGAGTTTACGGTCTCAAATGAGGGATTGGCCATTTAGGGCAGAGATGAGAAGTGCTTCTTCAGCTGAGAGAAGTGAATCTTTGGAATTCTCTACCCGAGAAGTTTGCAGAGATTCAAGATCATGAACTATTACAGTTAAAGCCCTGTCCCACGGTACAAGTTCATTCTATGAGTTCTGCCGAGTTTGCCCTGATTCAAACTCGGAGATTTACGGTAATGGCCACTCATCGGTACTCGGGGCTCTCGTGGACATTTTTCATCAGGTTGAAAAATCTTCACGAGTCTTCCCGTGCTTACCTGCCGTTAGCGAGTCTTCCCGGGTGCCTGCCATTTGCGCTAAGAGACGTCCCCGAGCTCCGACGTACCCACTACGTTCATTCTCCGTGCTTACCATGAATTTGATTATTTTTTAAACTCGGGAGAGCTCTTGGAATGAACTCATAATGTGGGACAGGGTTATAAGTGAATCAAGTGTGAGAAGTGATCGGTGTAGGGAAGTCTTGCTGGGATAAAAGATCAGCTATGATACTCCAGAATAGTCGAACACAAACAAAGGGCCAAATGTACTACTCGCACTTTTGTTTCTTAGGATGAAAGTAGAGAATCCATTTTGTGTGCAAGAAAACATTTATCATTCAGCCAAGAAATTGTTACAAGGCTTAGGGAGCACAAATTATACAATATATCCTCTGACTTCCCATATCTATCATTCAAACATATGGTTAGCTTCATATGAAAATAAACCAAGTGACTGCAGGGCCAAGTGGCTTAAATACAATACATCAAATTTGATAAATGTTAATATAATGCTATTACTCTAAGTGCAGAGGACAATCGGTTTGATAAAGAAAAATATATCTAAGTGCTATGCAAGATAAACAACATGTGGATTTAATGTGCTTCATAAACTTAAGATGCTTTATATATCAATATTTCTGCTTCATAACTGAAACTCTCTGCTTCAATCTCAAGCTCATTGAAATGATTTAAGTTCCATAATGTGCCAGCAAAAACTCTGAGTGCCTCTCGACAGTAACTGACAAGTCTACTAATCCCTGGAAAGTACTTCGCTTTTTATATATTGAGGCCTTGAAAGTTGGATAATCGCATCCAAATGCTTAATGAGTTTGCCTGGAACTCCTTCCTCTGCTATTTTAGTGAAAATGATAATCTGTTTATTTAGAGCTGATTAAATTCCAACTAAAATAGTGGGGGAGAGAGATATTTGATATACACATCGTGCATTTGCATTGTTTTACCTGTAAGTGTAATTTTAAGGTTTGTTACTTGTTTTCCTCTCTCATCTTTATATCTGCTTGCTCCTCTCTCTAAAGCCAATTGTGTGTTATTTTGAACGTGTTTTGGACACTTTGCTTAGTTGTACAAAATCTCGCCATCCACCAGTTTAATGGGAATGTTAATGGGAAACCTTTCCACAATCATCTGAAAAAAAGAACTAAATTCCAAGGAAATTAAATACTGTTACAGCAATGTTGTAGGTTCCTTCAAGTGAAGCCTGCCAACAACCTATGTTAGACAACAACTTTTCCCACTATTATATACCCAGCACTGGCTGGTATATCAATGCTCATCTGTAGAA
The DNA here is from genome assembly GCF_028641065.1 of Leucoraja erinaceus. NCBI lineage: Eukaryota > Metazoa > Chordata > Chondrichthyes > Rajiformes > Rajidae > Leucoraja > Leucoraja erinaceus. The sequence continues at coordinate 6,365,755 of NC_073387.1, forward strand.
AATACCACAGTGAAATGTACGACCCTTTCTTCAGAGAAATGCACTAGGATCCTGAAATGAAAAGCAAAACAATGCAACAGTGCGGCACTTACAATGGAAACAACAAATGTTGGCCATACTCAGCGAGGGAAGCAACATTGAAAAAGTCGCCTCTCCTTCGAGGAGGCGACTGAAAGTGGCTCCCTCCTTTCCCCCCTCATCAACCCCCACACAAGATACACCGAGAGACACTAAAACAAACAGTTGGACACACTAAAAAAAACAAAAAAAGTCAAAAGGAACAGGCTGCTGGCAGGGCAGCCATCTCACAGTGCCCCCCATGACCTAGTTCACAAGTTTACAGGTTTTAGGAGTAAAATTAGGCCATTCGGCCCATCGAGTCTACTTTGCCATTCAATCACGGCTGATCTTTGCCTCCTAATCCCATTTTCCTGCCTTCTCCCCATAACCCTTGTCACCTGTTCTAATCAAGAATTTGTCTGTCTCTGCCTTAAAAATATCCACTGGCTTGGCCTCCACAGCCCTCCACAGATTAACTACCATCTGACGGAAGATGTTCCTCCTCCCCTCCTTTCTAAAAGAGCGTCCTTTAATTCTGAGGCTATGACCTCTAGTCCTATACTCTCCCACCGGTGGAAACATCTTTTCCACATCCACTCTATCTATGCCTTTCATTATTTTGTAAGTTTCAATGAGGTCCCCCCTCAACCTTCTCAACTCCAGCGAGCCCCTGTGCTGTCAAATATTCATCAGATGCTAACGCACTCATTCCTGGAATCATCCTTGAAGTAGTTATTTACTTTCACCTCTTCCAATCTAGTGTACTCCATCCAATACTCATGATGTGGTCTCCTTCACAGTAGATAAATGGGTAAATATTTCCAAATCACCTCTGTTTAGACTGTAGGGATAATCCCAAGCATCCATGTGCCTGTCACTTCACCCATTCTGACAGCTTGTCTTTGACTTCCTACTTATCTTTGACTTATAATGATGTCCAATGATGACCAGCATAAGCTTCAGGAACAGAGTTACATCTCCGGTCAAGGACTCAATAGTGTCATAACCATAAAGTAGTCCCTTTAACCCTACTTGCCCACCCAGGCCAACTATGAAGTGGCTGCGCTGCCTTGGCAGCTGCGGCTCGCCTGCAGTCCGTCTGTTCTTTCTTTTTGTGTTGTTTTCTTGTCCTGTTTTAGCTTGTTAATTTGAGTTATTAGGTTGTGTATTTGTGTGTGGGGGGGGGGGACGCGTTTTAGTCTCTTCCTTCAGGGGATGTGACTTTTCTTGTTGTATCCCCCGCCTCCGTCTCCGTTTGCCCTGAGGCCTAATGGCGGAGCTGGCAGCCTCCAACTGCGACCCGACCTCGAGGCTCCGGAGGCAGAGCCAGCCAGGACTTACCAGTGCGAGGCTGGCTGACTTTGGGGCTGTGGCGGGTTCTGGCATTCCGGCGACGGCCCGACTTGGGGCTGACGCAGTGTTCCGACGTTCCAGTGGACCGACTCGGGGTTGTGGCGGCGTTCCGGCTGCGGCGACCCGACTTCGGGGGTTCGGCCGCGTACCCAGTTGACAACATCAGCGGGAGCTCGCAGGTCACATGTTGGTGACCTGTTTTTCCGGAGCTCTGTCCGCTGGACTGGAGGGCGGCAGCTTCGACCAACCCGGGCCGCGGAGATTGAACCGACCCGTTTGCGGAGCACGGTTGAGCCGCGGGACTTACCATCACCCGGTGGGGTCACAACATCGAAGGCCTGGATCGCCTCAGCGCAGAGGGAGAACAAGGAGGGACGAGACAAAGACAAAGTGAGGAGATGTCTGGTGAATTCACTGTGGTGGATTTGTGTTCATTGTGTGTTTTGTTATTTTATTATTTGTATGACTGCAAGGCAACAAAATATCTGAATGACAATAAAGTTTCCAAGATTCCAAGATATGTCCCATCTGCACTAGACCCACCTGTGTTTGGTCCCTGTCCCTCAAAGCCTTTCCTATTCATGTACCTGTCCAAATGTATTTTAAATGTTGTTATAGTAACTGCATCAACTACCTCCTCTGGCAACTCATTCCATATACCCACCACATCTTTTGTGAAGAAGATGGCCCTCAGGTTCCTATTAAATGTTTACCTCTCACATTAAACCTATGATATTTGGTTCTAGACTCCGCCACTCAGGGTAAAATGCTCAGTGGATTCACCATATCTATTCCCCACATCATCTTATACACCTCTGTAAGATCACCCCTCATCCTTCAGCAATCCAAGGAATATAGTCAACGCCAGCCCAACCTCTCCCTACATCTCAGCCCCTCAAGTCCAAGCAACATTCCCGTAAATCTTCTCTGCAGTCTTTCCAGCTTAAGAAAACCATTCCTATAGCAGGGTGAGCAGAATTGAACACAATACTCCAAATGTGGCCTCTCCGACATCTTGTACAACTGCAACATAACATAAAAACTTCTTTACTCAATACCCTGACTGATGAAGGCCTATGTACCGAAGGTCCACCTTATCTCCCTGTGAGACCACTTTCAATGAACTATCTCTCCTAGATCCCTCAGCTCTACAACATTCCCCAGAACCATGTCATTCACTGTGTAGGTCATGTCCTGGTTTGACTTCCCAAAATATAACACCACACACTTATCTGCAGTACACTCCATTAATCACTGATCAAGCCCCTTGCCCAACTGATTAAGATCCTGCTGTGATTTTTGATAACCTTCTTCACTCTCTCGGATACAACCACTCTCTAGAATAATAATATCATGAGAGGAATAGATCGGGTGGATGCACTTGCCGAGAGTGGATGAATCGAGGACCAGAGGACATGGGTTTAAGGTGAAGGGGAGAGGATTTAATAGAAATCTGAGGGGTAACCTTTTCACACAAAGTGTGGTGGGTGTATAGAACAAACTGCCAGGGGAGGTAGTTGAGGCAGGGACTATCGTAACGTTTAAGAAACAGTTAGACAGGTACATGAATCGGACAGGTTTGGAGGGATATGGACCAAACACAGGCATGTGGGACATGTTGGGTGGTATGGGCAAGTTGTGCCGAAGGGCCTGTTTTCACGCTGTATCACTCTTAGCCTCTCTGCCCCACTTTAGTGTCATCTCCAAACTTACTAATCATGCCTTCTACATTCTCATCCAAAGCATTGATATAGACCACAAATAGCAATGTGCCCATCGCTGAGGCACACCACTAGTCACAGGCCATCTGATAAACAACCTTCCACCATCACCCTCTGCTTTCTTCCATGAAGCCAATTCTCTACCCAGTCAACTGGCTCTGCCTGGATCTCATGCAATCTAACCTTCCAGAGCAGTCCATCATGTGGATCCTCATCGAATCCCTTGCTGAAGTCCATATAGAAATCCATGGTTTTGCCCTCATCAATCTTTTTGGCCATTTCTAGTAATTAACAGTTTCAGATAAAACTGCATCCCATTTATGTTGGAACTGGTAAGTTGTGATGTAAGGCCATCCACCTGTAACTGTATCTCCACTGATGTCCACATTCTGATGATTTCCAATTACGGCATTGTGTATCTCACAGTTCCAGCACTGTTCTCCTTTCTCTCCCTTTTACCTTAATTAATCTCTCTCCACTTACACATACCCAAGGTGTGATCAACAAGTATTCACCTCCCGCTCTCAGATGGCACCAACAGTATTTGTGTCACATAGACCACCTTGGTCTAAACTCCATCATAGGCATCCCCTTTGTCCTTTCATAGAAACATAGAAACATAGAAATTAGGTGCAGGAGTAGGCCATTCGGCCCTTCGAGCCTGCACCGCCATTTAATATGATCATGGCTGATCATCCAACTCAGTATCCCGTACCTGCCTTCTCTCCATACCCTCTGATCCCCGTGGCCACAAGGGCCACATCTAACTCCCTCTTAAATATAGCCAATGAACTCGCCTCAACTACCCTCTGTGGCAGAGAGTTCCAGAGATTCACCACTCTCTGTGTGAAAAAAGTTCTCCTAATCTCGGTTTTAAAGGATTTCCCCCTTATCCTTAAGCTGTGACCCATCCATCCCTCTTGCTCCCTGCAACCTTAATAACATTTTTTCCAACCTGATGAAAGGTCGTCAGCCTGAATACATTAACCCTGTTTCAATCTCCACAGGAGCTGATAACTTCCAGTACTTCCTGTTTATATTTATGCAATCACATGTTCAAATTTTCCACAATTCTCATCGATGAGATATGTGATGTTACAAATGAAAACCTCTAGTTGCGCGCCAGGTGCTGGATTGCTCTCTCCCTGGAGATCAAGGTCACCTCGACTCCCATCTTCCTCACCACAGGTTCGTTCCAAACGGCAACAGCTCTACCTCATCTCCCATCTGCTGCTCACCACAGCATCAATGAGGTAACCCTGATATTTCCACACAGAGATGATGTTCATCTATTTATACTTCAGTGATGTACAGGTGATATCTCGGCATGAATTTCCTATTCCTGCAGGCAGGTCTTGTGGCCCATAAACAACCCAGGTTTGCCATGGGAACCTATCATACATAGAAGAGGTTTCCACTCCCTCAGTACGCCGGTTGATATGGATCGTAAGGAGAACTCTCTCCTCATGGAAAATGCTATGTTTCTGGGACGATAGTATGACCCCTTCATCCTGAGGGAGTCTGCTGTGCCAGATATTCACAGTGAGACCCTTTTCAGACATTCAGGGGTCCCCTCATACCAGTGCTTTCTCGACAACCACAGCCCTCAAGACAGATACAAGAGCTTTGCGATTCTGGAATCGGAATGGAAAGTGTCAATCGTGTCCTCGAAATGCCTGACAAAGTTAATGGAGTATTTGAGCGTGCCTCAGCCAGAGTGGATGGGTGAAGCCAGTAGCTGCATTGTATTTTGATTTCCCAAAGGCGTTTGATGAGCAGCCTCGTGCAAGGTTAATTCACAAGACACAAGCTCATGGTATCGGGCAGAATCATAGAGTCATGCAGCGTGGAAACAGGCCCTTCAGCCCAACTCGCCCAAATCTAACAACATGTCCCAGCTATTCTAGTCCCACCTGCCTGCATTTGGCCCATATCCCTCCAAACCCTATCGATGTACCAGTCTAACTGTTTCTTAAACATTGGGATAGTCCCTGCCTCAACTACCTCCTCTGGCAGCTTGTTCCATGCACCCACCACCCTTTATGTGAAGAAGTTACTCCTCAGATTCCTATTAAATATTTTTCCCTTCACCTTAAACCTATTCCCTCTGGTCTTCGAGTCACCTGCTCTGGGCAAAGGTCTCTTTGCATCTATTCCTCTCATGATTTTATACACCTCTATAAGATCACTCCTCATCCTCCTGTGCTTCAAGAAATAGAGTCCCAGCCTCCTCAACCTCTCATAGACACAACATGTTGGAGTAGCTCTGCGAGACAGGCAGCACCGCTGGAAAGAAGGAATGGGTGACACTTCGGAATGAGACTCTTCTGCAGACTAAGAGTCGAGGGGGAAAAGAAAATGAGATATATAGACAAGGATGTAGAGAGATATAGAACATATGAATGAAAGATATGCAAAAAAGTAACGATGATACAGGAAACAGGCCATTGGCAGCCGTTTGCTAGGTGAGAACGAGAAGTTGGTGTGACTTGGGTGGGTGAGGGATGGAGAGAGAGGGAGGGAATGCAGGGCTTATTTGAGGTTAGTAAATTAATATTCATACACTGGGCTGTAAGCTGCCCAAGCGAAATATGAGATGCTGTTTTTTCCAATTTGCATAGACTCACTCTGACAATGGAGGTGTAATTATGGCTGAGATAGACTTCTTGCTTGCTGGGAAATCAAGGATTATGTGGAAAGAGTGAGAAGGAAAAGTTGAAGAATGTCACATTCACAAGAATACTACTGAAGATGCAATGATTCAATGATTCAATGAGAGTCGTGCATAAACAAGCATGATGGGCTGAAAGGCCTCTTCCTGCTTCTACTTCTTATGTTGTCTTAACCCAACACAATGAGTGAACATCAGATCCCAAGTCAACGGCTGCACCAGAACCCAGGATGGGAAATGAGAACCAAAGGCAACACAAGCAAGCAACCGATGCCAATGAGAGGGGATCTCATTGAAACATATAAGATTGTTAAGGGCTTTGACACGCTAGAGGCAGGAAACATGTTCCCGATGTTGAGGGAGTCCAGAATAAGGAGTAAGCCATTTAGAACGGAGACGAGGAAACACTTTTTCTCACAGAGAGTGGTGAGTCTGTGGAATTCTCTGCCTCAGAGGGCAGTGGAGGCAGGTTCTCTGAATGCATTCAAGAGAGAGCTAGATAGGGCTCTTAAAAATAGCCGAGTCAGGGGATATGGGGAGAAGGCAGGAACGGGGTACTGATTGGGGATGATCACATTGAATGGCGGCGCTGGCTTGAAGGGCTAAATTGCCTATTCCTGCACCTATTGTCTATAACATATGGAATGTGAGGATATCCTGATACAGTGAGAGAGCGTATATTCCAGTATAAGGAATGTGCAATAATCACCAGCAGAGGAAGCAAGCATCAGATCCCAGGTACGGGTTCTCGCATCAAATGGCAGCATATGATGTGCATGGGCAGGTGACAGCACAGCAAGTGGCCATCAGATCGCAGGTCGAGAGATGGACAGTGGATCCCGATGCAGCAAGTGAACAGCTTATCCCAAAATAAGGAGTGAATGAATGATATATCCCAGCAGGAGAAGTGAGGACCAGGGGAAGTGAGCACAAGAGCAGAGCAACAGAACTGAATACTAAGTGAAAATATCAAGTAAGAAACATGAGCATCAGATCCAACGGAAGGAGTGAGTGAGATATCCCAGGACCAGGCATATCTACAGGTGTCAGCGTAGATGAGCTTCAGATCTCAAGAAAAGAGCATCAGCATGGGATCCCAGCCTAGGGATTGATCGCAGCACTGATAACCATCAAGTTGGTTGGCATGAGCAAGTGATCCCAATATAAAAGAATGAGTCTCAGATCCCAGAGAGAGTGGTGGTTCTGAGCACATAGACAGAGTTATGGATTCACAGGAAGTGAATTACATTTCCCAGATCAGGAAGTGAATTCTCAATCCCAATCACAGGAAGTTACCATTTCCTGGAGGGAATTAATTTTTCCAGGTGAGGAAGCAAGTTACCAGTCGCTAAGAAGAATAATAGATGTGTACAGTCATGGACTTTGTCCATGGTGACTGTGACATCCCTCTGGTCTAATTTTATATACCCTCATTGAGATTATATCCCTCTACATCCTTCCTAACCAACGACTTCCCCAAAATGTATTTTATACATTGCAATAGTATCTGCCTCTACCATATCCTTCATCAGCTTGTTCCAGATATTCACCAACTTCCATGTGAAAAACCTATCCTCAGATCTCCTCTAAATGTCTCCCCTCTCACCTTAAACCCGTCACCTCTAGTTCTAGCCTTCACTGTCGCAAAAAAAAATTCTGACTATTTATCTTACCTGAGATATAATGCCCATTTGCTGGGCTGTGACTTGGCAATCATAATTTAAAAAACCTCCATAAAGTTATCCTTCAACCTAATTTTCAATGAGATTTATCCCAGTTTATGCAATCTTTCTTCATAACTGCAGCCCATCTGCCATGCTCTGCTCAACTTTCTTGGTTATCTATGAGGTATTATATCCTTAGATAACCTACTTTGCTATCCATAACTCCACCAATATTTGTGTCATCTGTAAACTTACTAATCAGTTCAAATGCATTCTCACCCAACAAAGGGTTCCAGCACCAATCCTGGTGGTACACCACTTGTTACAGACTTCAGATCACTAGAACATCCAACCACCTGTATCCTCAGTTTCCCATCACCAGGCCAATTTTGGATCCAAGTAGCATTAAGGTTATGGACCAGCCTTTTATGTGGAATTGTGGCAAAAACTTAACAGGTCCACATAAACCACATCTAGCGCAGTGCAAGTTTTCGTGGTTATCTTTTCAAACTCCATCAGAGATGTGAGAATTCTTGCTCCCAGCGCATGGAATGATGTATTGTCCCCAACAAGGGATTAAATTACAAATCCCTGCACAAAGAGTGAATTATTTTGCGGCATACGGAGAGATTTTCTGCCCTCAGCCGTTGTGAGTAAGTTACTCTTCCCAGGACAAGCAGTGAGTTACTGTTCCCAGCAGAGGTGATGAATCGAAGTCCCAGCACAGGGAGCATGTCACTGATGCAACACTGGACTTGAATTACAGTCACACGTACAGGGGTGGTTTAATTCCCAGCAGAGGGACTAAGTTACTTTTCTCGGGATGAGGAATGAAGGAACGTTTCTAGCAACGGGAATAAATTACTGTTCCCTGCAAAGGGAATGCCTGACCTGCTGAGCTCCTCCAGCACTTTGCTTTTAGCTCAAGATTCCAGCATCTGCAGTCTTGTATCTCTCACCATTTCACAGGGAATGAAATACTTTTTGTCAGCGCTGGATGAAATTCTGATTCCTGATGGAGAATGTCGATTCATTGTTGCCACAGGTAACTGTCAGTCCAATCCTAACCTGATTAGGGCTCTGTGTCAATTGACTGGATACAACTTTAGCTCACACACTGGGGATCATTTCATTACCATTTTTTAAGCAAGATCATCACTTTTAAAAACTTTAAAATTGGATCGATTAGTGTCTCCATTTTAATGCCCTATATGTGCAATTAATTGATTTAACCCATCTACTTCCAGAAGAAATTACTATAATTGTGAAAATGAGCTTCTACTTGCTGCTGGTTATTGGCCGACCAGATGGTTTCCAACATCAGGCACATGCTGAATAATGCCACTGGTCACCAATTAAGCAAGCCCAGTGTTACCAACACTGTTTAGAGTTCCAATATGCAATCTACAGCCATCAAGGAACTACCTCAGTGGTACAAACAGCATAGCACGCTACCTTTCTTGCTTTTTACAATTATTTGTGATGATACCACCGGGTGGCGCCACATGATGGCAGCCTCACCAACAGTCTGTCTGTCTTTTCGTCTTGTTTTTGTTATTTTTAGTGTGTTTTAAAAGTATGTGTTAATGTTCTCTGGTTTGTTTTATGTGGGAGGATCGGGTAAAATTGTTTTCAATTTCTTACCTTGCCGGAGATGTGATTGTTTTCCAGGTTGTATCTCCGGTCGCTCTGCAGCCTAACATCATGGAGCTGGCGGCTTTGCTCGGGACTGACTTGGAGCCCCACTGCGGGGACGTGGACTTACCATCGGAGCCTATCCATTGCCTGGGATCGACGCTCTAACCGTGGCCTGCGAATTTCACCATCGAGGAGCTCGCAGTCCCAGGTAGAGACCGATGTTGGGAAGCTCCAAACGACGCAGAAGGTTTTAACCAGCCCCGACCCGGGATCCAATCGCCCGGCGCAGTGGAACTGAGAAACCCCCCCCCAAGCAGGAGCTTGATCGCTCTGATGCGGAGACCCCGACGGCCGGCTGCAGGAGTCAAGATCATCCCGTCAACGGAAGGCTCAAGGCCCCCAATCGTAGGAGAACAAAGAAGGGTTGAACATTTTTTCGCCTTCCATCACAGTGGAGGAGTCACTGTGGTGGATGTTTATGTTAAAATGTATTTTGTGTGTTTTGTTGCTTTTTATTGGTATGACTGTATGGCAAATCAAATTCCTCATATGTTGCAAAACATACTTGGCTAATAAAACAGGATTATGATTATGATACATACCACAACCAGAGAGCAATGCTGAACTACTATCTACCTCTGTGATGACCCTTGGACTATCCTTGATCGGACTTTGCTGGCGTTACCTTGCATTAAACGTCATTCCCTTATCATGTATCTATATACTATAAATGACTGAATGTAACCATGTATTGTCTTTCCGCTGACTGGTTAGCACGCAACGAAAGCTTTTCACCGTACCTCGCTACACGTGACAATAAACTGAACTAAACCAAACTAAACTGAGGGACTTGACCGGGAAACTTTGAAAATTATAGAAAATTATAGAAAGCTATTACGACACTTTCAGAAATCCACAGAGTGCTCCATATCTAACGTCTTCATGGCAATGCAGCAGCACAGGTGGCAATGAGCAGATCTACTGTCATTCAAACCAAAGATATGTCAGAGATTATAAGGAAACATTGACAGTAAACATACCTGGAAGATTGGGAATCATGCGTTCTCTTGGGATCTCTTGAGATGGTTTTGTGGCCCTGGGCTTACACTAGCTGTTTGGTGCAGAATAGTCTCCTCAACACCCGTCACGTCTTGCATTCCCAAGGATCCCCTCCCTTGTGCAGGTGACCCCCTGCCTATTATTTGCTGATTTTGCCTGAACGAAGAAAAGGAAGGACATTGAGTAAAACACAAAGTGCTGGAGCAATTCAGAATGTCAGGCAGCATCTGTGGTGGGAATGGGCAGATGATGTTCCAGGTTGAAAGCCTTGATGGAGTAGTAATAAGCTGAATAAGCAAGGTGGGAGTGGGGGAAAGCCTAGCAAGTGCCTCTGCTGAGAACGGTTTGTTCAGAATTGGAGAGGGTGGGGTCAGGGGGGGGGTGAACACCTGACAGGCGATGAGGCTGGGGTCAGACACAGGATCTAAGGAGGGCAAAAGAGGAGTTCCATGGAATGAGGAGGAAGGCCCAGAGGATGGAGGGGTGTGCAGGGTTGTGTAGCAATGGGGAGGAGATGAAGTGGAGTGTTTGGTATCGGAGGAAGGCAGGAGGACCCAGAGGTGTAACGGGTCCTGGCTTGGAGGCAGCTGGGCAGCAGTGGGACCAAGGAAGTTCAATGGCCCCTGCCTGTGGGGGAGAGGGAAAACAGCTTGAGCTGGCAGCATCAATGACACTGGCCTGGACGCAGCTGGGGCAGCTATCAAATCCAGCATAGTTGGTAACCCCAGTTTACAGGCGGGCAAGAAGGAAGTGGAACAGCACCGTCAGTGGTCCTGGCCTGGGGGCAGCCAGGGAAGGCAGCAAAGTATTGGGGAACTATAAGTTTGGAGGATGTGGGGGGGTGATCACTAGAAGAGATGAGATTTGTGCCAGTTTAGGAGATATTGGCCTGGTGTTCACCAATGGTGTTGGTCAAGGGATGAGGAAGTGTCCGAGAGCTAACGCCCTGGCCTCGGCACACAGAAACACTCGTTCATTGCTGCCCCCTGGTAGTCTGGAGACTTGTGTTGATGATGCTGTGGATTGAACGTCAGTGGCAAGGAGAGGGCATGATTAGTGCAGCAGAAGGTGGCTTTTCTGCGGATTGTGAATTAAGCAAATGTTTTGTGAATGACAGTGTGTGCCTTTGTATGCGAGGGACAGAGAGTGTCAGCAGCAGGAACAACATTCCTATTGATCTAGATCTCACTTTGGTATATTTAGACAGGTCACAGGATTTCTTCTGGCTTTGCTTAATAGTTTGGCCATTCTTATTCCTGGCCGACACTATCCCTGTCACCTACTGCCAGGTTATTCCAATAGTCGGAAGACTCAGAGTGCTGGAGTAGTTCTTGGTGTCAGGCAGCATCTCAGGAGAACATGGATAGGTGACTGTTTCCAACAGTCACCATGTACTTAGCCCCACCCCCCTGCCAAGCAGGACACCCCTCACTGCCTATATATCCTGCACCACAACTTCAAACCCACTTAGAATGAATCTAGGAGTTGCCTCCCTCATGCATAAAGCTTCCGTCTCAACCCATGGCAGTCACAGTGTGTGATGCTGCTATCTGGCTGCCAAGGGGACTGACACCTTTAAAAGGGACAGTACAATGCCCCAACTGGTAGACCTGCTTCATCATAACTCCAGCAACCCAGAACCTGTTCTCAAACGCTCTCATCTGCAAAGTTTACGAAAGAGCTGCAGATGCTGGAAAGATCGCAGGTAGATAAAATGCTGGAGAAACTCAGCAGGTGAGGCAGCATCTATAGAGCGAAGGAATTGGTGACGTTTCGGGTTGAGACCCTTCTTCAGACTGATGTGGGGGTTGGGGGAGGAAGAAGTAAGGAAGAGGTGGAGACAGTGGGCTGTGAGAGAGCTGGGAAAGGTAGGGGAAGAAGCGAGAAAGCACGGACTTCCTGAAATTCGAGAAGTCAATGCTCATACCGCTGGGGTGTAAACAACTCAAGCTCCTCCAATATGCGGTGGGACTCACTCTGGCCATGGAGGAGGCCCAGGACAGAAAGTTCTGATTTGGAATGGGAGGGGAACCCCGTTCCTTAAAGAATGAGAACATCTCCGATGTCCTGGTTTGGAACACCTCCTTCTGGGTGCAGATGCGGCATAGACGGAGGAATTGGGAGTGGGGGATAGAGCCCTTATAGGATGCAGGGTGGGAAGAAGTGTAGTCCAGATAGCAGTGGCAGTTAGTGGGTTTATAGTAGATGTCAGTCAGCATCGGAGATGTTCTCATTCTTTATGGAACGGGGGTTCCCCTCTTAGACTATAGATGAGGCTCTCACCAGGGTCTCCTCTATATCCCGTAGCTCCGCTCTCACTCCCCATCCCCCCACTCGTAAAAAGGACAGAGTCCCCCTTGTCCTCACCTTCCACCTTACCAGCCATTATGTACATTGGATAATCTTCCGACATTTTCGCCACCTCCAACGGGATCCCACCACTGGCCACATATTCCCATCTCCTCCCCTTTTCGGCTTTCCGCAGAGACCGCTTCCTCTGTAACTCCTTGGTCAATTTGTCCCTTCCCACCCAAACCACCCCCTCCATTGGAACTTTCCCTTGCAACCGCAGGAAATGCTACTCTTGTTGCTTTACCTCCCCCCCTCGACTCCATCCAAGAACCAAAGCCGTCTTTCCAGGTGAAGCAGAGGTTCTCCTGCACCTCCTCCAACCTCATCTATTGCATCCGCTGTTTGAGGTGTCAACTGCTCTATATCGATGAGACCAAGAGCAGGCTTGTCAATCGCTTCACCCAACACTTCTGCTCAGTTTGCATTAACCAACCTGATCTCCTGGCGGCTCAGAACTTCAACTCCCCCTCCCATTCCGAATCCGACCTTTCGGTCCTGGGCCTCCTCCATGACCAGAGTGACTCCCACCACAAATTGGAGGAGCAGCACCTCATATTTCGCTTGGGTAGTTTACACCCCAGCGGTATGAACAATGACTTCTCCAATTTCAGGTAGTCCTTTCTTTGTCCCGCCTTCCCCTCCCCTTCCCAGCTCTCCTACAGCCTACTGTCTCCGCCTCTTCCTTTCTTCTTCCCGCCCCCCCAACCCCCACATCAGTCTGAAGAAGGGTCTCGACCTAACACATGACCTATTCCTTTGCTCCTTAGATGCTGCCTCAATCGCTGAGTTTCTCCAACATTTTTGTCTATCTTCTGTAAAGTTTGCTCGATTTCCCTGCGACCACATGGCTTCCTTCAGACACTCAGGTTTCCTCACATATCCAAAAGATCTCCAGGTCTGTAAGTTAATTAACCACTGTAAATGTTTCCTCATGTGCAAGTTGAGAGGTGAAAGAGTTAAAAGGGACTTGTTTTTTTACAGAGGATGTGAGCATATGGAACATGCTACCAGAGGAATTGGTGAAGGCGGGTACAATTACAACGTTTAAAAGATTCTTGGACAGGTAAATTGATGGGAAAGGTTTGAAGGCATATGGGCTGGAGTAGGACAAGTAGGACTAGCTCAGTCTGGCAACTTGAGCAGTACGGTGGCGCAGCGGTAGAGTTGCTGCCAGACAGCGATTGCAGCACCGGAGACCCCGGGTTCAATCCAGACTACGGATGCTGTCTGTATGGAGTTTGTACGTCCACCCCCTGACCTGCGTGGGTTTTCTCCGAGATCTTCAGTTTCCTCCCACAGGTATGTAGGTTAATTGGCCTGGTAAATGTAAAAATTGTCCCTAGTGTGTGTCAGATAGTATTAATGAGCAGGTGGTCGCTGGTCAGCACGGACCCAGTGGGCCGAAGGGCCTGTTTCTGTGCAGTATCTCTGAAGTAAACTTATGCACATGCAGTATATGAGTTGGGCAGAAGGACCTGTTTCCCTGCTTGATAATTCTATGACTCCAAAGAAGTGGTGGATTCTGGAATGGAGATGGGGGAGTGGGTGGTTGATGTGAATGTAGTGAGAATAAAATTGTGTAAATTGTTTTTTGATGGTCAATGCTAATTCAATGGGCTGAAGGGCCTTTGTCTATGTTCTGTGCCTCTATGATTCTACCTTTATTACACTGCTGCACTGCAAAGTGTGGGAATTACACCAGAAGTGACCTCCTTTCTACAACCAAGATGATCTGTTAAACATATGTTTCTGGCTGTGAACTGCCTAATGCAAGTTTACGCGATATTTTCATGATTGTTTGCAGGGACCTGAATGGGTGTCAACATGAAACACATTGACAGTTCAGTACACCCAAAACTGGCCTCAAATCTATCTTCTAGATCTCTGTGCTTCCTGACGTAAAAAAAATCTGCTCCTCATGTGATCTTTGCTCGGTCTAGCAATTAAAGATAAGTTTCCACCATTTACGCCAGGTCACACTTCACATGTAATCTCGATGTCCCTCCTCAAAAGGGTTTCAGCTTTGCAGAACTCCAAACATTTATGAATAAATGAGTTACACTTGGAATCAGTTCTCCCAAGTCCCAATGCGTGCTTGCAGGCAAATGCAGAAAATTAAAAAATAAATAAACGAGTCACAATGACCTGTATAATTACATAAATGTTGTGTACAACATGGTTGAATGTCAAGGGTTTTTCTCTCCCTTTTAGTGTTGGCGCTCTGGTTGCCGTCTCAGTCTTGACCTAGATCGTAACACACGGAATGTGTGTTCTTTTATAGTCCTGATTCTGTGTGACAGGTGAGCAATCAGGACAGAGGTTTTAATGTTTGGCCTGAAGGCACAATCCAATTTTCAACTGTTTCAAATCCACTGTGTCAGAGTTTATTTGCACAGGATAAGTAATATCATTTGCAATCAAGCTGTGCTGAGAGTGGAGCAGTCTGCCCCCTGGTGCTGTGTTTGCAAAATACAAAACAAAGGGAGATCAATGTGAGAGGAAGGTTGGCGTATCTGGACTCACATACTTAGGGCCAGGTCGAAGAACGGAGAAGTTCTTGGATCTGTGTAGGGTCTCCACTTCTCCTTGCAGTAAGTGCTTGCATCTGTGTGGTATTGTTAGGACTGGAGAAATGTTCTCACAACAGCACCCTGGAAGAAAATTTGACAAAGAAGTGCACTGAGGCACTGGGGCAGGAGCCAAATGTTCAGTCGAATTGTTTGGTATTAAGCAGCACAGCAAGGGATGAATACGAGGTAGAGATGGTGAAGGGTTTGGGAAGGGAATTTCTGAGTTTGTGGCCAAGGCAGCAGATGATGTGGTCAAGTCAAGTCAAGTCAAGGTTATTTGTGACATACACATACAAGGTGTGCAGTGTGCAGTGTGCAAGATGTGCAGTGAAATGAAAGTGGCAATGCCTGCGATGAGATGTATTTGTTTTTCCCTGCTTGCAAGAGGACGGTAGCACTTTTTTGTGTAGGAAGGAACTGCGGATGCTGGTTTAAACCGGAGATAGACACAAAAAGCTGGTGTAACTCAGCGGGTCAGGCAGCATCTCTGGAGAAAATGAATAGGTGATGTTTCAGGTTGAGACCCTTCTGAAGACGGGTCTCGACCAAAAT
Organism: Leucoraja erinaceus; assembly: GCF_028641065.1. Classification (NCBI taxonomy): domain Eukaryota; kingdom Metazoa; phylum Chordata; class Chondrichthyes; order Rajiformes; family Rajidae; genus Leucoraja; species Leucoraja erinaceus. The sequence continues at coordinate 6,381,395 of NC_073387.1, forward strand.
CATCACCTATTGCGTACAGTTTTGGTCTCCAAATCTGAGGAAGGACATTATTGCCATAGAGGGAGTGCAGAGACGGTTCACCAGACTGATTCCTGGGATGTCAGGACTGACTTATGAAGAAAGACTGGATAGACTTGGTTTATAAACTCTGAGAATTTAGAAGATTGAGAGGGGATCTTATAGAAACTTACAAAATTCTTAAGGGGTTGGACAGGCTAGATGCAGGAAGATTGTTCCCGATGTTAGGGAAGTCCAGGACAAGGGGTCACAGCTTAAGGATAAGGGGGAAATCCTTTAAAACCGAGATGAGAAGAACTTTTTTCACACTAGAGAGCCATCAAGGTGGTGAATCTCTGGAACTCTCTGCCACAGAGGGTAGTTGAGGCGAGTTCATTGGCTATATTTAAGAGGGAGTTAGATGTGGCCCTTGTGGCTAAGGGGATCAGGGGGTATGGAGAGAAGGCAGGTACGGGATACTGAGTTGGACGATCAGCCATGATCATATTGAATGGCGGTGCAGGCTCGAAGGGCCGAATGGCTTCCTCCTGCACCTAATTTCTATGTTTCTATGTTTCTATCTATTCCTTTTCTCCAGAGATGCTGTCTGACCCACTGAATTATTCCAACTTTTTGTGTTTACTTCTTTGTTCTTTCCAAATTCAAAATGTGACACTTCATCCACCCAGCGTTTCGATGTGTAGGAATCAAACGTCACTGATCTAACCCATACCTTTTCTGGTCTACAAACCAATGAGAAATGTACCTTTATTAAACTTTCCTTCTTCCTATATCTTCAAGCTTGGCATCACCTAGTCATGATTTGATGATTGATCTGCCCTCCTAGTTTGTTCATCTTTCTTAATGATGCTTAAACAAAAACAGATGAAATAGAATCTCATGACCACCACAGCCCAGAGAGACAATAGAACATAGCAATCACATTAAACAACCTTCCCTCACATTAAAATACTCATTGACATGGACATAAATAAATTCTCATCTTTTGAAGAAAATTCTTACCACTGGAATCTGTGTCATTCATTTTGTCTAAAGTGTTGTTATGTCACATTATTCCAAGTAGGCAGTAGTAAGTAGTCTGGAATAAAACACAACGTTGTGGAGGAACTCAACGGGTCAGGCAGCATCTGTAGAAGGAATGGATAGACTGAAGAAGGGTCCTGATACGAAACGTTGTCTATCCATTCTGTCCACGGATGCTGCCTGACCCGCTGATATCCTCCAGCACTTTGTGTTTTGCTCAAGATTGCAGCATCTGCAGTTCCTTGTGTCTCTATGTAATCTGGAGATATCCATATGTCCTGGTGGGATGGGGGAAAGTCCTATGGTCTCTCCTCGACTGCATAGGTAGAGTGAAAAGTCATACGTCATAGAAATGTTAATGTCCACATGATTGGCAACTGAGGAATTTCAACAAACAACTTGTAAAATAGACTGAGAGGAGGTTGAGGAAAAGAATGTAGACTCTGTTGGTTGGAATAGATTAGCTGCGGCTGTTTGAAGCTGTACTTAATGCCCCTGTCCCACTTTGGAAACCTGAACGGAAACCTCTGGAGACTTTGCGCCCCACCCAATGTTTCCGTGCGGTTCCCGGAGGTTGCAGGTGGTTGCCAGAGGTTGCAGGTAGCGGAAGCAGGTAGGGAGACTGACAAAAACCTCCGGGAACTGCACGGAAACCTTGGGTGGGGTGCAAAGTCTCCGGAGGTTTCCGTTCAGGTTTCCTAAGTGGGACAGGGGCATAAGTTGTTCTGAGCTACATGTGATAAAATGCAATTTCCGATACATATTGCTCAATTGATTGATTCTGGTGCTTAATTCTTCATACAAACCCTACCTTCCCTTCTTCTAAATCAGGGTCTGTTGACCCTGCTTTTCTTTTCTCCCTCAGGTATCAACCAGGATTACCCCCTCTAACACTCACTTTGGTGACTCCATTTGATGGTAAGTTCCAAGTTCTAACCAACCAATTACTCCAGAATTCTAATGGCACCTTCTGCTAATGGTGCCTAGGTTTATTAAATCCCCAAACTTTTAAGTGATTCAATCAGATTGTCTCTCAATTCTTTCTTTTGTAGGGGAAGGAGACCTAGACTGGTGAGTCCATTTAAGACTGAGGTGAGAAAAAACGTTTTCACCCAGGGAGTTGTGAATTTGTGGAATTCCCTGCCACAGAGGGCAGTGGAGGCCAAATCACTGGATGGATTTAAGAGAGAGTTAGATAGAGCTCTAGGGGCTAGTGGAATCAAGGGATATGGGGAGATGGCAGGCACGGTTATTGATTGGGAATGATCAGCCATGATCGCAATGAATGGCGGTGCTGGCTCGAAGGGCCGAATGGCCTCCTCCTGCACCTATATGCTATGGTTCTATGTTTCTATGTTTCTAATATTTAGTGGCGATCCAAATGGCAACATTCACCTTGGTCACGCTCAAAGAGGAAGCACGTTAATGAGGAATCTCGCCACAAGTACTCATCTAACACAAATATAAGAAGATTGACAATCAATTTAATAACCTTTTAAAATATATTTTAATTACTTGTGTAATTTATTTCCCTTGTGGTAAACACAAATGGCATCAGTGAGACCATCAGCTGAATCAGTCTGAAGAAGGATCCAGACTCAGAAACGTCAGCTATCCATTTTCTCCAGAGATGCTGAATGTATTGTCTTTCTGCTGACTGATTAGAATGCAACAAAAACCTTTCACTGTACCTCGGTACACGTGACAATAAATAAACTAAACTGACCCACTGAGTCTACGATCCAGCATTTTGTGTTTAGCTTTAAGGACTCATTGAGTTTAAGGGAGAACGGAAACTGAATTAACCAAAGCAGCTGAAATAGCAAAAAAAATCTCAGAAGACCCCAAGTCGGTGGTGGAATGAGCAGATGTTAACTTCTCTCCTTCACATTGTCAGGTTCAATAATTCATCCAAGCCACTCTCTTGCTGATGGCATCAGCACTCAATGTTGAAACAATAACATTCAAGGAAAGAAAGAGAGAAAAAATAAACAGGAGAATGTTAAAGTTAATTGTTGCTTTTCCAATGTGGTTCAGATGGCCCCTTTCCCTCCTGAACTCATTAATGTTGCAATTTAATCCCGGGTTTTTTTAACAATTACACGGCAGAATGCCTGTTCTGAAGTAACAAATACCAACCAGCCCAATTGCATTAATGTGTCAGAAGTTGAATCAATGTTGAATTACTCTTACAAAATGGATGTTTGCACCTAGATTTTTCTCTCGTCTCCAAAAGAGGAAAGACCAGCTCTTGCTAACGTACAGTGTCGGAAGGAACTGCAGATGCTGGTTTAAGCCGAAGATAGACACAAAATGCTGGAGTAACTCAGCGCAACAGGCAGCATCTCTGGAGAGAAGGAATGGGTGACGTTTCGGGTCAGTCTGAAGAAGAGCCTTGACCTTCACTCCTTCTCTCCAGTGATGCTTTGTACTCCGATAACATTCTGGTGGAAAAACAGGCTACTGCCTATAGGTGGAAGCTCCTGGCGGAAGGACGGCACAGTGGCACAGCAGTAGAGTTGCTGCCTTACAGTGCTTGCTGCGTTAGAGACCCGTGTTCGATACCGACTACGGGTGCTGTCTGTACGGAGTTTGTACGTTCTCCCCATGACCACGTAGGTTTTCTCCAAAATCTTCGGTTTCCTCTCACACTCCAAATACATACAGGTTTTGGCTTGGCATCAATGTAAAATTGTCCCTAATGTCTGTTAATGTGAGGGAATCGCTGGTCAGTGTGGATTCAGTGGGCTGAAGGACCCGTTTCCACACTGTATTTTTAAACTAAACTAAGCCTTGTGCACATCCCATTGTCTTCATGGTGAAGGTAAAACTGAATATTTGCAAATGGTCCAAGTACTAACCATCTGGGTCTGTTTCTAACAGTCCCACTGTCAGAAATCACAATGTTTGCCCAATTTTTGCTTTCAATTTAAGCTTAAAGGGCCTGTCCCGCTTTCGAATTCTCCTGAGTCTTCAAACTCGCAGAATGTTCGTAACGAGTCCGTAGGAAGCAGTAGGAGTCCGCGGATATGTTGTAGCGGCTCGTTATGATATACACATATGTGTATATGTGTATATGTCCACTAGTAACCTTAAGCTGTTAGCATAACACACATATATATATATATATATACATATACATACACATATATCCACACACACACTATTATGTATATGTTTACAAATATATATAGATATATACACACACACACACACAATAACATTTGTGTGTGTGTGTATATATATATATATATATATATACTAGACTAAGTGGGACCCGTTGTGTCCCAGCATCACACGGGAGGGCTGGTCACCAACGCAATATTCCACCTCTCATCCAATTCCAATACTGCTCGCCAGTGGGGGGGGGGGGGGGGGGGGCTGTCTGTTGCGCTAGTATGGGTGTTGCGGGCCGAAGGTACTGGTTTCCAGAGGGCTAGTATAGACATTGTGGGCCGTATGGATGCTTGGGCAGGCATCCAATTGCTGCAACGATTTTAAAAGCTAAGCCAAGGCAAACAATTGGGCTGCAGCCACCCGACAACCAAAATTCATTTTGTGAACACAAACTTGTCAAAAAGGCGAGGCAAACAATTGGGCTGCAGACACCCGACAACCAAAATTCATTTTGTGAACACAAACTTTTTAAAAAGAGCTGCAGCCACTTTACAGCCGCATCGAGGGGACTCACCGTGGAGTAGACGTGCGTTCAGTGTTATTCGCAGCTCAGAGAGCCGTGACCCTCTCGCTTCCTGGGTCTGTCAGAGACTGAGTGAGGCATGACACTTCCTGGTTTTATAGTCCCTCCCCCTGCCGCCAGCGGGGGCAGCAGTGAGAATGGGGAATTTTATCAAAACATTAATATCTCTCTCATTTTTCATCGATGGAAAAAAGTCCTCCGCACTCATATGGCGGAGGCGGGCTCTGAGCGAGGTGGCCAAAAATGATGGCCGTCGGTGGTGGCGTTCTCTTGGAAATCACAGCACAGTCAGCCAAAAGCGGTCAAGATCAGAGATTGAGTAATATAGATATATGTGTGTGTGTGTGTGTGTGTGTGTGTGTGTGTGTGTGTGTGTGTGTGTGTGTGTGTGTGTGTGTGTGTGTGTGTGTGTGTGTGTGTGTGTGTGTGTGTGTGTGTGTGTGTGTGTGTGTGTGTGTGTGTGTGTGTGTGTGTGTGTGTGTGTGTATGTTCTTTTTAGAATTACAAGAGCAAAGAAGCTATGCTAACAGCTTAAGGTTACTAGTTAAGCCCCCTGTGTTTCGTTCTGGACACCTGATATCAGACAAGGAGCAGTGCAGATTTACCAGAATGATAATATAATGATAAGTGCAGTGATGTCCACATTTGAGAAGCCGGGAGTATTCTCTTTATAGAAATTTGCAATAATTATGGTGACTTTCAATGAATAATGAGAAACTGATTTTGGTGACAGGGAGATCACTAGACACAGATTTAAGATAATTGATAAAATATGCCATGGGGAAATTGGAAGATGCTCCTTTACACAGCAAAATATAATGAACTTCATTAACGCACATTAGGGCAGTGCCCTTGCTTCAAAGGTAACAACATGATCTAAGAGCTTTCTTCTTTTGTTGCCTGGGAGGATGGTGAGGCAGGTTCAACATTAACTTTCAAGTGGTATTAGATATACACTTGAAAAGCAAGTTACAGTGTAACAGGGACTAATTAGATTATTTTATTTGAAAACTCTGCAGAATTGTGCCTATTGGGGTCTCTCATAGTCCCAGATCTTCCCAAGCTGCGGAATTTACCACATTAAAACATTGAGCTGATGTCAGAGAGAACAGATTGTTATTGTGTACATTTGGCTACAACCTCTGGTAAAAGTGATCAACTTCAACACTGGAGGCAAAAATTAGGCTCATACAGGCAGAAGCCAAGACGAATAATCAACGGACAGTTTTCCCAATGGCACCCGTTGGCCCTTGCAAGCTGGCAATCCTCTCCCGTCACACACCCAGAGCATTCACCATCATTTATCCGCACTATGACTGTCTTTTCATCTGACATGTTAAAGTACTTCACACAGTTTTGGGCCACCAATTATTCCCAAGTGAACAATCTGTGGCAGTTGTTTTGCCGTGGAGACGTCCCAGAACCAATAACTTGAGTAAACCAATGTTTACATAGTGCTGATGGAAAAGTGAATATTGGCCAGGCACCAGGTAATTGCTGGATTTCCACCAGCAGTGACGTGGCATTCTTAACATCTTTAGGAACCACTAGAATAAACAGTTTGCGGACTAATTTAATGTGTCTTCATAAAGACAATAGAGAACTCCAAATTGCAGCCTCTTCACGGACACATTGGGGTGACTGGGGTGACATAGAGTCTGTATCTGTACTTCCTGACTCAGGTGTGACGGCTACGTCTGTGCCAAGGTGACAGCCTTGCTAATGAAATCAGACTTCCCATTAACAGTTGCAGAGCCATATAAACATATAGTCTCACTGAACAACCGCACGTTCTTCTGTCGGGAATAAATGGAAGTACATTTGGTCCAAATGGTCTTCCGCAGACAACTTGTCCACGGTATTATGTTTTTCTGGAGACCTGCCCAGAACAAAGTATTAAACCAAAACATATAAACAAAATTAACATGGGGCCTCCAAAGACTCGGCTGGGGAAAGGACCCTCTGGTGCAAAAGCCAGAAAAAAAAGTGAATTGTGTTTCCTACTGCTCCTCACAAAGCTCAAGATACCAAAATGACTACTATTACAAAGGGGCATTCGGTGAGCTTACTGCACCCGGAGAGATGCCACAAACACTGAAGGTGCTGGCACGAATAGGCAGCTAAACGGGTTTTGATTGAAAAAGGAACGAGGACCATAGAAGTCGTTGTTAATTGTCATGGGTTATTTAGTGTTTAACTGAATGAATGGATAGTAAGGTCACAGTGTGAATTCTGTGGAGAGTTCCTTCCTTATGCCCAAATATTCATGGACTAGCCTACCATGCCTTGTTCTAGTGAACCCTCTGGAAAAGATAAGCCTGTGGAAACTTGTGAAAAGTATTGGGTTTATCCATGTTATCCATCTACACCTACACTGTCCTTTTCGGAGGGACTCTCCTCCATTTCTTCCACTTCCATCGGATCTACTGTAGCCAACCCATCCCCAGCAATGATTGATTTCCTTGCCCCGCAAAATTAACCCTGTTTCTGAAAGATGTACCCTCCATCCTGTTGCCATTCTTATCTAATGCTCAAGTGCACCTTCTAAATGCTCAATGGTGCATTTCGTCGAACAATCCTTGTTCGAGACGTACCGTGGCCCTATCCCCGAACTCTACCTCCGCTACATCGACGACTGTATTGGTGCTACCTCCTACCTCCTGCACCCACACACAACTCACTGACTTCATCCATTTCACCACTAACTTCCATCCGGCACTCAAATACACCTGGACCATTTCCGACATTTCCCTACCATTTCTTGACCTCACTATCTCCATCGCAGGTGATAGACTACTGACCGACATTCACTATAAACACACTGACACCCAACGCTATCTGGACTACCCTTTTTCCCACCCTGCTTCCTGTAAGGACTCTACATCCCCTACTTCCAATTCCTCCACCTACGGCGCATCTGCACCCAGGATGAAGTGTTCCACACCAGGGCATCGGAGATGTCCTCATTCTTCAGGGAACGGGGGTTCCCCTCTTCTACTATAGATGAGGCTCTCACCAGGGTCTATTCTATACACAGTAACTCTGCTCCTACTCCTCATCCCCCCACTCGTAACAAGGGCAGAGTCCCCGTTGTCCTCACCTTCCACCCTACCAGCCGTCACATACAACAAATAATACTCCGACATTTTTGCCACCTCCAACGTGATCCCACATCTTCCCATTTTCTCCCCTGTCTGCTTTCCGCAGAGGCCGCTCCCTCCGTAACTCCCTGGTGAATTTGTCCCTTCCCACCCAAAACCACCCCCTTTCCAGGCACTTTCCCTTGCAACCGCAGGAAATGCTACACTTGTCGCTTTACCTACCCCCTTGACTCCATTCAAGGACCCAAACAGTCTTTCCAGGTGCGGCAGAGGTTCACCTGCACCTCCTCCACCCTCATCTATTGCATCCGCTGCTCTAGATGTCAGCTGCTCTACATCGGTGAGACCAAGCGTAGGCTTGGCGATCACTTCGCCCAACACCTCCGCTCGGTTCGCACGAACCAACCTGATCTCCTGGTGGCTCAGCACTTCAACTCCCCCTCCCATTCTGAATCCGACATTTCTGTCCTGGGCTTCCTCCATGGCCAGAGTGAGGACCACCGTAAATTGGAGGAGCAGCACCTCATATTTCGCTTGGGCAGTCTGCACCCCAGCGGTATGAACATTGACCTCCAATTTCAGGTAATCCCCCCCCCCCCCCCCCCCCACCTTCACATCAGTCTGAAGAAGGAAGAAGGTCTCGACCTGATACGTTGTCTATTTCCTTCGCTCCATAGATACCGCCTCACCCACTGTGTTTCTCCAGCATTTTTGTTTACCTTCGATTTTCCAGCATCTGCAGTTCCTTCTTAAACATCTAAATGCAGGCGGACAACATGTCAGCAAGTATGGTGATGACACCCAACATGGTGACCACCACTTTCAACCACTCCATGATCTTATTGGTGTCCAAATTACCTGCCAGCCACCTAATCACACATAAATAACAATTTCCTCCAGTTCCCTCCTGCATCAAGTCTGCTCCTTTGACATCCATTCAATTGATCTCTTAACTCAAAGCTTCCGCTCAGACAAACTGACTACTGCCTCTGAACTGAGTGTCAAATCGATATGTGTAGCAAAGAACTGCAGATGCTGGTTTAAATCGAAGGAAGACACAAAATGCTGGAGTAACTCAGCGGGTCAGGCAGCATCTCTGGAGAGGAATGGGTGACATCTCGGGCATTTTGTATCTACCTGTTAAATCGATATCCCCTTCATCACCCTTATAACACCACCTACAGTGCCCCTGCCTCACCCCTTTTGTGCTGGACCACCCTCCACACTTTCTCACCTCCGGTCTCCACAAAGCCAGCTTCACACCCACTGTAACCAAAACGACTGCATGCAACCCATTTGACATCAATCATCACCCGTCTCCTTGCAGTTTCAGTCCCCCCCATGTGTGTAACACGCTCCAGAACAACAAACGCCCGGAACACCCATGTTCTTTTGGCTTATATCTTTTGTGCGTTCCTTCCTGACTTGCCTCCACCATTACAGACCACACCTCCAGCTGTTGAGACTCCGAAACTCCCTCCTTCCATCCATTCCACTTTACACTCTCCCTATAAAGGTACAGAAGTGTGAAACCGCACATCTCCAGATTCAGGGACAGTTTCTTCCCAGTTGTTATCAGGCAACTGAATCATCCTATCACAACCAGAGAACAGTGCTGAACTATGATCTACCTCATTGGTGACCCTCGGACTATCCTTGATCGGACTTTGCTGGCTTTACCTTGCACTAAACTTCATTCCCTTATCGTGTATCTATACACTGTAAATGGCGCAATTGTGATCATGTATTGTCTTTCCGCTGACTGGATCGCACGCAACAAAAGCTTTTCACCATACCCCGGTACACGTGACAATAAAATAAACAAAAAAACACAACTAAAACTAAAAAATTAAAACTAAAATGTAATCTCAATCTTTTTGGCCAATTGTTAGCTCCCCTTTTGGCTCAATGGCGTATATTTCCCTAGTTTAGTTTAGTTTAGAGATACAGCATGGAAACAGGCCCATCAGTCCACCGAGTCAGCGCCGACCAGCGATCCCCGCACACTAGCACTATCCTAGACACACTAGAGACAATTTTACATTCATACCAAGCCAATTAGCCTACAAACGTGTAAGTCATTGGAGTGTGGGAGGAAACCAAAGATCATGGAGTAAACCCATGCAGGTCACGGGGAGAACGTACAAATTCCGTACAGACAGCACCCAGAATCGATCCCGAGTCTCATGGCTGGCATTCCAAAGATAATGCCTTTCAGAAGAGGCTTTAACTTGAGATTCCCTTCTGCCCTACCAGGGGAACATACTGTAAGAGGCTCCTTGCCATTCTTTTTTTGAAGAACAAGAGGATTCCCTCTGGTGTTTAGTCCAAGATTTATTTTCCAAACAACATGATTAAAACAGATTTATCATTATCTTTTTGCTCTTTGTGGGATCTTGCTGTGCACATATCAGCTGCTGTATTTCCTACTCGACAATCGTGACTGCAGAATTTTTAGATTTTTTTTTTAACGGCACCACATGGGGAGCCACGACAAAGACACTAAGACACAGTGGCCCTGGTGTTCTCAGCCGCCGAGTACTGCGCCCCAGTCTGGTGCCGTAGCCCTCACCCCAAGAAGCTGGATGCTGCCCTCAACAGCGCCCTGCGGACTGTCTACGGATGCCTACGAGCCACCCCAGTAAACCAACTGCCCGTCCTCGCTGGCATCGCCTCAGCCAACATCAGACGAGAAGCAGCCATGCTGGCCCTCTCTCGAAAGGCACAGGCCAGTGAATCCCACCTCCTCCATCAGATTGTCACAGAGACACCACGACGTGTGCGCCTCAAGTCACGGCAACCCTTTGTCACGCAAGCCCAAGAGCTGCTCTGCACAACACCGGCTGATGCTTCTAAGGCCGCCTGGGACAAGGCAAGATGGAGAGACCAGTGGAAGTCAGCAGAATCATTTAGGCTACACCAGTACATCAATGACCCCATGGACGTCCCTGGCCAGGACCTGCCCCGAAAGCAGTGGACAACCCTCAACCACTTGAGGACAGGCGTCGGACGCTATGGAGTAGCGATGAAGAGGTGGGGCCTCGTGGACAGCGTCTCCTGCAAGTGTGGGGACCCAACACAGATAGTGGAGCACATCGTCACCAGTTGCCACAAACACCGGCCACCGAATGGTGAACGAGGTCTGATTGGCCTGGACGATGACACGTTGGCCTGGCTCACCTCAACGGAGCTGCAGGTCTAAAAGACATACGACTGAAGAAGAAGAAACAACTTTGAGAAAACCTGTCATCGTGAAAGGTTTAATGTAAGAACATATTTTCCTTTCTTTTACTCAACCTGTAGTAATTAGGCTCGTGTATTCCGAAATCTTCTCTAAGTCTGGTGGAGTCGGCCGATGAACGTGAAATTGTTCACCCAAAGTTTTGGAAAGGGGAAGTCAGAAGGTTGATGGAGCAGCATAAAAGCTCTGAATGTTTGGAAGGCAGGGAAAGCTTGTAATTCTGTCTGGTTTTCTCCAAAGACAAGCAGCCTGCTGAACATTTCCAGCACCAGTAATGAGTGAAATATGCTGTTTCAGGAGAACTCCTGCTAATGACATGAATAAAGAATGCTTGCCAGTCAATATCCTGTTTTCACAACCTCTTCTTGCTCAACTCCTCCACTTTTCTCAGACATTTTATCTGAAAGATGTTCCTACCAAACATCTCAGCTACAGATTTTCTCCTTGTGACAGCCCTTCAAACAACAGCTGAAATTCATTTGCCTTCCACCACATCCTGTTTTAAGAAACTTCAGCAATGTTCTAATATGATTGGCCCGTGATTGTAAGATTAACCATTTCAGTTCTTCAACAAAGTGTGAGCCTTGACTCCCTGAGCACCATAAAACATTAAAACATAAACGACGGAATTGCATTATTCATGCAAGATATTAGTATTACTTTGTCTGGTGTGAAATGGTCACCCTTTATTTTGTATTTCTGTCTCTTTGTTTACAATTGAAATTTCTATGTGCTGAAGCTGTGATGAAAGGCAAGATTTAAACAGGGTCTCAGACTTAACGTGTGTATTACATCATTGGTTTTTCCAAGCCAACTCATTCGCTACTTTTTGGAATAGCAGTCCCAAATTATAGTCTTAAAAGACAGACACATTTCCTCTCTCTCCACTGGCAAATCCAACATATGATGATCACCAGTCATGAAGAGGGTGGAGACTGCAAACTTGACCATCAGTCTGTACTCTATAGAATGGGAGAAACGGCTTGGAAAGTGGTCATAGTGACTCCAAGCCTGGTTCCCAGCTCCTGATTCTTGTCTACTTTCTGCTGTGAGAAAATATATGCATTTAGACATATAGCCCAGTGGCCTTTACATTTAACGGCATGACATTTGCACAGTTGCCTCATAGGTCCAAAGTCCTGGGTTCGATACTGACCTTGAGTAGATTTTTTTAGTTTTTCCGAAGTTTGCGATGTTGTGTGTTTCTCCCTTATGTTCCAATTTCCTCCCACATCCCAAAGATGGCTAATTGGAGTCAAGGCACACACATTGTTGAAGAACTGAAATGGTTAATTAGTAATTGCACATCACTCCTTGGTGTGGGGTTTTGATAGAAAGAAGCAAAGGGGATTTCGTGGGCATGTGTGAGAGAGAAAGAGATTAATTTGCAGAAATACAGGGAAATAAGAAAGGGCAGAATGAGTGATGGATTGCCGTGCTGTGAGCTAACATGGACCCAGTGGGCAGAATGGCCTCTTTCTGTATCATTGTATTAGGGATTGAGTATGTTGTGATGTTTCCTATTGTCAAATAGCTCATCATGAAGAAAATAACCATGATGATGATCTCAGAGGTTAGAAAGGTTGTCTAGTAAGAACCATAGGCAAGGGTCAGAATGAGAGAGAAGAAAATAGGCTGCTGGAAAGATGAAAGGTGAAGGAGAAGGGTAAAATAGAGCCAGCACATCAGATGTTAATGAGCACGGTGCCTTTTCCCATAGTTAGAAATAAAATAGCTGGGAACAAAATGTCAGAGAGTGGTTTCCTGCAAAATGTGTTACAAAGCCAAAAAATTAATTTGTGGATTACAACAAATGCACTATCATGTAAGAATTCATGTGAAAATTCCAGCAGAGGTTCTAAATGAGCTGGCAAACTGCACATATTGAGAAAACTGCCAGCATTAAAGGGTGGATGGCTGCCAGAAAATGAATTCATTTTAAAATTTTACTAATGAAGACCATGCCTCACAAATATTTAACATGACTCGCATAAATCACGCCAACCTTACCCTCTTCAATGCAGCGTTGACAGCCATTGGCAGGCCCACATAATGGATAAGGCCACCCCCTTGGACTGGTGCTGAGCCATCCTAACCAGGAGGCCTCAGCTTTGCCCTTACTTCCGTGCTAGGTCAGCTGATCTCTGGAGATGGCCCACCATATTTGAGCCTAATATTGGCGGACTGCAAAAGAGAAATCTTCTAGAATTTTTTGAGGATGTAAATAGGAAAATGGACTAGGGAGAGCCAGTGGATGTAGTGTACCTGGACATTCAGAAAACATTTGATAAGGTCCCACATAGGAGATTAGTGGGCAAAGTCAGGGCACGTGGTATTGGGGGTAGAGTGCTGACATGGATAGAAAATTGATTGGCAGACAGGAAACAAAGAGTAGGGATTAATGGGTCCCATTTAGAACGGAGATGAGGGAACACTTTTTCACACAGATAGTTGTGAGTCTGGGGAATTCTCTGCCTCAGAGGGCGGTGGGGGCCAGTTCTCTGGATACTTTCAAGAGAGAGCTAGATAGGGCTCTTGAAGATAGCGGAGTCGGGGGATATGGTGAGAAGGTAGGAATGGGGTACTGATTGGGGATGATCAGCCATGATCGCAGTGAATGGCGGTGCTGGCTTGAAGGGCTGAATGTACTACTCTGGCACCTATTATCTATTGTCTATTATCTATTGAAAACCATCCAAGCAGTTGATATGCTGCCAAGCTGCTATAATCTAGCAGCTAGATGACCTGTGGTAAAAAGTGTTCACATGCAGGAAACAGCTGAGGAAGGCACCAGCCTACAAGCCATTCAATAGAATCACGTGGGCGGCACGGTGGCACAGCAGCAGAGTTGCCACCTTACAGCGAATGCAGCGCTGGAGACCCGGATTCAGATCCCAGTTACGGAGTTTGTACGTTCTCCCCGTGACCTGCGTGGGTTTTCTCCAAGAGCTTCTCGTTTCCTCCCGCACTCCAAAGACATACAGGTTTGTAGGTTAATTGGCTTGGTAAATGTAAAAATGGTCCCTAGTGGGTGTAGGATAGTGTTTATATGTGGGGATCGCAGGTTGGTGCGGATCCAATGGGCGATGAGACTGTTCCCGCAGTGTATCTCTAAACTAAACTATACTAAAATGTATTTCAACTTCAGGCCTCAACTCCTATTTCATGCCAATTCCCCATAACTGGCCACCCCTGGCCTTTTAAAAATGAATCTACAATCTACTTCCTCCTTAAATGCTCCCGGTGACCTAGTTTACACAACCCTTCATGATAGAAAATTCCCTTTGAGTAACCACAAAGAAGGCACACAGTGCCTCGACTTCCTTAGAAGTTTAAAGTTGCTCAACATGTCACTGAACCCTTGAACAAACTCATGGGCTGGTTTGGTAATTTCAACATACACGTACGCAAGAAACTAGAGAGTGAGTCGGTCCATCATGGGCATAGTCCTTCCCACCATTGAAAGCATTTACACAACGTACCTCAAGGAGGACGCATGTACCAACATGGATTCCCACCATCAGGGCTATACTTTCTTCTCGCTGCTGCCATTCGGCAGGAGAATCCTTGAGATCATGCTCATAGTGCCAAGTTGCCTACTCCCGCTTCTATTTTCTTTTGTTTTTCCTAACCAGCACAATGCACTTAAATTCCAGAACAACAGAATTTTAAGGGTGCTTCTGTATTCAGTTTATAAAGTGAGAAGTTTTGTTTAATAAAAATACCGAATGCCGATCATACACCATCCTTGGAAAGAGAAATAGAGTTAATGTTTCAGCTCAATGATCTTTCATTAAACTGGGACATTTTGGAAATGTGGTGTATTTTAAGTTGCAAAGAAGGGTGGGAGGACAATTTGGATGCTTGGGACAGGGTGGAGAGCAGAGGGAATGAAATAACACAAGAGGAGGTGATGCCGGCTGAGAAAAGATAGTGAAGCCATGTTCATCATAGATTATTTGGCTGGGTGTGATGTAAATGGAGGAAGAGAACAGACGAAAAACAAAGCTGGGACTGTAATAAAGTTGCTGGAGGCGTCAAATGTACTCATTGCTGGCAATGTGAAATAAACAAGAACTCTGGGCAGTTTCTGAGACAAGCCGGGAGGGCTGGTGATGTGAACTGGTTGAGTTCAACGTTGAGTCCCAAGGGACGCAGTATTCCTGGTTAGAAGGTAAGTTGCTCTTAGATTTTCAGTAGAAATGCAAAACAGTATAAAAGTAAAAGAGTGTGAAGAAGGGTCTTGACCTGAATCACCACCCATTCCTTCTCTTCAGAGATGCTTCCTGTCTGGCTATCTTCGGTGTAAACCAGCATCTGCATTTTCATCCTGCACACAAAATTGGAGTGGTATTGAGAGCTAGGATGGACGATTACAGCCACTGTGAAACTCAGGAGCACCCATGTGGATGTTTTCTGCAAAGCGGCACCCAACCAGGCCTTGTTTTCTTCTGTATACCACATCACAAGCACTGAGTTCTGTCACTATTTCACTAGAAGGAATGTTCAGGCCCCAGGACACTCAGAAGGGAAGAGGCAACGGGGAAGTAAGTAGCATTGAAGTTTTGAAAACTTTCCTTCGGATTGTTTGGGAGATATCTCTCCTCCGACTGTGAACCCAAATAGAGTGGTATATCTGCCTCAAAGAGAAAGAGAGTCTGATGAGCATTTAAATGTGTTGCAGTCATAGATTACTCCCATTTCCTTGCCATTCTCACATGACTCACAATGAGTTGCTCCTGATCTTTTGCCCAATAGAGTGAAAGCAGTCACTGTCACGATTTGACCTGGCCGACCTCTTCACCGTTTTCTGCTTTGCACGCCTAGCGTACGTGGTTCCAACTCAGGAAGAGACTATGGGAAACTGAACCACAAACGAACACTCTTACATTGCTCCACACAGAAATGGCTTTGCAATAACACAAAAGCAGCACTGGATGCAGACGTGTTAAAGCAGCCTTCACATCATTAATCTGAAGGTAGTCCAGTTGCACAAGGCAGAGGTCCCACTTTGGAAATAAAAATCCCACCATAATGTGGTCTTATTTCATTTCTATTATTCACTTTTGTTCTAATAAATCATTATGTAGTGCCTCTAGCAAATGCTTCAGTTACCAGAATGTAACGCTCTTCCTGCTGCTATTTTTCACTCTTATTTTCGGATGTTTTTATTGGCTGACGTTATCATTCCAAGCTCTCATTTTCCCAAGCCAGATCGACTCCTACACATGGCTGACACCATGAATCTCTGCAGTTAGAACCAACTAACTTCGGCAGTTTCCTGTGTTTAAATAGGAATAAAGTTATGAGGCCCGCAGATTCAGCCATTATTTGCATTTGCTTGCTCACAAACAAAGCACATTTTAGCATTTTAATGCATAACACATTTTGGTATTTTAATAATTAGCACCTTGTTTGTCATTTGCGCATCAGGAAACAAAACCAAATATCAGATTAAGGGGGGTCTTCACCATTGTTGGGATCCTGCTATCTCAAAATTGTTGCAATTTTCCAAAGCCGTGACCACAATGTTATATATATCAATGATCGTGAAACACTTTGAAAGGGAAGCAGTTTCCTTTTAACTGTATTAGTCTTTCTTTCATGATTTAAAGTACCAGATTACAGTCAAAATTATTTTTAAAAATGCTACAATCTTCTCCTTCTTGCGTATGGTGTGCACAGACTAAAGTTGTACGACAACTTGTTCTATTTGATCTTATTTGATTGTGCACGCCAGGTTGATTTCATTGGTTGAAACAGGGCGGACCATGTGAAGGTTGCAATCTCTCGCCCCATGCTACAATCTGATGGAGACTCATTAAAATCGTTCTCATTATGCCATGCCAAAGATAAATGGGATGGTATATGTTAAGTGGGAGTAGAGGAGATTACAGTGAGTAGCCCAATTGGTTCATTGGAGGAGGAAACTTGCCAACTTTAACCAGCCTGGTCTACAGGTGACTCCAGTCCCCTACTGAAGTCGGTGACGCGTCACTGTCATGTGAAACATCCTGTGACCATTGAATAGCATGCATCACCTAGGGAATAGTGGGAACAGTGCAAGGCTTCCCATCAATGCTAAATACCAAAGTCACGTGCAACACAGTCACACTCAGGATAAAATAGATTATTGGCCAAGAAATTACCAGCATATAATAATAATATAATAATAATAATAATAATCATAATAATAATAATAATAATAATAATAATAATAATCTTTATTACGGACTCGAGGTCCAGACAAAGGGCAATATTACATTAAAAATGCATTGCATATTAAAAAATATCATAAAGTACATATAAAATCTTAGTATATCACTTATAAAAGCATCATAAATTATATATTAAAAAAACGCAATACATGAATTAAAAATCCAGATTAAAAGAATGATCAATGTCCTACAACGAGACAACGATACCAGTGTCTCCACAGCTGAGAAGGTCTGTGTTACAGTCACAGCAAACATCTTTTATATGGATCTCCCAGTGTATTCCATAGTTACCATGTTTTATTTTGATATTCTCATGCAACTTTTAGCATATGGACATTTACGTGAATAGGACAGGAATGGAGGGATATGAGCCAAATACAGGAAGATTGAATTAGTTTAGACAGGATGATTCAGGCCGAAGGGTCAGTTTCAATGCTATACGACTCGATGACTCTAACCCAGAGTTGGAGTCGTTGGTCCTAAAAGCTACTGGAGCTCAGATTGTTAGAATGCTTGTGAAAGCTGCCACTTAAGGTAGGACTCTGGATTCTGACAGTGGCCTAATGAAAGCATTGCAGGAAAACAGAACCTTGATCGACTTTTAAATCTTTCCTTTAGTCAAGTGAGACATCTGCTTTCCATTCTTGGGAAGATTGCACAGCTATGTGTTGTATCATATTGCTACATTTTCTGTATTTTTGTTTTATTCATTGCTTTGCCAGTTATTCTCTCTTATCTCATCACTTCTGCATTGTAAGAGTTTTTTTAGTGCTAAAGGTTCAGATTACTCCGTGTTACCATAGCTTTGTGATTCTAAATATTACATTTAAAAAGTGAAGGAAGTACAATAAATCATGTGTGGTATTACAGAAGAATGGGCTATGACTCTATCCAGCAAGGTTCAGTTCAAAGGTTTCAAAGGTCCACGTCTGAACCTTAAAAGGTCTAGGGAATATGGAAGGCTTCTAGCCTGGAGTTAGTGTTTACTGTTTGAGATATTCCAATGCGAGCAGGTAGGTTTGCAAAACCGAAGTGCTTTGTTTAACTCACTTTGTTTACTTATTTAAAGCTTTACTAGTATTTGTTGACCTACTGCCCTACATTTCCTCGCAGGGAATGATATATAGTGCAGTTGCTATGGTGATGTTAGTCTGGACATTGTAAGGTGCGTGAGATAATAACCACAAACTATGAACATCGAAAACATGTACCTTGATCTCTCTGTAATTCTACAATTTTTTGATATAAGGATATGTGATAGTAGAATTAGGCCATTCAGCCCACCAAGTCTACTCCCCCATTTAATCATGGTTGATCTATCTCTCCCTCCTTACCCCATTCTCCTGCCATCTCCCCATAACCTCTGACACCTGTACTAATCAAAAATCTATCTATCTCTGCCTTAAATGTGTTCACTGAATTGGCCTCTGCAGATTCTGTGGCATAGAATACCACAGACTCGCCACCCTCTGACTAAATAACTGTCTCATATCCTTCCTAAAAGAACGTCCTTTAATTCTGAGGCTACGACCTCTAGTCCTAGACTCTCCCATTAGTGAAAGCATCCTCTCCATGTCCACTCTGTCCAAGCCTTTCAATATTATGTATGTTTCAATGAGATCCCCCCTCATTCTTCTAAACTCAACCTATTACTATTAAAAACCTTTAACCTATCTACTAATTCCTGATATAAAATAACATATCAAAAATGGTGAAACGTATTTCTTGATTTTCATGTTAATTATTCTCACAATTTGAATGGTAACATGTTGTCATTTAATTGATAGCTAATGCTTCTATTTTGTCAACATTTGGAAGCCTCAGTACTTTCACTACTCAGCTGGGAATTGTGGTTTGAAGCAAATATTCAAACCCGACTTAATGTACGACTAAATTTGTTCCAATAGATTTATCAAGCAAAAATATTTTAATATTTCGTGAGACCCAAGTTTGTTCATTCTTAACACCAATTATGACCAAAAACGATTTAATTCATTAGGACCTCAGTCCAATCAGTTGAAGTATTTTTCAGGCTGAATCCCATAAAAGAACGCTCAGGTTCCCACGCCACACTGAAGAAGGTTAGTGTCTCATAAATAACTAAGTGTTTTCCCTAGTCCTCCTTCCACTCATTCCACCACTTTTTTTCATATTTACTCTCTAAACCTCCATCTGTCTGTGTTTCCTGATCTCATTTTTTCATGGGTCGTAGGAGGGGGAGTGACCCATTTAGCATGTTCCACTGTTCAGTATTTGTGCTTCGTCGATGCCATTGCTCCATGTGCCCACACTTTTTCTGCATCATTTAATCCCTGTGACTGGCTAAGATCTATTAATCTCGTCTGAAAAATAACAGTTGACTTGGCATCAATTACAGAAAATTACGACTAGTGGTTCCAAGTTTTTGTCAGTTATAACATGTACAGTGCATGTTCCAACTTCATTCTTGGAGGGAATTGGTCCAATTGTTAAATTGTTCCTTTACGAATATTCCACATTCAGCAGAAATAGTTACCCTCTTTTCTTGATATATTGAAACTTCAATTAAAAATTATCCAATAAATAAATGTCATATTTTGCAATCTCCTCCATCTTTCAACCTTGGAGTTCATGTGTCATCCTGGTAAATACTACTTAAGGAGCTATCCAGCTCTACCTCAAAAATATCCACTCTACAGCTTTCTGTGGCAAAGAATTCCACGGATTCAGCACCCTCTGACTAAACTTGGGACATATTTGCCACAATACTAGCTTTACCCTATCCTGGGATATTTTTTCAATGAGTGGCAACATGAACTGACCTTGTATAGTACAAGCACTTTAAATTCTGCACAATATTATATTGGTTGTGAACTGGCGATCCTATGGTTTGACTAATGATTTGGAGGTTAAAAGGAGGGAGTGCTGGAAATGCTCAGTGTGCCAGGTTGCATCAATGGTGAGGGAACCAGAGTAAATATTTCAGGCTCATGACATTTGAATAAAATTGGTGGTTTCTGATGCCTGAAACACAGATCCTTCTTTCCATGCCCACAGTTTCTGCTTGTTGTGTTGAAGATTTCTGCAATTTCCTGCTTTTATTTGATTTCCATCCTCCGCAGTTTATTGCATAATCATTAGGAGAACCTGGGGGCACAGTCTTAGAATAAAGGGGAGGCCATTTAAGACTGAGGTGAGAAAAAACTTTTTCATCCAGAAAGTTGTGAATTTGTGGAATTCCCTGCTACAGAGGGCAGTGGAGGACAAATCACTGGATGGATTTAAGAGAGAGTTGGATAGAGCTCTAGGGGCTAGTGGAATCAAGGGATATGGGGAGAAGGCAGGCATGGGTTATTGATTGGGGACGATCAGCCATGATCACAATGAATGGCGGTGCTGGCTCGAAGGGCTGAATGGCCTCCTCCTGCACCTATTTTCTATGTTTTTATGTTTCTAAATAGATACTGCCCTGTCTCCAAAAGCAATATATCCTTCCTAAAAGGTGCTACGCTGAAAGAAGGGTCAGAAGAAGGGTCTCGACCCAAAACGGGGTCACCTATTCCTTTTCTCCAGAGATGCTGTCTGTCCCGCTGAGTTACTCCAACTTTTTGTGCCTATCTATGGTTTAAACCAGCACCTGCAGTTCCTTCCTACACCCTGAAATGCGTACAGTTCTCAGGCCTGGTGTAAGTGGGGTCATGAACATTGTGGCATATCGAACAAGGGGAAGGAAAGGGAGTACATCAGATTGTAAAGCATGGATTTTGGGAAGTGCAGAACTCATTGTTGGAACTCTTATATCTCTGTGATTCGTATCAAATGCAATCAATCAGGAGGAACCGAGGTGTCATTGGTATTAAGGACCTTTCAAATTAAATATATTTATTTTCGGGATGCAAATGCTTTGATAATTCACATTTGTAGATCTTTGTAGTTGAGACTGTCCAAACTAGATCTGGCCAGCTCTGCTCCACTATCATTTGCAAAGATTTATGCAGCTTTGTCTATTGTGTGAGATGTGTCTATTCTTGGAGCAAAGTGGTCAAAACATCGTGGAAGAAGAAATGAAGATTATTGTCGTCAATCAATCAAGACGTCAGGATATAGTAATTAGTCCAATCAACATATTTACAAATCACTTCACCCGGCAACGTTTCAAGTTCAGACATAACTAGGATAAGTGAAGACCGACACAAAATGATGGAGTAACATTTTGTAACTGTTTTCTTAATTTATTTTTTAATCTTGTTTCTCTGGGTGTCTAAATTTTTAGTTAATTAAGTTATTACATCGGATGGAAGCTGCATACCAAATCTCGTTAACCCTCTGTGCAATGACAATAAAATATATTATTATTATTATTATTACTTTCTTCTGAAAGATCTCGATCCGAAAAGTCACCCATTCCTTCTACCCAGACATGCTGCTTGTTCCGCTGAGTTACTCCAGCATTTTGATAAACCAGCATCTGCAGTTCCCTCCTACACTGGGCTAAGTGATGTGGTCCTGTTTTCAGTGTCAGGAGCCGCAATATACTGAAGATATCTCCATCCTGGTAAAGTGATTTGTTATCAAAGCAGGCACAATGAAAACCTTTCACAAGGCAGAGAGAGGACAGGCACAAAGCTCAAAGGGATGAGTTGCATTTCATGTAGAGCTCACAATTTTTAGAGTCAAATGACCAAGGCCCCAGTTAGCAACAGCAACAAAAACTATTTCCACTACCCATGTTAATGTAGTAAATGTTTAAGAAGGAACTGCAGATGCTGGAAAATCGAAGGAAGACAAAAATGCTGGAGAAACTCAGCGGGTGAGGCAGCATCTATGGAGCGAAGGAAATAGGCAACGTTTCAGTTCAAACCCTTCAGTCTACCTTTAATGTAGTAAATCCCCGCTTCTCATTCTATTGTCAATGGAGGGTGAATTATTGCTCTCCTGCAAAGTAAAAGTAAAGGAGCATTGATGACTCTGAAAGTGGAAATTGGTAATGAGTTGCCAGGATAAGGAAGAGGAAACAAGCTACTCTAGATCATAGAACATAGAACAGTACAGCACAGGAATGGCCCTTTGGACCTCACATTTGTGCCAAATGAACTTATCTGCCTGTACATGATCCAGATCCTTCTATTCCCTGCACTTCCATGTGCCTGTCTAAAAGCCTCTGAAACACCACTATCATATCTGCCTCCACCACCACCACTGACAATGCGTTCCAGCCCCCCACTACTCTCTGTGTAAAATAAATGCCCCGCATATTTCCACTAAACTTTCCCCCCTCTCACCTTATAGCTGTACTCTCTATTGTTGGACATTTCCACCCTGGCAAAATTATTCTGATTGTCTACCTTATCTAAGTCTCTCATTTTATATATTTCTATCAAGTTTCACCTCAACCTCTGCCATTCTAGAGAGTCAAGTTTCCTCTCAACCCCTGACGTTCCAGAGAAAGGCGTTCCAAAACAACAGTACAAGCACAAAAACGTTGTGTACATTTGGCCATCAGGTTACGATTGGGTTGGACTCCACACTGTATGGTCTACTTGCTGCCTACCTACATTGTTATACTTCAAAAAGTTAAGGGGCTGTCCCACTGCAGCAACCTAATAAGCGAGTTAAGAAGAGTGTCTTCGACCTTCAAGCTCGAGGGCACTCGCCTGGAAAAGCTGGATCGAACACACACAAACACACACACACTCTCACACACACACACTCACACACACACACACACACACACACGCACACACACACACAAACACATCGCAAAGGCAGGCGCCAGGGAAAGCGGGGGAGCGCTGTCTGAAATTCACACCCACGGTGAAGAGGATGGTAAAAGACGGCTGCACAGTGTATGGTATGTCCTTTAGAGAGAGCGGGGGGGGGGGAGGGGAGGAGGGGAGAGAAGGGGAGAGAAGGAGTGAGAAGGGGAGAGAAGGGGAGAGAAAGGAGAGGGGGAGAGAAGGGGAGAGAAGGGGAGAGAAGGGGAGATAAGGGGAGATAAGGGGAGAGAGGAGATAAGGGGGAGGGAGAAGGGAGGGAGAAGGAGTGGAGACACTTTTAAGAAGTATAATAAAGTTTAGCGGGCATTTTACCGGTCGATTTTCCTTGGTCCTGAAAACTCCAATGAGCCAATCAAAATGCCCAGTCAGCGAAGGAGATTGCCTATGGCTGCCCTCGACTGCCTGTAACTAAATAGCGACCCCACTCCACTGCACTACGAGTTCAATAGAACCATGCCGACATGCTAAAAAATGTTCTGCGACCTAGCTGAGGCCGCGAGTAGTCAGGAACTTCCCTCCAGCATGAAGGAGAGTTCCAGTGACCTCATAGGACCTCCTAGGACCACGTGTCGCCATGCTGCGAGTTTGAGTCGAGAGCAAACACTTCTAAACTCGCAGATTAGGTCGCCGCAGTGGGACAGCCCCTTTACTGAGGGCAGGTTTACCAGGGAGGATGTTAACACCTTTGGGAGAGGACAGCTTGGGGGAAGACTGCAGTGAATTCACTGTTATATCAAAGAAGGCTGGTGATTAGGAATGGGTGTAAGTCAAACTTACCCTGAAAGTTAGGCAGGAAAGCACCACCGACCTTTGCAAAGCTCCACATTTGATTTATTTTGTTAGCACAATGGAAACCTGGATTGGAGCCAAAAGAGGGGGAGAGAGGGGGGGGGGGGGGGAAGCATGGCTTTTTTTCCCCCCCTTCTTCATTTCTTAGTTGGCCTGGATTTCATGGGAGGTAATTTGCTCAGCTTTACCAGACAAGCCAACAAAAACAAAAGAGTGACAAGGAATAATACGTGTTATTTTCCAAGCTTTATCCTGCATACTATGTTCTGTAAGGCCTATCTTTAACAGATGTATGAACATATAGAGATACAAGCTCTACTGCTTAAACAAATGTTTTACTGATCAATGAAATAGTCCTGATAAAAGGTGAGTAAAACCTGGATCATCAAACCCTTGAACAATTACTGGCCTACAACGTTTGATCTATTCTGGTAAAGGTTTTAAGATTTACAAATTCGGGCAGAGTTTCAACCCGTGAGCGTCATGTTTGGCTCAGATAGTTGGAAACCAAATCGCTGATCCTGGACCTGAATAGATCATCTCGGCTGACACTTAGATGCTTCATTGGAAGTGCCGTCTCTCAAATGATAAACTGAGCCTCCCCCTCCTTATTTGAACGGATGCGAAAGATCTCACTGCACTTTTTTGAAGAACAGGAAGTTCTCCCAGGACCCTGGCCAACAGTGAACCTTCAATCAACATTAGCAAAGATAAATAAACTAGCCGTTCATCTCAGCGCTGTTTCTGAAACCATGCTCTTGTACAAATTGGCTGTTGTGCCGTATAAACAATGACTGTGCTTACAAAATGTTTGCTTTGGCCCAGAAGCGCTTCGGGATCTTTTGAGGATATGAAAGGCATTATATAAATATATCCTTCTTTCCTTCAATACTGCACCCTGAGATGGGAAGTGATATTGAATGGGCTGCGATCAGGCTCACAATGAAGAACAGATGCTGATTGGCACACCAAAAAAAGACCCATGCATGGGTAAAAATCAAAGCCATCTTGCCAGGAAGGGAATTTAAAAGAGAGCGGTCCTGAGCTACTATCTACATCATTGAAGATCCTCGGTCTATCTTTAATCGGACTTTACTAGGCTTTATCTTGCCCAATCATTATTCCCTTTATCAAGTATCTGTACACTATGGGCGGCGCAATTGAAATCATGTATAGTCTTTCTGCTGACTGGTTAGCACACAACAAAAATCTTTTCACTGTACCTCGGTACATGCGACAATAAACTAAACTAAAGTAAACTAAACTAAACATAAATAACATGGACAGTGTATCCCTGCAGATTGTGGCATTCTATTTGTTAATTGTGCAGCATTTTAGGCCAGTAAAATAAAAAAAAGTTGGAAAGATTTTAAGAAGGGAGTAAGTGAGTTCTCCAAATCTCCTGGGCATCATTCATTGTTCTACAGATATTGAATTGAATTAAAAACAGGCCCTTCAACTCATTGGCACCACACTAGTTCTATGTTGCCCCATCCACTACTCACTCCCCAGGGCTGATTAACCTAACAAACCTGCACATCTTTGGGAAACCAGAGCTCTCGGAGGAAACCCTCTTGACTGCAGGGAGAACGTGCAAAATCCACAATGACAGCACCTGAGGTCAGGATCGAATCAGGGTCCCTGGCGCTCTGGGGCAGCACCTCGACTAACTGCGCCACCATGCTGCCCATGTTGTGGAACCAGGCTGCTTGATCACTTACCCCGTGGCTGATCATGACAGCTTGATGCGTTGTGGAACCATGATCACTTACCCCGTGGCTGATCATGACAGCTTGATGCATGGCTACCAGTTGTGTGATGACAATCCAGAAACATGCATTGAAACACGTTATCGAACCCGAGGTTGCGAAAGATTTAACAATTCAGATATCCCCCCTTCTATATCTTGCCTTTTGCACTAAAGCAATACCTCGGTTAGCCTTTTCTGTGGAGATGGTTCACAAACCTGATGGAGATATGTTCTACTCACACTGAAGGCAGGAACGTGACCTACAGACGTCAGTTACAACTGTTTGAATTTAAGGGTTTAAGGAAGGTTTCATTGCAGAATCGCCTCCATTGACATGGACATCACAATAACATGGATATCGCACGCTGCAGCACTCGTGAGTAAGGCACCTTTACCACCTCAGGCAATTGGGGAAATTCAGAGTGTCTCCGTGGATCCTCCAGTGCTTCTACTCAGCGGCTGTGGAAAGCATCTTGTCCGGAAATATTACCATCTGGTTTGGGAATTGCTCTGCCCAGGACTAGAAGGCTCTGCAGAGAGTAGTGCGTTCGGCCGAACGCACTATGGGGACTTCACTCGCCCCCCTGCAGGAACTATACATCAGGAGATGCAACTCCAGAGCCAATAAAATCATGGGAGACCCCTTCCACCCCTGCAACAGACTGTTCCAGTTGCTACGGTCAGGCAAACGCCTCCGTTGCCATGCTGTGAGAACGGAGAGGTTGAGAAGGAGTTTCTTCCCAGAGGCCATTCGGACTGTAAACTCCTATCTCACCAGGGACTAACTTTACTGAACCTTTTTCCTTCCACCCACAGTATTTAATATGTAAAAGAATATGTGATTCTGTTTGTAGTTCGTTTGGTTGTTTGTTTGTTTGTTTTTTTGCACAAAGTCCGCGAGCATTGCCACTTTTCATTTCACTGCACATCTCATATGTGTATGTGACGAATAAACTTGACTTGACTTGATTGTAATCGTGTGTTTTCTGTTACTCTCCAACATGAGAAGGGAAATGCCCAGAGTCACAGGGGCAGTGCACCGGAGCAGGACAGATCATTCTTCAAACAAGGTGGTGGGAGATGGACGGGCTTTCACTCTGTACAGTATTTAGCTTTGTTTATTGTCACGTGTACCGAGATATAGTGATAAGCTTTTTGTTGCCTGCTAACCAGTCAGCAGAAAGACAATACATGATTGCAATCAATCCATTTACAGTGTATAGATATGTGATAAGGGAATAATGTTCAGTGCAAGGTAAAGCCAGCAAAGTCCAATCAAGGATAGTCCGCGGGTCACCAAAGAAGTAGATAGTAGTTCCGCACTGCTCTCTGGTTGTGGTGGGATGATTCAGCTGCCTGATAACAGCTGGGAAGAAACTGGTGGTGTGTGTTTTCAGACCTTGATTACTAAGTCTGTGGTACCAGTTATACTGCAGATCTATGGAAGTACTGACATGCTCACACATTAAGGATCTGGAGTGAATCGCATTTGTCCAAAGCTTTCCTTGGCAGAAATGCTTGAAGTTGTTCTGAGCTGCTCCAGGTCTCCCAAGTACTTTATAAAACTGTGATTTATTTCAGGCCATCAAGCAGAAATACAATAATTCTGGGAACGTGCATCTGCAGTCAGCATTAGACGTTTTCAGCTTCAGTATGAGTCTACTCTTATGACTATGCATTCCACTCCTCGGATACAGCCTGTACACAGATTCCTCCGACTGCTAGTTTTTACCTAATTAGTCCCAGGCTCATATTCAGAGTAAGACCGGCCAATTTCATTTCCTGCCCTCACATACGTAGACCCCTGTCCTCCTGACCCCATTAGAGTGTCACAATGGCGCAGCAGTAGAGTTGCTACCTTCCAACGCCAGTGGTCCGGGTTCGATCCTAACTGCAGGTTCTGTCTGTTTGAAGATTGTATATTCTCCCTGTCACAGTGTGGGTTTTCTCCGGGTGCTCGGGCTTCCACCCACACTCCAGAGACGTAGGTTAATTGGTTCTGCAAAATGTAAATTGTCCCTAGTGTGCAGGATAGTGCTAGTTTATGGGGTGATTGCTGGTCGGCAAAGACTCAGTGGGCTGAATGGCCTGCTTCCATGCTGTATCTCTGAAGGTATATAGGGTTGCACGGTGACGCATCCGTAGAATTGCTGACTTTCAGCGCTTGCAGCTCTGGTGATCTGAGTTCGATCCCGAATATGGGTGCTGTCTGTACGGAGTTTGCTCGTTCTCCCAATGCCCTGTGTGTACTTTCTCCAAGATGTACAGATGTACAGGTTTGTAGGTTAATTGGCTTGGTATAAATGTAAATTGTCCCTAGTATGTGTGGAGGACAGCGTTAGTGTGCAGGGATCGTTGGTCGGTGCAGACTCGGTGGGCCAAAGGGCCTGTTTCCACACTGTATCTCTAAACTAAAAAACTAAAGTAAAGTGCCATCTGATAGCAATGTTGAGAATATCTCCAATCATTTTGCTGATGATTAAGTGTATATTGTGCAGTCAAACTAAATAGAAAATAGACAATAGGTGCAGGAGTAGGCCATTGGGTCCATCGAGCCAGAATCGCCATTGAATGAGATCATGGCTGATCATCCCCAATCAGTACCCCGTTCCTGCCTTCTCCCCATATCCCCTGACTCCACTATCTTTAAGAGCCCTATCTAGCTAAAATTAAACTAAACCAAAGTGCAGACAGACAGGGAGAGGGTGAGAGAGATGGCAGTCACACAGCCTCTCTCAGACCCTGCGGATTCTGTCAAACAGATTTCTCCCAGTAATTCGCTCCTGTAATCTGGCCAATTTTGCCTTTTAAGGCAAACCTACCTTGTGAGGGTGAATTCTGACTAAAAGCAAAATTGACCTCAATGATAAATGAACTTGTTTTAATGCTGCTAAATCGAGATGGATACTGGTCAGAGTACTGGGGAGGACTCCCCTGCTTTCCTTCATCAACTGCAGTGCCAGCTGAGTGTACACAGTGGATCTTGCTTTTAACCTCAACAATGCAGTGCCCAGCACAGCTCTCTGGAGTAGCTCAAGCCCACTGTATTCTGATGAGTCAGTCGTTCTCCCACTGAGCAGAGTCAGATTCTTCTCCACCAGTCTGGGCTACAATTAAGTTCAATGTTTAGTTTAGATTAATTTAGTCTAGGTTAGTGATACAGCACGGAAACAGGCTCTTGGGCCCACCGAGTCCACACCGACCAGCGATCCTCACACATTAACACTATAGTGACAATTTTTACATTTCCACCAAGCCAATTAACTTACAATCCTGTATGTCTTTGGAGGGTGGGAGAAAACCAAAGTTCTCAGAGAAAACCCACGCCGGTCACGGGGAGAACCAACGAGAATGTCTCATCCCGTTCCCGCACCCTTTGTTTCTGTTCCTCCGACATAGATTTCCAGCCCACGGCTCCTGGACAGCGACCAAGATGTTTTCATGTGCGATGTGATTAGATTCTCATGGATTCTGGATGTGCACCTGATGCAGCCACAGACAGTCGGAACATTATGTCATCCACATCTGCCATAAAATATACCCCTGCCAAAAAGCAATCAGGTGGAACAAACACTCAAACAGAAAAAATATTACTCATCCACCACAAATGATTAGCTAGCACGCCCTGAACAGTTCAGTCAGACTTCATTATATTAATCATCTGATTTTTGACAAACTGCAGCATTTAGAATGGGAGGATATTATGTTGCTACAAATATTTGGCATATAACTTAATCACCATTGGACTGGGCATAACGTGAAGGTCTATGCGTAAAGGCTTAGTCTAACCAGCCTCTCAAGTACTGGGACTATTTGCCATCTGTTATAAAGTCATCTCAAGCAAACATATAAAGGAGTACATTATGAAGCTAAATGATGGCTTTAAAGCAACCACGTTTAAATAATTCAGCACCTAGTGTGGGAGCGAGCAGCGAGTCTCAACTCACCCAGGCTACTGAGAACAGAGCAAGAGGCCTTTGATATAAAGTGATCTGCCTCCCCACCCTGCTGTCTCTGATCACTATCGGAACTCTTGACTGTACTATAGTATCAGAGACAGGCTAGAGCATCACATACCAATATGTGAATGTGGGTTCTATTACATCAACAGCACTCTTGTTGCAATTTAAGGTTGATAATAAGCAACACCTTTGTCAGCACTAAATTAAATCAGGTCAGCCCTGTTACTTTATTTATTTAATTTACAACATGGAGACATCCTGGAAGTCTACAACTAAACGGGATAGGTTTAAGTGAGTGAGGGAAATATCTAAAATAGACCTGAGGGGCAATGTTTTCACACAGGGGAACATGTTGTCAGGAGAATTGACAGAGATGGGTAAATTACGACAATTAAGAGACATATGTACAGCTATATGGATAACAAATGTTTGGAGGGACATGAACCAAGTGGGACTAGCTTGGTTAGGTAACTTGGTTGGCTTTGAAATGTTGGGCCAATGGGCTGGAGCTTGTTCTGCATAGCTCTATGATTCTATTGCTAGTCCATTCCTAGTTACTCTTGGTAGGGTGGTGGTGAAGAGACCCACAAAATGATAGAAAACAGCAGGATATCGGCCTGGTGACAATGAAGAAGCACCAATGTGCATCCAAGTCCTGATCATATCCATTATATCCCTACCACTCCCCCTACCTGACTCAAACCCTCCTCATCTAGTTTGCCTATCACTTGCTAACTCTTGCCCCACTTCTCCTTGCCTCTTTCTAGCAGCTATCCCTCCTCTACTCCATCAATTTGAAGAAGGATCCCGACACAAAGCATTGTATGTCCATTTCCTTCCACAGATGCTGCCTGACCCCATGGAGATCACTCAGCAGGTTGTTTTGTGCTCTAGTCCAGTATCTGCAGTCTCTTGTGATTCCAGCCTCTTGTATATCCTCTGTGCCTATCCCTCCCAACAATAGTATGCTTGATCGAAAGAGGAAAGGGTACCTGTGTGTGTTGTCTGGGCTTGCATTATCTACTAGGGAAAGTCAGATGTCTGTGGATCATACAGGTCAACAAGTCTGTGCTGCAGAGGCATGTTCCATTAGGACTGAATATCAGACAGATGTTGTGATAGATTGTATTAGGTTGTAAAATCATCTGGTTCAACATGGCTTAGGTTAAGCAGCAATCACTCATTGTACACTTTAAGAAAATTAATAATGAAACTTGAAAGGAGAAATTAATAATCACATTCCCCACAGGTCTATTTTGTAACTATGTACCATGCAAAGGCTGGTATTAAGCAGGGCTCAATGAGTGGAACAGGTCAATGTGAAACTAGCCTACAGGTCATTCATTCAAACTTATCACATTTAACATCAATATTCTGTGATACATAAAACAACTGTGACACAACAGATTGTCACTCACGACGCTGGGATTTTAAAGCCAGCGATCTGTGCAGCCCGCCAGCTATCTGGAATTCTAATTTTAATGGTTTAATCTTCATTCCACATCGGCGTAAAGTTTCGACTAGCTGCTTCATGGTGAATTATCACACTCGGTTTAAAGTCCATTTAGAAACTGTGTATATTAACGGCTTTGACCGTTTCATATTCTCTAACAGTAATTAATTTTTACTTACAGATCAGTGAATAGAGCACAGAAGATAATTGGATTAATGAATTTAAACCTGTGTGTATGATCTGAGTTCCTTATATCGCACTATGACAGTGCAAATAACATTATCCATGCACGTGACAATAAACTAAACTGACATCACTGAAATGAACTTATCTTCCTTATTCTCTCCCTGCTCAATATAATTCTCACACTTCTTTTTTAATTTTTAACTCTTTTTATACGCAACTTCTCTTTCATGAACTTCTATAAGCTCCTATTTTTCCCATTTTTTTCCCACTATTCTTCCCAATGCTCCTTAGTCCTTCTCCATGTCTTTCCCTATCACTTCAGTTGCATGTAAATGTTGCTAAGTGGACAGCACAGTAGCCAATGCAAGATGCCAATGGACAGGTAATTTGCCATAGACATCGATTAACAGGTATAAGTTGCTCAAGGCACAGAATACTTCCCCTTAAAATAGCATTGCGGGGTTTATCAGCATCCAGAGAAGAAAGCCCGGACTTGTTTTAATACCTCATTCAAAGGGGGAGACCCATGACAATGTGGCATCCTTTCAGTAAGTCAATGAAAGCCAAGGATTTGGCCCCACAACCTTCCAACTCAGAAGTGACATTGAGATATCCGAACCACAACTAAGCACTGATATTTCTAAACCTGATCCCGGGATCAGCATTTCAAAGTTGAATTAAAACATTGCATTGCCATATTAAATTCTGCAAGCAGGCAATTCCAATTTCTTGGCTAAAGGGGAGATGGAAGACAATGACAGTTTTGACTGGATTTAAGGAACGGGAGCAGGAATAGGCCAGTCAGTACCAGGAGCCTCCTCAATCATTCAATAAGATTCAATAAGATTTAATTTATCTTCACGATATAGGGGAGGGGGGGGGGGGTCAGCATTCAGCCCATCAAATCAATGCTGGCTCTCAGAGCAATTGAATTCATCTCATTACCCCCAATTTCTGGAACCCATTCTTTCTTGCATGCCAATTAACTACCAACCCACCCAAGTTCTCTCCCCCCTTGCCTTCCCTCCTCCCACCCTCCCCACACCGACTCTGGAGATCACTTACAAATAATCTGCCAAACTACTCATCTTTGCAGGTCGACAAAATTGCTGGTGAAACTCAGCGGTAGCGGCAGCATCTATGGAGCAAAGGAAATAGGCAACGTTTCAGGCCGAAACCCTTCTTTTTCTCCAGCAATTTTGTCTTTCTTTGATTTTCCAGCATCTGTAGTTCCTTCTTGACCTACTCATCTATGCATTTGGGAGGAAGCCAATGTACCTGGGGAAAATGACAGCGCTATCCTGACCTGTTCACAAGCATTACCCTTTGATTCCCTTATAGCTTAAATCTCTGCCAACATGTTCATTGAATATGTTCAATGACTTTGCTTCGACGGATCCCGAGAGAAGAAATTCCTCCTTGCCTCTGTCGGGAAATGCCGACCCCCTTATTCATAAGCAATGCGCCACAGTTTGAGATACCCCTGTTCGAAGCATTATCCTCTCAGCATCCACCACGTCAATCCCCCGCAGAAATTTTCAACAAGATTGCTTCGCATTCTTCTCTTCTCTTCTCGAGCGCAGGCACAATTTGCTCAACCTATCTTTTCAGTCAACCGAATCACCCTGTGCATCAACCTTGTGAACATACAAGGTTAATGCCTCCAATGCAAGCACATCCTTCCTTAATGTGGAAACCAAAACTTGTACACAGTGTCCCTGAAATGGTCTCATCAGCATCCCGTTCAGTTGCATTAAAACATCTCTATTTTTGTCTTTCATATTTCAACATTCCGTTAGCTTTCCCAACTGTTTGCTGTTATCTGCATGCCAAGTGTATTTGCACCATGTACAAGGACATGGTCCCTTTGTGCTTTGTTTAAATGATGGCTTTTCCATTGTTCTTTCCAAAACGACTAACCTCACATTTCCCCACATTAGACTCCGTCTGCCAACTTTCAACCCACTCACCTATCTAGATCCTATCTAGATCATTTTCCAGGCTCTTTGTGTCTTCATAGCTTGCCTACCCACCCAAACTACTTTGGATCATGGTCAAGTTTGGCCACTGGTCCCTTCATGCAAGCCATGAATAGAAACTGTAAATAGTTGAGGCCCCAGCACTGACTGCTGTGGCGCCCACTCGTTATTGAGTGCCAATCCAACAATGACCCATTTGTAGACTGCGTCGGCCACCTGAACTCCCGGTTGCTAAACATTTTAATTCCCCCTCCCATTCCCACACTGACCTCTCTGTACTGGGCCTCCTCCATTGTCAGAGTGAGGCCCAGCACAAATTGGAGGAACAGCACCTCATATTTCGCTTGGGCAGCTTACAACCCAGCAATTTGAATTTTGATTTCTCTAACTTGAAGTAACTCTTGCTTTCCCTCTCTCTCCGTCCCTCCCCCACCCTAGTTCTCCAACTAGTTTCACTGTCCTTCTGATTAATTTTACTGATTGTATGCCTTAAAATTCATAAAGGATTGGATAGGCTAGATGCAGGGAAAATGTTCCCGATGTTGGGGGAGTCCAGAACCAGGGGGTCACAATTTAAGGAAAAGGGTTGGCTATTTAGGACTGAGATGAGGAAAAACGTTTTCACCCAGAGAGTTGTGAATCTGTAGAATTCTCTGCCACAGAAGGCAGCGGAGGCCAATCCACTGGATATTTTCAAGAGAGAGTTAGATTTAGCTCTTAGGGTTAAAGGAATCATGGGATATGGGGAAAACGCAGGAACGGGCTACTGATTTTAGATGATCAGCCATGTTCATATTGAATGGCGGTGTTGGCTTGAAGGGCTTAATGGCCTACTCCTGTACCTATTTTTCTATGTTTCTATGTTTCATTGTCACCTTCCACTGAGCCAGCAATGAACTATTATACATTTCCTTATCATCTGCTATGATCTGTTGTTTTCACACCTAACCCCTCCATATCTCTGGACTCCTTCTTCCCTGACATTCAGTCAGAAGAAGAGTCTTGACCCGAAATGTCACCCAGTCCTTCCCTCTAGAGATGCTGCCTTTCCTGCTGAGTTATTCCAGCATTTTATGTCTATCTTTGGTGTAAACCAGCATCTGCAGTTCCTTCCTACACAATAACCTATTTATTCCTGCTGCTTTCTGTTAGTTTGCCACTTCCCCTTCCATGTCATAGACATTCCTACTTATATGTCAGTTGTTGACTGGAGGGGAACAAGTAGATACATTGGTTGCATTGGTGTGATAGGAAGATAATAATGGAGGCACAAGAGACGGCAGATACTGGAATTTGAGCACATAAAAAAGCTGGAAGAACTCAGCGGAAAACAACATCTGTGGTTGATGTTTCAGGTTGAGACTCTGCGTCAGGTCCAGTGCTAATGCAGGGTCTCAACTGAAACAAGGACCATACCTTTGTCTCCACAGTTGTGGCTTTATCAGATGATTATGGGACCATGCATTAAAAGAAGAACATTTATCAACCTCATAAAACATTAAACATGTTTAATGTTTTATGTATCATTCTTAACTGTCACTGTATGTCATGTTGTCACTTGTGGGCGGAGCACCAAGGCAAATTCCTTGTATGTGAATACTTGGCCAATAAATGTATTAATTAATTAATTCATTCATTCATTCAAGTACTTGTGTTACTCTGTAGAGAGATGGCAGCCGTTTGCACTGAGTGAGCTGATTTCATCTGGAGCTGCAGGAGGACTACAGCCTTCCTGTCTCAAGGCCATTGAAGTGTAAATTAGATAGGGCTCCTTCTCTTGGCTGTTTTGGAATGATCTCTGATGAAGTTGGATGGGAGCTGACTCAGTTGTAGTGAATCTGAGATGCAATCCCATCAAGATGGTAGTAAAAGAAAATATGCATGTGGCATATAGACACAAAAAGCTGGAGTAACTCAGTGGGATGGGCAGCATCTCCGGAGAGAATGAATGGTTGACTTTTCTTGTCGAGTCCCTTCTTAAGACCATCCAGTCTGAAGGATCAGTCTGAAGAAGGGTCTCGAACC
This sequence comes from Leucoraja erinaceus, assembly GCF_028641065.1. Taxonomy (NCBI): domain Eukaryota; kingdom Metazoa; phylum Chordata; class Chondrichthyes; order Rajiformes; family Rajidae; genus Leucoraja; species Leucoraja erinaceus. The sequence continues at coordinate 6,416,596 of NC_073387.1, forward strand.
GAAATGTCGCCCATTCCTTTTCTCCAGAGATACTGCCCGAGTTACAACAGCTTTTTTTTTTGTCTATTTTCAGTTTAAAGCCAGTATATGCAGATCCTTCCTACACATGCATGTGGCAGAACAGTGTAGCTAATGTTTCAATAAACCCAGGTACAAATAACTTACATTTTAAAAACTGTAGTTGTATCACTAATATTACTGATTTAACCGACTAGAATTATTTTTTCTTTATGCCACGCTATCAAGGCATGTACTAATTTACTTTTATCCCTGTTAGTGAACACGTTTGCTTTGTTTTATTCCAAGTGATAAACTAGCAAATAATACATAATGGTTTCCTTACTTTCAGCCACAAACAAGCCTTATATTTTGCTTGTGTTTATCACCCCAGCGGTATGAACACTGAATTCCATAATTTGAAGTAACCAGTCGATTTACCCTGGTTCTCCACATTATTATCTCCCTGTGATCACACCTTCCCAAGCCAACAATGGGATTACCAGGCACCACCCTGTCTAACATCATTTGTGGCCGGCTCCGATTAGTCCTGGTCTTTTCTCGCCTCCTGCTCTTCACCCCCACCTCCTACTCTCAGTCTGTAGAAGGGTCCCGACCTGAAACGTGAAACGTCACTATCCTTATTCTCCAGAGATGCTGCCTGACCCACTGAGTTACTCCAGTACTTTGTGTCTATCTTTAATATTTGTCATTCTATTGTAACATTCTATTGTATCATTGAGAATGCAAAATGGTGAGATGGACCATAGTAGGGCTGATTGGCTAATTCAGAGAGCCAACGTTGATACCATGGGCAAACAACTTATGTGGCTTTGAGCAAAACCACAAAGTGCTGGGGGAACTCATCAGGCCGGGCAGCAACTGTGAAGGAAAATGGACAGGCGTTTTGGATTGAACCTCTTCTTCAAACTGGGGAAGACTGGATCTGAAGAAAGGTCCTGACCCAAAACATCATCTGTCCATTTCCCTCCACAGATTCTGCTTGACCTGCTGAGTTGCTCCAGCAGTATATATACAGTATTTTTATGTGAGATTCCAGCATCTGCTGCTCTTGAGCTTCTTTTGGTTGGTTTTGCTCTCTGAACTGTTGCCGTGGAGTTTTTTTCTTATGTTTGTTTCTCTCAGAAAGCTTGACTTGTGAATGGGTTGGCGCCAGCCCAGGTGAGCACCTGTGAGTTTACCTGAGAATTGGACACAGCCGGAAGACATCAGTGCAAAATCTATCCATGTTCCCACTTAGCACAAACACAGTTTGCGTCAGGATCACTGAAGCATCAATGGAAATAAATTCAGAGTCATGGAGCTATACAGCATGGGAACAGGCCGATTGGCCCAACTTGTCCGTGCCGACCAAGTTGCCTCACCAAGCTAGTCCCATTTGCCTGTACCTGACCCATCCCATCGAACCTTTCCTAGCCATTCACATCCAAGGGGCTTTAAATGCTGTAATTGTACAAATCACTCCCTCTAGAAGTGTGTTCCATATACTTATCACCCTCTTTGCCCTCACATCCCTTTTAAATCTTTCCCCTCTCACCTTAAACCTATGCTTTCTAATTTTAGACTCCCTGCTCTGGGGAAAGGTCTATTCGCCCTTCAGCTTCTCCATGCTTCCTCGACTCAATAGCCCAGCATCTTCCCACACTCTGGGGGAAAAAACTTATTTCTTATCCACCCTCTCCTTATAACTCAAACTATCCAGACCCACAAACATCCTTATTAATCCCTTTTGCACCCTTTTGTCTAACAAAATTGCAAATGTAGATTTTTAATTTCTATGAGTGTTTTTCTGTGATTTTTATTTCCTACTAGATCAAGTGGGACCCATTGGTCACCAAATGCAACATTCCACCACTCACCCATAGCCCCCAACTGCGCGGGTGCAGCTGACGGCTTCCCGTTGTGACGCCAGAGATCCCCGTTGTGACGCGAGTCACGGCAACCCATTCCTCTTCCTACCCTATCCTCCTCCATTCCCCATCATCACCAGCACTTCCTCCCCTCCTCTTCACCCTCCCTCTTCTTTCTCCTCTCCTCCTCCCCTCCCCCACTCACTCCATGACCTCTCCCTCCTTCTCCTTTCCCCTACCCTCATTCACTCCCTCCATAACTCCTTTCCCCTCCCTATCCACCTTGACATCATTGTGAGGTGGAAGCTGCTGTGTTTTTTAAAACTGATTATTTTAAATGTAAATGAGATCCCATTGTGATGCCATTGTGGGGAGGAACACGGCTGATGGGCAGTTTATGTAAATGAGATCCCATTGTGACATTATATGCTGCTAACTGCCAGTGCAGATGGAAGAGATTTTTGTCAGTGGTTTTTATAAAGTTTAAAATGTGAATAACTTGTATAATATATCATCAATCTGAACAAACCTTGATACACCACACCACAGGACAATGGTGAATAAGGTGGGCCAAAATTATAGCACTAGTGTGTACCATTTTGGCGTAATTTCAGGATCACACTCCGGACAGACAGACAGATAGGCAGACAGAATCACAGACATAATAACAAACAAGATGACAGTTCTAGTAATATATAGATGATTATTGTTTTTTTTTAAAGTACAATTGTATCCAGGCACCTGACTGCTGCCTTTGTCAACAAGATTTCCTGTCAATAGATTCCAGGAAAAGATCTACGGAGAAAGAACCTCTCTTTGCCTCACCCCCCCCCCCCCCCCCCCCCCCCACCCCCCTCACCCCCCCCCCCCCCCCCCCCCCCCCCCCCCCCCCCCCCCCCCCACCCCCCAACTAATTCAAAGAAACCGAGACCACTTGCAGTGCCGAGGAAGCAGTGGCCCAAACCAGCAAATTCACTCCTGCAGAGCCTTTAAACAGTCACAGATAGAGGCTGTGCAATGTAATAATTCTTGGTTCATGCATTTGGTGCCACCTAGTGTCTACAATCTGCTCTCTGCTTCTATCGGAGGTCCAGCCTATTCAGGAATGTAACATGTGTAGGAAGGAACTGCAGATGCTGGTTTAAACTGAAGATAGACAGAAAAAGCTGGTAGAACTCAGCGGGACAGGCAGCATCTCTGGAGAGAAGGTATAGGTGATGTTTTGGGTCGAGACCCCTCAATGTAACGTGCATGTTACAGATCTCTCTAGAAAAATGAAGGGACACTGTTCACCTGCTTTCTGGAACAGGGATAGGCCATAGGGGAGGGAGTAACAAGAAGATGATCAGATTTGTTGTGTTTTTTGGTCTAGGGCAGCGGTGTGACCGCATTTGACCCTAATTTAAGAATGCATGTACATAGCAGTTGGAAGATGTTTGGAGAAGATACAATACCAAAAGATACGATGGGACTTTATTTATCCCAGGAGGGAAATTGATCTGTCAACAGTGATAAAACACAAAAATGCATGAAACATACAGCAGACTAATACCCCTAGAATGAATTGCTTGTCTATGTGAAAAGATAAGGGCAGGCTAGGCTTGTATCAGCTGGGGTTTAGAAGAGGGAAAGGGGCCTTGATTGAAATGTACATGATTCTCAGAGAGAGCAAAGAGTGCTGGAAGACTTCAGCAGGCGAGTAAGATCAGTGGCAGGAAGGAGAGGGAAGGTTTTGACCCGCACCCAGATCAGAGCAAAGTGAATGTAATTTTAAAGCACCTGCAGACAGCAGAATGTCAGAACTCAGGGAATTTGTAGGTTTGGTGAATTATTGTAGATGTTTCCTCACCAGTCTGTCAACGTTGCTGTGGGCACTGCAGAAACTGTCGCAAACAGGTGGAACTGGTCTCCATGGTTTGAAGAGACAAAGCATACTCTAACTTTTGAGTAGCAAGTTTAGTTTAGTTTAGTTTAGTGTAGTTTGATACAACATGGAAACAGGCCCTTCGGCCCACCGAGTCCACACCGACCAGTGATCCCCACACAATAACACTAAAAGGACAATTTTTACATTTACATCAAGCCAAGTTACTTACAATTCTTGACGTCTTTGGAGTGTGGGAGAAAACCAAAGTTCTCAGAGAAAACCCACGCCGGTCACGGGGAGAACGAACAAAAATGTCTCATCCCATTTCCCCCACCTTTCCCAACCCCCGACCCAATCTTCCCCCCACCAGCCAGCCCTTTGTTACTGTTCCTCCGACAAAGATTTCCAAGCCATGGCTCCTGGACAGCGACCAAGATGTTTTCATGTGCAATGTGATTAGATTCTCAAGGATTCTGGATGTGCACCTGATGCAGCCACAGACAGTCGGAACATTATGTCATCCACATCTGCCATAAAATATACCCCTGCCAAAAAGCAATCAGCCATTCGGCCCACTGATTCCGCACTGACCAGCGATCCCTACACATTATCACTAGCCTACACACACTAGGAACAACTTCCAATTACACCAAGCCAGTTTACCTACATACCTGTATGTCTTGGGTGGGTGGGAGGAAACCGAAGATCTAGGAGAAAACCCACGTGGTCATGGGGAGAACGTACAAACTCCATTAAGATAGCACTCGTAGTCGGGATCGAACCTGGGTCTCTGGTGCTGCAAGTACTGTAATACCCCTGTCCCACTTAGGAAACCTGAACTGAAACCTCTGGAGACTTTGCGCCCCACCCAAGGTTTCCGTGCGGTTCCCAGAGATTGCAGGTGGTTGCCAGAGGTTGCAGGTAGTGGAAGCAGGTAGGGAGACTGACAAAAACCTCTGGGAACCTCCGGGAACCGCACGGAAACCTTGGGTGGGGTGCAAAGTCTCCAGAGATTTCCGTTCAGGTTTCCTAAGTGGGACAGGTGCATAAGGCAGCAACTCTACCACTGTGCCACTCATAAAGTGGCTTGCACGCTGGATTTCAGAGAAGCCTTCTGGACTTGCTTGTGCTGCATTCCCTTGGTGGATTTGCCACACGCCCTTCATTTCCTTCAGGTGGAGAACACCGATCACATTCACTTCCAGAACCACGGCATCAAGTAACTAAAATCATACTAAAATTGGGGAATCAAGTCATAATCGTTGGAGTCAAGAAATGGCACAAATATTTATTTGGTCAAACATTCAGCTTGCTGACAAATCACAAGCTTCTCTAGATCATACCAGGGCCAAATCCAGCAGCTCTGATCAAGCAGCATTGAGAGTGAAACGCTGGGACTTTACCTTCTCGGCATTTGACTACGGAATTAAGTGCAGATGTTCTCAGGACCTTACAGATTCTGATGTGTGCTCTCAAAAACCACACAGCAAGATGACACAAGAGTATTTCAAATATCTTGTATTGTGGGTCCTGCTTGGTCACTAGATGATATCGCACATTAACAAAATGGGATTCAGCCCTTTCTTGCAATTGACCCTGATGGACTGGGCCAACCTGCGGAGAGACATGCCCCAGTGTCACTTCTTAGCTACAACAGTTTGCAGTACAGTTTAGTTTATTGTCAGGGAAACGCATTTGTTGCATGCTATCAAACAAATTGGCTATCTCTAAATACCAGTCCATATCTCGTTCGCTGGAGTGCGGAGGCTAAGGGGAGAGGTTTATAAATTTATGAAAGTCATAGGTAGGGTCGAAAGTCGTGGGAAGAACTGTCAAAGAGTTCTTTGGGGAACGGAGAGGACATAACCTTAAGGTCAGGGAGGGAGAAGTTCAAAGGAGATGTGTGGGGCAAGTGCTTTACACAGGTATAAAGGCTGCACCCAGTTAACAACTGTTATCTATTGGTACAGATTGCAAATTGGTACTTCATCAACTCTTGTTCTCTAATGGGTTGCTGTTCATTTGGGCTGAAATGCTGGTCGTTTCATCACTCCAAACCAAGCCAATGGGGTTCCTGCCTTACCAGCCAGCAGAACACATTATTGAATACACTATCATATGAGATGTAGCAAAGGCAGAACCACTGTACATGATGCACCTTGTGTCTCTTGTTTTTGGATTCAAGGTTGCAGTTATTGTGAAGAAATGTGGAGATAGACACAAAATGCTGGAGTAAGTCAACGGGACAGGCAGCATCTGTGGTGAAAAGGAATTGGTGACATTTTGTGTCAAGACCCTTCTTCAGATTGAGAGTCAGGGGAAAGGGAAACAAGGGATATAGATGGTGATGTAGGGAGATCGAGAACTAATGAATGAAAGATAAGCAAAAAATTAACAATGATAAAGGAAGCTGTGGGCTAGGTGAAAGCGTGTTATAGACAATGAGACTCACCAGGACGACATTGACAATGACTAGGGTAGGGGAGGGACGGAGAGAGATGGGATACAAAGGTTACTTGAAGGTAGAGAAATCAATACTCATACCGCTGGGTTGTAAGCTACCGAAGCAAAATATGAGGCGCTTTATGTGCACTGTTTGAAAATTCACTATCTTGGGGTTAATGAAAATATTAGTTGGTGATGCTGGCACTGCATGTAGGCAACAGTGGATTTCAGAAGAAGATAGAACTAAGTGAGGTAAGGTATGTTCTGAGGTCTTGAAAAATAATAATCTTGGAACATAGTGAAAGGAAAATTGTGGCAGATTGCATGAGAAGTTTCAGAGGAACTATGGTAATAGTGAGGTCATGTGAGATGCTGTAGACAGCAAAAAAAGGACTGAAAATGGTTGCTGCAGATAAGGAATGTAGAGGGGCAGAGAATTCTATGTGTTACAGAATGGAAACAGGCCCTTCAGCCGAACACATTCATGCCGGCCATCAAGTACCTCCATCATTTATATTTCTCCAAATATTTCTCCAAACAACTCCTCCCACAGTCTCGCACTCACCCACCCAATGTAAATGGTTTACAGTGGCCAGTTAACCTATCGGCCTGCGTGTCTTTTGGGATGTGGGAGGCACGCAAGGGAAATCCATATAATCACAGGGAGAACGTAGAGACTCCACACAGACAGCACCAGAGGTCAGGATCATTGGAGATGTGAGGTAGCAACTGAGCAAGTTGTGCCATGTGCTACAAGGTACATCAGTACAGCACAGAAACAGGCCCTTCGGCCCACAATGTGCGTGCCCAACATGATCATAAGATCATGAGTGATAGGAGAAGAATTAGGCCGTTCGGCCCATCAAGTCTACTCTGCCATTCAATTGTAGCTGATCACTCTCTCCCTCCAAACCCCATTCTCCTGCCTTCTCCCCATAACCCCTGACACACGTACTAATCAAGGATAAATGATGCCCAGTTAAACTAGTCTCTTTGGTCTGCATGTTACCAATACCCCTCCATTCCCTGCATATCCATGTGCCGATCTAAAAGCCTCTTAAACACCACTTTGTCACTGCCACCGCCACCCAGAAATGCCCGCAAACAAGGTTGTGCTGTGGGAACCTACCCATGGAAGACATGACCCGGGACGGCCGATCAAGCCAATGTTGAAGACGTTGATGGAAGACGCATGTGTGGAGACAATAGAGGAGTTTGCCAGCTGCATGGAGGACAGATATGTGTGGTGCATCCATCACCGTGCCCGTCGGAAACCAGCACCACTGCGTCGTTAATGTTTTCAACGATGATGATGTGCCTCCATCACCAACACAGCTGGCAGCGGGTTCCAGATACCCACGACCATCAGTGTAACCTGCAGAAAACAATCCCAGGTTTGTCCAACCTCTCTTTTTAGTATGTAAGAGGCTTATAAAGCTAATACCCTCTAATCAAGGCAGCATTCTGGTAAACTTCTTCTGCCCCCTCCCTAAAGCCTCCACATCCTTCCTGTAATGTGGCAACAAGCACTGCACACAATGCTTCGGTGGCCAAATGAGTGCAAACCAAATTCCTATAAAGGTGCAACATGACTTCCTGACTCTTATACTCAATGCCCCAACCGATGATGCCAAACATAACGTACATCTTCTATCCACTCCACATATCTATTTGTGTTGCCACTTGCATAGAGCTGTGGACTTAGACCCCTAGATCCCAATGTACTTCCATGCAGTTAAGGGTCTTTCCATGAGCTATATACTCTCCCATAACATTCAACCTCAACAAATTAACTTCATTAGAAATGCCCATGGTACCATGCAGTGTGACAATCTAATTTGAGAGGAATTAAAGCAAACTTGGGCCACGCTTATCTGAACGTCAGAGGAATTAATTTGAATGGAAGTGATACAGAATGGGAACAGAAATTATGAGATCCTAAATAATCTGAAAATTGGAGGATACTTAGTGTTTAGTGATACAGCGAGGAAACAGGTCCTTCGGTCCACCGAATCCACACCGACCAGCGAGCCCCGCACATTAATACTATCCTACACACACTAGGGAAAATTTACATTTTATACCAAGCCAGTTAACCTACATACCTGCACGTCTTTGGAGGGGTTTAAGAACTAACCAATCAAAAAAGTGGACTGTAAGTAATAGTTTTCGTAGAAGGCCATGCATGGGTTAGATGTTTACAAAAGCCAGTCGCTGACTGAAGTTTAGATATTGGCGAAGGTAGCCAACTGAATTAATAAAGCAAAAATGGAAGCCAGTCCAAAAGTGCAGGAAACATTGCTAAAAGTTACCATTCCCCCAAAATTACAGCTCTGATCTTGGATTGGGGGAAGCTTGTAAGGTGATGTGAAGTTCAAGTGTCAGTAAGATTCCCACAGTGTGTAGTTTAGGTAATGGTAAAGTTTTATGCAGAGGTGGCATAAAAAGACCATTAGAAGTGAAAGGAGTAAGTCTGGATACTTTTGCTTTGGTAAATAATGGAGCGTGTTGGTAGGGACAAAATATTATTGGAGCTGCATGTTGGCTCAGCGGTAGAATAGCTCCCTAACAGTGCTTGCAGTGCTAGAGACCCAGGTTTGATCCTGACAACGGGTGCTGTCTGTACGGAGTTTGTACGTTCTCCCCGTGACCGATTGGATTTTCTCCGAGATCTTCGGTTTCCTTCCATACTCCAAAAATTTACAGGTTTGTACATTGGATTGGTATAAAATGTAAATTGTCCCTAGTATGTGTAGGACAGTGTTAATGTGCGTTGATCGCTGATCGGTGCAGACACAGAGGGCTGAAGGGGCTATTTCCATGCTGGACTTACCTAAACTAAGCTAAATTGATGGAAGAAGTAAAAGTACTGGTGAGTCTGAGCTAAATTTAAAGTCTATGGATTTGATTTTGACCGAGAAAGATCGTGTCTCGGGTGAGTGATCAAGGTGAGAAGGCTGATTAAGACAGAAGAGAAATTCAGTGGGCTGTGAGGTAGCCACAGGACATGGAAGAAGGGTGACTGAAGGGAGGCACAAAGAGCAGCAGGATGCATGACTGAACATGACCACTCAACACCTTCAACCCAGAGGTACCGAACACACCACTGACCTCCCAACATGAGTGATGGGGCAATGAAATAGATGGGAAGGCAATAAGTGAGATATAATTGTAATGATAAAACATATTTTAAACACCACAAAGGTAATGTGATGCACATAAAATTGGATACCAATTGGATACACAATATGTTTAACAAGTTTAACAATTTTTTATAAAATGTGTTTCCATTTCCTGAATCTTGTGATATGGTTTCAAGATCTGTTTCTCGTGCCTTATTAAAATTGTCGTTCTTCATGTGTGAGCATAGACACTGAGTTCCCCCCACCCCCACCTGCCAGCTTTTCAACTGTACAAGGCAGCCAAAACATTCCCAAACCTTTGCCACGTTAAGTCCGCAAACATGTGCTTTCGGCTAGGAGTCACTGGCTCAGAAATGTGAACTCTGAGCTTTTTTCCTTTTTAGCTCAGACTAAATGTAGTCTCTCTGGTTTCACATCAGATTATGCTGTACAGACCAGGGACCATGCCTGGGAAATCCTTGTCTAAAACTCAAACCAATCATCAAAATGCGGGGTAGTCTAGCTTTTACGATAAATTGATATCCATGGGCATCAGTCGAAAGAAGATCAGGAGAAAACTACTGCAGCCCAGCATTCCTGAACCACCCTCTCAGAGTCTCTGCAAAACTGGCTCTTTAAGAACACAAACACAAAGCTCCAGGCAAAATTTGAGGCAGGTAGTTTTACAGTTTGAGAGAAATTAAATAATGCAGTTTAGAATTCTAAAAGCATTATGATATTTAATCTTTGGAGAGTTTGGTTGCAGTGTTGCCACTTTGTATTTAAAAATAATCCAGTTAGGTTTAAATTGAACAAATTTAGCTCTATGAATGTGGATTGCAGCCAGACGTAAAAGAAGATTAATTGCAAACTCTTTTCAATGGCATCCTTCCAAATGAAAGCTCCAAATTGCATTTCCAAGCTCTAATTTTTGTAGGATGTTGAAATTAGTAGAGGTAAATCAACTGAATACATTCCACGCTGTTTTAATAGCAGTAACACAAGACAAAATAAGCAGTTCATTGATTTAGTTTTCTTCCAGTCTCTTCCCGAGTCTTAATGGCTCAAGCTACAAGGCAGCTCAAGGCTAGTGCTGGATCATCAAAGGTTATGTCCAGTGAATGTCCTATCCAAATTTTCTCACAACACCATACAAAGAAATGCATTTGATTTCTCGTAAATTTGGCCAAAATTCCTCACACAATCAACACCAGTTGAAAGCCCAGAAAAGAACACTGATTCTCTTCACTGCAAACTTCCTGTCTGCAAAGCAGTATTGGCCTTTATCACAAAACAACATATGCAATTCAATTCAATTCAATTCAATTGCCCTTTATTGTCATTCAAACAAGAAAGGTTTGAACAAAATGTTGTTCCTCCAGTCATAACAGCAAAAGAAGACCAAAACACACAATTAACACAATTCCACACAAACATCCATCACAGTGAATCTCCAAACACCTCTTCACTGTGATGGAAGGCAAAAGTCTTATCTCTTCCATGTCCTTTGCTCTTGTCAGGCAGCCAAACTGCAACATCTAGTCAACCGGGGCTCCCAATGTTAAAGCCCCCGGCGGGCGATGGTAAGTCCCGCGACCATTTAAGTCGATGTAAGGCACTGCTCCGGGCCGATTCAAACCCTCGCTTTGGGCGGGAGAAGTTGTCGTTGCGGGAGTTCCAAAAATCGGTCTCCCACCAGGGACCTGCGAGCTCCCGACTCCACCGTCCACAGGGCCCGCGGCCAAAGCTCCGAAGCTCCGAAGTCAGGTCGCAGCCGCAACTGCAGCGCCACCACAGCTCCGAAGTCAGCCAGCTCCGTGATGGTGAGTCGGCAGGCTCTACGGCTGGAGCCCTCAGGCCGATCCCGGTTGGAGGCCGCCAACTCCACGATGTTGGGCCCCAACAACAACGGACGGAAAAGTCTCGTCCCCCATTCAGGGAAGAGATGAAAAAGTTTCGCCCACCCGCCTCCCGCCCCTGCCCCCCCACCCCCCCAAATATACACAGCTAAAATAAAACCCAAAAACATACTCCTAACAAGTCGGACGGAAAGCCACTGTCACGTCCCCCACTTCTCGTCTAAGTCCATTAATCTGAATTTTCACCAAATGAATGCAAGTCTTGATGAAAAGGACATCACGGACGGCACGGTGGCACAGTGGTGGAGCCACTGTCTTACAGCGCCAGATACCTGGGTTCAATCCTGACTTCCGGTTTCCTCCCACACTCCAAAGACGTACAGGTTTGTAGGTTAATTGGCTTGGTATGTGTAAATTGTCCCTTGTGCATAGACATCGAACAAAAAAAACATGGAAAATATGTGTAGGAGGAGGCTATTTGGCACTTCAAGCCAGCACCGCCATTCATTGTGATCATGGCTGATCATCCACAATCAGTAACCCGTGCCTGCCTTCTCCCCAGATCCCTAATACCGCTAGTCCTAAAGCTCTATCTAACTCTCTTTTAAATTCATCCAGTGAATTGGTCTCTACTGCCTTCTGTGGCAGAGAATTCCACAAATTCTGGGTGAAAACATTTTTTCTCATCTCTGTTTTAAATGGCCTCCCCTTTATTCTTAGACTGTAGCCCCTGGTTCTGGACTCCCCCAACATTGGGAACATTTTTCCTGCATTTAGCTCGTCCAGCCCTTTTATAATTTTATACATTTCTATAAGATCCATCTAAATTCCAGTGAATACAAGCCCAGTCTATCCAATCTTTCCTCATATCCCAGGGATTAACCTCGCGAACCCATGCTGCACTGCCTCAATAGCAAGGATATCCTTCTTCAAATTAGGAGACCAAAACTGCACACAATACTCCTGAAGAGGTCTGAAGAAGAGTTTCGACCTGAAACGTTGCCTATTTCATTCGCTCCATCGATGCTGCCTCAACCGCTGAGTTTTTCCAGCATTTGTGTCTACCTACAGTACTCCAGATGTGGTCACACCAGGGCCCTGTACAACTGCAGAAGGACTGTGTGTGGGATAGTGTAAGAGTGTGTGTGTAAGAGGACCTCTGTGCATAGGATAGTGTAAGAGTGTGAGGATCGCTGGTCGATGGGGACTGGGTGGGCTGAAGGGCCTGTGTCCGTGCTGCATCTCTAAAAAAATAACCCAAATTCTGCCCCAACATTTTTGGATGCACTGAATATTTTTTTAAACAAATTGATTAGTGTTAGGTTTTAACCTTTGCTAAGCTTGCCATTATGCACACTTAGAAATACATACATCTGGATGTGTAAGCAGCAATGTTCTGAGTGTATAGTTATGAAGTCGATTATGCAGTAGCAGGTGATGAGTGATCACATTGCCTGGCATTTTGATGATACAGCAAAAGGATTTACCCTTTGCACCATATAAGAATCAAAACACTGTGATTGTTTGTGTCTGATTGCCAAACCATTAAAGGTGGCATGTAGTAGCAGAAATTGAACATACCAAAAGGGGGGTGACTTCTAATTTGGCTCCAGCTACCCAAGTTAGTTGCCCCCTTAACTTTAAAACTCTTGCCTAAAAAACATCTAACAATCTCGGTTTTAACATTTGTGATTGATGCATAACCCACATTTTTTTGGCGGGTAGAGTTCTATTCTTCCATATATGAAGAATATTTCCCTACATTACTTTTGAATATCCTGGGTTCAATATTAAGGTCAACTTTAAGATAGTTCATATTCATGGAAGGTAGCCAAGTGAACTCAAAGCCCCCTTGATTTAAAGATTTTAATTGTGGCAAAATAATTGTACATCTTTTAAGACCAATGCAAACCAAATGATAGAGGCTGGGAAGTGATGTGGGGATGATAAGGGTTGCAGATAATGGAATATGATAGGAAAGAAAGAGTGGAACTTAATAAGTTTAATGAGACCTCTTGGTCGCTCCAAGAGGTCGAGCACGTGGACCGGACACGTCCCACAGTGGTGGAGTATACTATGGCTACGCTTGGCCAGGCCGACCCTGCAATGCCGTCAGGACAATGGGCCTACATTGTCAGATCAAGATCTCTGCACATTTACAACAGCTGGGGCCAAACTGGCGACTCTGTACACTGTCTCATTGCACTGCTGATATGCACTTGTGCTGCATCAAAGATGTTTATCTAAAATGTGTCTGAGTGCTTCTGTGTAGTGATATAAAACAAATTTCACTGTACCTCGGTACACATGACAAATAAAGTGATTTATTTGTCATGTGTACTGATTGTTTGTGTCTGATTGTCAAACAATTAAAGGTGGCATGTAGTAGCAGAAATTGAACATACCAAAAGGAGGGTGACTTCTAATTTGGCTCCAGTTACCCAAGTTAGTTCCCCCCTTAACTTTAAAACTCTTGTCTAAAAACATCTAACAATCTCGGTTTTAACATTTGTGATTGTTGCATAGCCCACATTTTTTTGGCGGGTAGAGTTCTATTCTTCCATATATGAAGAATATTTCCCTACATTACTTTTGAATATCCTGGGTTCAATATTAAGGTTAACTTTAAGATTAAGGTCATACTGAGGGAGGGATGGTGGGCAGGTGGGAACAGTAGGGGGAGGGGAAAAGAGACATACAGGGAGGAGGGTGTGGGTGATGAGCAGATGGAATTAGTGGGGAAAGGGAATTAATCTGAGTGATAAGGGTATGAGGGGACTGGAGGATTTAGGAAAGGAGGACGTGTGTGAGAGGACCAGGGTAAATCGCAGGAAAAGAAAAAAGGTTTGAAATAAGAGAATTCAATGTTCACATGGTTCCAGGTAGAATTGTGTTGCTCCTTTAGTTTACATTTGGCCTCATCCTGGCAGAGGAGAAAGCTGAGCATAGGCAGGTTGGAGAGAGGGTCTGAAGAAGGGTCTCGACTCGAATCGTCACCCATTGATCAGTTTAAAGAAGGGTTTCAACCCGAAACGTCACCCATTCCTTCTCTCCAGAGATGCTGTCTGTCCAGGTGAGTAACTCAGTATTTTGTGTCTATCATAGACAGGTTGGTATGGGGATGGGAAGTGAAACCAGGACCTGTAGCTAAACATCCATCCCTTTGTATTCCCACCCTTTTAAAGCAAAGATCACTATTCTATTTGCTTTTAATTTCCATTGTACAGTACCTTCATGCATCTGTTCAGTAGTTTAACAAGAAGTACTTTGGGACAAACGATGGAAAAATTTACAGGTCACAATATACTAAACAATTATTAAAAAACCCATCATAAGAGTGGTAGAGTTATGCCTCACAGCGCCAGAGTTCCAGGTTTGATCCTGACTATGGGTGCTTGTCTGTTCGGAGTTTGTGCATTCTACCTGTGACCTGCGTGGTTTTTCTCCGAGATCTTCAGTTTCCTCCCACACTCCAAAGACGTACAGATTTGTAAGTTAATAGGCTTGGTATAAAATGTAAAAAATGCCCCTAGTGTGTGTAGGGTAGTTTTAATAGAAACATAGAAACATAGAAATTAGGTGCAGGAGTAGGCCATTCGGCCCTTCGAGCCTGCACCGCCATTCAATATGATCATGGCTGATCATCCAACTCAGTATCCCGTACCTGCCTTCTCTCCATACCCTCTGATCCCCTTAGCCACAAGGGCCACATCTAACTCCCTCTTAAATATAGCCAATGAACTGGCCTCAGGACTCAACTACCCTCTGTGGCAGAGAGTTCCAGAGATTCACCACTCTCTGTGCGAAAAAAGTTCTTCTCATCTCGGTTTTAAAGGATTTCCCCCTTATCCTTAAGCTGTGACCCCTTGTCCTGGACTTCCCCAACATCGGGAACAATCTTCCTGCATCTAGCCTGTCCAACCCCTTAAGAATTTTGTAAGTTTCTAATGTGTGGGGATCGCTGGTCAGTGCGGACTCAGTGGGCCGAAGGGCCTGCTTTTGCGCTGTATCTCTAAACCAAACTAAACTAAACTAAACTAAAGATCAAGCGGGGATTTGAGGAAGAATCATTTCACCCAGAGGGTGATTAAAATCTGAAATGCCATTGTACATGTGAGTATTGTGTGCAGTTTTGGTCTTCAAATTTGAGGAAAGACATTCTTGCTATTGAGGGAGTGCAGTGTAGGTTCACAATGTTAATTCCCGGGATGGCTGGACAGTCATATGTTGAAAGAATGGAGCGACTGGGTTGTATACACTGGAATTTAGAAGGATGAGAGGGGATCTGATTAAACATATAAGATTATTAAGGGATTGGACACGCTAGAGGCAGGAAACATGTTCCTGATGTTGCGTGAGTCCAGAACCAGGGGCCACAGTTTAAGAATAAGGGGTAGGCCATGTAGAACGGAGATGAGGAAAAACTATTTCACCCAGAGAGTTGTGAATCTGTGGAATACTCTGCCTCAGGAGGGTGATTCTCTGGATGCTTTCATGAGAGAGTTAGATAGAGCTCTTAAAGGCAGCGCAGTCAAGGGATATGGGGAGAAGGCAGGAACAGGGTACAGATTGTGGATGATCAGTCATGATTACAGTGAATGGCGGTGCTGGCTCGAAGGGCCGAATGGCCTACTCCTGCACCTATTGTTTATTGTCTATTGTCTATTGGCATTGGGGAATTGCATACTCTCTTGTGAATGTCTTTTTTTTCCAAATTGTGATACCTTACCTGATCAAATTGGCATGAAATCTGCTCATGTTTGCCAACACAGCAATAACATTGTTGTTTGTGTCATGTGGCAGTGGCTTGGGGGTGTATTACTGAGGCCCTTGTGTCTGCTGGTGAGACTGAGGAAGCCCACCTTGCCCAATCTTGCCTAAATGTTGCCAAAATATTGCTGCCCGACTTCTTTTACCACGACTGGTTAAGCTGCTGGAGGAATTCAAGAAGTCAGGCAGCATCTATGGAGGCGGAGTGATGGTCACGTTTCTGGCTGAGCCCCTGCATCAAAATTGAGAGCGTAGAGGGGACGTAGTCAATGGAAAGAGGTGAGATAGCGGTGTGGGGCGGGGGGCTAGCACATGACTGCTGGAATCAGGGGTACCATGGACAGGTGGAACACAGTGGAGTTAGAGTTATGCCCCTGTCCCACTAAGGAAACCTGAACGGAAATCTTTGGAGACTTTGCGCCCCACCCAAAGTTTCCGTGCGGTTCCCGGAGGTTTTTGTCAGTCTCGCTACCTGCTTCCACTACCTGCAACCTCCGGCAACCACCTGCAACCTCCGGGAACCGCACGGAAACCTTGGGTGGGGCGCAAAGTCTCCAGAGGTTTCCGTTCAGGTTTCCTAAATGAGACAGGGGCATAAGGAGATGGTGGCTGGTAAGTGCTAGATAAGGAGAGGTCAAAACGCGGGTCAGCCGGAGCCTGGTGGGGGGGAGGGCGATAGGGATTGTGGGGCGATGGGGTGAAAGGTGAGGATTCAGACAGAGGCTGCAACATGACAGATAAGGAAGGTGAAATGTGGAACCAGGGAGGGAGGGATGATGGGTAGATGGAACTAATAAACCAACACCATAGCACCTCAAGGTTACACAAAAAAGCTGGAGAAACTCAGCGGGTGCAGCAGCATCTATGGAGCGAAGGAAATAGGCAACGTTTCGGGCCGAAACCCTTCTGACCTCCCGGTGGCTCAGCACTCGATGTACTCCGTCAAAGATCTATATCAGAGAAGTGACAGGAACAACACAATATTTATGGTTCAATTGAAAGCTGCACAGTTCTTTGACCCTGAACTTACTTTGCCAAACTTCCCATCTGGTCTTATGATCATATTTTGATAATTATTCACAGATAAAAGATCAACAGGGTTTATTTGATAATACAAGAGGTGCATGTTCAATTTCAGTCATCCTCTTAAGGGCCTGTCCCACTGTACGAGGTAATTCAAGAGTCCCACTGTACGAGGTAATTCAAGAGTTCTCCCGAGTTTTCCCCTGATTTGAACTCGGAGAATGTCCGTAGCGGGTCCGTAGGAGTTTGTGGATGTCTCGTAGCGGCTCGTACGAGTAACGGTAGGTACTCGGGGAAATCCGGTAAACCCGTGATGTCTTTTCAACACAGTGAAAAATGTCCACGAGTAAAAAAATACTCGTGATGAAAAAATGTTTTACTCTTTACTCGTACGAGCCGCTACGAGACATCGGCGAACACCTACGGACCCGCTACGGACATTCTCCGAGTTCGAATCAGGGGATAACTTGGGAGAACTCTGGAATTACCTCGTACAATGGGTCAGGCCCTTAAGCATGTCACACTGGTCAACCTGAGGAGTACCTTCGGCAACAGACTGGTTGCATCAAGATGCAGCACAGAACGCCACAGGAGATCCTTCTTCCCTGTGGCTATCAAACTGTACAACACCTCCCCCTTTTGTCATGGGATAGACTGACTCCGCCCTCCCCCCCAACCACCAAATCTTTGCACATCTGTAATCCTCTCCATTGGTCATTTTAATTTCATGTTTCTTGTATTTTGTGTTTTATGACAGTTGATAGATCAATTTCCCTCTTGGGATAAATAATGTTCCATCGTGTCGTATCGTACGAAGCAAAGAACAGAATGCAGGCAGGACGTCACAAAGAAGCCAGATCAAATTACAATCTCTTGCACACTCACCATCCCACGGATAAAGGCCAATGACTAACCTGACTGGCGTTCCTAGCTGAAGAATGTGCTCAGCAGAGGACAATGGAACGCATCCCAGTGAAAAGAAAATGTCCTAAAATTAGGAAAGCTCCCAAATGTAGTCCAGGTTCTGAACTCTAAAGATGTCTACAATGCAGCGTTCCATTTATATCAATCCTATATAAAAACTAAGATAGATACAAAATGCTGTGATAACTCATGGAGTCAGGCAGCATCTCTGGAGACAATGAACAGGTGACTTTTTGGGTTGGGACCCTTCTTCAGACTTTTATACAACAAAATGTTCCACATTGTTTCTCAAGAGGATTATCATATTTATATTTCCATATGATGCAGAAGGATGCTGTTAAGCCTATTATGGCAATATTGACTAAGAGCAGCTCCATCAGTCCAATTCCTTTTAGTTCCCTCTCGTGCATGCCCTTCAACTCCTCCTGGTTAAAGAAACACAAAGATCTGGAGGAACTCAGCAGGTGAGGCAGCATTTCTGAAGAGAAATGGACAGTCAACAATTTTGGCTTAGGACCATTCTTCACTTGTCCATCATCCCCCTCTTCAGCTGGTTCCACCTATCACTGAAGACAGACACAAAAAGCTGGAGTAACTCAATGGGTCAGGCAGCATCTCTGAAGAAAACGAATAGGTGATGTTTCAGGTCGAGACCCTAGTGGAACTGGTGTTCACAATAAACAACTTTTCCTTTGACTCCTCAGAAAATGTTCCAGATGTCCACCTCACACCTGCCAGGTGCTGCCCCACCCATCTATCCCACTCTTTACATTGACTTCCTCCCCTCTGCACTCTCAGTCCTGACGCAGGGTCATGATCTGAAACAACGACCATCATCTTCCTTCGTTCATGGGCCTGTCCCACTTAGGCGACTTTTTAGGCGACTGCAGGAGACCATGCGGTCATCACATGCTCGCTACATTTTTCGCGGGTGGTTGCCGGGGAGTCGCCTTCATGGTCGTGAGGAGTTCCCACATTCTGGGAACTAGTCGCAGCCTCATTATGGTCGGCGTGAATTTTTCAACATGTTGAAAAATTAGCGGCGACTAGAATGAAGCTGCCATGGAGAGTAGCGAGAATTCTCAAGCCGTAGGTGGGTCGCCAGGAGGTCCTAATGGGTCGCCAGGAGGTCAAAGGTTCTCGGAGGTTCTCGTAGGTTGTAGCCGGTGCTGACTGGTGAATTTCATTGGCTCATTGGGGAAAAAAAAGGTAAGCAGTAGTTTTCAGAACCAAGGATAACCGTCCGGTAATGTTAAATGTCCGCCAACCGTGTATCTCTGGCTTCTTAAAAGTTGTCTCCACTACTTCTCCCCCCTTCAACCCCCTCCCTCTCCCCTCTCCCCTCTCCACCCACCCCCCCCCTCTTTTTAAGGACTTACCGTACACTGTGCTTTAGCCGTCTTTTTACAGCGCCAACCTTCCTGTTCATCACGGCGTGTGTCTGTTTCACCTTGGCTTTGCACCGTGTAAATTTTTTAGACAGCGCTCCCCCCCGCTTGCCCTGTCTCCCGCCTGCATAACGGGCTGGTGAAGGAAGCGATGTGTGTGTGTGTGTGTGTTCCACTCTGACAGTCGCCGTTCCAGTTGCCGATTTTTCAGGCGACTGGCAACAACTTGAACAATCGCCTTGGTGGGAGAGGCCCATAAAGCTGGCTAAAAAAAGTGCCCCAACCAAAAACGTCAACTGTCCATTTTCCTCCAGAGATGCTGCCTGGCCCATTGAGATCCTATCAGATTTATTATTGTCACTTGTACCGAGGTAGAGTGAAATGTTTTGTTTGCATGCTTTCCAAACAGATCAGATATACTATACATACGTCAAACTCAGGTATAATAGACAGAGCAAAGGGGAAGATACAGAGTGTAGAATATAATTCTCAGCATTGTAGCACATCAAGGATAGACATAGAATGCTGGAGTAACTCAGCGGAACAGGCAGCACCTCTGGATAGAAGGAATGGGTGACGTTTCGGGTTGACACCCAAGTCTGAAGAAGGGTCTCGACCCGAAACGTCACCCATTCCTTCTATCCACAGATGTTGCCTGTTCCGTTGAGTTACTCCAGCATTTTGTATCTATCTTCAGTGTAAACTAGCATCTGCTGTTCCTTCCTCAACATTGTAGCACAATCAGTTCCATAGATAAAGTCCAATGTCCGCAATGGAGAGAAGGTGAATACCCTAGCTTGTAGAAGGATCATTCACAATCCTGATAACACAGGGAAAGTAGCAGAGGGGAGATGAAAGGGATGGATTATTCCAGAACCCACCCAGAACTTGTGAAAGTGAAACTGTGGATGAAGGCGAAATGCAAGAATTCAGAGTCATAGCAGACCATAACTGGAATGGGCCGAGTCTGTGGTGTGGTTGTGGGCTGGAGAAGATACAGGGGCAGATTTTTAATATAAAAAATAATGAAAATGCTCTGATGTCACCGCGTACTTGACTCAAAGGTAATAGCTGTAGCTAATAACCAGAAAATGTATCCTTTGTACACCGTTTATGCAGAAATCATTCATGCCTTTACCAGTAAAAGAAACGGAGGAATTGTTCGCAGTCTCTCTGAGATAATTAGTGGTTGGCATGCATTGCATTGAAAATCATCAGCATTAAAAGCTGATTCACACAACATATGATAACACTATGAAAATAAATTAGTGTGAAGAATCAAAACAGAGAGATGTTCTTTTTTTATTCATAGACAGCGACTGGGTGTCAGTGGCAAGCAGAGCATTATTGCACCAGAATGGAACTGCAGATGCTGGTTTAAACTGTAGACAGACACAAAATGCTGGAGTAACTCAGCGGGACAGGCAGCACCTCTGGATAAAAGGAATAGGTGACGTTTCGGGTTGAGACCCTTCTTCAGACTGAGTCAGGGGAAAGGGAAACGAGAAATATAGAGGGTGATGTAGAGAGATTTAGAACAAATGAATGAAAGTTGCAAAAAGTAACTATGATAAAGGAAACAGGCCATTGTTAGCTGTGGGCTACGTAAAAATCTAGTCGTACTAGTGTCAATATCGTCCTGGTGTGTTTCATTGTCTGTAATTCGTTTTCAGTAAGGTGGTGGAGAACCACTGCAGTTGTTTACATCCTCTTCAACATGACTACTTTTAGCACTGGAAATATTTTGTTGCCCCACAATGATGAAGCCAGCATACAGACAACCTGACATAAATATGATAAACACAAAATGCTCAGCAGGACAGGTAGCATCTCTGGAGAAAAGGAATAGGTGATGTTTCGTGTGAAGACTCTAGTGGAGCTGGTCCTCACTCTTAACTACTTCTTCTTTGACTCCTCAGAAAAAGTTCCAGACGTCCACCTCACATCTGCCATCTGCTACCCCACCCATCACACTCACTCTTTACATGGACTTCCTCCCATCTACATTCTCATTCCTGATGCAGGCTCTCGATCTGAAACGATGACCATCATCTTCCTTCATTAAGGCTGGCTAAAAAAGTGTCCCAACCTAAAATGTCAACTGTCCATTTCCCTCCAGAGATGCTGCCTGGCCCATTGAGATCCTATCAGGTTTATTATTGTCACTTGTACCGAGGTACAGTGAAAAGCTTTGTTTGCATACTTTCCAAACAGAGCAGATATACTATGCATACAAGTCAAACTCAGGTACAATAGACAGAGCAAAGGGGAAGATACAGAGTGTAGAATATAATTCTCAGCATTGTAGCACATCAAGGAGAGACACAAAATGCTGGAGTAACTCAGCGAAATAGGCAGCATCTCTGGATAAAAGAAATGGGTGGCGTTTTGGGTTGCAACCCGAGTCTACAGAAGGGTCTCGACCCGAAACGTCACCCATTCCTTCTATCCACAGATGCTGCCTGTTCCGTTCAGTTACTCCAGCATTTTGTGTAAAATAGTATCTGCTGTTCCTTCCTCCACATTGTAGCACAATCAGTTCCATAGATAAAGTCTAATGTCCACAATGGAGAGAAGGTGAATACCCTAGCTTGTAGAAGGAACATTCACAATCCTGATAACACATGGGAAGTAGCAGAGGGGAGAGGAAAGATATGGATTATTCCAGAACCCAGTACTTATGAAAGTGAAACTGTGGACGAACATGGCGAAATGCAAGAGTTCAGAGAGTTATAGCAGACCATAACTGGAATGGGCCGAGTCTGTGGTGTGGTTGTGGGCTGGAGAAGATACAGGGGTAGATTTTTTCAATAAAAAATAATGAAAATGCTCTGATGGCACCACGTACTTGACTCAAAGTTAATAGCTGCAGCTAATAACCAGAAAATGTATCCTTTGTACACCGTTTATGCAGAAATCATTCATGCCTTTACCAGTAAAAGAAATGGAGGAATTGTTCGCAGTCTCTCTGAGATAATTAGTGGCTGGCATGCATTGCATTGAAAATCATCAGCATTAAAAGCTGATTCACACAACATATGATAACACCATGAAAATAAATCTGTGTGAAGAATCAAAACAGATAATTTGTTTTAATTCATAGACAGCGACTGGGTGTCACTGGCAAGCAGAGCATTATTGCATCGGAAAGGAACAGCAGATGATGGTTTAAATCAAAGACAGACACAAAATGCTGGAGTAACTCAGCAGGACAGGCAGCATCTCTGGAGAAAAGGAATAGGTGACGTTTCGGGTCGAGACCCTTCTTCAGACTGGGACTCGGGGAAAAGGGAAACTAGAGATTTGGACGGTGATGGAGGGAGATATAGAACAAATGAATGAAAGATATGCAAAAAATAAATATAATAAAGGAAACAGGCCATTGTTAGCTGTGGGCTGGGTGAAAATCTAGTCTTACTAGTTTCAATGTTGTCCTGGTGTGTTTCATTGTCTGTAACTCGTTTTCAATGAGAAGGTGGTGGTGAATCACTGCAGCTGTTTACATCTTCCTCAACTACTTTTAAGGGCCTGTCCCACTGACGCGACCTTTCAGCGACTATCTTCAACCTTCAAGCTCGCCCGAAAAACCTCGATCTAAATCGACTGTCAGCGATGAAACTGTGAGCTGGATCGACCGACCAGATTGTTCTATCTGGGACACATGACAGTAAAATACTCTGGACTCTTGACCCATAGTCAGGATCAAACACTGGTCTCTGGCACTGTAAGACAGCGATTCTACCGCTGTGCCACCGTGCCATCCTGCGATAACGTATGATGAGGTCACTCACAAGGAAATGTTGGAGAATTTGATTTCCCTTTAAGCACTGACGAGGAACCAGCAACCAGAAATGCACCAGAACCTTAAACTACAAATACAATTGGGCATTCCTTGGGCATATACCTCTTTAAGTTGCTTTGTTTCATTATTTATTTGCTTTTCTCTTATTTTAGTATTAGACTGATGCTTTTTGGAAAGCATACAAATTCAGCTTTGAATTTTTTTGAGCTGTCTGGAATGCACAATGGTGATTAGCAGACTGGGCCACATCATGCAGAGTTGAAAGTTCGGGGGGAAATGGCACAGATGAGTCCAACATTTATTGGCCATGATCATGTTACATGGCAGGGCAGCTTGAAGGACCAAATGGCCTACTCCTGCCCCTATTGTGGTCAATGAAGTCCGTGCATATGTTAACCAGTGAATTCATGTCTACCCGGTTTACATTTTCCAAGAAGCAAACAGTGACGCAGTGGTGAAGTTTGGCAAGCCAACGCCTCACAGCCTCAGAGACCCAGGTTCAATCCTAACTCCAGTTTCGGTCCTCATTACACAGGCCTACAGGTTGTCAGGTTCATTGGCCACTGTAAATTTTCCCCAATAGTACAGATGAATGGGAGAATCTGGTGGAGAGTTGATAGGAATGTGGGGACAATGAAAAATGGGATTATTGCAAATGGATGCTTGGTGGAGTGGGCATGGTGGGCTGAAGTGCTGAAGACTCTATGAGTCAAACAGTGCAGAAAAAGTCCTTTCATTGTATCTGTGGTGACCCTACAGTTATCTTTTTCGATGCATTTTTTTTCGTCACACCAGCCATCGCTCCTTCACATCCACCTTTGCTTTCTGCAACATGGTAAGCTCAGGTTTATCATGAGCAACATCACAGAACATCTAGTGCATGTAACTACTGCTGCCTTCACTGTTGTCCTGCTTAGTTTCACTGTTTCACTCGTTAGTTTCACTTGTTATCACCTTCTCCACAGCCAACCATGGACCATTGTGGGCTCCACCTTGCCTTGATCATCGTTGCTGCCTTGGGTTTGTCCTGCTGCACACCTTTCATTAATTTTGTTCTTTGTACCTCTTCATATCTCTCGTTTACCTCACCCCTGACTCTCAGTCTGAAGAATTCCGAAACGTCACCTGTTCCTTTTCTCCAGAGATGTTGCCTGACCCGTTGAGTTACTCCAGCATTTCGTGCCTACCTTCAATGTAAACCTGCATCTGCAGTTCCTTATGACACACTAATGCTGCTTGCCTGTGTTGAACCACTGCTGCTTGCGAGTGTGATCTTTGAGCTCACAGATATGCTTCAGTTCACCTCGTATCACTAAGTTGAAAATGTACCAGCCAGACCATACTGTGTACAAGTGTAAATTAATGTTTCCAATTATAAGACTGGAAAGCATATTTAAATTTACAAAGTTCCCACTAAGCTTCGTGACCTTAATGAGTTTACGCATCAGTGACAGAAAAATACATTGTGCATTCCAAGATATGAAGTTACTGCTGTTATTTTAAAGGCTTCAAAATGTATGAACATATAAATTAGGACCAGGAGGAAGTCACTCAGGCTACCAGCACTGCTCTACCATTGAATAAGATTACGGCTAATCAATCTGTAATCTCAAATTGCTCTTGTCTGCCCATATTTCCCTTACACCCTCTTGCTTATTAAAACCTCTATACTTCTTCCTCAAAAATATTTAAACACTCTGCTTCAATCTCCCCAAGGAAATAAGTTCTAAAGAAAATGGGCAACCTCTTATAATACAAGTCGGGTTGCGCTTATCATCGTATGCACAGGTACCGTGAGGTGCAGGCACAATAAAAATCTTGCTTGCAGCAGCATCACAGGCACATACATCCAGACAAAATCATAGTGTAATGCCAATTTCAAACTTTTCCAATGTCCAACTTTCCGTTGCCATTACTACACAGGCAGGTAGGAGTGAATGTACGCAGACGATAAAAATAAACGGATCCTCCAGTCGTTATTTCCAGTTTAATTGATTCTTTATTGAAGTAGTTGTACAGACAAAGAAGTGAACACACCAGATCCTCTTTATTCGTTTACAAATTGTAGCTTTCCGTTCTTACTATCTGATCTGGCAAGAACTGTAATCTCTCTCCTGTGCCTGCTCGTCTGATCTGGCCACACCCTCCACTGGTATGATATATGTAACATTCATCTACGTATC
Organism: Leucoraja erinaceus; assembly: GCF_028641065.1. Lineage (NCBI taxonomy): Eukaryota > Metazoa > Chordata > Chondrichthyes > Rajiformes > Rajidae > Leucoraja > Leucoraja erinaceus. The sequence goes on from NC_073387.1 coordinate 6,441,847, forward strand.
AAAAGCCCACACGCAAGCGTTCAAAATAATACTGCTGGAATTATCCAGGCAAATATAAGCTGCTAACAGTAACTAGCGCGAGCATGAATGGCTCCTGCACACCAGTCCCTAACAACTGTTCTACATATATAACAAAACAATTACCAATACACATTAAAAGGCGATATAAAAGTTTAACATATTCTCAAAAACAAAAGGTATGCACTATGTGTTGGCATTTAATCTTCTATAGTGCTTCTTCAATCTTCTTCTTTGGCTTCTTGGAGCAGACAAATCTTAGTTATCGGTCCTACCAAGATGTTGTTCTGGTCTGAAGTCGTACTGTACACACAAGGCCTTGTGCATCTGGTAAGATCTCCAGTATTCTGCCCATGGCTGACAGAAGGTTTGCGTTATGCTCTCATCCCATCCGAGTCTTTCCTTACAGAGCTCCTGCATAATCAGCTTGGCTGGCAGAGTAAATGGTGCAAGAAATCCTAAAGGATCGTATATAGAGCCAACTACGGACAAGATGCCCCGTCGGGTGTATGGTCGTTCCTGCACCACAATTCTGAACTTGAACACATCTGCAATCCCAGTGCCCTTTTCATAGGCAGATTGTTTTTGTCCAAGTCTAACTCCCTGGTCTCCTTGGCTCTGTTTTCTTGTGGAATGGATGCCAATACAGCACGGCTGTTGCTAATCCACTTCGACAGCATGAATCCTCCCATTTGTCACAGGGAAGTCAGGTGTGTTGCCATTTGAATTGCTTCCTGTTCCGAAAGCATGTACTTTAAACAATCACCTACGTAGAAGTTGTTCTTTACAGTGTTTGTCACCTCTGCTGGGAAATAAGCTTTGTTGGCCTCAGCAGTTTGCACAGCTTGGTGATGACACTGCTCCAAAAAGATGTGCCTTCATCCGGTATTCAACAAGATCTTGCTGTGCATCATCACCCTCAGACCACCACAGGAACCGCAAATAGTCGATATGCTTTTCTGATACCCTTGACCTGATGAAACATTGCTTTGATATCAGCCATCAAAGCAACCGGTTCTTGGCTGAATCTGATGTGAACTCCAATGAGTGAGTTGGTAAGGTCTGGACCCTGCAGCAGTTGGCAGTTCAGTGATGTTCCTTTGAAGATTGCCCCACAGTTAAAGACCGCCCTCAAGGTTCCTTTCCTTGAGTGATACACCCCCTGGTGTGGGATGTGCCATAGCTCTCCTTCACGTCGATTCAGCTGGTCCACTGGCACCATTTCAGCATAACCTTTATTGATCATTTCTGTGAGGAAAGATGTATATTCATCATGAAATTTCTCATTGTTGCCAAACCTGCGTTTCAGGCTCTGGATCTGCTGTGCTGCAATGCAATGGTTATTCGGCAAATTAACACTTTCTTGTTTGAAAGGTAAGTTTAGACAATAGTGAACATCTATCATCTTTACTGCGTGATTCATAATATCCAAGAACTTTACCTCTTCTCTGGGCATTTCTTCTACTTCCTTGCTGGTTCTTTCACTGAAGTCGTGATCGTGTTGCTTGACCAGTAAAGGGCCTGTCCCACGAGCATGCGACCTACATGCGGCAAGCGCGACCAAACCGGAAGCGGGGCCCACGTGGAGGTCGAGTGATCCCCATACAGGGCCGGTCCCACCAGTATACGCCTACATGCGGCGAGCGCGACAAACCAGAAGCAGGGGCCGCGCCGAGGTCGAGTGAGTGACATGAAGTTCAAGCGAAGTCCGCGGGATGTTTGCGCGTGACGTACGGCATCAAGATGCTGCGTACGGCGTCGAAACACTGCATATGCCCGTCGAGGCGGTGCGTATGGCGTCGAGGCGGCTGTGTGCCGGCAGGCCGTTGCCGCGTGGAATTTTTGAACACGGTCAGTTTTTCGGAGCCCCGCGCGATGTCGGGACCAGCTCCGCACAACTCCATACCCCTCCGGCGATCGAAGTGGGACCGGCCCCACGAGGCCGTACGGCTCAAGCGCCCACGTTAGGTCGCGCTTGCTGCATGGAGTTGCATGCTCGTGGGACAGGCCCTTAACCCCTCTAAGTTTACAGTGGATATTTGTTTGACAGCAGCAATAGGGCAGCCATTTTCATCCTTGCTTTCGTTGTCTCTTCTCAGGGGACCATGGATGACCCATCGAGTAGGGTCCTCACAGGAAATGGTCCGTCCCCTTGGCTGTTGACCTGCTCCCAAGGTTCCAACCCCTTTGAAGCAGTTGTTCCCACGAGTAGGTTGATGCCAGAGTCTATTTTAGGAATCTTGATATCCTTCAGGTAAGGCCATTGCTTCAGCTCTTCCTGGCTGGGAATGTTTAGATGAGAAACAGGCATGGTCTTATGTGTGAACACATCAGATAGTTGTATAAAATTGTCTTTGTCCAGACTAGATATTTCCAAACCTGAGATATGATGACTGATCACAAGCTTCTCTTCATTTATGGTACGCAAGCAAATCTTAGTCTTTTCTCCTGTAATGTTCAGTCTTCTCATCAAACTTCCTGCACAAAAGGTTGTTGAACTTGCATGATCCAAAAATGCATATCTTTGCAACACTGTGTCCCCCTTGTGGCTCTTTACCTGTACTGCTAAGATGGAGAAGATGCAGGCTTCATCACCGGTCCCAATATGCCCACACATCTTAGATGAGGAAACAGCATCATTCACTCACAGTTGACTTCTCATTCTGCTCTGTATGCTTCGGCTTCGGCTTCAGTGTGAAGTATTTCAGGATGATCCTGTTTAGGCACATCATAAGTCATACGACTCTTGCAGTCTTTGACCATGTGTCCTTTCTTCTTGATCAGTGGACACCGCTCCAATGTGTGACCACTTCTTCATGATCTCTTGGCTTCAAGCATATTGATCCTTGCATTGGATACTGCCAGCTCCATCTCTATTTCCAACTGTTCCAACTCTCTTTTAAAATATTTCTCTTGTGCCTCAAGTTCAAGCTCAAGCTTGGCATTGGTTGCTGCCTATGATGCACATGATGAAGAACTAGATTTGTGACCTGATCTTCGTCTTGAGACATTTGAAATACTGTTTCAGGTCCTACTTCTGATTCTACAACACTCGGTTGTAAGGCATCTTCAACTATGGAGTGTGTAGTTTGTTATCCAACTCCAGATAATCACCTCTCCACATCTTGTATAAAATCATTAAAAGATTCCATTCTTTTTTGAAACCACTGTTCTTGCCTTTCCCGCTCCTTTTCAGGCAATGGTATTTCCATCAATGACTCGTGGTGCTTTCCGACTTCATTGCAGAGCTGTTAATTGAACCAGGTTAGATTGTATTTCATTTGCCTTTTCATCTGATTTCATGAGCTCCTTCAGCTTTTCAATTAACTTGTCAGCTTGTTTGCATACCATGTTACTTGCTTCTGACATCTTTGCATGAACAATGACTGGCCTTTGTCGGTGAGTTCAATGGTTCTTCTTTCTTTTCCAGAATCCTGTTCCACTTCGCCCTCTTGCGGCTGAGCTATAGACATACTGGCTCACTATCCCTTTAAGACGTGTTGACGTAATGCCGCACGCTTCCAGATCTGTCCCTGCGCGTTGGGTTCCGAAGTTTCCGATCATCGTTCTTCAGATAGAGCAGGAGTCGACCTTGTCGAGTTGACGGCATCAGGCAGATCCTTTGTTCCCAGGTTTTCACCAGCTCCAGTTTCACCCATAGAGATCAGTTCTTACTTTAATGTAATGCCAATTTCAAACTTTTCCAATGTCCAGCTTTCCGTTGCCATTACTACACAGGGAGGCAGGTAGGAGTGATCGTACGCAGACGATAAAAAGAAACGGATCCTCCAGTCGTTATTTCCAGTTTAATTGATTCTTTATTGAAGTAGTTGTACAGACAAAAAAGTGAACATACCAGATCCTCTTTATTCTTATACAAATTGTAGCTTTCCGTTCTTACTATCTGATCTGGTAAGAACTGTATCCTCTCTCCCGTGCCTGTTCGTCTGATCTGCCTACACCCTCCCCTGGTATGATATATGTAACGTTCATCTACATATCAAAAGCCCACCCCCAAGCGTTCAAAATAATACTGCTAGAAATATCTAGACAAAATAATATAAGATGCTAACAGTAACTAGCCTAAGCATGAATGGCTCCTAGATAATACATACATCGCAATATAACATAAATCGCATATAAAATTTGCAAGACAGTGAAAAGAAAACATAAATTTCTATAACGCAAGGTTTCTTGGAAACACAACTAACCTGCAATGGATAAACTACCTGTCCAACTAATACAAGGACATAGATAGTCACAAAATGCTGGTGTAACTCAACAGGTCAAGCAGCAGCTCTGGAGAAAATGGATCGGAGACGTTTCGGGTCAGGACCTTTCTTCAGACTGATACTTATATCATATTCAGACTGATATTTAATACGAGGTAATCTTCATCTATTAACAAACCTAAAACATTATGTGTTCAGCTTCAAAAACAGTTTTCAACAAAATCATTTGAAATCTATGAATTATATAACCCTCGCTATTTTTTTTTTACAATAAATTGCTTCCTTGACATGGTTGCTCTTTAACTTAACAAATCAAGATTAAAAATTAAAGCAAAAGCAATTAAGGTGCGAATTAATTTTTGATTGTCAAGCAATTAAACATCTCCGCATGGCCATCCAAAATAAATACAATGCAAAACATGGTAAAATCGAAATATAAAATATTGCTAATGCTGGAAATCTTTCCATGAATAGAAAAGTTGCTCAGCAATTCAGGCAGCTTCTGAGAAAAGAAAGGAACAAACAAGAAAGGAACCCAGTTATTCAAGCAGCATCTGTGAAAACAATTGGATGGTCACATTTCGACTGAAAATCCTGCATCAGGACTCAATCTCAGCCCGTAACATCTACGATCCCTTTGCCTCCACAGATGCTGTTTGAAACACTGTGTTCCTCCGGCTACTTGTTTTTGTGGAAAAAAGATTATATTTGCAAAAGGAGGAGAAGAGGAGAAAAGAAAAAAGGAAGGTCTACCTTAGGAAGGAGAGATGGAGAGGCTGAATGAAGCAAGTTGTGATGCAGGCTGAGTGGCAATTTTAAAAGCTGATCAATAACAAAAGGTCATAGACACAAAATGCTGGAGCGGAACATGCAACATCACTGTAGAGAAGGAATGGGTGACAGTTCGAGTTGAGACCCTTCTTCAAACTGAGGTAGTGTCTCGACCCGAAATGTCACCCATTCCTTCTCTCCAGAAATGCTGCCTGTCCCACTGAGTTACTCCAGCATTTTGTGTCGATCTTCGGTGTAAACCAACATCTGCAGTTCCTTCGTACACAATAACAAGAGGTTAACTCGAACCTTTCCCTGTTCTAATGAATGGTTATCAATCTGAAACATTATCTGTTTCTCTCCCCACAGGTGCTGCCTGTCCTTCTGAGTACTAGCAGCTCCTGTGTTTTCACTTTATGCTGTGACACCACTGTTCTTATAAAAGTCCACAATCTCGCCAATGCCAAGTGAAACAACAAGTGCAAAGCTTCTTATATAGCAACGAAAATGTCCATCTGGTCAATCAAAGATTCAGGGAAGAATTGTCCTCGCTCCACTACTGGGTCTGTATTGAAAGATGTTCTCCAAACTAAAGGATCCTCATCCAATTGTAGAATACCAGCCAACCAGAATCTACCATACATACCAGGGAGAGATGATTGGGGTAGTCAGTCTGTGCAGGAGGTTTCTCTGTAGGAGAGGCTAGGACTCTGCGAGAAGAGGAGGCTGAGAGTAATAGGCATGAACACCACCCTAAAATCCAAGTTTACTCAGACCAAAGTTTGCTTATTACCCATTTTCATAGCATGGATTACCCAGCCTCTTCCTTTTGACCCATGTTACCTGTAAATTTCCATTCAGAATTCCTGCACTAAAATCAAATTTAAAATGGAATTTGCTCGAACTAAAATCAAGTAACAAAAATGGACAGCTTATCCCATTTTTCAATGCAATTAATGGTGTTGAATTTATTGGAATTTTGAAAAACAGCAAGAGCAACTCCACACTTTGCTACACTACAGTCCATCTGCCATTTCTCTGCCCACCCTCTCAACCTATCCAAGTCCTTCTGCAGAGTCCCTGCTTTCTCTACACTACCTGCCCCTCCACCTATTTTCGTAGCCACAAACGTGGCCACAAAGCCTGCAATCCCCTCGTCCAAATCATTAACAGACAACGTGAAGGGTAGCGGTCCCAGCACCGATCCTTGCGGAACTCTGCTAGTCACTGGCAGCCAACCAGAAAAAGCCCCCTTTATTGCCACTCTTTGCCTTCTGCCATCCAGCCAACCTGATATCCATGCTAGTATTTACCTTTTGATACCATTGGCTCTCATCTTCCTTAGTAGCCTCCCATGTGGCACCTTATCAAAGGCTTTCTGAAAATCTAGGTAAACAACATCTACTGACCCTCCTTTAACTGTCCTGCCCTTTACTTCTTCAAAGAATTCCAGCAAATTTGTCAGGCACGACCTCACATTCACAAAGCCATGCTGACTTTGGCCTATTTTATCGTGAATTTCGAAGTGCTCCGTAACCTCATCCTTTATAATCTCTATACCTATAAAACTCTTGGATGTTGGTGTATTATTTGTGTGTGTATTTGTGTGTGCGTGTATTTGTTCGTCTGCGTTTCACATCCCCTTGAAAACACGACGTGCTAACGGTGAAATTTTTACATATTCCGATAGAGATTTACGCCATGATGTCAAAAATCGCCTCATCTGAAAATTTTATGCATTATTTCCCGAGTTATTTATGAAAATGTTCAAACATTTCAAATAACTTAGTAAATAAGCGAGATGGTCTCGCTGATGACGTCACAATGGAACTCCATGCCTGCCGCTGCTCGCGCTGCGAGTGATGTCACCCCTGTTCTGTCTTATGTACTTCTTCGCTTCTTAACTTTCACTTCTTTAAATTAGTGGCGTAGCATTTTTAAACTGCTGCTCAGGTCGTGCTGCTCGCTCCGCTGGGCTCATTTTAATTCTAGAACTTTGCGGCGGCGGCTATTATCACCGCGCGGGTGAGGGTGAGGTTGCGGGACAGCGCGATGGGAAGTTGATCCTGGCGGCCATTTCTCGCTCTGGGAGAGGCCGTCTATGGGGACCTGCGATTCCTCCGTCGATCGCAGGGACTCGGGGAATCGTGACGCCTTTTCCTCGCTGGTGATCCCGATCACACCTGGCCATCACACCACGTCATCGTCTGTCACGCGGTTGGGTAGGCTTCCCCTCGTGGAAGCCACGATCAGCCGGCCCTCTGCTGCTTTTGACCGTCCTCAGATCGCTCCGGGTCTCGCTTGGGTCTGCACCGGCCACAGCCTAGCTCGGGCCCAATGACTCTGCTGCTCTAGGACCTGGGTAGGTTCTGCCTCTAACCCCTCCCCCTCCTCTCTACCCCCTCCCTAGGGCAGAGAAAGAGAGAGAGGGGGGAGGAACAGGAGTGGAGAGAGAAGGGTGGAGGTAGGGGGGAGAGGGGTAGAGAGGGGGGGGGAGGAGGGGGGGAGCGAGAGGGACAGAGGAGAGGGGGGAGAGAGGGGAGGGGAGAGGGGGGGGGGTGGGGTTAGGGGGGTGGGGAGGCTGCTGCTCTATGACCTGGGTAGGTGCTGCCTCTACCCTCTCCCTCTTTGTCCCTTCCCTTTCCCCCCCCTCTCTCTCTGCCCCCTCCCTCTCTGTCCCCTGCCCACCTCCCTCTCTGCCCCCCCCCTCCCTCCTCTCTCTCCCTCCCCTCTCTCTGCCCCCCCCCCACCTCTCTGCCCCCCCTCCTTCTCTGCCCCCCTCCCTCCTAGGGAGTGGTTTGCCTCCCCACGTTCCTCTCTGCCCCTCCCTCCATCTCTGTCCCCCCTCCCTCTCTAGGGAGTGGTGAATATTGGGACCTATGGGTGAGTGGTGGAGTATTGCGTCTGGGAACAGTACAAGTAGTGTTCCCTAATTCATCATTCATGTTATATATCTCCAAATCATGGTAATAGAAACACATGCTATCACAAAATTCAAGATAGGCACAAAAAGTTGGAGTAACTCAGCAGGCAAAAAGCATCTCTGGAGAAAAGGACTTTTTAGGTCGAAACCCTTCTTCAGGCTGAGTCAGGGGAAAGGGAAGCGAAATATTTAGACGGTGACACGGAGAGGTATAGAACAAATGAATGAAAGATATGCACAAAGAAACAATGATAAAGGAAACATTGTTAGCTGTGTGCTAGGTGAAAACGAGTTACAGACAATGAGACTCAACAAGATGACTTTGAAGTTAGTACAACGAATTGGGTGGGAGAGAGATGGAGAGAGAGAGGATGCAGGCATTACTTGAAGCTACAGAAATGAATATTCATACCTGTGGGTTGTAAGTTGGCTACGACTACCGGTATTACACAGTAACTGTACTAGTTAAAACTACCTGTATGATTAACCTTTGGATAATAATAATAATACCCCTTCGTGGCTAAACATTGAAAACACAGCAGTGAAAAATTCCTCCCTCTGTACTTTGCTTTTTTCCAAAACAGAATCCCCACATAAGTTGGTTGGTGAGAACTTCATTTTAAGAAATTCTATTCGAATTTTAAATCAGATAAGAAGTTTCAGTACATTGTCAAATGTCTCTATTTACACCCCCATATGTCACAACCACTCCTTTTTGCCATCACAGACGGATGGGGTGTTTGCTGTCTGGAGGGACAAGGGCCTTGCGACCCTCAGAGATCTATATATTGACAAAAGGTTTGCTTTGTTTAATCAGCTGAAATCAAAATTTAACCTTTCCAACTCTCATTTTTTTCGCTATCTCCAAATTAGGCACTACGTTAAAGATCAAATTGCAAATTTTCAAACCATGCCTGACAGTTGCCCACTCTATGAGCTCCTGCAGCTTCATCCAGACTCCAAACATCTAATATCTCGCTTTGTGAGTCTATTCACCACCTCTGTATCCACTACCCATCTGAAAGAAGCCTGGTCTACTGAGCTGAATTTCGAGGTGTCTGACGACACTTGGAATGAAGGTCTGACCAGAATCCAAACTTGTTCGATCAATGTCAGGTATAAACTGATTCAGTTTAAAGTCATCCACAGACTCCACTACTCAAAGACCAAATTATATCGAATCTACCCTGCTATTTCTCCATTATGTGACAGATGCAAAAGTGCAGATGGTTCTTTAACACATATTTTCTGGCTCTGTCCTCATATACAAAGATACTGGTCTAAAATATTTAAGTGGTTTTCTGGGGTCTATGGAAAAGATATTCTCCCTGATCCAGAACTGGCACTTTTTGGATGCTCAGAGACTGCTTTGTACTTCACGTCTGAAGAACAACAAGCACTGATGCTTGGTATGGTGGCAGCCAAGAAAATGATCCTAACAGACTGGAAATCATCTACACCCCCCTGCTTCGAAAAATGGCTCAATGAAATGATAATAATCATACAGATGGAAAGGATACGCTTCTACAACTCCAAGGTACCAAACAACTTTTTAAGTGTTTGGGGACCATTTATCAACCATCTCAAAGTCCAATAATTTCATAATTTCATATTATCTGCAGTGATGTAGTCCTGTGACCTTTACTTCTGCTTTTGCAATGCATGACTGTGTAGCACCATGTGGATTGTACCAATACTGTTATGTCTGGCGGCTTTGTTTTATTATTATTTTTTTTTTTATTAATTATAATTTTTTTTTTCCTTCCTTTTTTTTTCCTGTTATCTTTTTCAGTTTTTTTTTGTTTGTTTTATTCTGTTTTGTTAAAAAATTGTATAAAATAAGAAAAAATATTAAAACAAAACTACCTGTATGAGAACAATATTTGGATGTGTGGCACAATCAGCCGGCAGGAAAGAATCAAATGTACAGGGCATCCATGAAGGCTTAATATTAGAACAGTAATTTACTATGATAGTTCAAAGAAAAGTTGAAATAATCTTAACTTCCTTGAGTTTAGGACCAGCAGGAGTCCACAGGGGTTCCCAGGATACCCAAATTCTTTGAAAAGGAAAGGCTATGGTGCATAGGTCTCGAAACGAAAGAGAGGAGTCAGGTATTTCGAGAGGCACCTTTATTTGTGTTCCTCCCGGTTGTAGGGAAGTCCACATGAGAGAAAGATGGCACCCAAAACCCCTGCCTTTAAACCCTCTGGTTAAGGGCCGCCTCCGGACTGAACCACTCCCGTGCCGAGAGGTTCGACAGTTAGGATGGCCCGACCCTTGGGAGCTGCCACAAGGCTCTGGATGTCTCTGTATTTTTCCAAGTGTGAGCAAGTAGAGCTGTTTTGCACAAACATATGATAGATTCGACCCATGTCAGTCATTATACGAGGCACACTTTTTAATATAAGTATAACGAAAGAGAATGGAAGTTGGATTTTTTAGCACTGTTGCAACCTAGCTCTGACAGACCGCAACATAGATATGTACAGGTCTGTACAGTGAATAGTGTTCTTGTCCTTACCACACATAGATGAGAAGGCAGGAACGGGATACTGATTGGGGATGATCAGCCATGATCACATTGAATGGCGGTGCTAGCTTGAATGGCCTACTCCTGAACTTGTTGTCTATTGTAGATCATTTTGCATGCCCAGAGCAGCAACAGATTTTACTTATTGCAAACTCAGTGGAATGCACACAACATTGAAACAGCGACGGGACAGTAGAAATGACATTGATTGAGAACTACGTTGGGGTATCGTGATTTTTTCACAGCAGAAAAGACACTCAGATGATTCACAGGAGAGTATAACAAAGAAATTACTCCTCAGCCATTAAACTGAATTATAATGAAATTAGAAACCCACTGCATATTATTTTAAAAAATTGCTGCAATCAAATTTGGTTTCCCTTGTCGGTCATTTTAGACGATTTAATTTTGACTCTTCATGAAAAGATAATTATCTGAAATTTGAACTCAGCTTTTTGTTTCTATTAATCTACCACTTCATTGAATTTCGCTGCTTATCGGTACAGCTGCTGTTTGAGAACAAAAGCCAGAAGTTGACACAGGGAATGGCTATTTTGAAGATGAGTCTCCTGAACCCTGTGCAAAATAAGTGACGTGCCTTCAACTCCCCCCCCCCCCCCCCCCCCCCCCCCCCACGGTTGTATGGATGGAAATGCAGCAGGAGTTTTAGACCTGTGAGGAGTCGAGTTCCATCCCAGGTCAAAGCGGAGTTAACTGCTTCGATGTGGACATGCTTTACTGAATTAACGCGTTTACTCCTGCTGCTGTTAGCTAGGGTAGAGATGAAATGCTTTTTTAAGCCACATGCTCCATTAGATCAAAAACAGGTGTCAAACATCCACTCTACCCCAGGCTGACCACCTTTGAATGAAATTGTGGCTGCTCCCTGTCATAGCCCCATCGATTCGCTTCAGCTCCATTTCCGTCTCATTCCTATCCATTAAAAAACTATCAATCACTGAGTTAAAATCAACTCAATTTTTGTGTGAGAGAGAGAGTTCCACGTTTCTACCATTCTTTGTACATGTTTCCTTTCTGCTCCCCTGAAAGAGATGGCTCTGATTGAAAGGTGTATCCAATTCCCCTAGATTGCAGTGCTTCATGCATGATCCACCTACATACCACCATCTCCAGTCTACCAATACCTTTTCAAATCCAAAAATGTAAATCAAAGCACTCCTTGGCCTTTTATATTCCAGGATGGTTTATGTAACCTATCTACCTAATCTAACCCTTGGGGCCAGATAGCTTTCTGCTACATCTGTGTTTTCTAACGCTTTCGTAGACCTGGTCCCCAGTACTCCAAATGTGCAAATCAGTGAATCCCACTGGTAGGAGAATACCAGTGAGTGCCGCATCTTCTGAACCACATATCTCCCACAGGATGGATTATTCTGTTGAATCTTGCTTTGTGAGAAAGATTGAGCTGTGGCAACCGAGGGAATTGCATAGGGGGTGAGTTAACACATTTCGTAAAAGCGTATCCAAACTGTGTACCGAGCTTGTAAACTCTTCATTACTGCATGACTTCAAATGATTCTCAATGCTCATGTCATTCTCAACTAATGTCATTTGTGTCCTTGGTTTGCCTGCAAGAATAGCTGGGCTGGAAATAGATTTTTGATCTTCATTTTCAACATCGGATGATAAGTAATGACAGCTGGTTGCTTTAATGGAACACTTTCTGCTTTCTGTCAAGGCACGCAAGAGATGGGCTCAGCATAAAATATCTGCCGTCCTCTGGAACACAGATTTAATGATTGGGTTGCCAAATAAACTAATCTGGATTCATCAGTCAGCCTGCTTCATGTTCTCTTCTGGGAATGTACTCTCTCTTGTTCTGAAGATATTGACCATTTCTAGGGCACAGCAACCCTCCATTACCTTCCCTGCTGGGTCATTTCCATTGATGACTCAGAAAGCTATGCATTGCCTCACTACAATTTAATAAGAGGTGCGTAATGGCAGAGATCCAGCTCATTGTGAGTTCCTGCAAATAAGTAATTTATTTATTTTCCGTAAGGATGACTAGGCATGTTGCATTAAAATAAACTGCTGAATGATCTTGTGAGTCAGGCAGCATCATTGAAGTGGACAGATAAAGGGCCCTGAAGCAAAATGTTGACCATCCATTTCCCTCCACAGATATTCCTGATGCACTGAGTTTCTCCAACATGTTGTCTTTTGCTCCATATTCCAGCATTTGCTATCTTTTGTGTCTTTATACTACAATACGTTCTTTCTTTGATCCTCTTGGCACATGTGTGACCTTAACTGGAAAGATTGACTTAACTTTATATCTAGCTGTGCTGTAGCATTTGAGTCTTGGTTCAATAATCTTTTCTTGCCACATGTACCTAGGCACATGTACATGGTACAGGTACATAGACCTGCACATGTCCATGGATTTCTTCCATATATTTAAACAATAGACAATAGACAATAGGTGCAGGAGTAGACCATTCGGCCCTTTGAGCCAGCACCATCATTCACTGTGATCATGGCTGATCATCCACAATCAGTACCCCGTTCCGGCCTTCTCCCCATATCCCTTGACTCCACTATCTTTTAGAGCTCTATCTAACTCGCTCTTGAAAGCATCCAGAGAATCGGCCTCCATTGCCTTCTGAGGCAGAGAATTCCACAGATTCACACCTCTTTGTAGGCAAAACACGCCTTCTTCATGCACTAGCCCTGAGCCATGTGAATATCGGAGGTCTATCCTCCGAAAGCTCTAGGAGGATTGTTGAGCAACTTGATCAAATAATCCGTACTTCACCCTTGAGTTAGCATCTCAATCACTGGTCAGTCATCAACGTTTTATGTTGTTCATAACAACTGTGGCATATGCCTGATAATTCAACGGAAAGATTCAATCCAGCATGCCAATTCTTTCTCGAATCCATCTGCTGTTTATTCAGTAAAGCAAAATAGTTTAGAAAAACGTTCTGATCAAAAATACAGAATGAATGGCCACACCTTCAATCCATCACTACTGTATGTGTATAAAAGACTTCAATCCAAACTCTTTCCTGACATATCGCAGAACATTACATTATCCCAATCCACATCTATTCCTATTATATGCAATTGTATTCCCAATCCAAACATTTATTTTGTAATGATCAGCAGCTAAATCAACAACAAATATGAATTCATGGTTGGTTGGTTCTGAGAATTAAGATTCCATTAAATAGCAGGCAGCACAAGAATTCTAATCAATGTAGGCCACTGGGTAACTCGTTCCTAATATACCAAGGAACAGAAATTCAATGTACTTTGACCAGAGTTCAACACAGTATATTTGGGTATGATCCACTCATCTGTTAGATTTGCCATGATATTTATGTTTCATTTGGCCTACTTGGAACTACCTCAGCAGAAATATTGCATAATATATGTCTAGTCTCCAATCTTACTCCATCAGCTTTGACTTGCTGGTGAGAGATGAATTGGAGGGAAGGGAATGCATGAGAGATGGTAGGTATTTATAGTCCTTGAGGAAGGTCAACAAGTCACCCATGACTGTTGGGCAGCCAGATGGATTGTCCAAACTTTTACATCTTTGGAAAAGAGACTCTAAAGCCCCTGTTCCACTTTCACAACCTAATTGGTGACCTCTGCTGAGTTTGCCCTTGACTCATACCCGCAGCATGGTCGCCACGAGGTCATAGGAGGCTGTAGGAGGTATTCGTAACTCGTCCTCCTGCTCGTGAGTGGGCTCCGCGTACTCGTGGCCTCAAGTAGGTCGCAGTGTTTTTTCCAACCTGATAAAAAAAATGTCCACTAGTAAAAAAAAAGGTCGGCATGGAAAAAATTGATACTTTTTACCCTTAGGTAGGTCGTAGCAGGTTGTGATGGTAGTCGTAGGTAGTCGTAGAGAGTCGTGGGCAGTCGTAGGTAGTCATAGGTCGGTAACTGGCTCGAGAATAAAAAAGCAAACATTACATCATTTTACCATGTGATCATTTCCCACTCGTAGCTGGTCGTAGTTGGTCTTAGGTGTGGAAGACTGAGGTTGAGGGGGGTCGTAGGAGGTTGTAGGAGGTCGTAGACATAGTCGTAGGAGGTCGTAGACAGGTCGTAGACATAGTCGTAGGAGGTCTTTTACTTCAGCGAGTCAACGCGACCTTGACATTTTTTTCAACTCGTCTTGGGTCTTCTAAACTCATGGATTAGATCGTCCAAGTGGGACCGGCCCTTTAGCACTGACAACATGCAGCCAAAATTGTCCTAATACCGTCCAATCAGAAATAATGATGGAAGCAGACTTCATGAGAAATTTTACAAAAGAAATGTAGAAATAATTCAAAAAGGAATTATATCAGTAGGCTTTGGCTAATGCCAGAGCAAACACTCATTAGCAGTTGAAGATGAGTTTCAATGACATTAGGACAAAGTTGGGGGCGATAGTTGCTGCCTATTTCTTGTTCGAACATTAACCAGGAAGAGAAATCCTTTGAACAGAAACATCACTGAAAGGGAAGACAAATTATGGCAGAGGTTAGTGATCAGATGATAGCAGACTTATTTTAGATTTTGCAGGATATTTTAGAATTCAAGTTCTGAGAGAGATAAAGGATTCCTTAGTTTTTAAGAAGGAACTGCAGATGCTGGAAAATCGAAGGTAGACAAAAGTGCTGGAGAAACTCAGCGGGTGCAGCAGCATCTATGGAGCTAAGGAAATAGGCAACGTTTCGGCCCGAAACGTTGCCTATTTCCTTCGCTCCATAGATGCTGCTGCATCCGCTGAGTTTCTCCAGCACTTTTGTCTACCAAGGATTCCTTAGTTATACGGTCCAGGAGAAGAACAAATTTGTGTTGGACTCTCTTCCACAAGGCTTCTGATGCAATGAAACCGTGGGAAGGAAGGCGAGTGTTTAGCATGGCAAGACACATTTAGGGCTGCTCCATGCGATAACTGGGAATAAAGTGAGAGAACACTGCACTGTCAGCCCTGCCATCTCTATCAATCTTGATGAAGAGGTGTTTGAAAATATTGTATTTTTACAAAAATAGGAGAGTCTGGCGCAGTATCTGTCAACATGTGTTTCCTCCGGTGACAAATATTGTACGGCTTGTCAATCCACCAAAGCTGTGCCCAAGCTCCATATTGTGACAACAAATGCTCATAATAAGATTCAACCTTGATAAGAATCCGCATTGATTCGTTAGCTCTGACACCCACGCTACCACGACAGATGTTTAGTCCACAACTACATGGAGCTTTGAGGAACTGGCATCACTCAATCTCAGGATGCGAAGACGCATCTCTGTTCTGTGAGACTGCACCGATCACTTAACTAATACAAATAGAAAAGAATAATTACTTGTTTACTATAGTAATTGCCCTTGCGTGAAATCTTGTTTGCTTTTGTACATTAAATTACAATTGTAGTGAGGTTTTTTTCTGTGCGATGTAAATGCTGGATGTGTGTGTGTGTGTGTGTGTGTGGGTTTGAGTGTGAGTGTGTGAGTGCGTGTGTACGTGGGTGTGGGTGTGTGTGAGTGTGTGTGTGTGTGTGTGTGATAACAGGCAGGTGTTAATAACGTGTGTGTGATAGAATTTTGTGTGTCGGCAAGCGTAATTCTATGCAACCTGTCATCGTTCTGTGTGTGAAAAAAAACGTGTTTCAGGACAGTTAACTGATCGTAGGTGTCTGGAAATGACTCTCAACCTGTTGTTAAGGTTACAACATATGTCAGAATCAGGAGCGTCACTGAGGCAACCATGTTTGCCTTCTTCAGATTCTCACCTCTGAACTAAGTACATGCGTTCTGTGTCATGTGTAAAAGAACTGCAGAATGCGTGTTTCAGGACTGGAGTTCAACTGATCAATGGGTAAGTTTGGGGTTGCCTTTCTTCTGGAAATGAAGACTGCTGCCTGTCAGTTACCTTTTGCGCCTAAGGTTACAACATATGTCAGAATACAGGAGCGTCAAGCCTTTGATTGTTAAGGACCATGATTTGCCTAATCTTCCCATTCTCAACGCCTCTGAACTAAGTCGGACATGCGGGTTCCTCACGGCGTCACCGGGAGCCATGTGTAGGAAGGAACTGCAGATGCTGGAGACCGAAGATAGACACAAAATGCTGGAGTAAGTCAACGGGACAGGCAGCAATGGGTGAAGTTTGGGGTTGAGGCCTTTCTTCAGACTTCTGAAGATGAAGATGCTGCCTGTCCCACTGAGTTACTTCAGTATTTTGCGCCTATCCTCATTAATACCCATGAATATTAAAATACAACAACACTTTTTGCCCATTGTCCCACATGCCCTTGACTTTGAAGCCTTTCACATCGGGGGGGGGAAGAGAGATAAGTATGAGATAAGTTTATCCTGCTTCCCACCCAGCGATGTGATGGATGTTTATGTAAATTATGTTGTGTCTTGGGTTAACTACTGCAGAAATGATTTCGTTTGGACCTCAAGTCCAAATGACTATGTATCAAGTAACAGTTTAACTACAAGATATGATTACTTCCAAGCCTAGTCAAGTGTTTCCATTCAAATAGACTTTACAAATGTCTCTGAATACATCTAAGCATCCACTGCAAAAACCATGGAGTCTTTGGTTTTATCAGACAAAATTAGGAAATAGAAACTTTTGTATTTTTTCGAACACCTGCTGATAGAAAATACCTCAGAGAGCTTTGCTTATTTTATCAGTGGAGTCACTTCAGTTATATAGGCCACTAGGCCAAGTGGCACCCATTGAGTCCCCCAACGCAAGCCGTTCCCCCAATGCAATATTCTACCACTCACCCATAGCCCCCAACTGCGCTGGGGCGGCTCATTTCCCCTTATCCCCCAGCACTTCCTCCCCCTCCTCTTCACCCTCCCTCTTTTAAACATTTCACTTTTAACAATCCAATTGCACTTGCTGCCAGGACTCAGCGACATCGTAATTGGCAGGGCTAGCAAGTTGGCAGTTTATGTAAATGAGATCCCATTGTGACGTCATAGCTGCTAACCGCCACTGCAACTTCTCAAACTGGATTTTGTAAAGTTAAAAATGTGAATAACTAGTAAATTATATCATCAATATGAACGGAAATGATACACCACACCACAGGACAATTGTGAGTAAGGTGGTTCAAAAATTAGAGCACTTTCATGAACCGTTTCGACGTAATTTCAGAATCACATTCCGGACTGACAGACAGAAGCACATACGCAGACAGGATCGCACACATAGAAACAAGATGAGAGTTTTAGAAATATACTAGACCAAGGGGGACCCGATGGGTCCCATCCCCTCAACGCTCAACGGGGGGGGGGGGGGGGGGGGGGGGGGGCCTTCTGTCACACACACACACACTCACCCCACACACACTATAATAAGCAGCGGAGGGCCGGCCGATCGTGGCCACTTTTCCACTGGGCTTGTCTGCGGCCGCGCTGCGATAATGACCACCGCCGCCATGTTGTAGAACTTGAAGGAGCCCAGCAGAGCTTGCTGCATGACTTGATCACATGTTCAACGGCTGAAATCCAGAACTGGGGGTGGGGGGGAGGAGGGTGGCTGGGCCATGTAACTCGCTGTTCGTGGCTGCACGTTGAAAACTCTGTACAGCTTGCCGTGAGGAGCAAAGGCATTGTGACGTCATCCAGCTCGCTTCAGCAGTTAAGATTTTAAAAAGATGTCAGATTGGTGAACAATTGTAGTAAAAAACCCGGGAAATAATGAATCAAATTTTCAGATAAGGGGACTTTTGAAATCATGAGGTAAATCTCTACCGGAATATGTAAATATTTCACCGTTACCGCGTCGGGTTTTCGAGGAGATGTGAATCACATATGAACACACACACACACACACACACACACACACGCACGCACACGTGCACGCACGCACGCACGCGCACACACACACACACAAATACATCCACATCCAAGATCAGAGATTTAATAGTTGTAAGATAGTTATATCTAAAATTGCACATCTTGTCCCAAAGTGGAGCACTAACACCAATTTGTAGATTATGGAGATGGGAACAGATTTGCCCTGAGGGCACTGCCAGTCTCACTAGAGATTGGGCAAAGAACAGGTTATTCAGTCCAAAGATAGATGCAAAATGCTGAGTAACTCAGTGGGACAGATAACATCTATGGGTGACGTTTCCGGTTGAGACCTTTCTTCGGCTCACCATGTCCATGCCAACCATCAAGGACCCATCGCCCGTCTACACTAAGTCCTTTTACCAGCATTTGACCTGCAGTCTCCTATGCCCTGTGATTCAAGTGCTCAAATGATCACTCTGCCACCTTAGGACTACAAGTAGAATAATCTCTATGTCCAACATCTCTCATACAACAGAGGGACACCACAGCCTGTCCACACCTTACTGGGAGGCACAGCAGTAGAGTTGCTACCTTACAGCACCAGAGACCCGGGTGCGATCCTGACTATGGGTGCTGTCTGTACGGAGTTTATACACTCTCCCCATGACAGCTCCCACACTCCAATGATATTCAGGTTTATAGGTTAATTGGCATCTGTAAAATTGTACATTGTCCCCAGTGTGTGTAGGATAGTGCTAGTTTACGGGGATCTCTGGTCGGCAGGAACTCAGTGGGCCAAAGGACCTGTTTCCGCACTGTATCTCTAAATTAAACTAAACTAAACTTAACTGAATCTGGTGGCAATGGAAGAGGAGTTGGAGCTCCTGACTGCTTCCTCTTTAAGCAAATAATGTGGGATTTATGCTGGACCACAAGCCTCAGGTTGTGTGAGTGGTGGGACCAGGCATGGGTGGCAGAGAGTCAAAGAGTGATCTTAATCCACGATGTATTAAGTGGTCAGAAAACAGGGAGGGGGGGAAGTTCAGAGAGTGGTGGGAATTGGGGTGATGGTAGGACTGCAGATGGGGTAGTGGGAGAGTAGATTGAGAGAGGAAAGAAGGAAGAGAGAGTCGGGGTGATAGCAGGAGGGGTCAGTGAGAGGGATAAGAGTAACTAAATTTCATGGTCCAGAAATTTCCAGTCCAACCTCTGCAAAACACAATGTCCGTAGGTTTTCAGTCTCACGGTCTTTACTGAATCCTGAACTAAATGCAAATGTGTCTGATAATGGATCGTGTTATCAATGCATTTACTGGCATTAAATCGTTGACATTTTAAGGTCAACCAGCAGACACACTTGTTCACCTGCAGCAGGACTAGAAACCAAGAACAAAGCCATGAGCAAATCTTCAAGAGGGTTTGGGAAGACAGGGACCCATTGCTTCCGGATCCTAACATAGAATAGCTTAAGATGTAGAAGAATATGGAAGTGGCAACATCTTAAATTCAAGAATGGGATGGTATGAAAGGGAAAATACCACAGAAATAGGATCAGGCCAATATAGAAATATACTGCCTTTATAATCATTCAGGAACTATCTGATTCCAGACTACCCAAGCAGAATATGAGAAGAAGTGCATGTTCGAAGAACAGCACCTCATATTCTACCTGGGCAGCCTATAACCCAAATCTCCCAGGCTAACTCCTTACCCTCCACACATACTGCACCAACATGTGCTTGTTAGTGACTTTAATATGATGGATGTTCCAAGATGCTTTGTTAGTAAAATGTCATTACTGTAAAAAAAAAGACACAACAGAGATGTTTGGGGAGTTGACTAATACCTGTTTGAACATCGATTTCTCTAAATTCAAGTACCCTTTGCATCTCCTCTCTCTCCATCCCTCCGCCACCCTACTTGTTGTAATAGTTACACTGGTGTCCTGGTGAGTTTCAGTCTGTATAACATGTTTTCAGCTGGCCTGCAGCTAACAATGGACCATTTCCTTTATCATTGTTACTTTTTTTGCATATCTTTCATTCATTTTTCTGTCTCTCTCTACATACCATCTATATCTCTTGTTTCCCTGTCCTCTGACTCTCAGCCTGAAGAAGGGTCTCAACCTGAAACAGCGCCTATTCTTTTTCTCCAGAGATGCTGCAGCTTTTTGTGTCTATCTTCAGCTTGAAGAAGAAAAGAGAGATAGAGAGGCAAAGAGGTTTAAAGCAGGAATTCCTGAGGATTGGGCCTGGTATTTTCGGTCACACGAGGTGCGTCCATAAATGGCAGAGCTTCATGTGTGAATTCAAGATTGCTGACACATCTGGAAGCATCTTCACCCAGATGTGCCAAGCAGATCTCCTGAGACCTCCCACCATCACAGACACATGTATTACTGCAGCTTACATCAAGGAATGATTGAGCGAACAGCAAGTCAAGAGTCAAGAGTGTTTAATTCTTATTTGTACCAGGAACATTGAAATTCTAAATTGCTGTCGTTTTACAAGCACTTTGAGTCAATAACACTTACAACCCAGCGGGATGAATATTGTCTCGTTGAACACCTTCGCTCAGTCTGCCTGAACCTACTTGATCTCCCGGTTGCTAAAACACTTTAATTCTCCTTCTCATTCCATTCCTTCTCAGTGGGGGTGCTGTCGAGTATGGCTGCACAGCCTGCAGCTGTCTGGCCTTTCACCCTTTTTTTCATTTTTAGAATGTTAAAAAGTTTTGTTTTGGAGGTCTAATCTGTTTTATATGGGGGTTGGGGAGGGGAAACTGTTTCTCTCAGTCCCTGCCTGGTCGGAGATGCGTCTTTTCTCCAAGCCGCATCTTCGCCCCCTCTTCGCGGCCTACCAACGGGACTGGAGCGGCGTTTCCTGCCGGGACCGGCCAGAACTTCAGCTTCGGCGGCGGCACAGCGCTGAAGCACCATCGCGGAGCAGACGATGCCTTATGCGGGTCGCCGTGTGGTAAGCTCCGGAGTGCTGAGACCGCCGACTCCAACATCGCGGAGCTGTGGGGTCTGTGGAGCGTCCAGCTGTGGGCGGCGCTGCCTTTGAACACCGTGGAGCCTGGGATCTCTCGCTGAGATCGCCAGTGTCGGAGTTCCGACCAGCGCGGCCTGTGGACTTCGGGAGCCGCAGTCTCCGGGGAGGAAGTGGCTGTTCCAGACACTCCAAGCCGCCAAAGAGTGTTCTCCCGACGCCGGAGCTCCATCATCCGGTGAGAAGGCCTGTAACATCGGGCCGCCGTTGCGGCGACTGCGGAGGCCTCAAATAGGCCCGACCATGGGGTGAACATAGAGGGAGAGGATTGACTTTGCTGCCTTCCCTCACAGTGGGAACCATTGTGGGGGGATGTTTTTATGTTTTATGTTAAATTCTTTAATGTTGTGTTTTATTTTTTATTGGTGTGCTGCAGATGGCAACTCAAATTTCACTACACCAGAAATGGTGTATGTGACAATAAATGTCCTTTGTCCTTTGTCATTCTCACACTGACCTTTCAGTCCTAGGTCTCCTCCATTGTCAGAATGAGGCTAAATGCAAAAAGGAGGAACACCATCTCATATTTAACTTGGGCAGTGGTATGAATATTGATTTCTCTAACTACAAGTAACCCCGGCATTCCATCTCTCTCTATCCCTCCCCAACTAAAGTCGCACCACCTTCTCATTTTCACCCAACAAACAACTAAGAATGGCCTGTTTCCTTTATCATCGTTACCTTTTTGCATATCTTTCATTCGTTGTTCTTTATCTCTCGACATCATCGTCTATATCTCTCGTTTCCCTTTTCCCTAACTAGTCTGAAGAAGGGTGTCGACCCAAAACATCACCCATTCCTTCTCTTCAGAGATGCTGCCTGTCCCGCTGAGTTACTCCAGCTTTTTGTGTCTATCTTTGGGATGAATATTGGTTTCACAAACTTCAAGTAACCCTTGCTTTCCCTCTCTCGCTGCCCCTCCCACACTGTCCTCCTGATTAATTTTACTGTTTGTATGCCTCATTGTCACCTTTCCCTCAGCCAACAATGAACAATTCTACATTTCCTTGATCATCGTCTGCTTTGATCTGTCATTTTCACACCTTACTTTCTCTACGTACCCTTCCATATCTCCGGTTTCCCCCTCCCCTAAGTCTGAAGGAGGGTCTCGACCCGAAAGGTCTCGACCATTCCTTCTCTCCAGAGTTGCTGCCTGTCCCTCTGGGTTACTCCAGTATTTTCAGTGTAAACCAGCATCTGCACTTTTTTCCTAAACACGATAAGTATATGTATAATAATCAATAAGGCAATAAATTATCCGTAATATGAGGTAACCAGAGCATAAAGATAAAAACCATGGACAATTATGCACCAAAGGTTATGAGTCAGGTTGTAAGATGGTAACCCAGGATCTAAAACTAGCTGGCCCCCTACCAGCCTGTGTTTGTACAACTTCAATGTGCAAACCTTCTCTTGCAGTCTCTCAGCAGATGGCCAGCTTCCACTATTAAGACTAGCATATGGAGATGGAATGTAGCATTATATATTATAATTGGTGCTCCCTGAAACCAGGTTCAGGCATGAGTTAGTGCTCTTGTGAAAGAAGAAACTAGAATGATCAAAATAATTATTATTAATGGGAATCCATTTGAGGATTTTTTTTATTGCAGTGCTGGCCTTCCTGTTATCCATTTTCGTGAAAGGGACCTTCTATCTACTTACCAATACTCTGAAAGGTTAGTGTCAGTGCAAAGTATCTGAAGCAAGATGAATTACATGTTTTAAAAGTACACCATACTAAACTGGAACCAGATGTTTGTAGAAAGATTTGGATTCCTTCCTCGAAGAGGTCAATTTACTGGCCATCATTTTTTGCACTCAGGAATGAAATTTATGACACACTTTGAATGATAAATATTCCGTGTGCTGCTTTTCGTTCTTAAATGAGGCCCAAAGCCTCATGAAATTTCCACGGAATGTTCTCTCCATTGTAAGTTGGGAGTCAAAGGTTTAGAAATTGCGTCAAGTCTCTTTATACCTGAGAAGGATTCAATGCAGCAAATGAAATCTGTTCATCTATTTTATCCTGAAAAATGCAACGTACAATTTTCATAAGAGTTCCCAACTTGACCAGGGAACGATTGGCAATATTTGATTTACAAAAGTTTATTACAATGCCATTGATCATGTGGTTTTCATGTCTCTGGTGTACAGATCTACTTCCACTACAATGAATTGCACACTGCTCTCCACAATTAGAAATATACTGTCCCATAATACATATCACCTGGCCTTTTAAATTTACCAAATCTTGCTCAACAAACTGTTCTTATCCTGGTTTTCAGCGATTTCATAAATCAAGGAATGGTTGTAAAGGTGTGAAGATCAACTTTCTTTGTCAGAAAGGGTCCTAGGGTGGATCCTACATATGAAAGGCCACCATTGGGAAAGGGAAAGGCTCACATTAATCTGATCCTGGGGAGGTAGAGGACTCATCCTGACTCCATCTCAAAACATCTGATTCCTTTTAACCACCACTCATCACCCTCCTACTTCCTGTCCCACTGAACAATCTGCGATCGTCCATCAAGCCAACTTTGCTACCACCATTTCAACACCCAAACCTGCCCCAGATACTATGACCACTAGCTACAGTGCACAAATCACATACAAGCCAATGGAGATATTTCATATTCCTCAATGCCTTCTACTTGTCCAACATGATGTGGGAGCCAGAGGGAAGATATCTAGATGACCCTGTTCAAAGAAGAGAGTTTCGTGATTATGACCAGAAATGTCCCAGACACGGTGAAGTGACGCAGGTTCAACTCTCAGCAAGGCCCACCATGGCATGGTAAGCAATCACCTGTTTTAGATTGAAGATAGACACAAAATGCTGAAGTAACTCAGCAGGACAGGCAGCATCGTCATCCTCATCCGTCTCAATCCGTAACTTCATCCATTCCATCTATCCATAGATGCTGCCCATGCCACTGAGTTACTCCAGCATTTTGTGTCTATCTTCGGTGTTAACCAGCATCTGCAGTTCCTTCCTACCTATTTTAGATTCTTCTATTTATTAAGGATGAGATACACAAGGTTATATGTCGAACACATTGGGGTTGCCTTCAAGAGGTTCAGGATAAAATAGAGAATATGAGAGGCCCCTGACTGGCGATCGAGAGTGCATACCTGGCAGACCCCACACTTGGGAGTAGAATGAGCTGAGCTGATCATATTCTATAAAGGACATAGAAGCAGTGGAGAAGGTGCAATAAACAATTTACTGGAATGATTTCAGACCCACGAGATTCTACCGTGTTGGGAAAAGATTGAAAAGGCAGTAAATTGGGACTGATCTGATGAAGAGGTTTAAATCTGTGAGAGGAATAGATCGGGCAGACGAAAGGAAGGAGGTTTTATTTGCGGAGGAGGCTGCAACCCGAAGCTACAAATTGAGGAAAGCAACCGTAAATTCAATAGGTTACAGTGGAGTGGTGAAAAGGTGGGCCTGGCTGTCAAAGGAATTGGCTGAGGCATTGAAAAGAAAACTAAACTAGTACATTTGGATAGAAGGAACGGAAAGGTAATCCAGCAGAGTTGGAACAATAAGTATTGTGAGGTGAAAGATGTGTCGTCACTGGGCGGCAGCAGTAGAGTTGCTGCCTTACGGCGCCAGAGACTCGGGTTTGATCCTGACTAGGGGTGCGTCTGTATGGAATTTGTCAATTCTACCCGTGACCTGCGTGGGTTTTCTCTGGGTGCTCCGGTTACCTCCCACACTCCAAGGATGAACAGGTTTGTAGGTTAATTGGCTTGGTGAAATTGTAATTAGTCTCTCGTGTGTGTAGGATAGTGTTAATGTGCGGGGATCATTGGTCGGCGCGGACTCATTGCGCAGAAGGATCTGTATCTCTACACAAAACTAATCTAAAACGAAACCTGTTGGGCCATAAAACTCGTTACTGTGCTTATAATGTTACGCCTGTTGTAATACCACAATGCTATCCTGCTGCAGCTATCCTATGCTTCTTTGATGCCACAACAATTTACTTGCTCTTATAAGTTATAAGGGCCTGTCCCATTTAAGGGCCTGTCCAACATAGGTGATTTTTTAGGGGACTGTCATAGTCGTAGCAGGTCGCTGAAAAAACGGTGACTGGACCCCTCTACGACAATGTCTACGACAAGCTACAACAACTGGCAACCCATTAGGACGTCCACCTATGACCACACCTACGACAAACTACGACCACACAGGTGATCACCGAAGTCAACCTATATCCACCCGAGACAAGCTAGGACCCTGTCGGTGACAACTGAAGACAACTGAAGACAATTCAGTCGCCGGTACCTGCCACCGGTTGACGTAGGTTGATGTAGGCAGTCGCCAATGGAATTCACCAAAGTCAGCACCGGCATCAACCTACATCACCTGGCAACAACCTACGACAGAACCCACGTCAGGAGACGTCAAGCTACGCTCATTGGCGTCAACCCACTGACCCAATGTTGAAAATTCAGCGGCGATCAGAAAGACGTTACGACTCTTTGGGGAGAAAGCTAGGACAGAGAGGTGTGGGCGGGACAAAGCCTGGCGATTTATAGATGGATGTAGGTGAGGGGGGTTTTTGATTAGCAGATGGGGAGAGTGAGCGACGAAAGCTAAGGGTGAAAAGGAGCTAAACAGGTATCAGATCAGGAGAGAAGAGGAATGAATGTAAAGAATGATATGGCTGGAAAGAGATGATGGAGGTAAAAAGGGGGGGGGGATTAAAATGGAGATGGGGGGGGTTCGGCAAGGGGAGGTGAAAGCTTGAAGAGTGGAAAGGAGTGGGGTGACTGTAGGGGGGAGGAAGAATTTGGAAGATGGTGGGAGAAATGGTTGTGGAAGGAACATTACTTGAAAGCGGAGAATTCAGTATTCATGGAGACACAAGGAACTGCAGACAACGTCCGTGGAGGATTCTTCTTGTGGGTGCACTTGGGCATTGGTGTGGGGAATCACAGGACCACAGAGGACATCAAGGGTGTGTTCCTTCATTTCTATCTGCCCATTCATGTCCACTCCCCAACTGGAAGGAGGAATGGCCCTGGAGCAATCATCAGGATTGAAAAGTCTGGCGGATTATTTGCTATTAGTCAAACTGCATTTCAACTAACACGGTCATTATTTGGTTTAATATTCCAATTTCCCTGTGGCAAATATTTTAAATTAAGTCAGAAAGTCTGATCTTCTTCTTCTTGCGTATGGCGTGCACAGCCTAAAGTTGTACGACAACTTGTTCTATTTGATCTTATTTGATTGTGCATGCCGGGTTGATTGCATTGGTTGAAACAGGGCGGACCACGTGAAGATTGCAATCTCCCATCCCAGATAGTCTGATAAACGTCTAGTTTAGGGGCAGCACAGCGGTAGAGTTGCTGCCTTACAGCGGCAGAGACTCAGGTTTGATCCCGACTACGGGTGCTGTCAGTACGGAGTTTGTACGTTTTCCCAGTGACTGCGTGGGTTTTCTCTTGGCGCTCCGGTTTCCACAATCTAAAAATGTACAGGCATGAAGGTTGATTGGCTTTGGTGAGTTGTAAAACTGTCCCTAGTGCGTGTAGGTTAGTGTACGCGGTGATCGCTGGTTGGCGTAAACTCGGTGGGCCGAAGGGCCTGTTTCCGCGCTGTATTTAACTGTGAGGTAAAATTTAAACATAATGAAATCTGATGCATAAAAAAAAGGTTTGTTTAAAAATGTACTTAATTATACATTTTGTGTCATGTATTTCTCTCTGACACTGTACCATCAATTCAGTACAGGCATTCCTCAGGTTACATCAGTGTCCTGTTGCTGAGAACTGTCTTTAAGCCCATTTCTTTGTAGTTTAGTTTAGTTTAGTGATACAGCACGGAATCAGGTCCTTCGGCCCACCGATTCCACACCGACCAACGATCCCCGCACACTAACACTATCCAACACACACTAGGGACAAGTTACATTTTTTACACCAAGCCAATTAACCTATAAACCTGTATAGGTCTTTGGGGTGTGGGAAGAAACCGAAGATCTCGGAGAAAACCCACACGGTCACAGGGAGAAAGTCCAGCACCCGTAGTCGGGATCGAACCCGGGTCTCTAAATATGGCAGCAACTCTACCGCAGTGCCACCATGCCTGTAACTCAGAAACATCTGCTTCTATAATAAACAAAGCATATTGATGTTCGTATGCTTACTATATTCTTTCATTTTGTTAAGTATTCACACAAACACCGCCCATAATTAAAGAAAGAAATATATACTGTCGGATCATCAACTAATATCACAAAACACATTGTTACTACTTTGAAAAAAGCTTTTAGATTATGTGGGAGAATTTACGTAAAGTTGGATTTCAGTGAGTCAAATCATCTGTGATCAGTGGGGGGGGGGGGGGGCTGTACATTCCTTACAATGTATCCACATTACTTGTTTCTTCCTTAAATCCTGCACCCACAAAGTGTTTGAGAGGGTGTTGCACAAGACCCAGCCCCTGAGTCACCAGTGATGACAGTGGCCTTCCCCACATATCCTTCACGCTGGCTGAAACGAGCTTCAGTGCATCCCTCAGCGGGTATTCCTGCAACTAGTTTACCAATACCTTTCAAGACGTTGGCGGCGGGGTCAGATGGAATAGGAAACCGTGCTGGCGAGCAGGCTGGTTTGGAAGCAAGAGTCACCCCAGGACACGGGGGCTGAGTGATGGTCGACGGAGGCAATGGCCGGCGCATTCACAGGCCAATACCGAGGCGTCAGAGCGATCGAGTCGGTGGAGTGGGCTGCTGGTGCCCCTGAAAGAGCCAGGGGCTCCGCTGGGGATCGGGCGCTGCTCCAAGAGGCCAAGCGCACGGATCAGACGCGGCCTGCGGTGGCATGGAGTGGTGGAGCACCTTAGAGGACATCAACATATCGCCTGTAGGTTTCATGAGATTAACTCTCATTTGCCAAAGGCAATTTAGGACCCACTCCCGCCATCAGGACAATGGCCAATTTGAAGCTCCAACAATGTTTTTTAAATTTATGACTTGAAAGGTACAAGATGGTGCCTGAAACTTGGTGACCCTGGTGAACTGACTCAGTGTGGTCCACTGCCTTACACTCTTGTACTTAGTACAAGTGCCGAATGTATAGGATGATCGCTATTGAACTGTATGCAGGAAAAGAATTTCACTGTACTTACAGTAGGTAGACGTCCTGTTGAACCACCATTGAACCATTATTTCACAGAGAGGAATCTGTCACTTCTATCTCAGCCTAACCTATCTGTGGCTCCTAATGCCTTCGAGGCAGCTGAGACTAGGTAATTGTTACCCACAACTCAGGAACACAATTTTTTTAAAAACGAGGTTAGCATTTGTTTTTCCATTTGAAGATTCCACCTATTTCATTCCCTTGTTTAAGCATCTGTTGTTTGTTTTACATGTGCCAGTCATCAAAGTCTACACTGCAGCACTCTAAAGCCTGTGACACAGACAGACTTTACCTGCTTCTTTGTAAAGAACTCCTGAGACACACTGCTGCAGATATTCCTCTAGTTCTTTTCAAGCCTTCCATTCGAGTTACATTCCCAGTCAGTCACGACCAATAGCAGCTGTCAGCTTATTCCAGCGATTAAACAAAAAACGACATCAAACTACATCTTTTGACTGGAAGGCTGTGTCAGCTAGTTGAAGTTTCAACGCAGATTGTGCATAGATGCATGAGAATCTGTATGAGGATAACATACTTTCTCCCCAGAAAGAAAGGAAACTTTTCTGTTAATTTGAAATAAATTTGGATGCTTGCAATATTACCAGTTTTGGAGAATTTTCAAACCATTTTACAAAGAAATCTAAGTATTACTCTTGGGTAATCTGATCACAGACAATGTAGCTCAGGGCTGATAGAAACCAATGCCCCTGTGGTTATTGAAGAACAAGGGACTAAAAATATTGTTTAACTGAGTTTTATATATTTTCTAATAAACTTTGTTTATTAGGACAGGAAATTAAAGTTGTCAGAGTGGCATCGGGTTTTCCACCCAGAAGTCATCAAGACCTTGCATAAAATATTAATATGGCCAAATATTAGAATCCCAGAAGTATCTCATATTTTATCCCTGATTTGCAGTGTTTCTTGATCTCAGTTGGGATATTGTTAAGCACTGTCAACAAAACTTCGAAACTCAAAGAAACAAATTTGACTGAGGTAGTGTTCTTAATCACCACTGGGTGAGCTCTGGTGTGTGTGTGTGTGTTTGTGTGCTGTGTGTGTGTGTGTGTGTATGTGTGTGTATGTGTGTGTGTGTGTGTGTGTGTGTGTGTGTGTGTGTGTGTGTGTAGGTGTGTGTGCGTGTGTGTGTGTGTGTGTGTGTGTGTGTGTGTGTGTGTGTGTGTGTGTGTGTGTGTCTGTGTGTGTGTGTGTGTGTGTGTGTGTGTGTGTGTGTGTGTGTCTATTTGAGTATGTGCATTTGTGTCTGTTGTGTGTGTGTGTGTGTGCCTGTGCGTGTGTCCCTTTCTGATTGTGTGTGTGCCCGTGTGTGTGTGTGTGTGTGTGTATATGTGTGTGTGTGTGTGTGTGTGTGTGTGTGTGTGTGTGTGTGTGTGTGATTGTGTGTGTGTGTGCGTGTGTGTGTGTGTGTGCGTGTGTGCGTGCCCGTTCGTGCGTGCCCGTGTGTGTGTCCCCGTGTGTGTGTTTGTGTATTTGTGTATGTGTATAGTGTGTGGATAGCATTATACTCAGCCATGATGCCTCCTGCAGTCAACTGATTAACTGGCACTATCTTTGACCATTTCAAGGCTAATTAACAGGATGTGAAATTATTGAAATCACCATCAAATAGTTACAATCAGTAAAATGGTAACTTTGTTTGAGGATCTTCCCTTTCCGCCCCTTTACATTTTGCAGCAACTTTGTCTACATATACCAAGCCAATGACAAGGTCTAATCACCAGGAAATTCATTCCAGTGCATCTAATTTCTGTCCCAATTTGGATTGTTTAATTATAATGTTTAATTCATTGATTTGCATTTAGCATTAGAAAACAATCAGATTTATGCTTGCCATGTTTATCAAAGTGTGCATCTAGCACCAGTTAAGGAACATGCAGTGAAAAATGTGAAATAATGCATCATTGAATCAATGTCAAGAAGATGTAATTTTCTAGCTGAGCTCTTCACTGCTTCATCAAATTGTCAGTCAGTAATGTTTCATCTGCAAACTCCTAATAAAGGAGCATTTTATCGTATAAGCTCTTAATATGAAAGCGTTTGCTGCATAATACAGGCATAAACAAGTGCCATTAGAGCTGCAGTGTCCTGCAGTAATTGAAAAATTGTTTTACATTTTTCTTCTTTCCCCTCTATAACATACTAGACCAAGTGCAGACCCGTTGGGTCTGTTCCCCCAACGTGCGGTTGTGGGGGGGAGGCGGCATGCAGCGTCACACACTAACTACCCCCCCCCCGCCGCCCCCCGCACACGCTAATGGAGGGGAGGAGGGGAGAGAGAGAGAGAGAGAGAGAGAGAGAGAGGAGAGAGAGAGAGAGGAGAGAGAGAGAGAGAGAGAGAGAGGAGGAGGGAGAGAGAGGGGAGGGAGAGAGGGGGGGAGGGGGGGAGGGTGGAGAGAGGGGGGAGGGAGAGAGGGTGTGCTGAGAGGGGGGTGAGATGAGGGAGGCGGGGGGGGGGAGAGGAGGGGGAGGAGGGAGGGGAGGGAGGGAGGGTGGAGGGGGGGGGTAGGGGAGGGTGGGGGGAGGGGGTTTAGGGGAGGGACGGTGGGGGGGGGGTTGGAGGGGGGGAGAGAAGAGGGGGGGGGAGAGGAGGGGGGAGAGGAGAGGGGGGAGAGAGGAGAGGGGGGGAGAGGAGAGGGGGGGAGAGGAGAGGGGGGGAGAGAGAGGGGGGAGAGGAGAGGGGGGGTCGAGGAGAGGTGGGGGGAGAGGAGGAGAGGGGGGGAGGAGGAGAGGAGGGGAGGAGGAGAGGGGGAGAGAGGAGAGGGGGGGAGAGGAGAGAGAGGGGGGGTAGAGGAGAGGGAGGGGGGGGGAGAGAGTGCCTTTTTACTTCAACCCAAACCCAAACAACCATTTGCAGGCAGTGCTTTTTTACCTCTAACCATATTTTCATTTTCAAACCAAATTAAGGGTACTCACAGTTCTGTAGACATTTTCCAGTGTCATTCAGAGCTCTGATTGAGGCACACCACTTGCAGAGACTGATTGAGGCACACCACTTGCAGAGACTGATTGAGGCACACCACTCCGTCTGAAGAAGGGTTTTTGCCCGAAACGTTGCCTATTTCCTTCGCTCCATAGATGCTGCTGCACCCGCTGAGTTTCTCCAGCTTTTTTGTGTACCTTCGAGGCACTCCACTTCCTGGTTTTATAGTCCCTCCCCCTCCCTCCAGCTGTGGCAGCAGAGAGAATGGGAAATTTTGTAAAAACATTAATATCTCTGTCAATTTTCATCGACGGAAAAATCCTTGGCACACACGCGGTGGAGGGGGGCTCTGAGCAAGGTGGCGAAAAATGACGGCGGTGGCGGCGTACTCTCGGAAATCGCAGCACAGAAAGCCAAAACCGGTCACGAACAGACTTTTAGTAATATAGATTAGCTCACACTTAACTGGGTTCCAAAGGATGCTGACTGAGCTGTGTATTCTAAGATGAATTTCTGTTCCTCAGTAGACTATTTGATGACAAAATGGCATACTTTTTGCTGTTCTCACCTGGCATCCATTAGCACAATTTTGTATGCTCACAGGATACAACACGAGCATGAATAATAGTAAATTAGCAGAAACATAATCCTAGATCTCCCAATCCCTTTATCTCAAGAGCACTTGTAACAAATGTAATACTTCAGGAGTTGCAGTTAATCCAGTACAAATCAACAGCCATATCTCAGCCTTTCTGGAGTACGGAGCTGAATAATAAATTTCACAGTTACAGTTGTTTTATTTATCTCATCAGAATGCTTGGAAACACAAACAGACTTAGAGAAATTGCTTTGGGACATCGTTGAGTAAGGCACAGCTTTTCCAGTACAAATACTAGCCTAGCTCAGTTGGTTTACCTCCAACTGAAGCTTAATACACCAGGGACAGGTCTCCAGCTAATGACATTGTAAGGGACAAAGTCAATAGCCTGTGGGCCTCCTGCACAGGGTGCTTGGATTGATATAGAATGAGGGTGCTTATGTGAGGGTGCATTAAAAATGATTTAAGCAGAAATAATATCTCATGTTGCTTGACATGCTGGAGCATGAGCAGTCTAACATTGATACCTAATCTTGGAAAGGGCTTTTGACATGAAATAAACATTCAACCAGTCAAAGTCAAAGTCAAAGTAGCCTTTATTGTCATTCAGATCTTGCGGTCTGAACAAAATTTTGTTGCCTTGCAGTCTTACATATAGTAAAAAATGACAAAAACACACAAAAAACACAAATTAACATCCACCACAGTGAGTTGAATACTCCTCACTGTGATGGAAGGCAAAAGTCTTAAGTCTTTGTCTCTTCCCTTCTTATTCTCCCTCTGCGCCGAGGCGATCCGGGCTTCAGATGTTGTGACCCCGCCGGGTGATGGTAAGTAATGTCAGTCCCGCGGCTGAATCCAAGCTCCGCGAACGGGCCGGTTCAACCTCGCGGCCCAGAGTGGTCGAAGCCGCCGAAGCTGCGGCCCTCCAGTCCAGAGGACACAGCTGTTGTCGCGGGAGCTCCGGAGAACAGGTCACCAACCTGGGAGCTCCCGACGATGTCGTCCACCGGGCCCGCGGCCGATCCTCCGAGGTCGGATCGCTGTTGCCGCTGCCTCTGCCCGCTCCGAGGTCTGGTGCTGCTGCTGCTGCTGCCGCTGCCCGCTCCGAGTTCGGGTCGCCACTGCCCCAGCTCCGAGGCTGCCAGCTCCGCTATTAGGCCTCGGCGCAGGCGGAGACGGAGACGGGGGATACGACAAGAGAAGTCGCATCCCCCCGAAATAAGAGACCAAAAACATGTTTTCTCCCCCCCACCCACACACATACACAATAAACCAAAAATGAACTAAAACAGAACAAAAGAACAACATAAAAAAGAAAAAAAACAGACGGACTGCAGGCGAGCCGCAGCTGCTAAGGCAGTGCCGCCATCTTGAATCAGCTTAGTGAAGTTTTATGTCAGACATTCATACGCTCTGAAGAAGTGATCAACTGCAACCAAACCATTTGAAGTCAATGAAGTCCAGAACTATTCTGGACACCAAGTGGCGGTCGGTGTTGCCTTCCGGTTGTGAGGGAGGCCCCTGGTGGGGGTCCCTCTATGCAGGGATTCTCCCCCTCTACATTGGGGACCTGGGGTGGAGGGTATTCCACCGAGGTGTTCCCTGCAACCTGTTTCTCTCGCGGTTCACAGACTCGCCAGCCGCCTGCCACTTTTGTGGGCTGGAAGAGTCTGTGTACCACGTGTATATGGAGCGTGTGAGGCTGCAGCCACTGTTTGAATACCTAAAGGGGCTGCTCCTTGCCTTCTGGCTGCACTTTTCACCCACCATCCTCATCTTTGGACACCCTGTGCGTAGGGGAGAGGGTAGGGCTGAAGATGTCCTGGTTGGGTTGCTCCTGGGCCTGGCCAAGCTGGCCACCCGCAAGTCAAGGCGCCAGGCGGTGGAGGGCTCTACCCGAGCCGACTGCCTGCCCCTTTTCCGGGGTTACGTCCGCGCCCGGGTGGGGTTAGAAAGGGAATACACCCTGTCCACGGGCACTCTGAGGGAGTTCCGGGACCGCTAGGCTCCGCAAGGTGTAGAATGTATCCTCAATAAGGATTGTAACATAGTTGTATAGTAGTTATTACAGATATATGTTTGTATTGTGTTATGGTGGTGGGTTCTGGCTTGTTTTATTGTAGTGTAAATATTATTTTTTAATAATTGAATACATTTTTTGATTACATTTTTTTTTTTTAAGCCAGAACTATTGACTTCACTCCAACGTATTGACAATGGGAATGCTTGGTATCAAGAGATAGCAACCTTCAGGATGTCTTTCATTACTTCATCCTAGCACCACTCATCTCAGGCCAGGATGAATAATGCAGGTACCACTGCTGTGTAAGCACTATGATCATTCATTCCCCAGCTAACCAACTTGCCATTGTCATGGATAAATCTGGCCGTGGGGAGGGGAGCTTATGCTGCTTTAAATGAAAGATTTGAAGCCTTAGAATATTGAATGATGGTTGAGAGATGGTTCCCCAAGGTTTAATTCTTTCATTCCTGCCCCTCGGCTTGCCCAAGGTTGCTGCCTTGCATTTGCGCCTGTTTATTAGGAAGCAACAGCCCATTGAGAACTTTCCCCACAGTTATTCTTCAAGTTCAACGCGTGGACCCCGAGAATGAGGCAGCAGATTCTTCAAGCACACGAAGGGCTGGGCTGGAAGCAGAGGGACAGGTGGTGAACGGGGAAGGTGATGGCTGGAGGCCCTGTGGGCTTTGCTGAATCAGGCACCACTCATAACAACTGGAGCATGGTCTGGACTCAGGAAATGATGCCAAAACAATGCACCTCTTACATGCGGGCTCCCTCGACTATATCTGTACAATTGCTATTCAGAGATGGTATCGTGATATTCTACTGGACTGCTGGTAAGAAAGGAATTTCACTGTGTGTTTGCACTTTGTACATGTGTCAATAAAGCACCGTTGATTGATCGTTGATATTCAACACCCATTTAGAGCCTTTGCAATATCTGAAGAGGGTCAAAAGGCAGCATTGCCTGATGTAATGCATCCTTAAAAAAGCCTTCTGTACTCTGCAAACTAAACAGTCGACAGATGAAATTTTAAACATTATTTTTTAAATGTACTCCTGCATATGACCACCCAATTGTAAATTCCATTACTGAATATATTCCACTCATGAGAAAAGCCTTTCAGAACACTATCATGGCTCTGTGTCAATTGTGAGTGATCAGGTTCAGTATCCTACTGTGTACCCTCTCCTGAATCTCTAATACAGCAAATTCATGTAAATGAAAATGGTTTCCTTTGGCAAATTAGAGTTCATCTTATGAAACCTACTTAGATTTCTGCTGTCTAGAGATCCTTAACATGAATCTTTCATGGCTTCGGAACAAAATAGGGTGATGGGCCCATTAAAGAGGCAGCTTTCTTTAAATGAGACTATTCCTGAATGGCAATGTCTGATATTTCCAGCCAGGCAAGGAAAATAAAAATCTGAATGCAGCAAAGTTGACGACAACTAATATCAAAACACAATTATGTTGCAGGAAGGAACTGCAGATGCTGGTTTAAACCGAAGAGAGACACAAAATGCTGGAGTAACCCAGAGGGACTGGATAGAAGGAATGGGTGACGTTTCGGGTTGACATCCTTCTTCAGACTGGTGAGAGGGCGTTACAGAGATAAGGAAGTGTGAGGTGTGCAAAGATCAAGGAAAATGTAGAATAGATCATTATTAGCTAGGAGAAGGTAATAACTAAGCAAACAGAGATAAAATGTAAATGAGAACAGTCAGACTGGTCTGAGAACTGGGAAGGGGGAGGGATGGAGAGAAAGGGAAAGCAAAGGTTACTTGACATTAGAAAAGTCAATATTCATACCGCTGGGGTGTAAGCTGCGCAAACAAAATACGGGGTGTGGTTCCTCCAATTTGCGCTGGACCTCACCTGGAGGCCCAGGACAGAAAGGTTAGTGTGGGAATGGGAGGGGGAGTTAAAGTGTTTAGCAACCGGGAGATTGCAATTACACAACAATTATGGTTGAATTAATCTCAACCTTTCAGTTTCGGTTTCAGTTTATTTGATTGTGACAGTGAAAAGTTTTTGTTGCGTGCTATCCAGTCAGCAGAAAGTCAATACGTGATTACAATCAAGTCATTTTTAGTGTATAGATATATGATAAGGGAATAACATTTAGTGCAAGGTAAAGCCAGCTAAGTCCGATCAAGGACAGTCCGAGGGTCACCAATGAGGTAGGTAGTAGTTCAGTGCTGTTCTCTGGTTGTGATAAGATGAGTCAGTTGCCTGATCGGTAAGCCACAGGTCTCGGCGGTCGTGCTAGGCCTCGCTGGTCAGGTCCTCGCCGCACCAGGAGGCCATGTGGTTGGTCTTCGGGTGCCGTGAGTTAAAGTAAGGCCACATCTGAGAGGAGTTTCAAAATATCATAGTTTCTCCTATAGCAACATAAGAAATATTGCTGTCGGAGTGGAGATTTAAGAGTGAGGAGCGATAGTAATATGTGATTTTTTTCTGTGGCTAGCCAATAAATAGTCTTCTGGGTTGAGCGCCATCTTGGGAACAGAGAACAATTTTGTTACCTGAGTTGATCAAAACAAGAACACGATATTTTAAAATGCTTGTGGCGGCACCTGGTGGCAAGCCATGGGCATAATGAACCCTCGGCGCTGGAGGGTGGCGTCTCAGTGTGGGAGGTGCTAGTCTGAGTTTTTACCTGAGTTGGTATTTAAGGTCGGGCAATGCCCATGACCAGTGAGGAGTAGGGAGCTGTATCGTAGAGAATAAAACACGTCTCGTGCACACAACCTGTGTCCGCTTGGTTTTTGGCTGGACTCCTGCGAGTCCCCGTTACACTGGTGACCCCGACGTGATATGTAGTGGAACCACAAAGCGGGCAATCCAAGTTGCCACGAGGGCACGAGCGCACGACTGGGTTGAAGTGTCCATGAGTGGGATGGCCTCCGGCCACCATGTAAAACGGTCCACCACCGTAAGCAGGTGCAAAACATTCCGGGAAGGAGGCTGTGGCCCCACGATGTCCACATGTACATGGCCTTGCGAAGTCTTACATGGGCGCCCGGACGTGTCAATGCACCTTCGATGTCTGACACGGGATGCACGCCCGGGCCCAGTGAACGACCTGCTTCCGAAGTCCGTGCCACATACACCTTGCGGCCACCATAGCTACCGTGGCCCGGATAGATGGATGGGCCAGCCCATGGATCACCTCAAACACGTGACGGCGCCAGGCCGCCGGAACGATAGGCCTCGGCTGACCCGTGGATATGTCGCAGAGGATGGAACCCCAGGGACCCAACGACACATCCTCAAGCACCAAGCCAGAGATCGCGGTGCGGTGCGCCGGCATCTCATCGTCCGCCAGCTGGGCCGCCCTCAAGGCGGAGTAATCTATTCCCGAGGCCGGGTTAAGAACTGCTGCTATTGCCAGATGGGACAAGGCATCCGCCACTAGGTCGCATTTCCCCGCGATATGTCGGACGTCCGTCGTATACTCCGAAATAGCCGCCAACTGGCGCTGCTGGCGGGCAGACCAAGGATCTGAAACTTTACCGAAAGCAAATGTGAGGGGCTTGTGGTCCGTGAAGGCTACGTGAGAACGGCACTCCAGGTAGTACTAGAAGCGCCGCATCGCGAGGTGTAAGGCGAGCAGCTCCCGGTCGAAAGCACTGTAGTGCTGTTCCGCAGGGCTCAGGTGATGGCTAAAGAAGGAGAGAGGCCGCCAACGGCCATTCCAAACCGAGCAAGCCCCCGGGACGTGGGGTGGTATCTACGCATTCTGGCCGCCTCGTTCGTCGTCCCGCCCGGTTCGGGGAACACCCGTGATCAGTGAGGAGTAGGGAGCTGTATCATACAGAATAAAACATGTCTCGTGCACACAACCTGTGTCCACTTGGCTTTTGCCTGGGCTCCTGCGGGTCCCCGCTACGCGCTAAAATATTTATAATTTTCCCGTCATATCTCATCTCATTTCCCAAATGCATTATGTAATTATGCGACTCAGATCCATAAATGGACACAAGTATTTCTTGAATGTTCTTGAATAACCCTTGTCAATGATTATGCAAGAAACATTGCAGATAAAGTTCAAAGTTTATTACTACCTCATTATTACCTGAAATCCTCATTGTTACCTGAAGCATGCACTTTATAGTCATTGTCAATAGATAGCACTTGAAAGCAAAAAACCTGGTTTTATATATGTTTCCCTTTGTAACCTAGAGCAGTAAGTCCAATTGTAGATGCCTGATTGTGCATCCCTATGGCACATTATTTCAAATCCACTTGAAATAGGGGTAATATCTGGAGACTTTGATTAGTCATACTATCATAGTCATAGTGTAATACAGTGTGGAAACAGGTCTTTCGGCCCAACTTGCCCACACCGGCCAACAATGTTCTAGCTGCCCTAGTCCCACTTGCCTGCGCTTGGTCCATAACCCTCCAAACCTGTCCTATCCATGTACCAGTCCAACAGTTTTCGTAAACGATGGGATAGTCCCAGCCTCAACTACCTCCTCTGGCAGCTTGACCCAGATTCCTATTAAATCTTTTCCCCTTCACCCTAAACCTATGTCCTCTGGTCTGGGTAAAAGACTCTGTGCATCTACCCAATCTATTCCTCTCATGATTTTGTATACTTCTATACTGGGAGCTGAGAACAGAATCTCAATCCCATTAGGGATTCCACATTATACTGTAGCAATGTTACAACATTTTGAGATTTTAAAAATCAAGTCTTTAATTTATCCCATCAGATAAAGCATAAAAAGAAGTTCACTTTCATATCTTCAGTATTAAAAAAGTTATGGCCATTTCCATACTCGGAAATTGGCATCTTGTTCCCTATTGCTTTTTCATTGACAGCACAAAAGCTGTGATCGAGAACATTTAAAAGCCAATAACATTCTTAAAATTTAAGAGAACTGAAAGAAATTTTCAGTTATTATAGATTGAAGCATTCTGAAACAAATATGAAACAATCTTACTTAGATGACTTGAAATTAAAGCATATAATTAGTTAGTTACCTAATTGTAGCTAATTACAAAATTCAATTACTAGATCTAAACATCTATCCATTTCTTAAGAATAGATTAACATTTTTAAATAGCCTAATAATATCCAAATAACATTCACACAAGAATTCAGAATATAACATCGTTTGTAAATCTCATTGTCATGGGTTTGTAGGCCAAATGGAAGGAATTTAATGTTTAATACCTTTAAATTAATGTCCATTTAAATCGGCTTTTCTGGAACGGGACCATTTGGAACGTTCAGATTGCGGTGTTTTTAGTCCCCCATATCTGCAGCAAATACACTGCCGGCTCGTTGTGGACCATTCAGTAATCTGATAACAGCAAGGAAACAACTGTTCCTGAATCAAGCAAGAATTTATGCTTGGAGCGGGTGAAGTACTGAGCAAGCACATTGGAATTCACCAAGGGGAAGGTTGTGGAAGATAATGGGATCAGTGTTGGGTATCCTCATTTAATAGAGTTTTTTGAAATTAAGAAGGAATTGGTTAGAAAGTTTACACCCAACATATAAATTGGTGGAGTTCCAGACAGTGCTGAAGCTTTCAAAGGCTACAGAAAGATAAAGGTCAGTTTCAGATACGCAGAAAAATGGCAGATGGAGTTTAAGCTGGGCAAGTGTAAGGTGTTGCAATTTGAAAGGTCAAATGTAATAGGAAAGTCAACTTCCTTGATGTACTGAGGAATCTTGTGGACCAAGTCCACAGCTCCCAGAAAGTAGCAGCATAAGTAGATAGAGTGATAGAAGGGAAATGATGTGCTTGCCTCCAATGGTTAGGGCATTGAATGTAAGAGTCAGGAAGTCACAGTGCAGTTTTATAAAACTTTGGTTAGCCCACATTTGGAGTATTTTTTTTAATTTTATTTTTTTTAAATTAGAAGCAGTGTACAAAAGTATAAACCACGGCATATGACAAAGTACAGTTATTGTACAGCTTCAATTTTAATTTTTAGCTAAAGATGAGA
The DNA here is from genome assembly GCF_028641065.1 of Leucoraja erinaceus. NCBI lineage: Eukaryota > Metazoa > Chordata > Chondrichthyes > Rajiformes > Rajidae > Leucoraja > Leucoraja erinaceus. The sequence goes on from NC_073387.1 coordinate 6,481,853, forward strand.
AAGAAGAAGAGAGAAAAAGCAAGAGAGAGAGGAAGTGAATGTGCAGGAATAGAACCCTAGACGACCAAATTGGTGCAGCTGAAGAGTGAGTAAATAAGAAAAACGTAGAGAAATAAAAAGACAAAAACAGAAAGAAAAAGTGATGATATACCTGCTTCGTATCTCTCCCCACCCATCACCCAACCCGTAATTCGATTTAATTCCAAAATTGTGTTGCACCATACTATCCTTGTAATGATTCAGTGAGTGGTGTCCATGTCTTCGAAAATTGCTCTGGTTTTTCTGCTAAGACAAGTCTCATATTTTCAAGATGTAGCGTCTCAGACATGTTTGTAATCCACATTTTAAGAGTAGGGGCAAATGTATTTTTCCAGAATTTAAGTATTAGTTTTTTTGCCGTTATCAGACCACACATTTGGAGTATTATGTGCATTTCTGGTCACCCCATTACAGGGAGGATGTGGAAGCTTTGGGGTAGGTGCAGAAGATATTTATCATAACGTTGCCTGGGTTAGAAAGTATTAGCTACAAGGAGAGGTTGAACAAACTTGGCTTGTTTTGTTCAGAGCTTAAGAGACTGAGGTGGAGACCTGTTGAAAAGTTATAAAATGATGAGAGGAATAAATAAACAGTCAGAACCTTTTCCCCCAGGATGGAAATGTGAAAGACTAGAGGACATAACTTTATGATGAGAGGGGGACAGTCAAAGGAGAGGTGCGAGGCAAGTTTTTTTAACAGAGAGTGGCAGGTACGTGCAGTACACTGCCAGCAGTAACAGTGCCAGCAGGTACTATAGTGAAGATTAGAAGGCTTTTAGATAGGCACATGAATTTACAGGGAATCGAGGGATATGGAGTTCATGCAGACAGAGAGAATAGCCTAATTTGGCATCATAGACATTGTGGGCTGAAGGACCTGTTCCTGAGCTGTTCTATGCACCATTTCATAACTTTAACAAAAACTGCATAACTGAACATTAAGACAGAAGCAACAGCAAAAATATAAAAATCACGAGGGAGTCTGCACGAAGCCTTTTAGAATAAAGTATAGGTTATAGTCTTATTTCTCAAGCTTGTTCTTCCTTCAATGTCAGAAAGAGATAAGAAAGTGTGGTTCAAGACATAGAAAAGGCATATGGAAGACTGCATTGAAATAGACAAAAGTGCTGGAGAAACTCAGCGGGTGCAGTAGCATCTATGGAGTGAAGGAAATAGGCAACTTTTCGGGCCGAAACCTTTCTTCAGACTTGCAATGAAATGTTCTGGAATTATCAAATTCCCCGGCAAAAAGGCTGGTTTTCCTCAGTTTTCCCTTCATTATTCAACCAGGCTAAAGATGCTATTTGCTCCTAATGTCTTTTAAAAAAAAGCTCATAGTTGGATCAGCACTTTTTAATACTTTATCAAAGCTTCCACAGTTTTGTAGAAAAGTGCATGCCAGTTCCTGACATGGCTCATCAGTAAAAAGCTAAATAGTTTCTGAAATATCTGATTGCCAAATGGTGCTCCTATTCAGGCATCTCTTTATCCATGGATGGCTTCATTGAATGTGCAACTGTAAGTGAGTTGAGTCTCTAGGGGGGAAGACTCGCGGTGAGTTAAGTGCTGTCTCTTGTCAACTCGTATTTTTGTACAGATAGACACGCTTGCCATTGTGAATCTCTCTCTGTCTATAGGATTACTCCAATGGGACTCCACATCAACCTTATACATTTCTGTATATGACTTTTATCAAAAATCGATGCTTTGCAGGCTCTGCAAAACATCGTTCCCGAAGCAATCAAGAACAGGTTATTTCCCTCCGTTGACCTCGCGTAGTTTTACATGTCTTTTCCTGGAAAGGATTTGATCTAATTGTTTGCAGGCAATCTAAATTGTGATAATCAGCTCTGCACAGTAATATAACAATATTGTCATCTTTGAAAACAAAGCTAAAAATTAATTTTATAAATTTATGGCAAACTAGACTAAAAATTCATTGCAAACTAGACTACACACACACACACAGACATGCACGCACACACGCACGCACACATGCACACACAAATGCACACACCCACACACAAACACACACACACACACTTACACAAACACACACACACACACACACACACACACACACACACACACACACACACACACACACACACACACACACACACACACACGTACACAGACAAAGGGGCAGTGTTATGTATTTGACCCTCACTTGTCGACTTTTCAAATTTAATTTGGGCGTCGCATTATGAAATAAAATTACTTATAAGTCATGCTCTGTCAATAAATGTCAATTCCTGTGATTGCTTAGTTTTCCACTTGAGATATCCATTGATCCAAACGAAACCTGTTTTTTTTTCTTTCTTAAGCCGCTCCCCTTCCATTTCCAAGATCTATGAACTACAGAGCTGGAAAACATTGTATTGAGTTGCTTCAAATCGTTTCATAAAGTTCCTGAATTATACCCTCTATTCTCAGAAGTTGAAGCAAGATCAGTCATCTTCACACTTCTGCTCAATCAGGTGAACACCGCTTACAAGGGTGTGCTTACATTAACTGGACGTGTTTGCTTAGCTTTCACTATGTACCACATTTTTCAAAACTCAGCTCCATTACCTGAATTATTTAAAGTTCTATTGGAGAACTTCATTCATTTTTTAATCACTTTGTTCGCTGTTTTATGGTTTAATATTTATTCACTGTAGGAGTCGGTGTACCATGATCCTTGATTACCATGAAATATGTTCTCCTTTCATGGAGAAAACTTTTAAGAATTACTTTCAGGATTGACAAAAAAAAAAAAAACCCCACTCCAGCCATGGTCTTGGGATATAGGTAGAAACATACAGTTAGTCACTCAGCAATCACAGTACCAGCTTTAGACCATCTCTTGAAGATAGACACAAAAAGCTGGAGTAAAGGGCCTGTCCCACTTGGGTGACTGAATCCGCGAGTTCTGGCGAGTTTGCCCTCAACTCATGCTCGCAGCTTGGTCCACACGAGATCGTAGGAGGTCTTTGTAACTCTCCTTCATGCTCTAGAGTAGTCCCTGTGTACTCAAGGCCTCAGCTAAGTCGCGGCATAATTTGAACATTGAACAGTACAGTACAGGAACTGGCCCTTCACCCACAATTTCAACTTAAACCAATCTCCTCTGCTTGAACATCATTTGTATCCCTCCATTCCTTGTATATTCACGTGCCTATCTAAAAGCCTTAAATCTTGAATTAAGGTTTTATTGCCCAAGATTCCAAAAAACTTGCCCAGTCTGTTGAGAACTTTGAAAATGAGAAAAAAACTAATGTTGAAAATCAAACAAAAACAGAAAATATTGGAAATACACAGTGAAACCGAGAAAGTGAGTTAATCTTTCAGGTCGAGGACTATTCATCACCACTGGCCTGATATTCAGAGGTGTGGTCTTGGTCCAGAGGGAGATACGAAGATGTGTATGAGACTTGATATTTGCCCTCTGCAAGAAAGAAGTTGGTTTGCAAGACCACAATATCCTTGCCAGAAAGTTTGATAATGATATCAGGATTAGTGCCGTAGAGTCATAGAGCTATACAGAACTGAAACTGGCCCCTTCGACTCAACTTGTCCACGACAGCCAAGCTTCTATCTGAACTAATCTGATTTGTCTGCATTTGGCCATATCTCTCTCAACCAATTACCTGTCCAAATGTCTTGTAATGATACCTGCATCAACAACTTCCCCTGACAGTTCGGTCCACACACCCACCACTCTCCAGGTGAAAAAGTTGCTCTTCAGAATCCCTGTGCACCTTTTCCCTTTCAACTCAGTTTTAGAGTTTCTTGTCCGCTTTATATTGTATTATTTCCCCTAAGGATTTTGCATACCTCTATAAGACCCCCCCCCCGTGAATCTTTTCTGGAGCCTCTTCAGCTTAATGATATATTTCCTCTAGCTAGACACCCAAACCTGTGCACAATACTCCAAGAGTAGACTCACCAATGACCCAGCTCAGTGCCATGAAGCTTCAATTCATGAGCCCAAGCCTGATTGGAGTAATCCATGAATTCTTGCCAAACGCTTCATCAATGTCTTTCTTCCTCTTAATCTCCCTTCAACAACACTCTCCAGGGCCCTGCCATTTTATGGTGTAACTCCTGCCTTGGTATAGCTTCCCAAAATAAATCCTTTGCATTTGCCCTAGTTGAATTCCATCTGCCATTCCTTTGCCCACTTTCCCAGTTGATCTAGATTCCGGTGTAATGTTAGAACACCTTCATCACTGTCCATTTTGCCAACAATTTGGATGTCATCTGCAAACTCACTGACCATGCCACTCATGTCCATATCCAATGTATCCATTTAGATCAGTGCTTCTTAAACTGGTGAATGGTTCACCCAAGGGTGAATGAAATTATTTTGGGGTGAATTAAACTAGAGGGGTGAATGAAGGGTGAATGCCTTAATTTATTCAGATATTTATATATATTTTTCTATACTTAAAAAATACATTGACATTAAAGTGGCAATAAGTAAGCTCTTATTGGTTTTAATGGCAGTGGAGCTGGAAATTTGATGCGTTTTTTTCTCTCTACCTATGGTTTTCTAATTTCAAAGTAGCTGGATATTTCCCAAATTTACTGTAATATAACCTTTTAGGGAAGACCAGACGAGCTAGTGGGATCTTAAATTTATAAATGGCAACACTGGAGGATCGCCATATGCAAATGTTGAACATTAACTATACTTCTAACAATCGTGTATCTAAATTAAATTTTATTAGTTATTTAAGTTATGACATCGGATGGAAGCTGCATAGCAAATCTCGTTGCACTTATGTGCAATGACAATAAAAGATATTATTATTATTATTATTATTATTATTATTAATTTAGCTACAGTTGATATTTGGTGGTATTGTGAGCTTTCGTCGGGGAGAGTTAGAAAGTTATATTAGTTGGATACTAATATATTAAATCACATACTCCATGGTTTTTTGAGCTAGTTTTCCCGAGAAAAAAACTGCAGTAATCAAAGCCCAAAAGGGTAGGATGAGGTTGAAGCCCAGCGTTTAGACGCTGGAATGGTTTTTTATCATTCTAATAGAATGATTTTCCAACTCCAGTGGTAATTAAACTTCTCTTTTTTTCACTCCTAGTTTTCTTTACAATTTTTTAGGATGTTCAAACAGTTGAATAAAATAAACACTTAAGAAATGAGTTAATTGATGTTTTTTGCTTATGTGCCAAAATAAATTATATATAAAATTATACACAAGGGAGAATAAGACAAAATTACCAAAAACACATAAGAATATTTAGTCGAGGGTGAATGAAATGTTGTGATAAAGACTCATGGGTGAAAGACACTAAAATAGTTTAATGGGGCTGTCCCACTTGGTCGACCTAATCCGCCGCGAGTTTGCCCTCGACTCATACTCGCAGCATGGTCGACAAGAGGTCGTAGGAGATCATTGAAACTCTCCTTCATGCTCGAGAGTAGGCCCCGTGTACACGAGGCCTCAGCTAGGTCGAGTCGTATTTTTCAAAATGTTGAAAAATGCCCACGAGTAAAAAAAGGTCACCGTGGAAAAAATCAATACTTTTTTTACTCGTAGGTTTAGTCGTAGTAGGTCGTAGTAGGTCGGCATGTTAGTTGTAGGTAATCGAGGGTAGTCGAAGGTAGTCGAAGGTCGTCGTAGATAGTCTTCATCATAGTCGAAGGAAGGTCGAAGGGAGGTCAAAGGAGATTGAAGGAGTTTGTCTTCACTCTCCACTATTCGGTGTCCAATTTTCCAGAAGTTAGTCATAGCTAGTCGTAGCTAGTCATAGCTGTCAGGCAAGATCTCTCATTCACAAAACCATGCTGACTTTGGCCTATTTTACAATTTGCTTCTAGGTACTCGGAAACCTCATCCTTAATAATGGAAATTTCCAGTGTTAAATGATTCAAGACACTGCCCCAGGAGTTATAGTAGGAACATCCTGCATGACGCAGGCAGGCACCGTTGTGCCCAACCGTACTTCAACTTGGGATTTCCTTATTGTGGAAAATCTAGAGGCCAGTGACACATATTTGCCAAAAACCCCATCTGTTTTATTGAATGACTTTCGCAATCTGCCGATGCTATTTAAGGCACGCATCCCTTTCTACCACCAGAGGTCTACAGGTAGCTCTCAAAGTTTGTGATTAATGAGCTTTGACATTTAACTTTTTCATTTCGCCTCAGAAAAAAGTATTAATGCACATAATACCGCGATAACATTAGGTTCAGCTGATCGCAAGAAATCTCCCATGTCTTCACGCTGTGTTTGTTCTGCATTCTGGGCTATCACCCTAAAATTAGTCTTCATCAATATATGTTGTAATAAGGTATTCACTGGAAGGATTGTTTGCACAATCTCAAATATTACTTTCCATTGCAAGATCTTTTTTTTGGCAACATCTATGCTGATCTTTTCTATTCCTTCCTCTTTCTTAGAACAAACACAAGGCGTACGTGATCCATTCAGTAATAACCGTATCTACAAGTCAGTGGGCTGAATCCCACAGCTCAAGGAAGTGGTAAGACAAGCTTCTCTCTCAGACGTGCGGAGAGACCTCTGTTCTCACAGCGGCTGCATGAAGTAGTCCTTTGTCCTCTTACTAATCTATAACAGTGATGAAACTCAGTGGGTGTCTGGCATCAGGAATATGAATGACACGACTTGCCCAGTGCCAACTGAGTATGATTAGAGCCTTAATACGGGGAATGCTGGCATAGGAGCAGACATTAGTTTGCTTATACTTCAAGTCGGTTTAGAAGGTTTTGCAAAAACAGCATTAGTAACAAATTTAAAGAGTTCTGGCAAAGTCCTCTGTAGCGAGTTTGTCTGACAAGTGTACGTGTCGGCGGGGATCAATGTTAACCATGAACTTGGTGCTGGATTTGAGGTCTTTACATTACAATATTCTTATCAAAATCAAGGGTAAGTGGGCTAAGGAATGGCTAATGTTGATAAGTGTGGTGTTACATTTTGGGGTGTCAAACCAGGCTAGGTCCTTCAAAGTAAAGGTAGGGCCCAGGGGAGTGTTGTAGAGCAGAGGGATCTCAGAGTACAGGTGCAGAGTTCCCTGAAAGTGTTGTCACAGGCAGATAGATGTGGTAAAGAAAGCTTTTGGTGCATTGGTCAGGCAACTGCTATATAAAATCACGAGCGGAATAAATATGACAAATGCAGTCTAGGGGAATCATGAACCAGAGTGGCTATAGGTGAGATATATGGACCAAATGCAGGCAAATGGGACTACCTTAGATTGGGCGTCTTGTTCCATATAGACTAGGTAGGCTAGGCCTGTGGGACTCTTTGACTCTATGCTTCAAATCCCAAATGCTGAGCTGCACTCTAATGCGGGGTTGGAATTTCGCCCTCAAAATCTTGCTTCAGTGGGAGGGTGCTCCTGAAATCTAGGAAGTGGGTCTACATGTTCCGGGGTCTCATCTTTGAGCTGCATTGCAAAGGGGTGGTGTTGTGCAGCAATGATAGGTTGGTGGAGGAGGATCTTAATGCTGCAAATGTTCTCAAAGCCTACTTGAAACATTATGATTTCCTCACTGGCTACTAGGAATCCTTGGCCCAACACCACTCAAAGTGGAACACAATGGAACTCAGCGGGTCAGGCAACATTTGTGGAGGAACGTGTAGGTCGGGAGTGCAGAGAAGGTTCACCAGACTGATTCCTGAGATGTCAGGACTGTCTTATGACGAAAGACTGGATAGACTTGGTTTATACTCTCTAGAATTTAGGAGATTGAGAGGGGATCTTATAGAAACTTACAAAATTCTTAAGGGGTTGGACAGGCTAGATGCAGGAAGATTGTTCCCGATGTTAGGGAAGTCCAGGACAAGGGGTCACAGCTTAAGGATAAGGGGGAAATCCTTTAAAACCGAGATGAGAAGAACTTTTTTCACACAGAGAGTGGTGAATCTCTGGAACTCTCTGCCACAGAGGGTAGTTGAGGCCAGTTCATTGGCTATATTTAAGAGGGAGTTAGATGTGGCCCTTGTGGCTAAGGGGATTAGGGGGTATGGAGAGAAGGCAGGTACGGGATACTGAGTTGGATGATCAGCCATGATCATATTGAATGGCGGTACAGGCTCGAAGGGCCGAATGGCCTACTCCTGCACCTAATTTCTATGTTTCTATGTTTCTTTACTCAGGTCTGAAATCTGAAGATGGGTCCAGATCCAAAATATCATCTGCCCATTCCCTCCACAGATTTCTACCTGACCCACAGAGTTCCTCCAGCACTTTGTTTTGCTCACGGTTCCAGCAACTGCAGTTTATTATGTCGCCACTCAAAATGGAGACCAAGGATCTAGGATGGCATTGAGAATGTTGAGTCTCTTCAGCAAGAACACACAGAATCCCACTGGAGGTGCACACCACACACCAACAATAGTCAGCGGCCACCCAGTCGAGCGCTTCTACCAGTGGCAATATCTGCGGGTCCACATCTCTGCTTCATCAAGCACCTCAGAACTCACCAAACTGGTGTGTAAGGAAGTCAGTCTTGAGCTTGAGGGTCTGCAGAGGAAGAGAAAATGAAGCAGCCAATGTGCAAATCAGATTGACAAAAATAGCAAAAAAGTGTTAATGTTAAGATTATACTCAAGAGATTCAAGATTCAAGAGATTCAAGAGAGTTTATTGTCATGTGTCCCTGATAGGCCATTGAAATTCTTGCTTTGCTTCAGCACAACAGAACATGACTACTAGTGAAAATACTCAGTGAAAATTGCATTCATTCATATATTAAAAATGAAAAAGCACTGTTGGTTTGCCTTATGCTTGCCAGCTGTGACTCTGTGCTAAGGTTGAGGTGAATGCAATCCTGAAGGAGCACTGCATTGTCAGAAATACCGGCTTTCTACAGACATGTTAAATCAAGGCTTTGTCTACCCCCAAGTGGTCATACAAGGGATAGACACAAAATGCTGAAGTAACGCAACCGGACGGGCAGCATCTCTGGAGAGAAGGAATGGGTGACGTTTCGGGTCGAGATCCTTCCTCAGACTGAGAATAAGGGGAGAGGGAGACACAGGATAAGGAAGTGTAAGGTGTGAAAATGAGACATCAAAGGGGTGAAGCTCCAAGGAAAATGTAGAATAGATCATTGTTAGCTGGGAGAAGTTGACAGCGAAGCATACAGAGATAAAATGTAATCAGGGGGACAATCAGACTGGTTAGAGAACCAGGAAAGGGAAGGGATGGAGAGAGAGAGAAAAAAGCAAGAGTTTTTTGAAGTTAAAGAAGTCAATATTTACTACATCACTGTTCAAAAGGTAGCTGGCAGTTCTCCCCACTATCAAGGCTAATATCTATCCATTGATCAATACCCGAAATGGCTGTTCCCTGACCATTTAATTCAATGTGATCTATGGGAGCTGCCTGGTGTGTTTGTAGTGCAAGGATACAGTGGGGGAGCAGGGATTAAATTGACACAGTAATATTTCAGCAGCCTGAACCAGCAGTGACCCAAGTTCAAATCCTACCACAGCAGCTGCAGAATTTAAATTCAGGTTAATGAAGAAAACGAATAGGTGGCGTTTCATGTCGGAACCCTTCTTCAGAATCTGAAGAAGGGTTTCGACCCGAAAAGTCACCCATTCCTTCTCTCCAGAGATGCTGCCTGTCCCGCTGAGTTACTCCAGTATTTTGTGTCTATCTTCGAGTCATCAACAATGATGGCCACAACATCCACTGGATTTTTGTTGTGAACATTTAGTTCATAAGCATCTTTCTGGAGAGGAAATCTGCTACCTGTCATTCTTCATTATTTTAGTCTGGAAGTGACCTTCCACTTGTGGTAGACTTTTCTAAATGCCCTTTGAAATAGTTTAGCAAGCCAGTCAGTGGTATCATGTGATTCAAGGAAAATTAGGTCAATTCATGTTGGTATTGTCAGCAACGGCGAGAGCAAGGTTGTTGTTCTGGTACCGTTTGCTCAGTCTGACGATGTCCCTCCTATACACTGACTCATCGTCATCTGTAATTCGTCCAACAACGATGGTGTCGTGGGGGAAATTGAAGATAGAACTTTGTTCTGCTATAGAGTCATGAGTATAGAGTGAGTAGTACAAGGGGCTGAGCACGCAGCCTAGAGGTGCTCCCTGATTTCACCTTGTCAGAAGTGATGATGTGCAAGCCCAGACACAGCTACCGAATGTCTACCTCATCCTCCAGCTCAGAGGGAAAGTCCCTTTTTGCTTTTGTGATGGTCGTCTCTAAACTTCTTGTATGACTGCATCGCCAGACTTGAATGCCCAAGATCTGGTCCTCAGAAGAATACGGATCTCCTGTTTCATCCAAGGCTTGGGGAAACACAAATGGTTTTTTTTGTGTGGGAACACGCTCCTCCACACATTTCCTAATGAGTTTGGTAATAACTGCAACCTATTCATTCAGGTCCGTTGGCAAGTATTTGAACATCGCTCGGTCTACCAAGCAAGCAATCCTGGAGTCGTTCCTCTGCCTTCCCTGACCAGCTCTGTGCAGTCCTCACCACTGGGGATGCGATCTTCAGTCTTTACCTTGTTCTTGACCAAAGTAAGAAGTTTAGAGGGGATATCAGTCGGAATGTTTTGACCCAGAGGATGGGTGAAGTTTGGAATGCAGTGCCTGAAGGGGTGAAGGAGGTAGAGATTCTCACATATTTTAAGAACTATATAGATGAGCACATAAACTGTCCAGGCATAGAAGGCTACATACCAAGTGCTGGTAAATGTGGTTAGTATAGATGGGTACTTGATGGTCAACAAGGGCAAGATGAGCTGAAGAGAATGGAAACTTGGCCGTGAAAGGAGACAGGATATAGGAGTTATAGGCTATAGGAGTGCTGGGCAATGAATAGGGAATGGGTACTCAAAGAGCTGAGAGCAGCCGGCAGGACCTCATCACGGGGAAAGAGTGTAAGTTTGCTTACAGTCTAGATGTTGTAAGTTACAACAGTAGGGTTGTCTAATTTGTGCAGTTCAGAGTGAAAGTCATGGTAGCATATCAGGACATTATTCCTATTACTATGAGATAAATAAACACCATTAAGAACAAACTGCTGGAGGATCAGTGGGTTTCTACAGATGGAGACACAAGGAAGTGCAGATGCTGGGTCTCGACTGTTCCTCCAGCAGTTTGTTTTTCTGCTCTTGATTACAACATCTGTTGTCTCTTGAGTCTTCAAATAAAGACCATTAACTGTTATTATCATTGTGGTAAGTTAGCAATTAATTCTCTGTGAATATACTGTATATAGTGTATGCAAACGTATGGCACATGCATGCATTACATACACATCATATTGACCCATCTTTTAATGTCAATTGGTGAATTCAGCCAAATATTACACAAACTCTTTAATCCTAAACAGTCAGAAATTGTGAAGATCTAAAAGTTGGTATTAGGAAACAGGTGAGACTGTCAATGACTGCTTCATCACATTGAAGGAACAAACACACAGAATGCTGGGAATGCTCGAATAGAGTAGAATAGTATGATTAAACGAGAACTTACCAGTTTGAAGTTTGATCTTTAATTTATGAGGAGGAACGTTGAGGGATTACGTGAAGACCCCGCCAGTACGCATGCGTGTCAATCTTCAAAGCAGCGGTGTGAAATCACAGACAACAGTAAATGAACTGAACATAGAAAGATTAGAGAAATAGGATACCAGTTGAACTTTATGATCGAGGGTGGGCGTGGAGGGCACGTAATCCCTCAACGTTACTCCTCATAAAATAAAGATCAAACTTCAAACTGGTAAATTCTCGTTTAATCTTACTATTTTACTTCGGAGTCATGTGAGTGACTACGTGAAGATTTTAAAGCTCTGTGATTTCATGTCGGGGAAACTAGTCCAGGCGTCATACACTGCATCAGTAGGCAAATGATGAGTGAACATTAAGAATGCATTCAGACATGACATAGATATAGACATGTTGATGCTATTAATGAATAATAGTGGCAATAGTAACCTCTCTCAACCTGGAGGAAGTATGAACCATACCTAACATAGAGTTGGCAATACCCCTGATCTGGCAATAGGTTTATTCTGAATATTTGGACAGATCAATAGTTTGACCATCCTGCAACCGCTAGGATGTGGTCCATCCCTGCTGCTGAGGTATATCGGTCCTGGTGGAATGAGACTCAATGTCAATGTACACTCCTGTATATGCCAGACCCATATAACGATCTGGAGAAGGTTCGTAGTGATTCCTTCTACCAAGATTTTATGTAACTAACAATATTGCTGTCAGAGTCTATAAGGGAACCTTGACATACTGGTGTAGATGTGTGATCACACACAACCCAAGGTCCATGGGATATGCAACATCTAGTTTGGTCTTGTGTCCCTGTCTAATCTGCTTGACTAATCATAAACAAAACATGTTATTATAGCCCGCAGATATAATCATCCTATCCAGTGTAGAAATTACTGGACCCGTAGCGCTGTACTCAGCGCCATGGCATAATAACTAGTACGTGTGTATGACCATGGACAGGGATGTTGCTGGTGCCCATCAGTGAAGTGACGTAGTACAATGTTAACAACCCATATGTCTGCGTCCCTATGCCTGTGAGGTTTTAAGTTGATTATACCTTCATATTCTAGATGTTAGAGGGTGAGACCGGACAGAGTGGTTTATGTTCTCAGCAGCCAAATGATGAGGAGGTACTTCAGGCACAGTAATGGAATATTAACAATGTTATAATCCCATAAAACTGAATTTTAATGTGTCAGTCATCCATGCCGAATTAAACGTAAGGAAGCATAAACAATGCTTCCCATCTCCTATGCAGATTGCTGCTATTTGGTGCTATCCCTGCAATCTGTAGTGAGCACTCCTAATGCTTATGGTTTGACAACCCGAGCCGGAGGAACGATCTCTCAGAGTCTGTAAGTCTATGAATTGATTATATCATGCAGAGGATGGTTTCAACATCACAACTGAACCAGCATCTTTTTTATCCGGAAATAACTATGTAAGGTTTTATGCTCATTCTTCGCCTCAGCGGGAGCCATAGGTATATAACCCAGGCAGGCACTATGAAAACCCGGAAGCGGGAATCTTGCTGAATTTTGCAAGACCCGTCTATTGAGGCCAAATGGAGGAAGACATAAAAGAACATTCCTCCCTAGTGTAGCGAGAATGCACCCTTCGCCACTGTATGCCTCGTTCACTGTTGATTGAGCCTGGATGCAAGCATCTCAATAGTTAGTGTTCCATCGATCCACAATGTCATTAAATACTTTGTGATCACACATTCATTCTGTGTTGTCATTGATTTTGCATGATAATACACCAGTGCTAAATGCGGTTTGGTAAAACTATCACCGGATACTTTGATTTGATTGTACCTTTGTGATTAACATATACCACCACCAAGTGTATCACCTTGGACTTGTGCATGCAGTTTATGCATATCCACGCACCCTTTAATGCACAGAATGCACCTGGTGTCCATTGGCAGTTGATACCATGACTGAACACTTGATAACACATGCTAATCCCATCTGCCTCCGTAACTAGAGATGGTATTAGTAAATTACCCATCTTTGGGCAATAGCATCAGTTTGGAAATGACTACGGATAAGAGGTTTTAGTGGAGCAAAGCTGTCCATCATTGTAACTTCGATAGTTTCAGTTAAAAATAGCAGAGGTCTAATTTTTTGTCTTAGAGCTGATCCCAGACAAATAAATGGATGATTGTATCCCAATAATTAGTAGTTTCAGTTGGTATCAACTTAATTTAAATTTAACTGGACAGGTGAGAACCAATTTCTCAAATATAGCTATGTGGCTGATAAGGCTAATTTAGTAAAATACAGTATGTTCAATATCATCCAGATTGGCCATGCTACTTACTTGTTAACTCTGTGCAGTTGAAGCACTGATAGTAGTGATTTGTTAAATAATCTGGAAACTGGAGTTAGCCCATTTTGCAACACCTCTGAGTGTATTGTTGCCTCATCCAGTTAAATTTCAAACATCTTCAGCCCTGTGAGCGGAAATGATCACATGGAAGTTATTCAGAAAAGTCTAGACTGCACATGCGGGTTGAGGCTGTTGACAATGATCAGTCCACATCCCATTGTTGTGAGCCTGCCTTGAAAGGCAACTCCAACCATACCTGTGTGCAGTATAAACTAATCTAGTGTTATCCCAAACCAGTGTAAATATTCAAACCAATTTAATATTACCAACTTGTATCCGTGACAGGAGACATCATCGATGTGGTTCCATATCTTTATCCGAATGGGAGGACTTATGCAACCCGACCCAGGGGCTGTCTCAAACATGTGTGAATGGTTTTGCACCTGCTCCTGGGAGGTAGAGGAGCTCGAGTACGGGGTTGGCGCATCTTCCAGGAAGGCCATTCTGGGCTATGGCCTAAAAAAGACCTTTGTCCTGGTTGTACGGCCTTCAAGCTTTCACCAGCTTCAGTTCAGTAAAAGGGTTATATTAGCGATTTACAAAGTCGGGAGGGGGGGGGGTATCCTGCTTTGGGGGGGGGGGGGGGGGGGGGTGTATATGAAGCCGCTGGTTTTACTGCCAGCAGCTCAGTAGGCAACTTACCGCCGTCCGCTCCTCGCATCCCGCAGTCTACGGAGCGGGTTCTCCAGGTGCCTCTGGCACCAATATGAAGCCACTGGCTCCACCGCCAGCGGCTCGAAGGCGAATCCACCGCCGCCCGCTCCCCGTGTTCCGCGGTCTCCGGAGCGGTTATCCAAGTGCCCCCGGCACCAATATGAAGCCGCTAGTTTTACTGCCAGCGGCTCGAAGGCGAATCCACCGCCGTCCGCTCCCCGTATTCCACGGTCTCCCGAGAGGGTTCTCCACCAATATGAAGCCACTGGTTCTACCGCCAGCGGCTCAAAGGTGAATTCACCGTCGCTCGCTACCCACATTCAGCGGTCTTCCGAGTGCCTAGATCCGTGGGCGGGATTCCCCGTGACCGAGGTTCCCTGAAGTTCGTGACTGGGGTCTTCCCTCCGTCCCGACTTCGCCCCGGACTTTTAGCAGGCCCTCTAAGTAGAGGTTCCTGCAAGAAGATTTAAGCCTGAAAAGTTTTTTAAAAACTTACCTCAGATCTGTTGCTGGCAGGAGAATCACGTCCACTCTGCCAGTCGTAAAGCAATGCGATAGACGATATGACATGCATGCGTAATGGCGGGGTCTTCACGTGGTCACTCATGTGACTCCAAAGTAAATGCCTTTTATTGTCATTCAGACAGCTTGGTTTGAACGAAATTGCATTTTCTACAGTCTTACATTTAAAAAAAAAACAAGACACACACTTAACACAGTTTACATAAACATCCATCACAGTGGATCTCCAACACCTCCTCACTGTGTTGGAAGGCAAAAGTCTTATCTCTTCCTTTGTTCTTCTCCTGCGGTCCAGCAGTCCAACTGCAGCGTCGATGGCGAACTTGGGCTCACGATGTTAAAGCCCCCGGCGGGCGATGGTAAGTCCTGTGGCTGTTTAATCCACGCCGGGCGATGTTAGGCCCAGCTCCGTGTCCTTTAAACCCCGCGATTCCAGCGGGAGAAGTTGCCGTTGTGAGAGCTCCGAGAAAAGGTCTTCCACCAGGGACCTGGAGCTCCCAATGTTACCGTCCACCGGGCCTGCGGCCGGAGCCACCCGCCACCACAGCTTTTCCCGTTCTGAAAATGGCCAGCTTTGCGATGTCAGGTCCGCAGGCTCCGTGACTGGAGCCCTCCGGTTGGTTCCGGTTGGTGGCCGCCGCCGGCTCCACGATGTTAGGCCCAACGACACCGGAGACCCGACAAGGAAAAAGTCTTTCAGGAAATTAACTCCCTAGCCACTAATTGGGTGAGATGGGATAAGGGGAATATCTTCGGAACACATGCAAGCTGCCTCAGAGACCTTCAGAGCTTCTCCTTTCATAAAGCTTCAGCACACAGTCTTTTATTGAATATTTTCTTTATTGTAGATATAAAACAGTAAGATGCATCCAAGGTTTTCTGACTTGTTCCAGCAATCTTCTTCGAACTCCAGCTCATTACTTCAGATACTAGAAAACTCCTTGCGTCTCCATGCTTCACATGATCTTGACATGTGGCTTGACATGGTCGAAGGATTAACCTTCTCCCTCTTCACTCCAAAACGAATCTAACCAACTAAACTACCACGCAAGCAGTTAAGCTGCATAAACACGCCCAAACACACGTCATAAATCCCACCCACATTATAACGGGCAGTCTAAAATTTAAAGGAACATGCCATCCACAATGACATGCAAAACAGGCCAAATGGCCACTACACGCTGTGCCTTCAAGGACTTGGGTGACCTAAGCTGCGAGTTTAGAAGAGTTTGCCCTGGACTCGCAGTATGGTCGAGTTTAGAAGAGTTTGCGCTGGACTCGCAGTATGGTCAACACGAGGTCCGAGGAGGTCGTAAGAGGTGGCTGGAAATCTCCTTCATGCTCGAGGGAGGTTCCCGCCTACTCATGGCCTCAGCTAGGTCACAGAAAAAATTTCAGACATCATGTGGTGAGAGCCTCCTGTGATCAAACTCACAGGAATATCTCTACTGAACTTAACAGCACAGCTAAGGGCATGTGAGCAACAATTCATCAAATTCTAAATTGGCTGCCGTTGGTAAAGCATGAAGACTAGAGGTTGAAGAAATGAATAGCATGGAGATGAAGACATGGAAGATTCTCTGCTAGAAAGGCACGGTGGCGCAGCAGTAGAGTTGCTGCCTTACAGCGCCAGAGACTCAGGTTCAATCGTGACTACGGGTGCTGTCTGTACAGAGTTTGCACGTTCATCCCGTGACCTGCGTGGACTTTCTCCATGTGCTTCGGTTTCCTCAAACACTCCAAAGACATACAGGTCTGTAGGTTAATTGGCCCCTATAAAAATATTTGACAATTGTCCCTAGTGTGTAGGATAGTGCAGGGGTGCGTTCCCACCGACCCCTTTAACCCTTAAACCCTAACTCCAGAGTTAAGAGAGGACATGGCAGGAAGCTGGATGCAGGAGTAGGAGATAGCCTGAGGCTTGTTCACCATGAGGTTCACCTTGAACAAGCAGGCAGGAGGTGGGTTTACTGAGCCACGTGAACAGAGGAGCTGGGCTGAGCTTCCACCTTGGCTGAAGCTCTGATTCCCCCCAGCCACTCTGTGCCCGCTGAGCATTACTGGCTGCACAAACTTCCCATCAGCAGGAGAGAACTCAATTAAAATACTCTCCACTCCTGCTCTCTATTGCAACCCGGCACAACCACTCCAAGCAGTGACAGCTTAGTAATATTACTCTGATTCATTCCCAGAGCGTTCAGGAAAAGTAGCTCCTAGCACATTTGTAAACAACAGTTTGGTGTTGATTTGATAATAATTTTTCTTTAACGGAAAACTCTCTGATCCAAGTGCCTCGTTATTAATGGTGGAAAGCCTCTGCAATAACTGCTTTCCAGCTCCACTTCATTTGTCATCTGTCCATTTACCCAGCATAAACACAGTAGGGTGGCAGTGTAGACAAGGGACGCCCACAGCTATCGATTGCTAAGAAAATAACTCACAAGATCACGTGTCTCCCTGCTGAAGCAAATTGCAAGGGAATCTGCATCGGCACTGCACTTTTGGACTCTTCTTTCTGACACAGAGGTTGATTTGGTCACGGGTATGCTGAGGTGGCTATTTCAAACCTTGCTCCCTGCGGATTCTACAAAGATGGGCAGGACAGGCTGCTCCAACCTTGCACAGGGATGGACCATTTGGATCAGGTGAACAGAAGATATCAGGTGCCTGAGTAACCCTAGCACAGCAACCTTCAAAAAGCACTTGAACTCTGAGGGGACTGAATTTTAAGCAGCTGAATGCTGGTCGAAGTATAAAAACGATTTATTAAATTGACATAAAGGTACATCGCGAAACTCTTTTAAAAAATGATTAGGAAGAAACAATTTTAATTAGCCAAGGCCTGAACTCGAGTAAAAACAAAACTCTTCTTTGCATCCACACATTGTACTTTCTTTCCACTGGTTAAATGGAAACATCAATAATGAATGAAACAGAGAGAGTGGAGAAATGCCAGCATCATGTTGCGGAGCCTTGCAGAGGAACCACTGAGGAGACACAAACTGAACCCTTTCTCGTCGGACAATGACAAATTGTCCTTTCTCCTCCAGTATATTTCATACCAGAGCTGTCAACACTGCCTAAATTATATAGGATCTTCATTGGTTATTTAAGGGTAGAGTTAACACTGACTTCCCAGTTAATACATTTGAACAATCATTCTGCCTCACTGAAGCTGCTGAATGTGTTACTAACCTTGACATTGAACTATGACTGCCCCCCTCCCCCCATCATACAGTATGTATATGTATTATGCAGTGCCAGTATAATGTTAGGTAATTTCGAGCAACCCTAATAATATAGACCGCGAGGGCTTATAATAATATAGGTGGTAAGTGGTATATAAGTGGTATTATAATATAATACGTTAAATGCAGCAATTTAAACAAGAAAAGTCAAACAACAGTCCACAGTGAGTCAGCTGATGACAGCGTAAACAGTGGTTTCAATAGTCCAATTAGCCTCAGTGCCAGGGACATGCAGGAAATCAGGCAAAAATCATTATTTCTGAAGCTACCCCATTGGTATCTCTTGGATATTCATCTGGATGAGTCTTCCCGTGTATATGTGATGTCTGTATTCTCAATATGCAGACTCACACACACACCGCTCAGTACAGGGTGTTGTACAGAATGGACACATTCAATGGGTTTTTAAATGGTTCAGTGACTCCGTCATCTGGTTTGGCCTGTGTCCCATGCCTATAATGAGTTTGAATTGTCCATGATCAGTATAACAGGGCAGCAGCGTAGCGCAGCAGTAGAGTTTCTGCCTTGCAGCACCAGAGACCCAGGTTTGATCGTGACCAGGGGTATGTACGCTATGAAGGTGTGGGTTTTCTCCAGGTGCACCAGCTTAGTTCCACGTTACAAGGATGTGCCGGTTTGTAGGTTAATTGGTGTCTGTAAATTGACCCCAGTGTGCAGGATAGAGCTAGTGTACTGGTGATCGCTGGTCGGCACGGACTCGGTGAGCCGAAGCACCTCTTTATAACTGTATCTCTAAACTAAACAAAGTATTTCATGTTCCAGTTACTCAGTTCCTTGCCCATGTGAAGATGTGGGGGAGGTGGATTAAATAGAAGACCTTCGGACCATACTGTTCCTGGGTCTCCCCAAGGAGTGGGTGACGTTTCGGGTCAAGACCCTTCTTCAGACTGAATCAGTCACCCATTCCTTCTCTCCAGAGATGTTGCCTATCCCACTGAGTTACTCCAGATTTTTGTGTTTATCTTCTATACTCAATTCCCTGGCCAATGAAAGCTAGTGTGTCAAAAGCCTTCTCCATCACCCTGTGGCAGGGACTGGCAGGAGTACAGCCAATCGGACACAAGTCGGACTAGTCGGACACAAGTGTGTGCTCTAGACGTGTGTATTCTTCTGCATACAACTCCCTACTGACACGGGTGTTGCCCGGCCTTAAATAATAACTCAGATAACGAGCCCGTGACTCGCACCTCCCCCACCAAGACGTCGCCCTCTAGAGCCAATGGTTCGTCGTGACCTTGGGTTGATACCAGGTGTGCTACATGACCTCCCCCCCCAGAACCAGAGGCACCGAACCACACAGGATGTCGCACTGGTGAGCCGGTGGCTCGTTGTGACCTTGGCTTGATATCACGTGCTGCCACAACCCTATCATTCTGCAATGTCACTTTCAGAGAACTATATACTCCTGGATCCCTCTGCTCTACAACACAACCCAGGGCCCTCCTGGTCCTGTGGAGGAGCAACACCTCACACTTATATGAATTAAATTCCATAAGCTAATTCCTTGACACGCTTGCCCAGCTGATCTCAATCCCATTGTAATTCTTGTTAACCACTCTCTGCGATTGCACCTATTTTAATGCCAAGGTACTCAGCAAAAAGACTAAAAAGCTTCTGGAAAAGCTCATCATTATGTTGTGAAATTGGTGGAAGCTGATTTACCCATGTCTTTCTGAGAGGAGTCTGATTGTACCAGAAGGGAACAATCTGTGGGGCATAGGAGACGAATTGAGAAATATACCTCCGATAGGAAAGTCAGCACAGGATCAATGGACCAAGCACATCTTTCTGGGTTGAAATGGTCCTACGATTCTACCTGTCAGCAGGAATGAGATTCCAGCATAAGTATGACCCTCCTGGTGTTACTTCTCCTTCAAAGACCTTGTTTCTGATTTCCAGTGGGCAAGATAATGACACCTGATGTGCAAACACCAAATGACGCCTTCCTTTATAAAAAGGCCTTCGAGTTTGAATGAAACCAAATGTGTCTTGAACGCGGCGCTTGCGGGAATAGTGCCAATTAGAAAATGCCATCTGTCTTATAGGTTCTTTTCATAAGGAAAGAGATGTGCAGGCACAACAAAACATAACACCCTGCCGCAGCCAGTTTCTGAGAATACCTATCTGTATTGATTTTGAAAGTGTATGTTACAGCATCTTAAGTCCTCCGTTTCTTTCAAGCAGTCTGACCTTGCTGGTGAATTCCTGTCTCCTGTCCATCATCTTAATTGAAACAAATTAACTCCATTGTTGTGTCTTCACTGTTCGTAATAAAGTTAGTAATATCCAAAACACAGGCCCATCTGTTCCCAAGAAAGGTCTTGACCCGAAACGTCACCTATTCCTTTTCTCCAGAGATGCTGCCTGACCCGCTGAGTTACTCCAGCTTTGTGTGTCAATCTCCCATCTGTGCTCATTCAGATACTGGTGGCTGTGATATTTCTCTTCAGCAGTTTTATTCCTAATGATGTTTCGGTTAACTTTTCCACATACTATATTGTGAATTTTAATTGTCCTCTTGCAAAACCTGTACCATTTCACTCCCTTGTACTTGAACTTGTGAGAATAATTGCATGTATCAAGTCCATTATGTCAACGATATTTGAAGGCACGTTGGTATGAGTTGTCTAAAGCTCACCAACCCACATCTTGCATTTTCTCAACGTCATTGCATAACAATACCTTTTAATAATGAGTGAGGTTGTCATTTTAACTGAATTCATGTAATCCATTTTGCTGTCTACCCTCTGGCAATGGAAATCAAAATGTTATTTAATTTTTAATGTTGCTCCATTATACAGCCATTGTTTGAAGGGAGATTTGCATTTTCATGAATGTGCCAGCTAAAAAGCGCAGAGACCGTAACCAAAATTAGATCCTGTTCCCATTCCTCCTTCACCTTTCCTTGTGTGAATCTCGAATGCTGAAAGTTTTAGCCTCAACCACAAACTCTCAAAAAATAAATTTCCCAATCTCTATTTTAAAAGAGTCACATTTATTTAACCTTGTACCTTTAACTCTCATTCCAGGCCATTCAAATATCCGCAGGGTTCCATATACAGTATTGTTATTGCCTATAATCTGTGATCTCTGAACTAAAAATCTGCAACCTTTCGCATCCTTATGTACATTTCCTGGCAGCTTTCAGGATCTTTTATATTCTCAAATCTGAACATGTTTCCTGGAAGTGTGAAGCCTTGTAATGTGCACAACATACAGTATATAAAACAGGGCGGCACGGTGGCTCAGCTCAGATTTTTTTGTTACATTTTTATCCCCAGACTTTTTTTTGCAAGACAGCTTGTTTTCTGCTTCTTAACTTCCAAATTAACTTTAAAGTAATTCTCTAGTTCCCTCCAGTTGCTTTTTCAACTGTGTAGTTTTCATTAATGAGTGGTAGAAGTCTATTCTTCTGTTCAGATTTAGCTGTGGCAATCTAACATCTATTTTCTGGCGCAGAATGTCGACTGGAGGGAAATGAAAGTCATAGAGTCAAACGGCATGGCAACAGGCCCTTCAACCCAACTCGTTCATGCCAACAAAGATGTTCATCTAGTAAAGTTCAATATGCCCATATTTGACCCAGATCCCTCTAAACCTTTCCGATCCATATGCCTGACAAAATGTATTTTAATTGTTGTATTGTAGATGCCTTAACTACTTCCTCTGGCACATCAATCCATAAACATATCCCAATCCATCATACAAACCAGCCTCCCCACCGTCAACTCTATTTACAGTTCACGCAGCCTCAAAAAAGCAGCCAACATAATCAAAGTCCTTTTTCACCCATGTCATTCCCACTCCCATCTCTTATCAGGCAGAAGATACTGTACAAAAGCATGCAAACATGTATCACCAAATCCATCAACAACCTCTTCCCTGCTCGTATCAGACTACTGAATGACCCTCCCATAAGCTGGGGTTTAGGTCTGATCAGCCAACCTACCACCGTAAATTGCTCATTCTAAGCTTCCCCCCAGTCTAATTTCAGTCAAAAATCACTGAGTCAAGCACTTGCACAACTAATCTTCATTTTGGCAAAACACAATTACAGTTCCCACTACTGTACCTAACAACCGCGGGTTTGATCCTCGTATCTGCCTGATCAAGTCCTCTTGGCCTCGGTCAAACAGAGACACTCCAGAATGTCATGCAGTCCTAAGCGTTCCCAGAAGATCGACACAGGACCTTGTGGGAGCGGACTTTTATAGGTACCCAAACCTCAAGGGGCCGAACCACATGGGGGTGGTCTCTTTACAATCCAATTACAGATATTGATTAACCCCATACATGACAGACATTGCCCTAACCCAATAATATAGTATCTAAAACATTGTATTCAAACAGTGTTTCTCAGACGAAACGAACATCGCAACATGTGGCCTGATATGCAAGAAAACCAGACAAGGCTTTATACTTAATCCAATCAACATCCAGCAAAGTAAAGCTTTGCAACATTATTTACAATGTGTATAGAAACATAGAAACATAGAAAATAGGTGCAGGAGTAGGCCATTCGGCCCTTCGAGCCTGCACCGCCATTCAATATGATCATGGCTGATCATCCAACTCAGTATCCTGTACCTAAGTATGTCTGGTTTTCATTCACCCAATCCATTCTATGCATTTTGCACCTAATTGTCAGGGTCTGCAGATGTTCCCATTCTCTACCTGCAGCTCTGATCTAGGTTCTAGACAAACTGACACCATTCTGCAGCTTGTCCCATTTTTACAGAGAGCAATTTTAAATCGATCAAATGGCTGAGCAGCCCAGAAGCCTTTACTCAAAGTTAGGGTCTTGGTGTCCCTAATTTGACCAGGATTAAACCACATTGGGGATCTTGGACGTTTTCACTATAACTGTAGCAATATAATGCTGTAAAACTATATTTTGTACTCTAGTATTTTTACCTTTGCATTTCCTATTGCCCTTGTGTCTGGCTTCATTGAACTTACAGTACGTATGGCATGATTTGACTGGATAGCACACAAACAAAGCTTTTGTAAGTACCTCCATGCACACAATTATAAACCAATACCAATAAATCTTTCCCCTCTCACCTTAAACCTAAGTTTTAATCCCCAACCCTGGGAAAAGGAACGTGTCCATTAATATTATCATGTCCCTCAAGGACTATAAGATTAACTCTATAAGATCATCCCTCAGCCTCTTGCACTCCAAAGAATAACATCCTAGCCTGCCCAACTAGCTCAATTACATCTTTCTTGTGGTAGGATAGTCAAAACTGAACACAATACTCCAAGTACAGCCTCACGAACGTCATGTACAATTCCAACATAATGTCCCAACTTCTATACTCAATGTCCTTGCTGATGAAGGCCAGACATTATCGGGAGGAATCATAGCTTAATTATATCTCCTCTACGGGGAAGGCCAGTTTCCATGCTGTATTTATAAACTAAATGGAAAAAAACTAAGCAGTGGGACACAGATTAATGCTCACTTTTTTTGCACACTGTATCACTGACTCGCCATAACGTTGGAAACTGTTCAGCACATTGGGTCTACACAAGATCTACCCAACAAACCCATCAGTCCCATTACTCTCTCCCTATTTACCTGTAGTCTGTAACTTATTGCCTCATTCAAACGCCCATCAACACCCCTTTCATTCTTTGCCCCATATCTATACTTAGCGATGGTTGACAGGTGCCAATTGGCCTTTCAACATATTGTTAGGATGTTGAAGAAAAGCAGAGGACCCATTGGAAACTGGCAGGGTTACAGGGTGAACATGCAAACTCCACTCCAGCAGCAGCAAGTTCAGGATCAAATATGGGAACTATGCCGGTGAGGCAGCAGCACTAAAGGTAGCACCACAGTGCTGCCCTTAAATTAAAGTGGAAAATGATGGCACGGAATGAAATTTGATGACCACTGCACATGAAGTGAAGGGTAGAATAATAAGAGGCCACGTATTAGTCGGCCAATTTTTCTTCGGAGTCACGTAAGTGACTACGTGAAGAGCCCGCCAGTGCGCATGAGTGTCATATCTGACATCAGATTTGACTGCTTATGATCATGGTGAAGACATGAAAAAGACAGGAAAAATAACTATTTCACCTGATACAGAAATGAAATGCATGGATGCAGCATTGTCCTCCCACTACAAATTTCTAAACATATTTTCTACCTGAGCTGGGAAGAAGGTACATGAGCCTGAAAATTGTAACGTCCACGTTCAGGAACAGCTTCTTCCATACAGCCATCAGGCTGCAACACTACAACCTCAAATAAGCTCTGAACATGGACTATTATTGTTAGTATTGCACTATTATTTCCGTTATTTTTTTATGTGCACATATGCGTGCTTGTGTGTGTGCATATATATAGGAATGTATGTATACATGTATATATATATAACATATATGTGGATATCTGTATATATATACACACACTGAACTTATTTTTCTCATTTATTGTATTGTTTACAACATATAATTTTTATAAATTCTATTGTGCTACTGCAGTTTCATTGTAGTATCTTACATATATGCCAATAACACTCGCTTGAGTCTTAACTCCTTCTTGTATTAAGGATTAAGGTAATGAGAAAACATTCATTTAAATTTGCCACACAACTGTTGCAGCCATAAAGAATGAGTGAGATATACGAGATTGCAATGCATTCATAATTGAAATAATTACATAACTATATTCGTGGATGATAGATAGAGTAATTGATAACCCTTCACCAGAGGCAATACTTGCGGAGAAAATTATATAGGATTATGTTAACAGAGATCAAGGCATGAATTAGTGGAGAAATTCCTTTATTAATCACAGCTAGAATTGGATTTCTTCCACACATGAATTATGAAACAAAATGAGGAATTTGATTGCTTAATGCAGACAGTGATGTTAAGTATTGGTAACTTTAATCTGTAAATATAGTCAATATAGTTAATTACAGTAATATGATAAATGGTAAATGGTTTAATGGGAACATGTTATAAATGTTTGTAATGATGACATGTATGATGACATTGATGGGCACTGGAGCCGGCTCAAATCCACCATCCTTGATACCTGTGAAAAGATCCTTGGATGCAAGTCCATAAAACACCAGGACTGGTTTGACGAGAATGACACAGATAACAGCTCATCTCCAAGAAAAGGAAAGCCTTTTCATCCCTGGCAAAATGATGTAACCTGCAAGGCCAAAAGAGCGGCTAACCCCAGAGCAAGGCGGACGTCCAGAGCCGGGTGAGGGAGCTTAAGAACTCTTGGTGGACAGATAAAGCTCTGGAAATCCAGAGACTGGCAGACTCGGGGGACACCAGAGGCTTCTTCAGCACTAGTAAGGCCGTCTATGGTCCAAGCTACCGTGGCTTAAACCCCCTGCGCTCAAAAGACGGACAAGAACTGCTGAACGACAATGAGTCCATTAACGCCCGATGGAAAGAGCACTTCCAGGAACTCCTCAACAGTGACAGCTCAACTGAACCAGACGTTACCCACCGCATCCCCCAGAGTCCCATCAGAGAAGACATGGAAGACCCTCCCACGATGACAGAGGTTCAAGATGCCATCAAGAGCCTTAAGAACAACAAGGCCACCAGTCCAGATGGGATCACAGCTGAGATCTTAAAGGAAGGTGGACCAGAGCTCCTGTACCACATCCACGCCCTACTCCTGAAGGTCTGGGAAAAAGAAGAACTTCCCTCAGAACTCTGGGATGCTCTAATAGTGACCATTTTTAAGAAGGGGGACAAGGCTGAATGTGGAAACTACAGGGGCATCTCGCTCCTGGCAACAGCACGCAAAGTCCTTGCTCGTGTCCTCACAAACCGACTTCTACCACTGTCTGCAGACGTACTCCCAGAATCACAATGTGGCTTCCACCCATCCAGAGGTACAGCAGACGTGATATTCACAACACGCCAACTCCAGGAAAAATGCAGTGAACCAAGGCAGCCTTTGTACATGGCCTTCATAGACCTGACAAAGGCTTTTGACTCGGTAGACCACCAGGCTTTTTGGAGCATACTATCAAGGTACGGTTGTCACGACAAGTACATCAGAATATTGAGGCTTCTACATGAAGGCATGTCGGTCACAGTGCTCAGCAACTGTGGCTCTGAGTCCAAGCCCTTCACTGAGAAAACGGGGGCCAAACAGGGATGCATCATCGCACCCACCCTGTTTATCATCTTCATTGCTGCCATACTTCACCTCATTGGCTGCCACAGGGGATCCCAACCCTCTATAGAACTGACGGTGGGCTCTTCAACCTTAATAGGTTGAAGGCCAAGAGCAAAGTCAGTAACACCACCATCATGGAGCTTCAGTACGTGGACGACTGCGCCATTGCAGCACATTCTGCAGAAGATCTCCAGGGCATCCTGAATGCCTTTGCCAAGGCATACAGAGCCATGGGCCTTGCCTTAAATATCAAGACGACCTAGGTCCTACATCAACCTGCTGTCTACCCAGCCCACTATAAAAGTGGACGACACCACTCTTGAAAACGTTGACCACTTCCCCTACCTTGGCAGCATTCTTTCATCAAAAGCTGACATCGACTCTGAGGTCAACCATCGCCTGAGTTGTGCCAGCGGAGCCTACGCCAGACTCAGGAAAAGAGTCTTTGAAGACCGAGACCTAAAGGCTCAAACAAAACTGCTGGTCTATAGAGCCGTTGTCCTCTCCACCCTGTTGTATGGAGCTGAGTCATGGACCACCCACAGCAGGCACCTGAGAGCCCTGGAACAAAACCATCAAAGATCCTTACAAAAGATTCTGAGGATCATCTGGGAGGACAAATGCACCAACATTAGTGTTTTGGAGGAAGCCAACATGACCAGCATCACCACCACAATAATGCAGCACCAACTTCGATGGACTGGCCATGTCATCCACATGTCCAACACACGTCTCCCTAAACAGATCCTGTACTCTCAATTGAAGGAAGGTGGGCGAGCCCCCGGCGGGCCAAAGAAACGCTTCAAGGACAACATCAAGAACAGTCTGAAGAAATTCCACATCACATCGAGCAACTGCGAGCACATTGCGCTGGACAGGCGCTCCTGGAGGAAATCCGTGCAGGAAGGAGCTGCACGTCACAAAATGGAACTACGCCATGTCGCAGAGACAAAGCGACAGCACCGTAAGGAGAGAGAGAAGGGGACTCGACGATTACCAACCACCGCCAGTCTCCACTGCCCACGTTGCACCAAAGTGTGTGGATCACGGATCGGCCTCTACAGACATCTGCAGACCCACAAGTAGATGTCACTATGGAGAGGCGAGGACAGTCATACTCGTTTCGAGTGACCGCCGATGAATGTAATATTTCTGACAATTAGAGTTAAAAATGAATAATTTTCTGTGCCATGTTAGAAGATGGAACCAACTTTTACAAAAGGCTGTATTTTTTAAATTGATGGCTTCTGATCAGCACTACTGTGATTTAATTTATCTACTTAATTAAGTGTGTGCTATTGTTTATATACATGTGTCAGAATTAATTTTCTGATACACTTATCATTGATTTTAAACTCACCATGTGTAAGGTGTCAATAGGTCCTAAATACAATGGGAATTTCTCCTTATTCCAACTATATTTAGCCATGGGTGCCGTGTATGATGCAGCTTGGCTTCCACTTAGATCCTCACCATCACAGATGCCAGTGTTTACTGATCCATGTTCATAAGTCATAGAAGCAGGATTAGGCCATTTGGCCCATCAATTCTGCCATCTATTTTTCCATCTAAATGCTGTTCTCCTGTCTTCCCCTATAACCTTTCACACCCTTACTAATCAAGAACCCATCAATCCCCACTCTAAAAATACCCAATGATATGGTCTCCATAGTAAAGAACTCCCCAGATTCACCACACTCTGGCAAAATAAATTCCTCTTCATCTCCATTCTAAAGGCACATCCTTTAAGGGCCTGTCCCACCAGCATGCGAGCGCGACCAAACGTGGTGGCTTGAGGCGTACGGCCTAGCGGGGCCGCTCCCACTTCCATCCGCGGAGCCGTATGGAGCTGGTCCCGACATCATACTCACCAATCAGCTGGGCAGGAGGCGGGCCGACTGAATTTGGACGTCGCATGGCATCGGGCGGTTATGTCATCATGCAACGGCACGCCGGGCCGTGACGTCATCGCACAACGCCATGCGCTAGGTATACACCATCAAGACGCTGCGTACGCCATCCAGACGCTGCGTACGACGTCAAGACGCTACGTACGGCGTCGAGACACTGCTTACGCCCGTCGAGGCGCTGCATACGGCCTCAATGCGGCTGTGGGCTGATAGGCCGCTGCCGCGAGGGATTTTTGGACAGTGTCAGTTTTTTGGTGCCCCGCGCGATGTCGGGACCAGCCCCGTACAACTCCATACGAGATTGAAGTTGGAGTGGCCCCGCGAGGTCGTACAGCTCAAGCGACCACGTTAGGCTGGTGGGACAGGCCCTTTAATTCTGAGGGTGAGCCCTGTGGTCCCAGACTCTCCCTCTGCACATTATATCAAGAAATAGCTGAACCCACAACTACTGCATATGCTGTGGGACCAGACAACCTTCCAGCTGAGATACTAAAAATCACTCCAGAAATGGCTGTGCCTCCAGTCAAGCTATTCTGTTTTAACATGGACATAGCTGTTGTTTTATAACAAAGGCATCTACCCAATAATGCAGAACTTTGCCCGGATGTGTCCTATTTGCAGCACAACTCCATTGACTGCAGTCTACACTTAATCATCAGTAAAATGTTCAGAGATGTCCTCAACATTGCTCTCAGATGGCTTTAATTCTCTTTTTTAGTTTAGAGATACAGAGCGGAAACCAGCCCCATCGGTCCAGCATCGACCAACAACAATACCTGTGCAGTAACACGATCCTACACACACTAGGAACAATTTACATTTATACCAAGCCAATTAACCTACAAACCTGCTTGTCTTTGGAGTGTGGGAGGAAACCAAAGATCTCGGAGGAAACTAAGCATATCAC
Organism: Leucoraja erinaceus; assembly: GCF_028641065.1. Classification (NCBI taxonomy): domain Eukaryota; kingdom Metazoa; phylum Chordata; class Chondrichthyes; order Rajiformes; family Rajidae; genus Leucoraja; species Leucoraja erinaceus. The sequence continues at coordinate 6,511,230 of NC_073387.1, forward strand.
AGGGAGAACGTAACAACTACGTACAGACGAGCACCCTTAGTCAGGATCGAACCCGGGTCTCTGGCGATATAAAGCAGTAGCTCTACCGCTGCACCACTGTACTAAGACATTGAGCAATAATCTACTCAATGATGTCCTGCTAAGTTTTTACCAGGAACTCTCAGCTCCATATCCCATCAGAGCCTTGGTCTCAGTAAAACCAGTGTGTTGAATTCCAATAGTGGCATGCAGGCAACATTTGATCATGCGTAATATCAAACAGCTCAGATCACCCTCTAGGTTAAACACCACTCTGGCAAGAAAATATATTGTACTAGACTAAGTGGGACCCGTTGGGTCCCAGCATCACATGGGAGGGCTGGTCACCAAAGCAATATTCCACCTCTCATCCAATATTGCTCGCCAGTGGGGTGGCTGTCTGTTGCGCTAGTATGGGTGTTGCAGGCAGAAGGTACTAGTTTCCAGAGGGCTAGTATAGACATTGTGGGCCAAATGGATTCTTGGGCTGGCATCCAACTGTTGTAACGATTTTAAAAGCCAAGCCAAGGAAAACAATTGGCCTGCAGCCACCAGACAACCAAAATTCATTTTGTGAACACAAACTTTTAAAAAAGGCGAGGCAAACAATTGGGCAACAGCACCTTTACAGCCGCATCGAGGGGACGCACCGTGGAGTAGACGTGCGTTCAGTGTTATTCGCAGCTCAGAGAGCCGTGACCCTCTCGCTTCCTGGGTCTGGCAGAGACTGAGTGAGGGACTACACTTCTAGGTTTTATAGTCCCTCCACCCTGCCGCCAGCGGGGGCAGCAGAGAGAATGGCAATTAAAAAAAAAAAAACATTAATATCTCTCTGATTTTTCATCGATGGGAACAATCCTCCAGTCCCGAAAGGCGGAGGGAGGCTCTGAGTGAGGTGGCCAAAAATGACGGCCGTAGGTGGCGGCGTTCTCTCGGAAATCGCAACACAATGGGCCAAAGCGGTCAAGATCAGACTTTCAGTAATATAGATTCCTTCAATGTTATTTAAACTGCTCCTCAGCAGCATTAAAAAAAAAACCTTCTTTAGAAGGAATGCAACAGTTCAGGAAGGCAGCTCACCATCTACTTATCAAAGGTAATTATGGATGGATAATAAATGCTGGCCTTGCCAGTGCTTTCCAGAAGATAAATAAATCAAAATAAACAGTGACTTATCTGCTGACCATCAAGGTTTTTTTTCAACGACTGCAGCAAAGTGAACTTTTGTTCCAATCTTTGGGATGTAGTGATCTCATTCAATGTAGTGAGGCAGCATTATCAGTTCAACATCATAGTCCGAAGAAGGGTCTCGACCCGAAACATCACCCATCCCTTCTCTCCAGAGATGCTGCCTGTCCCGCTGAGTTACTCCAGCATTTTGTGTCTGTCTGTAACATCACTGGTGTCCTGTGGATGCAATTTGTTTTCAAAAATCACTTCAAGGGATATAAGGAGACAATGAAATAGTCTGTTGTGGATCAAGCAGTGCAGGTTGATGCAAAAATAGAATAAAATGGACAGACAGAACATACACAGATCAAAATCTATGTATAATAATGACTAAATCAGTGAAAGCAAGGAAAAGATGAACCATGAGAATTCTCCTTGAGAATTCCCCACAGAATACGTGAAATTCCAGCAACATTCAGTTTTGGTCACACTGTTTAAGGAAAGATGTTAAGTTGGAAATGGTGGAGAGAAGATTTACAAGGATATAGCTAAGACTCGAAGGCCTGAGCTATAGGGAGAGGTTGAGCAGGCTAGGACTTCATTCCTTGGAGGACAGGAGGATGAGAAACATAGAAACATAGAAAATAGGTGCAGGAGTAGGCCATTCGGCCCTTCGAGCCTGCACCACCATTCAATATGATCATGGCTAATCATAAAACTCAGTATCCTGTACCTGCCTTCTCTCCATACCCCCTGACCCCTTTAGCCGCAAGGGCCACATCTAACTCCCTCTTAAATATAGCCAATGAACTGTCCTCAACTACCTTCTGTGGCAGAGAATTCCAAAGATTCACCACTCTCTGTGTAAAAATGATTTTCTCATCTCGGTCCTAAAAGACCTAAACTGTGACCCCTTGTTCTGGACTTCCCCAACATCGGGAATAATCTTCCTGCATCTAACCTGTCCAACCCCTTAAGAATTTTGTAAGTTTCTATAAGATCCCCCCTCAATCTTCTAAATTCTAGCAAGTACAAGTCGAGTCTATCCAGTCTTTCTTCATATGAAAGTTCTGCCATCCCAGGAATCAGTCTGGTGAACCTTCTCTGTACTCCCTCTATGGCAAGAATGTCTTTCCTCAGATTAGGAGGGGTGATCTTATAGAGATGGAGAAAGTCATGAGAGGAATAGATAGGGTAAATGCACAGAGTAGGGGAGTCAAGAACCAGAGGACGTAGGATTAAGATAAGGGGGGAAAGATTTAATAGGAATCTGAGTGGCAATATGTTTTACACAAAGGGTGGTAGGTACTGTATATGGAACAAGCTGCCAGAGGAGGTAGTTGAGGTAGATACTATCATGATGAATTAAAAGCATTTGGGCAGGTACATAGGTAGGATAGGTTTAGAGAGATATTGGTCAAACACAGGGAGGTGGGGCTAGTGTAGATGGTATATATTGGTCAGCATGGGCAAGTTGGACTAAAGGACCTGTTTCTGTGCTGTGTCACTCCATGACTCTAAGATATGATAGGGAATGAAATGACAAGTAATCCTCTTGGCTCTCAGTCCCTTGTTACTTACACCAAGGCAAAACATTCAGAATGAGCTACAAGATATCATAACACAGGATTGCATTGAACTGGGCCATGTACATTCCATCCGAATATCACAGTAATTTGCTGATATGTTATCTGATATTTCTTATCATTATTTTATCATTATTATAAACTATCACCTACTCACTGAAGGGCAACTAAGGGAGAGATGGAAAAAATGCCTTAAAGTCATGCTTTATTTAAATCCCAGTTACATCTGGATAGTGGCCACTATGGCTTTTGAGTGAACTGGTTCCCTCCCTTACTCACAGCACAGCCTCTAAACATCATTCGTTAGAAAAGTGGAATTGATATTTTGAAATTTAAATTCTATCTCTGCTTATTCTGGCTTAAGTTCATCTTTAGGGCATTGTTCTACAGTGGGACCACGGTTGTAATAATTCACCTGCTGAAGGATCGAACTTTCGCTCTGCATCTCACACTGGCAGCGCAGCTGAGATTCACCCCCTTACTGTGCACAATGTTTGGAACAGATGTTAGAAATTGAAAGGCATGAATAAAAGTCTCGGAGGGTGTTCGAGCCACAATTTATTACCTCAGTGTTCTTTGCGGTATTTTACCTTGCACAGGAAGCGAACCGGGAATGATGACATTTTTGACACATCAAGAGCAAGAACATGACAAACCAAAACTAAATTTATGACTATGTATTAGTCACCCCCAAAGAAAAGAAAATTGGCAATGTTGTTAGAAATAACAAGGAGACCAAAGGATGAATTCGGTGAACTTACACTCCCTGCAGTGATGGCACTTGATAGGAGAATAGGAGAAGGAGAAGCCACAATGCAAAGTTACCATTCCAAATCACCAGCAGCTGATAAGAATGTTGCAGACTAATCGAATTAACTCTTAAAAATTTAAAAAAAACAGTTTAATTCCAGAATTTGAACAATGTTGGACGGTTCTGAGCTTCGTTAGTTCTGCTCTTTACTCCTTACGTGGCACGATGGCACAGTAGAGCTTCTGTTTTCTCCCACACTACGAAGACTTACAGATTTGCAGGCTAATTGGCTCGGTAAAATTGTAAATTGTCTCTAGTGTGTGGTGTAGGGTAGTGTTACTGTGCAGGGATTGCTGGTTGGCACAGACACGGTGGGCCGAAGGGCCTGTTTCCGCACTGAATCTCTAAAATAAACTAAACTAAACTAACACACCCTTCAGCCACGGCACCACGAATTATACTCCACAGACACTCTTCACCAACAATCTCAATACAACACTCATGAATTCTATTCTCCATAGACTCCCTAACACAACATTCCGAATCTACTCTACACAATCCCTCAACCATAACATTGCCACAATACTCCTTAGTGCGACTACCAAATAAGGATCTCTACTTTCCATCCTTGATATTAAGCGAAATTCAAATTTGGAGTTCCCATTTGAGACAGTCTTTAGAACATTACAATGGAGGCAATAAATCTATGCTACACTCATGCTAATTCCCCCAACCCTACCCAGCACTCCTGTTGTATAGATCCACCCGCTCTATACAACATTCTGCAACCAAGCGAGAGAAAGAAAAGTACTGTGTTCTTACATCATCACAATAACTAGATGTTGTAAGATATTTTAATACTTATCAAGTGGTTTGAGACACCTTCAAAAGGAACAGGTCAGGCAGGGAGACGTCATTGTTAAATGTCAAACCGCTGACCTCAAGAACGTTGAAGAACTAAAGATGGACCACGCAGGGTCGAGAACCATGAAGCATCTCTTTGACTTGCCAATGCCATGGTGGGAAGCACCCGAGGAAAACATCGAGGTTCTTCATTCCCAAAGGTGTTCAGAATGGAAGACAGGGTCAGAAGGAATGATGCCAACTTTGGACAGACTTGCAGCAACTTCTTTCTGAATTTGACGGGGTTGAATTTGAGGGAGGAACTCCAAGAGTTGAAGCGCCAGCAATTCACGCTCTTTACCTCAGAAACTTCCAAGATCATCTTCAGATCCAGAGTCTGATCCATGGAGCAGTATAAAACATGCTTATGCTTCATGTTCCAAAAGATTCACAAGGGGAGCTCAGTGATTCACAGCATTAAGGAAGAGGGCGGCTCGGTAATATCCTCACAGCCGAACGTATTGAAGATCTGCAGATCCTTCTTTGCTGAGCTGTATAACAGAAAGGCCAAGACACCTAGAACTTCCAGTGCACTATTACAGAGGTCTTAGAAGATAGCAAGCAGGAGAGTCTTGACCAACCACTGACCCTGGGGGAGCTGACTGGTTCCATCCATTCCTTTGATTTCAATAAAACTCTCGGAAGTGATGGCTTACTGGCTGAATTATAATCAGCTCTGTGGGACTGCATGGGCCCGGACCTGCTGGAAATCTACAACGCTCTGTTTCTGGAATCATCCTTGACTCCATGAGGAAAAGCATCATCACCCTCACCTTCAAGCAGAAGGCAGGGAAGGATAACATCAGGAGCTGTAGAGCCATTTCACTGCTAAATGTGGACTATAAGGACATGTCCAAGGTCTTTGCCAACCGGATCAAGTCTCCTCTGCAACAGGTGGTCTACCTGTGCTGCAGCTGGCAGGAAGATCTCCGGAAGCCTCGCACTGCTTAGGGATACCATCGACTATGTACAGGACACCTGTCTGGTCAGCTTAGACCAGGATCTGGCCTTCAACAAGATATTCCACATATACATAATGGATGTGTGCTTTAAGACGAGGTTTGGAAAGGAAATCAGGAACTGGATCCCACTGTTCTACACATATTTCTTTTGTGCAGTCCAAAATAACGGGTGGTAAATGGATAGCCTCCCAATCAAGTCTGGAGTCAGGCAGGGTTGCCCACTCTCCGATGTCTTGTTTGTGTGTTGTATCGAACTCTTGGCTGATCCATCAGGAAGGTTGAGAGCATCAGAGAGGTGACATTGTCAGGCACATCAGCGCCTTTACTTCCTGAGAAGATTACGGAGAGTCGGTTTGTCAAGGAGGACTCACTCTAACTTCTACAGGTGCACAGTAGAGAGCATGCTGACTGGTTGCATCGTGGCTTGGTTCGGCAACTTGAGCGCCCTGGAGAGGAAAAGACTACAAAAAGTAGTAAACACTGCCCAGTCCATCATCGGCTCTGACCTCCCTTCCATCGAGGGGATCTATCGTAGTTACTGCCTCAAAAAGGCTGTCACTATCATCAAGGACCCACACCATCCTGGCCACACACTCATCTCTCCGCTACCTTCAGGTAGAAGGTGCAGGCCTGGAGACTGCAACAACCAGATTCAGGAATAGCTACTTCCCCACAGCCATCAGGCTATTAAACTTGGCTCGGACAAAACTCTGATCATTAAAAACCCATTATCTGTCATTTGCACTTCATCAGTTTATTTATTCATGTGTGTATATATTTATACAATGGTTTATGGACACACTGATCTGTTCTGTATTCATGCCTACTATGTTCTGTTGTGCTGAAGCAAAGCAAGAATTTTATTGTCCTATCAGGGACATATGACAATAAACTCCGTTGAATCTTCAATCTTGAATCACTGAGGCACTGAAATCAAAATGTCCCTGTACATGGATGATGTTGTTGCCTTCTTCTCAGATCCACGGTCGGTCCACATATAGATCAGTAACTGCGAACAAAGATAGACACAAAAAACTGGAGTAACTTAGTGGGTCAGACAGGATCTCTGGAGAATAGGAATAGGTGACGTTTCAGGTTGAGACCCTTCTTCAGACATCTCGACCCGAAAACTTCACCTATTCCTTTTCTCCAGAGATGCCGTCTGACCTGCTGAGTTTTTTGTGTCAATCTTTGGTTGAAACCAGCGTCTGCAGTTCCTTCCTACAGTATCTGTGAGCAGTTTGAGTTGGCATTCGGAGCCAGAATCAACCGCAGGAAATAGCGAGACCATGCTCATTGACTACTGGCCCGGCCGATCTTCCATCCCCTTCACCATCAGGTCGCTCTACCCAAAGGATAGAATTCTGAACTGGAATTCTGGTTCAGAGGGGCTCAGGTATGCGACATGAATGGTTGGAGTAGATAGCCAAGGTCAAGCAGAAATCTGGACTGTGCAAGCAGAACACCCACAATAAAAAATTGGGAAAAACTTGATCACCAGGTGTGAGGAGCTCTTGGGATGTGGCCTGCTTCCCTATCTCAGCCTTCACGCAGGCCATCCTCCAGTTCATCTGGGGATCAAAGATGGAGCGGGTCTGGCTGGTCATGATGCGCAGATCGTCAGACAATGGGGCAAGGGCATGCCCAACGCCACCTTCATCCTGATTGTCACCTTTGTTTGTGGCTGCATCAGGCTGTGCTGAAATATGTGGGCACCTAGTGTGGCATCTGCTGAGGTTCAACCTGCTCGAAGAATGAGCCTGGTACCAATCCTGTGTTGTGTGCAAAGTCAGCTGGTCATTGCCGCACCACCTGTCCTTTGTGGAAAGGTTCTTCCTGACCAACATCTTTGACCACAAGTCCACCAGGCAGTGGGCAGCATGGAATATTCTGCTGGCACTACAGGAGAAGGACTCCATGGATCCTGTTGTGTGGTTCCCCGAACAAACCGCCCAGTTTGTTTGGCAAAATTCCTCATCGCCAGAACTCACCAACAATCACCAAGATCTTGCTTGCCTGACGGTGAAAGGGGTCCTCCAAGTCAGATACTTCCTATACCATCGGAATCTTACAACCGATGCATGTTGACCTTGGGATGGCCACTTTGGAGAGGAGACGGTTGCCCACATTTTCGGAGAGTGTGGATTGGAAAAGAGGGTCTAGAGAAGGATGCACGTGTGATCCCCACGGGTGATATCCCTTCCTGAACAGGGTTCATCCTGAACATCTTCCTGACAGAGGTGTCTCTGATTTACAGGCTGTCACAATTGGAGGCAGACATCAAGTGCTGCTAGAAGACCATCAACTTGGCGAAAAACATTATTCGATCTGTCTGAAACTAGTTGATCCTCCAGCACAGCAAGATATCAATCAAGGAATGTTGCTGACTGGCCCATTCTAGTCCACAGCAGACTGTGTTGAGCGATGCACTGAAGCTTTGTGGGGGAGGACCACAGTCTAGGACAGCGGTGGGGAACCTTTTCAGGTCAGAATGCCGTATTAAGTTTGTTGTAATCTAATAAGGCCGCATCCAAGAAACTTCAATTAGATATACTTCAAAATGTACATTATTTTGTTAAAATAGCCCTCATGACTTACTAATGTTTTAATTGTGGCCGTCAGTCAGGGAGGATTATTTTGTTGAATCTTCTTTTATTCTTTAGTATTTTAAATAGGTTCATTTTAAGATTAAAATAAAAATAATAAAAGATCAACAAAAACATATTAATAAAAATAAAAGGATTTGTTCTACTAAATTTGGATTTATTCAAAAGGCCGCACTTAATGGCCTAGAAGGCCGCAGGTTCCCCACCCCAGGTCTAGGATCATTCTGCTGCTGAGGGGTAGTGTCCGGTTTGGACACACCTCCAACAAGAGAATGGATATCACCCCAGGGGGCCACATGTGTGGCTAGGGTGTTTTGTGCAAAGATACGTGAAAACACTATTATCACGCTATGAATGTGTACAATGGGAGAACGTATGATGTTTTTGCGCAGTTTTTGTTTTGTATATTATTTTATTCCGAATAAAGTTTATGCTTGAAATACAAAAAAAGGATCACCTCCAACGTGAAGACCTTGGTTGGGAGGAGCACAGTCTAGGGTCCTTCTGGTGCGGGACATTGAGGGACAGAGTCCAATGGAGACACCCCTCAAACTAGGGAAGGGATATCATCTGTGGGGATCACATGTGTGGAAAGGGTGTTATGTTTAAAGACTGGTGCAAGCACTACCAAGTATGATACAATTGAATGGATAGGCATGAAGAGTTTTTGCACAGTTTCTGTTTTTGTATACATGTTTTGTGCTGAATAAAGTTTATTTTTGAAATAAAAAATAATCGCCTCCATCCCACCCATAATAACGACGAAAAGTTGCAGGATGCAAAGTCAGGTAATTTGTAAGGAGGAACTGCAGATGCTGGCTTAAACCGAAGATAGGACACAAAAAGCTGGAGTAACTCAGCGGGACAGGCAGCGTCATGGAGAGAAGGAATGGGTGACGTTTCGGGTCTCGACCCATCTTCAGAAGAAGTCTGAAGGAGGGTCTCGACCCAAAACGTCATTCATACCTTCTCTCCAGTGATGCTGCCTGTCCCGCTGAGTTACTCCAGCTTTTTGTGTGTATCTTATGTCAGGTAATTAAATGGTTGGTAACATATTCCTGTTGACACTTACTTTAATATTGGACTTTCACAGCTTAAATTAAGATTTCAAAAATTATTTTATTTTACTACACTGGAACTCCTGTAAATAATCTAAATTAACATTTCAGTGAAGTTTTGAGAAAGCACTCCAATGTCAGAGGTGCAATGATTAAAGGAAACATGAAATAAATTCAGATGATTCAGGTAGACATTATACCCTTGGACTGTGTGAAGAACAATCAGTTTTTCCAACATCCTTGCCATTGTTCCCTGCTTAACTAATTATAATAATAATATTATTATTAATAATAATAATAATAATAATAATAATAATAATAATACTCCATCTGAAGAAATACTGTTAGTGCAAAAATAGCTATCCTATTACCTATTTATTGTAATTTCCAAATGGATATATTATGCAAAATTCTCTGAGATAGTTCAACATAGTGACATCAGAGAATTTTTTTGAAAATACAATAGTAGGAAAACGCATAGCAAAATTGACAGTATTTTTTTTATCCACCGATTTAAAAAGACGGAAAATCACAACGTATTTTCAAGGTGCAAAAATGCAAAACTTCCCAATCTAAGCATCCAAATGCAAATAATTATTCAATCTATTCCTGGATTTACAAATATCATCTGAGAATACACATCATAAATCCCTCATGAAGGTTCTGTTTGCATAGCTGCATGAGGAACATTGGAATAACAGATAAGTTCATTGAGTTCATTTACCCTTTCAAAGAGTGTAATCAGGCATCTTATCAGTGTATTCCCACTTGTTTACAGCTCAGTTTGCCCCGGTTTTTCACCCCCAGCACGGAACCATGCTTGAAGATAATCTGAGTCACAAACTGCTGGGAGATTGATTTTCACAACACTGTGCAACTTAAAATGAGTGAAGCATTTTCAGGTTGTGTTGCATCACTCAGAAAATTCCACCAAGCCCCTCCTGTCACCCCCGACATGTTATCCACATTAGAAATGTTCAGGATTTCATGTAGTATTCCCTGGAGGAAATCCTGGATTGGATCTTGAGAGGATCTGAAACTGGGCACTCCTGGGGCAGTGCGATCTTACCTCTTGCTTTTGGCCGCGTTTGAGTATTGTGTGCAGTTCTGGTCGCCCCATTACAGGAAGGACATCGAAGCTTTGGAGAGGATGCACAGGAGGTTCATCAGAATGCTACCTGGATTAAAGAGTTTTAGCTACAAGGAGAGATTGGAATGTTGGAATGTTTTCTCTGGAATGTCAGAGGTTGAGGTGAGACTTGATAGAAGTATATGAAATTATGAGAGGCATAGAGAGGGTAGACAGTCAGAACTTTTTTCCCAGTGTGGAAATGTCCAAAACTGGAGGGCACAGCTATAAGGTGAGAGAGGGAAAGTTTTATGGAGATGTGCGGGCAAAGTGTTTTTTACACAGAGAGTGGAGATAATAATAATAATAATAATAAATTTTATTTTCGGGCGCCTTTCAAAGTCTCAAGGACACCTTACAGAAATTAACAGAAGAGAAAAAAACATATAGTCGGAGTAAAAAGAATAATAAGGACATCACCAATACACAAATTAAAGACAGAAATCGCCAATACACAAATTAAAGACAGAAATCGCTCCAAAGACAAAAAATCAAAAAACACAATGTGAAGAGAGAGCAGCGGCAGCTAAAGCGCGCCAGCGTCCACTCTCCCTTCCGACAGCCATCTTGGACACAGACTAACATGTTTACTTACACACAAAAAAATCATCCCCCCACTGTGGATACCACTGTGGGGGAAGGCACAATGTCCAGTCCCCATCCCCAGTTCACCCAAAGTCAGGCCTATTGAGGCCACCGCTATTGCCTCTACGGAGGCCCGATGTTCCTGGCCGTTCTGGCCGGGTGGTGTTGCCCCGGCGTCGGGAGAGTCCTCACAGCGGCTGGGCCACCTGGAACGGCCGCTTCCTAGCTGGGGACCGCGGCTTCCGAAGCCGACAAGGCCGCGCCGGGTTGGAGCTCCCAGGCTCCCGATGTTTGAGTCGGCGCCGCCCGCTCCGCTCCGCAGACCCGCAGCCCGGAGGTGTTGATCTCGGCGGTCACAGCTCACCGGAGCTCCAGCGCGTCGATCCAGCGCGGCGACCCAGGCAAGGCATCGCCCGCTCCGCTCCACGATAGCGCTCCAGCGCTGTGCCGCCAACGAAGCCGAGGTGCTGGGCGGTCCCCGCCAGGAAACGGCGCTCCACGCCCGCTGGTAGGCCACGAGGACAGGTCGACGGGGCAGCCCGGAGAAAAAGCTGCCTCACCGACCAGGTAGGGACCTAGAAGTATAATTACCCCCTTCCCCCCACATTAAGAAGTCCATTTCTCCAACAGACGAAGAACAAGACTTACTAAAAACTTCAAAAAAAAATGAATTAAACGGACGGCTGCTGGTTAGCAGCCGTTCCCCAAGATGGCTCCTCCACAAGATGTCCAGGAACGCACTTCCAGAGGTGGTGATGGAGGCAGACACAGTAATGGAGTTTAAGGGGCTTTTAGTCAGCCACATGGCAGTGCAATGATGAAAGGGATATGGATTATGTACAGGCAGATGAGATCAGTTTAACTTGGCATCATGTTCGACACTATGCTATTGTGACGCCCCAACACAACTTTCCACTTCCTTAGGCCAGAGAGGCTGGTGAACAAACAACTGAATCCATTCTCAGGAGAGGTGGCACAAGGAGCCAGAAAGCAACCAAAAGCAGCCAAAAATATCATGTTTGCCCCAACATGTGATTTTCCAGTAAATCCTTGCAGGCTCCTATTCTACGGTGTAAGTTCCTTTATGATAAGGTTTTGCTGATTTCACTCCCTGCTGGCAAGTGCTTCAAAGTTGCCTTTGAAGGTGGCTGTGCCGTGCACAATGTCTTCATGACTCATTTTATGATTTGCGGTCTTTTATCACTAGGCCTTTATTTGTCAATGATTATAAAACATTGATATAATTTATAAAATGGAAGTGCATGCATGCGTTCATCCAGGTAAGCAAATTGCTTATCCTTTATTTTCATTTAATTGAGTTCTATAGGAACACACATCAGGAGGATTCAACAATGGGGACAATAGCAATACTCTACTAAGTTACTGCCCAAGCTGATCGCTCATTCATGTTATTTTCCACATAGTTAATGGTAGCTCTGCATTCACAATCTTCTTCTTCCACCTCGATGTATGTATATAGCTCTACACATTCTCTTATCTTTATATGTCAGTTTAATCTTCCTACAGTTGTAAACTACATACCCCTTGGCCGCTCCGAAAACAATCCTTGCCTCTCGTAAACTAGTGTGCTGAGTGTTAATCATTCATCTGCAGCAATAACATTTTTAAATCAAAAGAACCAGCTGCCTTAACATGTCTCTTCCAGATCCACTCTCATTTTGGATTCTCCTTTAACTTTAGCTTTTAAAGTTTTCCTGAGTTGTCAATGTCTCGTCTAGAAATTAGACTGTATTGCAATCTGTGGGTTTCAGTTTCCTTTCTGAATTTTATTTTTAGAGAAAGAGCAAGGGAGCAAGCCCTTTGGCCCACCGTGTCCCTGCAACCATCGATCACCGTACACATTAATTCAATGTTATCCCACTTTCTCATCAACTCCCTGCACAATAGGGGGAGTTTTACTGGGGCAAATTAACCACACGTCTTTGGGAGGAAACCAGAACATCCAGGGGAAACTCAAATGGTCACAGGGAGAACTTGCAAACTCCACACAGACAGCACCAGAACTCAGGATCTAAACAGGGTCTCTGGCACCATGAGACAGCCACATCAGCAGCTGCGCCACTGTGCTGCCCTTTGATATTTGCTAGGCATACGCATCACTCAAGTTGTTCCCCCAAGTAAAATTTGAAACAATACTTGACTCTGTGCTTCTCTTAGTGTACAGTCTGTACTTCCACTGTGTCATTGTTTACAAAAGCAAATAAACAGAAGTAAACTAATAAATGGAACATCCTTTATGGAAAGCAGTAACTCAACTAAACTGCAGTATCCAAGTTCAACAGTGTTTCACACAATGTTAAAACATGGTGTAAATATCATATTTATAAACCACTCAGCTTAAATTGGTTACTATGTCTGAGTGCAAAAAACAATGAGCATAAATGCCAAAATTAATTCATTCCAGTTGTAAAATAGTAACATAGCAGAATAAGCATCTCATCTCTTGGGGGAGGGGGAGAGAGAGAGGGGGAGAGAGGGGGGAGAGAAGGGGGTGGAGAGGGAGGGGGGGAAGAGAGGAGGGGGGAGAGAAGGGGGAGAGAGAAGGGGGAGAGAGAGAGGAGGGGAGAGAGGAGAGGAGAGGGGGGGGGGGGGGGGGGGGACGGGGGGGGGAAAGGATGGGAGGGGAGGAGGAGGGGGGACGAGGAGGGGGAGAGGAGGGGGGAGAGAGGATGGGGGAGAGGAGGGGGGGAGAGGAGGAGAGGGGGGGGGGGGGAGGAGTGAGTGGAGGGGGGAGTGGGGCGGCCGGGAGCCGGGCAACAGGCATCAACCAAAGGACTGCGTGTTCAGCGGCTTTGAATAACGGGGGGGGGAGGAGGGGGGGGGGAGGTGGGGGGGGGGTGGGGGTGGGGGGGGGGGGTGAGGGGGGGGGGGGTGACATCACTTGCGGCGCCAGGAAGACTGCACGCAGATCCATTGTGACGTCATCAGCGAAAGACAGTCATTTTTATTTCAAAGTTTTGCCAGATTTTTGAACAATTTCAGTAAAAACTCGAGAAATAAATCATGAAATTTTCAGATAAGGCGATTTTGGACTTCACGGGGAAAATATCTACCGGAATATGTAAAAATGTTACCGTTAGCGCGTTGTTTTTTTTTGAGAAGATGTAATTATACACAAACACACACATACACACAAATAAATACACATCCAAGATCAGAGTTTTAAGTATATAGATAGGGGACGGAAAAAAAGCTGTTTCCATAAAACCTCCCCACAGCAATCGGATACCATTGTTTCTTAATGGCTGCTGTTACCCACAAGTGGTCATTGAAATTGAAAATAAATTGTTCCATTGACAATTGTGCAACTCTCGTAAACAATGCATTTTTAGCTTGCAGTAACAAAATAAACGTACTGCTATTGATGACCCTATGTTTGGAAAATCCCACGGGAAAAATCGTTTTGGTATCGCATGTCTGAAACTCTCTCGCCTCTAGCCCCACTGCCCCCATTGGCACAATTATGTTCATAACTCGATTTTCTATAACATGCCTTCTCTCTACCAACAGCTAATAATGGCCTGTTCCCATTATATCATTACTTTTTTGCAAATCTTTCATTCATTTGTTCCATATCTCTCCATATCACTGCCTATATCTCTTGTTTCCCTTTCCCCTGACTCTCAGCCTGAAGAAGGGTCTTGGCCCAAAACGTTACCTATTCCTTCTCTCCAGTCTGACCCGCTAAGTTACTCCAGGTTTTTGTGTCAATTTCCTCAATGCTGGGCAATGTCATACATTAAGAAATCTCTAAACACTGTTTCCATATCCATTCTTCATTTCCATCCATTTCCCTCTGATGCTGCTCGACATATTTTGGCAATGACGTGCACAGTCCAATTTGCACTCGGGTCACAGTGTTATTGATATGCACAAAAACATAGGAGTAAGTTTTAGTTGGCCATCCCCGCATTTAGTTCCCCACTTGAAGATCAGAATGAATAGAGCAGCCTTCATGTTGATACCCACACTCAATGGAGCTTTTGGGCAAGTTTGTTCCTTTAGAGACTGGAAGCATGGTGAAAGAACCTCACCACCTCTTTACATTAGTTGAAAGCAGGCACCATTATCTGCATTGGGCACTGCCCAGTATTCGGAGTGGCAGTGTGGTATCTGTTGATAATCTATTCAAGTTCAAGCTCACTCCTTTCTAACTCTGGTGGGATTTAACACTGGAGTGTATGGTAACTGCTACCTATTGTAGTCTGAAGAATGCTCTCACCCTGAAACGTCACCCATACCTTCTCTCCAGAGGCGCTGCCTGTGCTGCTGAGTTACTCCAGCATTTTCTGTCTATCTTCAGTGTAAACCAGCATCTGCAGCTCCTTCCCACACCTATTGTAGTCACAGGCACATTTAGCAAGTGAACATGAGCACTTTAACAGGGATTTTCAAGGGGTACAGATATATTTACAAAGAAGTTGGCAGCAGTGCATGCAACCTATGTGAGAGTATTCATATACTCCCCTCGACTGTGCTTAATTGGGCCTGCATGTCCTGCTTGCCCACCTACAGCCACAATACTTTATGCAGGAGTTACATACTCAAAACCTCGCTACTATGGCCATTCCAAAAAGGCAGACCAATCTGTAAGCAACCAATATGCCTCAGATGGCGGATCCTGGGGTCATAAGACCATGTGATAGCAGAATTAGGCCATTCGGCCCATCAAGTCTACTGCGCCATTCAATCATGGCTGCTCTATTTCTCCCTCCTAACCCCATTCTCCTGCCTTCTCCCCATAACCCCTGACACCTGTATCGAGACTTCCAAGCCTTTAACTTCGACGCTCCAAAATTTCGGTGATGACTTCTTGTGCTGTCAAAGGCAACATTCCCTTTTCTAAACGTGTCTGATAATCAGAAACATTTAAAAACCAAAGCAAATAGGTATGGGATAGAAAGTATTTAAAAAAAAGAATAGTAACTTGAATTTACAACACAATATAAGAGTGAGAAATTAATTATATTACGAGTAAGTAAAATTAAGAAAAAATGAGCTGCACTCGTTTAGCTGTACATATGTTTTCAATCCAGGTCACATAATCGATTCCAAATAAATCAAGCTGCACTACCTACACCACCTATACTTGACTTAAGGCTGAGAGGATGAATGCAAAGTACATCAGGCCCCAAGACAACAAATAGCCACAAAAGCTGTAGTAACTCAACTGATCAAACAGCATCTCTGGAGAGAAGGAATCATCGTCACATTCCCCTCGGCTATCAATGAACCATTCTACATTTGTACAAGAAAGAACTGCAGATTTTGGTTTAAACTGAAGATAGACACAAAAGCTGGAGCAACTCAGCGGGACAGGCGGCATCTCTGGAGGGAAGGAATGGTTGACGTTTCGGGTCTGAAGAAGGGTCTCGACCCTAAGCGTCACCCATTCCTTTTCTCCAGAGATGCTGCCTGTCCCACTGAGTTACTCCCGCTTTTTGTGTCAACCATTCTACATTTCCTTGATCATCGTCTGCTTAGATCTGTCGTTTTCATACCTTCCCCTTCCACATATCTCTCGTTTCCCTCTCCCTTGACTCTCGGCCTGAAGAAAGGCCTCGACCCAAAACGTCACCCATTCCTTTTCTCCAGAGATGCTTCCTGACCCGCTGAGTTACTCCAGCTTTTTGGATCTATCTTCTGTTTAAACCAGCATCTGCAGTTCCTGCCTACACATTTGACCCCTGAGACAGGTCGGATCTCTGCTCCTTAGCTCAGTGATGTGTCCAGCATCAAAGTTGGAGGCATGGTGTGGCAATATCTGACTTCCAGCTTGTTGCCGACAGATGTTGGATTCAAGAGCCAGCTGTACACTGCAGTTGGCTACAGAAACATCAGCTACACAGCTATGCTAGCTATCCCTAATTTGCCCATTCTCTTCCAAATGGAAGTAAATCGTATCTCGAAGAATTCTCTCCAATAGTTTCGCAGACATGAGACTCACTGTCCTACAGTTCCCTGGATTCTCTCTACTTCCTTCCTTAAACAAAGGCATTTCTTAGACATTGGCCATGCTCCAGTCCTCCAGGTCCTCGCCTATGGCTAGAAACAAAGATCCTCGTCAAGATCCCCCCCAATCTCCTCTGTGGCCTCCTTCAATCACCTGGGATAGATCCCATCAGGCCCAGGGGACGTATCCATTTTTATGTTCTTCTAGAGCCTCAGCACCACTGCCTTATCGATCTCAAATTGCCCAAGCATAATTGTACTCGCCACACTGATCTCACTGTCGTCCGAGTCCTTCTCCTCGGTAAATACTGAAGCAAAATACTAATTTAGTACCACCTACATCCTCTGACTCCAAGTATAGATTCCTTCCTTTATCTTTGACTGGTCCTTTCCTTCTCCCTGGTCACCCTCTTATTTTTAACAAACGTATGAAAAGCTTTGAGATTATCCTTAAAATGTCTCACATTTCATGGCGAAGATAGACACAAAATGCTGGAGTAATTCAGTGGGACAGGCAGCATCTCCAGATAGAAGGAATGGGTGATGTTTCCGGTTGATGGGACATTTCATGGCCCCTTTTGGCCCTTTTAATCACCCACAAGTTATTTCTTTCTGGCTTTATATTCCTTCCACAGCCTGACCACATTCCCCAACCTGATTCACACTTCTTTTTTCGTGTCCAACCTCCTTGGTCATCCATGGTCCCCTTACCTTGTCATCGTTATTCCACCTCCTTATTGCACTTTGATGAGCTGGCCTTTAAACAACTCCCACATATCATCCACGGACTTACCCAAATGCAACTGATCTCAATCTACCCTCTGTAGCTCCTGCCTAATGGCATTGTAATTTATCGTGCCCCAATTAAGGATCTTTTCCCAACATCCAGCCCTGTCGTGAAACAATCTTAAAACTTATGGATTTGTGATCACTATCTCGAAATTCTTTTACCACTGCAATACCTGTCACTTGGCTAGGCTCGTTTCCCAATATGAGGTCCAGTATGGTCCCTCCTCGAGTCGGACTATCTACATACTGTTTGGGGAAACCTTCTTGAATATACCTAACTAATTGTGCCCCATCTAATCCACTTGCCTTAAGTCGCAGTCAATATTGGGGCAGTTAAAAGTCACCTGCTACAGCAACCCTGTGGATCCACCCTCTTGACATTTCATGTGTAGGAAGGAACTGCAGATGCTGGGTTACACCGAAGATAGGCACAGAATGCTGGAGTAACTCAACTGGGTCAGGCAGCATCTCTGGAGAAAAGGAATAGGTTACGTCAATGGACTGGCCAGTGTTGAGCGAAACGATCGTCCAGTCTGCGTGTGGTCTCACCGATATACAAGTGTTCACACCAAAAACAATGGATATGGTAGCTGAAGTTGGAGGAGGTGCATGTGAACCTCTGCCTCACCTGAAAGGACTATTGGTTCCTGAAGAAACCCTTCTGAAAAAAGGTTCAACCCAAAACGTCACCCATTCCTTCTCTCCAGAGATGCTGCCTGTCCGCTGAGTTACTCCAGCATTTTGCATCTATCTTCGGTTTAAATCAGCAACTGCAGCTCCTTCTTACACTGGACTATTGGGATCCCTGGATGGAGTTGAGGGAGGAGGTATAGGGACAGGTCAGTCCGCCTTGGCCTACGCAATCTCCCAGTTGTCAAACATTTTAACACCCCTTCCCATTCCCATGCTGACCTTTCCTCCTCTAACAGAGTAAGGCCTCACGGAAATTGGAGGAACAGCACCTCATATTTCACTTGGGCAGCTTACAATCCAGCGGTTTGAGTATTGATTTCTCTAATTTGAAGTAACCCTTGCATTCCCTCCACCCCCCGCCACCCCAGCTGTCCTGCTAGTTCCACTGTTTGCATGTATACGTCCCTTTGTTATTGTAATTATGCTCCTAGAACTAACCCCCCTTAGTCTAGTTCAGTAAAACACCGAGTCAAGCACTGGACCACTAAACTTTATTTTATGAAACAATAACGAATCCCCTATACAATACCTAACCACCGCAGGATCGATCCTTGCCTCTGCTTGTCCAAGCCCTTCAGCCTCGTGCAAGCAGATACCTCCAAAAGGTTACACAGTCCCAAGCGCCCCTCCAGAAGATTGACAACGATCCTAGTGGGGATAACTTTTTATAGATCATCGGACCCTGTGGGGCAGAACTACAATGGGGTGGCAGCCCCAACAAACCAATCACATATATTGATTACATTAAAGTGTTATTGACAGTTCCCCAGCCCAATTACAAAGTGCCCCATTACAATGTTTCTACAGAAGCTTCTGGAAAGAAGTCAGTTGACCCAAGTAATGCAACATTCTCCCAAGGAGTATAAACAATTCAAACAAGGCTTCATCCTTCAGCCAATCATCAAACAGTAACACAAACACCTTGCAACGTTCTTAACAGTATTTACAACCCTTCTGCAGCCGGCCAATCCTGATAATGCATCTGCAACACCTCTAAGCTTCTTTGCAAAGATTTATCCATTTTAACAGTAGGGAGGACATCTAGACTTCACCTTATCTGATATTTCAATCTAGGACCTAGAATTTCTGGCACCGGCTCACAGCTTGTAGTTTTACACAGAAATTGACCCTGCAGATGCAAAGATCCTCCATTTTATAATAGCTCTATTTTGGCCAATATTCACTTTCCTCCATTTTATCATAATGATAACCCATCATTAATGATAACCAAAGTACAATAGTGGTGACTTCATTCTAACAGATATCTTAACAAAAAGATGCTGATGTATTTTCCCAGAATTTCATCAAACGTCCCAAGTTTGTGTGGGCATGATTTCCGTCTGGTGACTCTTCACCTCCCGAGTTTTCATGGGCGCGTATCCCTTCCATCCATCTTGATAATTCATCTGTGCTTGATCCATAGTAGAGTATGAAACATAGAAAATAGGTGCAGGAGTAGGCCATTCCGCCCTTCAAGCCTGCACCGCCATTCTCTCCATACCCCCTGATCCCTTTAGCCACAAGTTTCTAAGAGAACCTGGAATAATGTAAGTTAGCAGTCCATACTTCCACTGATACTCTTGCAGTGGTGGAGATGTACCCACGCATTACCTCCTTCTATCTTCAACAAAAGGCTCCCACTATATGCTGCTCCTACTCTACAACATAACTCTCTCAACACTAAAGTCAAGGCTAGAATGTAGTCGGTCATCTCTGCAGTCACATGATGGGGATTGATTATTTTCATTACATTTTGATTGCAGGTCTGGTATTCTTGAGGGTCTATCATAATGATTTCAGCTGGGTTCAGTCCAGATTTCCCTACAGGCATGACTCCTATTTGAAACAGATTACGGGAAGTAATTTTAATCAAACCAATTTCAGTCTTGCCTCTAATTTAGTAAATTTTAGTTTTAAGCGTTTGATCTGACCTTTCTACAAATCCAGCAGCCTGTGGTCGATACTCACAATACAATTGCTGCTGGATCCCCAGCTGTTCACATAATTTCTATTAATTTATTCCGATATGACGTGGATCATTATTTAAACTAAGTCGAATAAGGATGCCAAATCTAGGGATAATTTTTCTCTAATTCCTTGATAACAGTAGCCAAGTTATAACAGTTAGATAACAGTTGATAACAGTTAGATAAGTTATGATCCACCGGTAGAATGCATCGACTTTGACAACAAATACCTACAACCCTGACACCTCCTCTAATTTGATGTAATCCTTCAGTAATATTTTGGACAGACTCATAGACAATAATAGTTCTTTCTTATCATTAGTCTCCTTCTGCAACTGAGTAACTTCCTTGAGGGTTAGCATCGACCTCTCCGAGGGGGACTTGTTATTTAACTGTTAGTCTACCTCATCATTTTTATACCACCACCTAACGTTCCCAGGGTATTTTACTGTCAGATTAGCACCACAATTCCTGACATCTGTTAGGGTCTGTCCTCTCCTTGATGATCACTAAACAGTCTTGTCCTATTACTGACTGTTTTCCTAGAGGTGAGACGAGAAAAGATACTAGGTTAATTTAAATCAAAATGTTCAACTATTTCTGAAATAGATCCCATGCCATCCTGGTAGGCCATTGTTAAGTGTTAAGTTTTAAAGTCATTCCAAATATACTGTCATGGACATGAATCATGCCTTACAATTTCCTGAGAGAGGGTAGTTAAATTTGTGTGCAGAGTGGGCGTCCCCTGGTTATAGAGCAATGTATATTCACATATTTTTTAGACTTGAGATGGTCCATTCAGACAAAATAGTGTAGTAGAGCCAGAAGGGACTGTTGTACAATAATCTTTCCAAAGTTGGAGTCTGCCTTGTTGATCTATTTTAATTTCTGGAGGCATCCTGTATCTTTTTAATTCACTGAGACTCGATTCATCTTCTTTGCTGCTGGTATAAAGTGTTGGGTTAGTCAAGATGTTAGCAGGGTTTGGCACTAGTGTAAGTATGGAGCAGCTTTTCAACTGAGTTAATTGCTGTTAAATTTTGTACCAGTTTATATTGATTGTCTTCTTTCAGTTTCGGAACTACAAGAGTAGGGATGTTACTGCGAGGAGCAATTCTTATAGTTTTTGTAGATAGTTTTATTTTTGTTTTATTCTGGCATTTCTTGAATTGATCTGTTAATGGTGTTGGTGGCCTATGATCTTCTTGGGAAAGTGTTACCACTTTCTGGGTACTTGGCTGGGATTGATGTTCACACATCCTACCTGAACTGTGTCTTCTGCCCGTTCTAAAGGGTTCACATACTCGCATACCTCACTCCACAGATGATGACGTAGGTAGGTAACACTGTCCTGGAGGCTGAATAAAACTCAACAACATTTTTAGTTAGATTCATTTGCTTTAATTGTTCAGGTCTGCCATAATAATTACTCCTCTCCAATATTGCTCCTAAGTCTCTTGCTTCTGCTGGTTCTTACTGGTAACTCAGTGTATCCTACAGCTCCCTCCTCTTCTCTCAACTAGTGCCAAATCTTATTCCCATCGAGTTCCTTCACATCCCCAACAGTTACTTTGTCTCCCTTCTTAGTTTCTTTATTACTTCGTGATTCCTTTTACACTCTGTTATATTTTGTCTTTTTGCTGGGCATTCCTTGCTCCAATGACCTATATGACTACAAATATAACAAGCTCCCGTGATTACAATGTTCTTTGGTCTGTGGGCTGGTGTGTGAAAAAGGTATTTGTCTTCTTGGTCCCTGATACTCTGGCCAGCCTTCTCTTTGCTCTCTTGGATCTCTGAAATCTCTTGGATTTAAAAACCTATAATTTCTAGGATCTTGGATGTTTCTGTATCCTCTAGGATCCCGTGCCCCTTTGATCCT
Source organism: Leucoraja erinaceus (assembly GCF_028641065.1). NCBI lineage: Eukaryota > Metazoa > Chordata > Chondrichthyes > Rajiformes > Rajidae > Leucoraja > Leucoraja erinaceus. The sequence goes on from NC_073387.1 coordinate 6,533,302, forward strand.
GAACGTTCTCTCTCTGACCCCTTCCTTCCATTCGTTCCCTTGTCGGGCATGCTCGACTCCAATGTCCTATCCCACCTCAAATATAGCACTGATTGGGTCTTATTATTTGACGTCTTCTACCACTTGGTCCCAGTAAGATTGGTTCCAAGATAGGTGCGTTGTTGTAATAATGACCTGGATAGTCTGCAACTCTAATTTCTCCCATTCCATTCTTCCTTAACATTTGAGAACTCCATGGTCCTAATTTAGAGCTTGGTGCCGCCGTTTTAACCACATATTCGGTTTCTGATTTTACTGCAGGATGACTTCCCTGCCCTCTACCATCTTTCCAATGGTATCTCACAGCTCTGGCCATCTGACTGGCACGGCTTTCCGACCAGGCCATATTATTAGTTCTGATTGAATCAGCCACATTGGTAGGAAGACAGTTTAACAATATGGCACAGTATTGCGGAGAATTTGCCCCGCTCTGAAAATTTAGGTCGCCTGATTGATCCAAGTACAATTCTTAAAATCGTTCCAAGAATTCATCTGCTCCCTCTCCCTTTTTTGGTTTTATATCTAAGATCCTGGCTAAGTCAATTGGTTTCTGAAGAATATTCGTAAGGGAAGGTAAAACCACTTCTTCTCTTACACCATTGTCAGCTATTACATTTGCTAATGCTTCATGTGTTGGATGTCCCAAAGCTGGTAGAAATCTGATCCTGCATAAAACTTTATAGATTTTGGAATGATATTTTTGAAATATTTACAAAATTATTCAAGACAAGAATGGAACCTAATACTGAAATGATTATATTTGGTGTAATGGAAGATGGGAATAAATTGAACACATCTCAAAATCTATTCCTTAACTATGGTTTAATAATAGCAAAAAAATTAATACTTAAATTTTGGAAGGGTACATCAATACCAACGCTTAAAATGTGGATTGCAAGTATGTTGGACACCGCTCATCTTGAGGAAATGCGATTCCTCCTAATGGATAAATCAGACCAATTCATAACGAGTTGGTCTCCATTCGTCGTTTTTTTGGAATCATATGGTGCAACACAATTGTAAAAAATAACTGTTTCAGGACTGGACGAGGGTTGGTCAAGATTATAAATAATGATCTCCTTTTCTTTTTTATTTTATTTTCTTTTCTCTATTTTCTCTCTCAACTTTCTTCATTTACTCGTTTTCTTTCTTCACACACTATATATTTCACATCTTTCTATCCTTTACTATCTAACTTATTTTTCTTATTCTAATCTTTTTTCAATGTAACAAAAAAAAAAGAAGTTGTACATAAAATGTATTATGAAAATATATATTAGGCACTTTGGTGCCATATGACTGTACTTACTTCTAATAAAATAAAATATTAAAAGAAATCTGATGTATTATGTTGGAGTAATAATTTGTTGTATCATAGCCCATATATCTCGGGAGTCTGCGTGATACACACGCATTGTAGTTCTTAAGTATTCTACAAAGGAAGCAGACAATTTCTTTCTATCAGGGATCTTGCTTAACACTGCCATCATCTCGTGGGGCTTCCATGGGGTATGGACATTCTATTGTGCGAGGGTTATTTGCACTCACTGCACTGACCTGATTAAAATAAGGATTAGGCATGACGGGGAACTGCCTACGAGTTACATGTTTTGCTTTTGTACTTTCTGCCATATTGGGATCTATCTTGGTATATTTAACCATTGTCTCACTCCCAGATATATCTTACTCTTCACTAGGGGGTTCACGGTACCTTCTGAATGACTCCCTCCTATTTCTCGCTACTCATCTAATTCATCTAGGTTTAGGCTCGCAAAAATATTCTGGTGGCTGCACTATGTTTCTAATAACCTCTTTCTCTTTGAATGCTGGGGCTAACTTCTCCGTTCTACTCCAGGTACCATGAGCCACTGGACCATCTGTCAATACTGGAGTGGATGAAGTCAATGAATCTTGTGCTCTGATTGCTGCTGTTTGTGAAGCAGACTCGAATGTGGAATCTGCAGGTGGTGTTAAAGGTACTGCAGGCTCTGGATGTCTATTGTGTGCACAAGTTATACAAGTTATGGGAGGAGCCTTGGGGAACGCAAGAGGAACATGGTGGAAGCTAGAAACTTCTTTAATTTTAACACTTTCTCAATCCTCCAAATATTCGTCATCTCCCCTTTCAAAGTCAATGCCAACCATCCGGTCCTTAAACTCTAAATTTATTGGTGCCAGTTTCCCTTCAGGAGATGTATCTCCTTCCTGTTCCTTATGCTTTCTTATATCTCCACACCCTTGTCCCCTGGTGCCTGGAGGTCGATTTACTTCATAATTTTTAAGTTTTATTCCAAGTTTTGAAATAGCTTTTTCCCAATCCGCCATTCTCACAACTTCTCTATTCGCCTTCTGTTCCTCATAATATTTTCTCCATAATCCTATTAACTACTTCGCTACCTCACTATTACTATATTTGCCAAATAATTCACTCTATATACTTTATTCCCTTCAATGTTCTTAATGGCCTCCCTTCAACCATAAATTGTCCCCTAATTTCTTATTCAATGCCCTCAAAAAGTCTCTCAATCTTTCAGTTCCTTGTGGAAATTCACTGCATATTAATTGCAATGGACTTTCGGAGTCTTCAGTCATATCCTGCTCCACGTGGTTTCCCATGTTTGCAGACAATGGAAACAAACCTCTAAACCACTCACACCTCCTTAACAATTCACACTTCCCTCACAATCTCCCTCACTATCAAACTCGACCCCGAACAATGACCCAAAAGTTCCATAGCGCGTCAACAGTCTTGCACTTCTCACAACATGATCGCCCAATCAATCCTTTCAATCGGGTACAGCTGTTGACTAAGTCTAGGGGGCCTTAAACCCAAAAAATGCAAGGATGCCCTCAGTGCTTGCTAGATTACTGTTCTCAGAACTTGTTGGGAACGCAACCCAAGTTCACGAATGATCGATCCACTCCTACTAGCGAAGTGGGAAAACCAATGCGAAAACTGCACCGTGGCGCCAATTTCTCCCCGCAATCGGGAACAGCTCAACACCCTCGATCTCAAACGTGTCTGGGGTTCCATTGACATCCCGGACGGGCCCCTAGTGTAATTATGCTCCTAGAGCTAACCCTCCTTAGTCTAGTTCAGTAAAACACTGAGTAAAGCACTGGACCACTAAACTTTATTTTATGAAACAATAACGAACACCCTATACAAAACCTAACCACCACGGGATCGATCCTTGTCTCTGCTTGTTCAAGCCCTTCAGCTTTGTGCAAGCAGATACCTCCAAAAGGTTACGCAGCCCAAAGCGCCCCTCCAGAAGATTGACAACGATCCTAGTGGGGATCACTTTTAATAGGTCATCGGATCCTGCGGGGCAGAACTACAATGTGGTGGCAACCCCAACAAACCAATCACAGATATTGATTACTAGAGCCAGGATGTTTAGGCGCTAACAATCTCTGAAATAGGCAGGCAAAAAGGCATAATAAAATTACAAAAAAGGCACGGAAAAGACATTTATTGACAAAAAGGGCATTTATTTCCACCACCAAAATACGGTTAAAAATGATAATTATAAAGGTATACTACATTAAATGACCAACGTTGCCTGGTTGCACATAACTACCAACATTTTTTCAAATTATCTGGTGTTAATCTATGCTGTCTGTCACACAGAATATGCTACAGTTGTGATAAACTTCTTTCTACCCCAGCTGAGGTCACTGGTGCATACCTGAAACAAGCTACAAACTACATTCATGTCGATATCTTGTGCATTACAACTACCTTTGAGAACTTTAGCTATGTTTTGTGTTTCTTCAAGATCTTTGTTAGCTAAAATCACCCTCTCACATATTCCTTGTATGTCTTCACCTACATCGCCAGGAAATTTAAGTACAAAGTACGGCAAGTGAAGATGTAAACAACTGAGCAATAGTTTAGCTCTTTGACTTCTCCAATACTTCCAATGTCAAGAAATACTCCTTTGATGGTTGACCTGCCTCCAGTGTACCAATGACCACATTGGCAACAAATCTCTCCACAGCATCAGTTATCTCGTCTATTGAGATCCACATTTTGTTGCATACAACTTAATCTCTAATTTTCTGCACAACAATGTTGAAGTTGCTGTCAACATAATTTTTCCGTAATGATGACTTGCTCAGTGTAGGTTCCTCTGTGTATTTCCCTAAAAAACCTCTGAGAGATTTGTTTTCCAATTTCCACAGTGGAATTCCAGCATCAATGAATGCCTTCTACAGATCACTCGAAAACTCAGATATTCGATTGGAGCCAGCAGTAAATGTTGTGAGGAGACAAGCTTGCATATTTCCTACCTACTGTTTCTCTGCCGCCAACTTGTGTTTAGCTGTCTGTACATGCATGGAGATGAAATATTTTTTCTCATGATTCACTGGTTTCTCACATGCATTGCAAAACAGTCTGTAGAGAATATATCACTCCCCTTACACTCTCACCAAATCATTTAGTTGTTTACAAGGCATTGACTTGACTTTAAGCATGTTGACGCTTGCAGAGGTAGATCATATAGGAGCGGGGATGCAGACCTCTACAGGCAGACCAACTACAAGCTAAGAAGATGAATCAGAGCTGCCAAGGAAAGGTACTCTGAGAAGTTGAGGAGCAAGTTCTCAGCAAATGATTCTTCTTCAGTGTGGAAGGGCTTGCAAGAAATCACAAGCTACAAGAGGAAAACCCCTGCTCCTTGGACAATCATCAGCTGACCAACGACCTGAAGGAGTTCTACTGCAGTTTCAGTAAACAGAAACTTAACCCTGGTAACCCCAACCAACAGCTTGACTCCAGTTTGAAAAGATTGGACCCTTCTCCACCTACTCCTCCCCAATCACCACTTCACACCTACTTAAAGCATGACTCCAGTTTGCAAAGACTGGACCCTTTCCCACGCACCCCTCTCCAATCACCATTTAACACCCACTTACAGCCGGGTTTTCCCCCAGTGGTGTAAATTTTCTTGTAAGTTATGTTAAAATGGCAAAAAAAGGCTGATTCAGGCACAATCGTGAAAAAGGCATTATCTTCCTGAAATCATCAAAAAAGGCATGAAAATGCATTTAATAACATTAAAGTGTCATTGACAGTTCCCCTCCCAATTACAAAGTTCCTCTCCCAATTACAAAGCGCCCCATCACAATGTTTCTACAGAAGCTTCCGGAAAGAAGTCAGTTGGCCCAAGTAATGCAACATTCTCCCATGGAGTATAAACAATTCAAACAAGGCTTCACACTTCAGCCAATCGTCAAACAGTAACACAAACAACTTGCAACATTATTAACAGTATTTACAACCCTTCTGCAGCCAGCCAATCCTGATAATGCATCTGCAACACCTCTGAGCTTCTATGCCAAGTCCACATACATTTTAACAATAGGGAGAACATCTGGACTTCACCTCATCTGATATTTCACTCTAGGACCTAGACTTTCTAGCATCGGCTCACAGCTTGTAGCTTTACACACAAATTGACCAAGCATGCCTCGCAGATGCAAAGGTCCTCTATTTTATATTAGCTCTATTTTGGCCAATGTTAACATTATCACCGCTTTCACAGCCAACAATTGACTATTGTGGGTTCCACCTTTCCTTCGTCATTGGAGCCGGCTCAGATTTGTACTGAACCTTTTTATACTTCTAGTTTCCCTCAACCCTGACTCGCCATCTGAAAAGGGGTCTTGACCCCAAACGTCACCTGGTCGTTTTCTCTGGAGATGCTGCCTAAACTGCTGAGTTGTGTCTATCATTTGACATTCCACTTTGTTGACTGGCAGATGGGTGGAGTAAGTGACAAAGGCAAGAGATTAAAAGGAGACACTGTAAAAGGATGTCAGCTAAGGAAAGAAATAAAGTGAAATGTTATGAAATGCTGCCTGACCCACTGAGTTCCCCACCAACTTCATTTTTTTGCTCAACACTCCTCTGCAGTTTCTTGTGTCTCTTATTTACCACGTGCCTCTCACACAAAGCAGATGAAACTATTACAATGAATATTTAACCAGGTGAAAGTCCATCCACATAATAATAAAATGCAATTTCTGTAAATTGTCAATAATTCGGCAATTGCTATCTGCCACCCACAAAAAAAACACGGTGGCTCAACGGTAGAGTTGCTGCATGCAGCTCCAGTGACCTGGATTCGATCCTGACTACGGGTGCCATCTGTACGGAATTTATACTTTTTCCCCGAGACTTGCGTGGATCTTGTCCAGAACCGCCAGTTTCCTCCCACACTCCAAAGCCGTACAGGTTTATAGGTTATTGGGCTTGGTTTAATTGTAAATTTCCCTAATATGTGTAGGAAAGTGTTAGTGAACAGGGATCGCTAGTCGTCGCGGTCCCGGTGAACCGAAAGGCCTGTTTCCGCATTGTATCTCTATCCGTATCTCTAAACCAAACTAAATTAAACTGAAGATAGACACAAAAAGCTGGAGTAACTCAGCGGAGTAGGCAGCATCTCTGGAGAGAAGGAATGGATGATGTTTCGGGTCAAGATCCTTCTTCAGACTAAGAGTCAGGGGAGAGGGAGAAATAGAGATATGGAAGGGTGAGGTGTGAAAATGAGAGATCAAAGGGGACAAACCCCAAGGTGCCAGGTAATTGCAGTCTAGCATCTTATGAACAAAATTCTCTGCAGTTTTCAATTAATTTGTTTTCTCTCTTTCCCAGTTTGTTTAAAAGCTCTTCCACCAGCAATATGAACTACAGATGCTGCCCAATCTGCTGAGTATTATTTTGTTGCATAAAATAATTAATTTGTTCACAGCTGTTAGATTTCATGTATATACTAACTAATATATTAGTGTGGAATTACAGTTTGTTGTTATCTTTCTCACTTCCCCGGTGTATGTTTGTAATCTATCATGATTCACCCAATAATTCATTTTCTAGGTGTGAATTTAAACAGTAATTAGCAGGCTAGCTACTCTGACACAATAAACATATCAAATGAGTGTGATAAAAACAGGAAATGGTGGAAAACTCAGCAGGTCACGCAATGGCTGGGTAAAGCAAAAAAGCATTCATGATTTCAAGGCTCAACTCCTTCATTAGAATTGTGATGGAGAGAAGCAATTCAGTCTGCATAGCTGAGAATGAGTAGGAAGGAACTGCAGATGCTGGTTTACACTGAAGATAGACACAAAATGCTGGAGTAACTCAGCGGGACAGGCAGCTTCTCTGGAGAGAAGGAATGGGTGACATTCGGGTCGAGACCCTTCTTCAGACTAAGAGTCAGGGGAGGGAGAAACTAGAGATATGGAATGGAAAGGTGTGAGGGTAAGGGTAAGGTATGACCCTTCTCGAGACCCTGCTCGGCCTGAAATGTCACCCATTCCTTCTCTCCAGAGATGTTGCCCATCCTGCTTATCTGAGATGGTGGGGAAGAGCGATGAGTGAAACAAAGGATTTTGTTTCTGATAGGGTAAAATAATATGGCTGTTAAGGGGCAGTTAATGCTGGAGTAAGTCAACCTTTCGTGTATATCTGCTTTGTAAACCAGCAGCTGCAGTTCCTTCCTTTGTCTATTTGCTGTGTTGCTAATATTGAATTGCCCACTCTTTCTTTCCTACACTGCACACCCCCCCCGAATATGGTCAAACAAATCTACCATCAGAAGGAAAGCACCATTAAAGATCAACCTCAATCCTGGCCTCTGGTGTTGTCTATTTGGAATTTGCATTTTCTTCCTGCGACCTATTTGGAATTTGCATTTTCTTCCTGCGACCTATTTGGAATTTGCATTTTCTTCCTGAGGAGTTTGGTCTCCTCCCACATCTAAACAACATGTGGTTTGGCAAGTTAATTAGGCATTGTAAATTGCCCCTAGTGTATAGACGAGGACTAGAATCTGGGTGAAATCGATGGGAATGAGGGGAACATTAAATTGGGATTACAATCTCTATACTTATAAAACTCTGATCTTGGATGTGGATGTGTTTGTTCGTGTGTTTATTTGTTTGTGTATAATCACACCTACTCAAAAAAAACGACGCGTTAATGGTAAAATGGTTACATATTCCGGTAGAGATTTTGCCCCCGTAGTCCAAAATTGCCTTATCTGGAAAATTCATACTTTATTTCTCGAGCTATTAATGAAAATATTCACAAATCTGACAAAACTTTGAAAACCCCCCGACTCTTTTGCTGATGACGTCACAATGGATCTGTGTGCCTGCCGTCTTCCATGCGCAGAGAGCGACGTTCACCCCCCACTCCATCCTCCCCCCGTTATTCAAAAGATGCTCGGGGGTCGCTTTCTCTCGGGCGTCACTTTCTCTCCGCGCTTTCGCTCAGCTCCCCAGTTGGCTCCTCTCTCTCACCCCCCAGCCTCTCTCTATCCCCCCGGCCTCTCTCTCCCCCCAGCCTCTCTCTACCCCAGCCTCTCTACCCCCCGGACTCTCTCCCACCCAGCCTCTCTTCCACCCCCCTTTTCCTCCCCTCTTCCCCCCCCTCCCCCCTTTCCCCCTCCCCCCCTCCCCTCCCCCCCCCCCACCTCCCCCCTCTCCTCCCTCTCCTCTCCCCTCTCCCCCCCTCTCTTCTCCTCTCTCCTCTCCTCCTCTCTCCTCCCCTCTCCCCCCCCCCACCCCCCTCCTCTCTCCCCATCTCCTCTCTCTCTCCCCCCCTCCTCCACCCCCCTCCTCTCTTTCCCCGGCCTCTCTCTTCCTACCCGGGCCTCCCTTCCTCCCCCCCTCTCTCCGCCCCCCCCTCTCTCTCTCTCCCCTACCTCTCCACCCCCCTCCCACTCCACCCCCTCTCTCCGCCCATCTCTCTATCCACCCCTCTCTCTCTGCCCCTCTCTCTCCCTGTCTTTGCCCCTCTATCTCTGTATCTGCCCCTCTCTCTTTGTTGCTCCCCTCTTTCTCTCTGTCTCTGCCCCCCACCCTCCCTGTCCCCTCTCTCTACCCCCCCCCATACATCTCCCTCTCTAGACGCACCCGTGAGGTGTGAGCTATGCATGAGTGGATAGGGTGGGGATGGGGTAAAAGGAGAGAACTAAATAATATTAATAATATAGTATCAAGGGGAGTGCTTAGTGTGTGTGTGTGGGGGGGTGGTTAGTATGTGTGTGATGCCACAGGCCACCCCCCCTCCCCCCCCCCCCCCCCCCCCCCCCCCCCCCACCGCAACCCCGCGTTGAGGGGACGGGACCCAACAGGTCCCACTCAGTCTAGTAAACTATAAATGAGTGATTCGCGATTGGCATAAACTCAGTGGGCTGAAGGGCCTGCTTTCATTCTGTCTAACTGTGACAGATCAGTTTTAATGGGAGCTTCATGGTAAACATCTTTTTTTAATCCTAGATAGAGCTCTTAAAGAGAGCGGAGTCAAGGGATATGGGGAGAAGGCAGGAATGGGGTATTGATTGTGGATGATCAGCCATGATCACAGTGAATGGCGGCGCTGGCTCGAAGGGCCGAATGGCCTACGCCTGCACCTATTGTCTGTTGATTTATTTAATTATCTGAATTAAAATTACAGGAATTGTTGTCTCTGGATCAATATTTTATTCCTGCACATACAGGTAAAACAATGTATGTATTCTGCTACTTACCACAGTGATTAGACATTTCTGGAATTAACTTTTGTCTGGACATAATTTTTCTTGTCACTCGCTCCCAGGATGAATTAATGAATTGAATTCACATTGGTTTCTAATCAAGTAGGTTGACCTCAGAAGTTAATACCTGATAAATTGCTTTTGTTGGAAAAATCTATTTTCCTGGAGCATTAACTTATAAAATGACCCTGGCCTTCAAGTACCCGAAGCCTGGGAATTAAAATGTTGGGATGAATATTTTTATTTTTGGACACCTGCAATAATATGTTCTCACGTGTTAGTGCTCGTGGCAAAGAGCTTTATCCAAAAGAGTTGTGTTGCTTTCAGGGGTTCAAAAGAAGTATCATTAATTAAAATATTTTAATTCTTAAGCTTTGGGTACCCAAAGGCTATGCATACATTGTGTACTGTGTACTGTGTACTGTTCTGGTCAGCACAATGGGAAAGGTGTGATCACACTGGAGAGGATGTAGAGGGGATTCACCAGGATGGGGTCTGGGATAGAGTGTTTCAGTTGTGGGGAGAGACTGGAGAGGGTGTGGTTGTTTTCCTTAGTGTGGAGGAAATCAATGGGGCCCTGATAAAAAATACAGGCAGGCCTGGATTATGCACGGCCAATTTACAGACACCCGTATATATGAACAAGCTCCCATAATATTATTAAATTCCGAACTTCAATGTGCGCATAGGTGTTCATTCCTAAGAACAGCTGGACTGTTTCCTATCTCTTTTTCTCTCTCTTCCTCCATTTTTAGTCATTGATTTTTCTTATAAGTCTTCTGTGCCTTTGATGCCATTTAATACAATAATGAAGGAGCGGAGAGCAGAGCAACGGCTCGGTGGCGAACCACATGAGGGGGAGAGGTGGTCGGGCCGAGAACGGGCCGCGGAGAGGCGGTTGAGCCATTGCGAATGGAGAGGGACCAGGCAGGGGGGAAGGGGGGACACCGAGAACAGAGGGACCCAGCAGGGGGTGCCACTTAGAACAACGAGGGACCCACTGGGACTCTAATTATTATTTTGGGACTTTATCGGCACCAGATATTTGGCGACTCTTCACGTACTTTGTATACAGTATGCAAAAACAAAGAACTTCACTGTACCTAAGTACATGTGACGATAAAATATCATCAAATCATTGAATCGTTGAGCAGTCATACTTTTTCCCTTGTTCTCCTCTTGTTTTTAATGTACATGTGAACAGCTTTGGGATTTTCTTTAATCAAACTCACCAGTTTTCTCCCTTATCCCAAAGATGTGCTGGTGGATTAATTGACCACTGTGAATTATCACTCCCTGCTTGTGGGAACAAGGAGAATCAGAGGGATTTGGTTGGCTGCAGGGAAATACGTGGGGAATACGACTGGTGAGTTTGCTCGGACACCCATTTGTTAATCGATCGAATGGCCTGTATAAGAGGAGGGCATAATCAGCCATGATCAACATTTCTGTCATGACATGAATACGAGCATTCACAAATACGTGAATGGTGAAGGCTTTTCGCATAGTAAGTGGAGGTTTTATAGGGAGATCCGATAAAGGCCCATTGTAGCAGGTCGCCGAAAAAGCGGCGACTGCACTACCCCGACGACAACGATTACAACAAACTACGACAACCTACCTCCGAGTCGACGTCAAGCTACGGCAAGCTACCGACAACTGCCGACCCATTAGGACGTCCACCTACGACCACATCTACAACAACTTACGACCACACAGGCGACTACCGACGACAACCAAAGTCAAGCTACGACCCTGTCGGCGACAACTGAAGACAATTCAGCCACCGGTACCTGTCGCCGATTGACGTAGGTAGCGGCCAATTGAATTCACCGAAGTCAGCACCCGGCGACAACCAACGTCAGCTGGCGACAACCAGCGTCATCCTGGCGGCAACCTACGACGGCACCTACGACAGGAGAAGACAAGCTACATCAAGCCCACAGTCGCCAAAAATGTTTTGAACAGTTCAAAATCCAACGACGACCAGAAAAACGTTACGATTCTTTAGGTGATTTGAGGACACTATTCACGAACATACAGATGCCACCCCGCTACCATGTGGTCACAGCCTAGTTGCCTGTAGTCACCCAAAAAATCACCAAAGTGGGACGGGGGCATAAGAGTGAGTAAAATAAGATGCACTGACTGAGTCCAGAGGTCCATCAGAGTGTGGACTTTGGATGTGTTGCAAATTACCCCCAATTTCTGTGTTGGATGGGAAGGTGAGAGCAAGAGTGAGAGAGAGTGAGAGAATGAGGGAAACATAGAAACATAGAAAATAGGTGCAGGAGAAGGCCATTCGGCCCTTCAAGCCTGCACCACCATTCAATATGATCAAGGCTGATCATCCAACTCAGTATCCCGTACCTGCCTTCGCTCCAAACCCTCTGATCCCCTTAGCCACAAGGGCCACATCTAACTCCCTCTTAAATCTAGCCAATGAACTGGCCTCAACTACCCTCTGTGGCAGAGAGTTCCAGAGATTCACCACTCTCTGTGTGAAAAAAGTTCTTCTCATCTCGGTTTTAAAGGATTTCCCCCTTATCCTTAAGCTGTGACCCCTTGTCCTGGACTTCCCCAACATCGGGATCAATCTTCCTGCATCTAGCCTGTCCAACCCCTTAAGAATTTTCTAAGTTTCGATAAGATCCCCTCTCAATTTCCTAAATTCTAGAGAGTATAAACCAAGTCTATCCAGTCTTTCTTCATAAGACAGTCCTGACATCCCAGGAATCAGTCTGGTGAACCTTCTCTGCACGCCCTCTATGGCAATAATGTCCTTCCTCAGATTTGGAGACCAAAACTGTACGCAATACTCCAGGTGTGGTCTCACCAAGACCCTGTACAACTGCAGTAGAACCTCCCTGCTCCTATACTCAAATCCTTTTGCTATGAAAGCTAACATACCATTCGCTTTCTTCACTGCCTGCTGCACCTGCATGCCTACTTTCAATGACTGGTGTACCATGACACCCAGGTCTCGCTGTATCTCTCCCCTTTTCCTAGTCGGCCACCATTTAGATAATAGTCTGCTTTCCTGTTTTTGCCACCAAAATGGATAACCTCACATTTATCCACATTATACTGCATCTGCCAAACATTTGCCCACTCACCCAGTCTATCCAAGTCACCTTGCAGTCTCCTAGCATCCTCCTCACAGCTAACACTGCCCCCCAGCTTAGTGTCATCCGCAAACTTGGAGATATTGCCTTCAATTCCCTCATCCAGATCATTAATATATATTGTAAATAGCTGGGGTCGCAGCACTCAGCCTTGCAGTACCCCACTAGTCACTGCCTGCCATTGTGAAAAGGACCCGTTTACTCTTACTCTTTGCTTCCTGTTTGCCAGCCAGTTCTCTATTCACATCAATACTGAACCCCTAATGCCGTGTGCTTTAAGTTTGTATACTAATCTCTTATGTGGGACCTTGTCGAAAGCCTTCTGGAAGTCCAGTACACCACATCCACTGGTTCTCCCCTATCCACGCTACTAGTTACATCCTCGAAAAATTCTATAATAATTCTATAATAAGCTTGAGTATAGAAGCTGGGATGTAATGTTAAAATTGTACAAGGCATTGGTGAGACCAAATCTGGAGTATGGTGTACAATTTTGGTCGCCCAATTATAGGAAGGATGTCAACAAAATAGAGAGAGTACAGAGGAGATTTACTAGAATGTTGCCTGGTTTTCAACAACTAAGTTACAGAGATAGGTTGAATAAGTTAGGTCTTTATTCTCTGGAGCGCAGAAGGTTAAGGGGGGACTTGATAGAGGTCTTTAAAATGATGAGAGGGATAGACAGAGTTGATGTGGACAAGCTTTTCCCTTTGAGAATAGGGAAGATTCAAACAGGAGGACATGACTTCAGAATTAAGGGACAGAAGTTTAGGGGTAATATGAGGGGGGAACTTCATTACTCAGAGAGTGGTACCGGTGTGGAATGAGCTTCCAGTGGAAGTGGTGGGGGCAGGCTCATTGGTATCATTTAAAAATAAATTGGATAGGCATATGGATGAGAAGGGAATGGAGGGTTATGGTGTGAGTGCAGGCAGGTGGGACTAAAGGAAAAAAAAGTTGTTCGGCACGGACTTGTAGGGCCGAGATGGCCTGTTTCCATGCTGTAATTGTTATATGGTTATATGGTTATATGGTTATAAGATTCGTCAGACATGATTTACCTTTCGTAAATCCATGCTGACTTTGTCCAATGATTTCACCACTTTCCAAATGTGCTGCTATCCCATCTTTAATAACTGACTCTAGCAGTTTCCCCACTACCGATGTTAGACTAACTGGTCTGTAATTCCCCGTTTTCTCTCTCCCTCCCTTCTTAAAAAGTGGGGTTATGTTTGCTACCTGCCAATCCTCAGGAACTACTCCAGAATCTAAAGAGTTTTGATAGATTATTACTAATGCATTCACTATTTCTGGAGCTACTTCCTTAAGTACTCTGGGATGCAGCCTATCTGGCCCTGAGGATTTATCGGCCTTTAATCCATTCAATTTACCCAACACCATTTCCCGACTAACCTAGATTTCACTCAATTCCTCCAACTCCTTTGACCCGCGGTCCCCTGCTATTTCCAGCAGATTATTTATGTCTTCCTTAGTGAAGACGGAACCAAAGTAGCTATTCAATTGGTCCGCCATATCTTTGTTCCCCATGATCAACTCACCTGTTTCTGACTGCAAGGGACCTACATTTGTTTTAACTAATCTCTTTCTTTTCACATATCTATAAAAACTTTTGCAGTCAGTTTTTATGTTCCCTGCCAGTTTTCTTTCATAATCTATTTTTCCTTTCCTAATTAAGCCCTTTGTCCTCCTCTGCTGGTCTCTGAATTTATCCCAGTCCTCTGGTATGCTGCTTTTTCTGGCTAATTTGTACGCATTATCCTTCGCTTTGATACTATCTCTGATTTCCCTTGTTATCCACGGATGCACTACCTTCCCTGATTTATTCTTTTGCCAAACTGGGATGAACAATTTTTGTAGTTCATCCATGCAGTCTTTAAATGTCTTCCATTGCATATCCACCGTCAACCTTTTTAGAATTAATTGCCAGTCAATATTGGCCAATTCACGTCTCATACCCTCAAAGTTAACTTTCTTTAAGTTCAGAACCATTGTTTCTGAATTAACAATGTCACTCTCCATCCTAATGAAGAACTCAACCATATTATGGTCACTCTTGCCCAAGGGGGCACGTACAACAAGATTGCTAACGAACCCTTCCTCATTACTCAATACCCAATCTAAAATAGCCTGCTCTCTCGTTGGTTCCTCTGCATGTTGATTTAGATAACTATCCCGCATACATTCCAAGAAATCCTCTTCCTCAGCACCCCTGCCAATTTGATTCACCCAATCTATATGTAGATTGAAGTCACCCATTATAACTACTTTGCCTTTGTCGCACGCAGTTCTAATTTCCTGTTTGATACCATCTCCAACTTCACTACTACTGTTAGGTGGCCTGTACACAACACCCACCAGCGTTTTCTGCCCCTTAGTGTAGGTATGTTACAAAACCTACCTGAATCGTCATTGGGAATCTGCCCTCAGCCATGTCCGCGATTTTGGCGCTGTTTGGAGGGGGCGGGTTTAAAACGCGATTTTTACTAGGCTGTACTAATCGCAGATGTTCAGCCTAGTAAATCATTAACGAAAAATCGCTGCAAGACCCGGTCGCAAAAGGTATTATTAGTTTTATAGGCCTCGATAATATAGTTATAATAATTTTAAAATTACTATCTGATTCCGCAACCTCTCGCAGCCCCAGGGTTTTATAAAGCAAACAATTAAAGGTATGTACCTTATTTTTACATTAAATGGGGCATATATATAACCCTGTTATTAAAGTTATCTATAGCGAGTAGTTCATTTTGGGCTTTTTATATCCCGCAGTATTTTTCTCGGCATTTGAGGGCACTAATCCAGCGCGATGTCAACATTCTAAACCAGCGCGTTCACAGAAACCCACTAGAAAGCCGATTTAAATGGGCATTTATTTACAGCAATTGAACACTAAATTCCTTCCATTTGGCCTATAAATTAATGTAAATTAGATATAAAAATCATGTTATATTGTGAATTATTTGTGAATATTATTTGGACACTTAGGCTTTTTAAAAATGTTAATCTTTCCTTAAGAAATGGCCTTTTGACTATCCAAGATCACAGCTTTTTTGTAATGTCCATTGAAAATCAATAGGGAACAAGATGCTAATTTCCGAGTATGAAAATGGCCATAACTTTTTTAATACTTGAGATATGAAAGTGAATTTGGTGTCAAATTAAACTTATTGTTATGCTTTATCTGATGGGATAAATTGCAGACTTGATTTTTAAAATCTCAAAATTTTGTAACATTGCTACTTAGTGTTTTGCAGCTCTACCCATACCGATTCCACATCCTCCAAACTAATGTCCTTCCTTTCCATTGCGTTAATCTCCTCTCTAATCAGCAACGCTACCCCACCTCCTGGAGAGGGAAAGAGCGAGGAGTAGGGGGGAGGGAGAGAGAGTGTGTAAGTGAGACAGAGAGAGAGAGAGAGAGAGAGAGACAGACAGACAGACAGACAGACAGACAGACAGACAGACAGACAGACAGACAGAGACAGAGACAGAGAGAGACAGAGAGAGAGAGAGTGAGCGAGAAAGAGAGAGATAAACGGGCCTGTTTTCCCTCATGAGGATGGAGTAAATGATTGATAGCCTTGGTGAATCTTTGGAAGATACCAACAGAGGTGCAGGGAGAAATGGTAGACTTACCTAAGGGAACATAAAGAACAGATCAATAGTATGTCCGTAGGAAGGTGAAGGATTATCGAGTTTGAGGGGGGGATTTGGATAGGCAGAACAGTTGAGAGATAGACACAAAAAGCTGGAGTAACTCAGTGGGACAGGCAGCATCTCTGGAGAGAAGGAATAGGTGACGTTCGGGTTGAGACCCTTTTTTCGGAAGAAGGATCTCAACCCGCAACCTCACCCATTCCTTCTCTCCAGAAATTCTGCCTGTCCCACTGAGTTACTCCAGCTTTTTGTGTCTATCTTCAGTTTAAACCAGCATCTGCAGTTCAGATTCAGATTCAATTTTAATTGTCATTGTCAGTGTACAGTACAGAGATAACGAAATGCATTTAGCATCTCCCTGGAAGAGCTTTCTTTCTTACACAGAACAGTTGAAAGTAATGGAAGGAAAGAAGATGTAAAGAAAAGGAAAGTAAAACGGGGAGAAAACGGGCTTGTACACTCTGGAGTTTAGAAGGAGTAAGTCTGAAGAAGGGTTTTGGCCCGAAACATTGCCTATCTCCTTCGCTCCATAGATGCCGATGCACCCGCTGAGTTTCTCCAGCATTTTTGTGTTCCCTGGAGTTTAGAAGGTTGAGAGGGCATCTCATTGAAACGTATAAGATTGTTAAGGGTTTGGACACGCTAGAGGCAGGAAACATGTTCCCGATGTTCGAGGAGTCCAGAACCAGGGGCCACAGTTTAAGAATAAGGAGACGAGGAAACACTTTTTCTCACAGAGAATGGTGAGTGTGGAATTCTCTGCCATCCGAGGGTGGTGGAGGCAGGTTCTCTGGATGCTTTCAAGAGAGCTAGATAGGGCTCTTAAAAATAGTCAGGGGATATGGGGAGAAGGCAGGAACGGGGTACTGATTGGGGATGATCAGTCATGATCTCATTGAATGGCAGTGCTGGATTGAAGGGCTGAATGACCTACTCCTGCACCTATTGTCTATTGTCTAATCAACCACAAAATAATCTGTGCCCTGAGCAGCACCCAAATTATGGAAGTTTTTAAATTCACAAATAAAAAAGTGTCATAAACTTGCTAGTATCCTGGAGGTGGAAGAAGAGAAATAGGATAATTTAAAATATGAGGTGCAGTTGTAAATTAAGCTGATGTAATTAGAATGTAGTCCACAAAGAATGTGAATGTGAGAATCAAGGGACTGCAGATGCAGGAGTCTTGAGCAAAATACGAAGTGCTGGAGGAACTCAGTGGGTCAGTCAGCATCTGTGGGGGGATTGGACGAACTTCCGAGGTAGAACCCTTCTTCAGATCTTACATAAGAATGTGTACAAACTGTTAAAAAGGTGTAGGCAGATCTGTGTAAAGTAGATAGACATTACAGAATTAGATCCACATGCAGTTTGAAGGGCGTTGTATCAAACGGATTGTTGATGTTTCGGTGGGTGGAGATGTGCCAATTCAAGTAAAAGGAAATAGATTTAGGTTACCATAAGATCTAGGAGTGGAGACACAAGAGACTGCAGAGTGGCAGAGGGTTGAATTTCAGTCAGGATTACGAAACTCAAAACCAGAAGCAGCCGCAGGCTGAAGGAAGCTGAAGAACCAGTCAAACCTGTTTCCCAGCCACAAGCACAGCAGCAGCACCTTTCTGGTGATTCAGCTTGATGACGGGTTGATGTATCTAATTTCCTTATAGTAACATTCGCTGTAGTGTCTCTCAGCTAGGCAGGCCACAATAACAGGGCTGCCAACTCTCATGCTTTGAGCGTGACACTCACGCATTTCAGCCAATTCTCACGCCCTCACGCTGAAGACAGAATTCTCACGCTGACAGGCTGTCTTCAGTCCCTGCACAGTTTGTCTCAAGTTTGCGCCGCATGACAGCAATCTGCATGGATTGGGGAAGCGCGTAGGTCCCGGGCAGCGGGTGTCAGCGCTTTTCTGAGCCGTCTGCGAGCGTTGCGCTTCTGGCTACCACGGCAACCTCGCTTGCTCCCTCCCTCCCTCCTGCCCTTCAACTCACACGGCAGCGCCAGCGCCGCCAATCCACGCTGCACCGTGCCCGCCAGATTCCCCTTTGGGCGGCCGGAGAAAGAGAGGGAGGGGAGAGAGAGCGAGAGAGAGAGAGAAAAAAAGGGAGGGATGGAGGCAAAGAGAGACAGGGGGAGGGAATGTAGAAAGAGGATGAAGGAAGGGAAGGAGAAAGGGGAGAAAGAGGAAGCGTGAGGAAAAAGAGGGAGGGGGAGGAAAGAGGGAGGAGGGAGGAAAGAGGGAGGGGAGGAAAGAGAGGGTGGGAGGGGTAGGATGGAGGGGGGGGGAAGGAAAGGTTTGTGTGTGTATCTCCCTGTGTGTGTGTGTGTGTGTGTGTGTGTGTGTGTGTGTGTGTGTGTGTGTGTGTGTGTGTGTGTGTGTGTGTGTGTGTGTGTGTGTGTGTGTGTGTGTGTGTGTGTGTGTGTCTGTCTCCCTGTGTGTGTGTGTGTGTGTGTGTGTCTCCCTCTGTGTGTGTGTCTGTCTGTCTCCCTGTGTGTGTGTGTGTCTGTCTCCCTGTGTGTGAGTGTGTCTGTGTGCGTGTGTGTGTGTGGCTGTGTGTGTATGTGTGTCTCTGTGTGTGTGTGTGTATGTGTGTTTGGCTGTCTCCCTGTGTGTGTCTGTCTGTCTCCCTGAGCGTGAGAGTCACGCATTTCAGCGAATTCTCACGCTGATGACAGAATTCTCACGCTGTTTCAGTCCCTGCACAGTTTGTCTTTTTAAGCCACATCACAACGATCTGTGCGGTCTGTGGAAGCGCGTCAGTTGGCAGCTGTGAGTGACATCGCATCTCTTCTCTTCTTTCTTGGTTGGATGTGCAGCCGCCGACAACATGAAGCAGCCGGAGATAAATAATCCAATAACATTATTGTAAACAAGCATCTGCAGGTCCTTGTGTCTACAGGACGGAGAAAATTGGAGCAGTCACTGGAAGTGTCTTGAGAGCATTCAGGGTTACTGTTGAAGAAGAACTGAAGGTGTTGTGGTGTTTGAAGGTAGACAAATCTCCAGGGCCCGATCTGATATATCCGAGGACATTGTGGGAAACTAGAGAGGAAATTGCGGGAGCACTGGTTGAAATTTATGATTCGTTCTTAAATACGGGAGAGATGCCGGAAGACTGGAAGGTGGCAAATGTTGTACCTTTTCAAGAAGGGCTACATACTGTAGCCCGGTGAACTTAACATCTGTAGTTGTTAAGATACTGGAGAGTCTTCTGAGGGATAGGACATACAGGCATTTCGATGGGCAAGGGCTGATCAGGGACAGTCAACATGGTTTTGTACGTGGGAGGATGTGTTTCACAAATCTGATTGACTTTTTTGAAGACGTGACCAAAAAGGTTAATGAGGGCAGAGCTGTAGATGTTGTGTACATGGACTTTAGTAAGGCGTTCGTCAAGGTGCCACATGGTAGGCTGCGCTGGAAGGTTAGATCTCATGGGATCCAAGGAGAGCTATCTGAATGGATAGCAAATTGGCTCCATGGAAGGAAGCAGAGGTGGAAGGTTGCTTCTCACACTGGAGGCCTGTGACTAGTGGTGTGCCTCAGGGTTCAGTGCTAGGCCCGTTACTGTTTGTCATCTACATCAATGATTTGGATGAGAACATACAGGGCAAGATTAGCAAGTATGCTGATGATACAAAAGTTAGTGGTTTTGCAGATAGTGACGATGGTTGTGAACGATTGCAGCAGGATCTGGATTGATTGGCCAGGTGGGCGGAGGAATGGTTGATGGAATTTAATACGGAGAAATGTGAGGTGTTGCATTTTGGAACGTCGAACAAGGGTAGGACCGACACAGTAAATGGTAGGCATAGGGTAGTGTTGTAGATCTAGGAGTACAGGTGCTTGGTTCCTTGAAGGTCGAGTCTCAGGTAGATAAGGTGGTCAAAAAGGCTTTTGGCACTTTGGCCTTCATCAGTCAGAGTTTTGAGTATGGAAATTGGGAGGTCATGTTGCAGTTGTATAAGATGTTGGTGAGACCGCATTTAGAATATTGTGTTCAGTTCTGGGCACTATGATATAGGAAATATATTGTCAAGCTTGAAAGGGTTCACAAAAGATTTACGAGGATGTTGCCAGGACTAAAGGGTGTGAGCTATTGGGAGAGGTTCAGTAGGCTGGGTCTCTTTTCCATGGAGCGCAGGAGGATGAGGGGAGATCTTATAGAGGTATACAAAATCGTGAGAGGAATAGATCAGGTAGATGCACAGAGCCTTTTGCCCAGACCAGGGGATTCGAGGACCAGAGGACATGGGTTCAAGGTGATGGGGAAAAGATTTAATAGGAATCCAAGTGGTGGGTGTATGGAACAAGCTGCCAAAGGAGGTAGTTGAGGCTGGGACTATTCCATTGTTTAAGAAACTGTTAGACAAGTACATGGATAGGACAGGTTTGGAGGGATATGGACCAACGCATGCAAGTGGAACTAGTGGAACTGGGACATTGTCGGCCGGTGTGTGGGCGAGTTGGGCCGAAGGGCCTGTTCCCACACTGTATCATTCTTGCTGCATTGTCATGAGTGTTTTATTGTCATATGTCCCAGTCAGAATGTCACCCATCCCTTCTCTCCAGAGATGCTGAGTTACTCCAGTATTTTGTATCTGTCTTCAGTGTAAACCAGCATCTGCAGTTCCTTCCTACAATATATTATATAGATATACTAGACTAAGTGGGACCCGTTGGGTCCCATGTTCACACGGGAGGGCTAGTCCCCCAACGCAATCTTCCAATATTGGTGGCCAGTGGAGAGAGGGCTTTCTGGAGCACTAGCATCGGTGTTGTGGGCAGAAGGGACTGGGTACCAGAGGGCTAGTATGAACATTGTGGGCCAAATGGATTCTTGGGCTGGCAGCTCAGTCACTCAGGCCTGGCAACTCAGTAACTCAGGCCTGACAGGCTGGCAGCTCAGAAACCACCAGAAATTCTGCCAAAAACAGGTGAGAGACTGTGAGAGAGAAGGGGGAGAGGGTGGGCAATCAATTTTAGACATTTTCATCTTTTTGTACAGTCGCAAAGGGCACAGTTTAAAAACACATAAAGGGCACTCACAGATCAGTATTCTCAATGTTCTGTAGATTTCCAGCTCGGACTGAGAGTCATGACCCTCTCCCTCCCCCATCTTGCAGAGACTGAGCCACGCCCACACTTCTGGGTTTTATAGCCCCTCCCCTCCCACCAGAAGGGGCGTGGCCTTCATGGTGTGATTGACAGCAGAGAGAATCTAAACATTTTGTAAACTCTAATAACTCCTTTAATTTTCATAAATGGGAAAAATCCTCTTGTCCTGCGCAGCGGAGGGGGACTCGGAATAAGATGGCCAAAAATCACAGCCGTAAATGGCAGCTGTTTTTTTAAATAAAATCAATATACAGAACAACAGGAAGTGGCCAAGATCAGAATTTTAGTAATATAGAGATACCTGTATGTATATATATATATATATATATATACACTCGGACACACATTCACACAGGCACATTAACAAACACACACATATATACATACTGTATAATAAACACACACACACACACAGACATATATATATATATATATATAAACAAATATTCATACATAAGCACCCACATACACACATTTCTTCCTAATGTCTATAAGTGTAGGGTAGAAAAAAAGCAAACTAAGAGAAAAAAAGAATTCTGGAGTCTGAAACAACAATAGAAGATGCTGGATGAACTCAAGCAGCATCTATGGAAAGAAAAAGCAGTTAATGTTTCAGCTATGGTTCAGATTGATTGAGGGTTATTTGATCAGGAAATAGAATCATTAACAGCAGATAATATCAGATTGACAAGGAGTATAAAAGGAGGTGCAGCAATAATTGCCGATCATAAATCCATGTCAACTCTACAAATCCTGTGATAATTTTTTAAGCTTCCTGCTACCGCCTCATTGATAATAGATTTTAACACATTCTCACTGATGTCAGGCTAACTGGCCGAGAGCTGCCTGCTTTCTTTCTCTCTCCTTTCTGGGATATTGTGATTATCTTAGCTTCTTTTTAATGCATGAGAATCATACAGAAATCAATGGAATTTTGGAAGACAACCAGAACATTAATTATCTCCCCAACCACTGCCTTTAAAAGCTTAGAGTGCAGGTCAACTGTATTGATGATTTATCAACTTCCAGGATCAGAAGAACTTAAATCAGAGCACGGGAAGTCTATTCCACCCTTTTTGCCTACTCCGCCATTCATTAAGAACTTCTTCAATAATTTTCTTTTAACTATTGCTAATTTCACACTTTTGTATCCTGTATAAAAATACAAAACTTCTGGACGGAAATATTCAATATTATTTCGAAAAACACTTAAAACTCCATTGGAGCCAGATCCAATACTAATAATATTAGGAATGTCAGAGAGCTGCCCTAATCTAACGATATTTCAAAGACGCTTCCTTGACTACGGTTTAATAACTGCGAAAAAATTTATACTTAAATTCTGGAAAAAGAGAACAGTCCCCACAGTGTAGATGTGGATCACAAAAAATGACCGAGACGCTACATCTAGAAAAAATAAGGTTTGTCTTGACTGACAAACCAGATCAATTTTCAAAAATATGGTCTCCTTTTATCGAATTTCTTCAACAACATAATGGTTGATCACAAACTCAAAACCTGGGTAGGGCTGTGTGAGCTGGCGTACGGAAGGGTAGTTCGATATATCTCCGCTTCTTTTACGCATTTTCTAGTTCTGTTTTTTTGTTCCTTGCCATTTTTTTTTCTTTTCTTCTCTCCTTTTTTCTCTTTTTTTTCCTGTTTAGTTAATACTTTATAAAATGTTGAAACTGAAGCTGTACGAAAATTGTATAACTGCTATGTCGATCATTTTTTTTGTACAATTGCTTCTACCAAAAATTAAAAATTAACAAAAAACTATTGCTAATTTCTTTCAGTTTTGCATTCACTCTAGTTTAGTTTACTTTAGTTGAATTCAGTTTAGAGATACAGCGCAAAAACAGGCCCTTCAGCCCACCGAGTCCGCACTGACCAGTGATCCCCATACACTACCACTATCCTACGCACACAAGGGACAATTTGCAATTCTACCAAGCCAATTAGCCTACAGACTATTATATCTTTGGAGCGTGGAAGGAAACCGGAGCATCCGGAGAAAACCTACGCAGTTCACAGGGAGAATGTACAAACTCCATACAGACAGCACCAGCAACCAGGATCGAACCCAGGTCTCTGGCGCTGTAAGGCAGGAACTCTATCTCTGCACCACTGCTGCGCTAGATCTATAGTTCTGCACTATTTCCAAGCTATTGTTCCACTCTACTCTACCTACTATATCTGTGTCACACTAACTTAAACTTAAGATTGGTTACTTTCAGCAAGTCACCAGCAGCTCCAAATACCCTCAATCCAACGGCCTCGCGGAGCGTGCTGTCAGGAGCGCAAAGCAGCTAATGGAACATTCACATCTTGCCAAATCCAATCTGTCTACCTAGATCTGTTAAACCTAAGAAATATCTCCAGGGATTGTGTCGTGGGCTCTCCCGCCCAGCGCCTGATGTCTCGCACGACAAGGCCCCAGCTCCCCATTGCTCAGCAACAGCTGAAGCCACAGGCGCTCAAACCAGCTGCGGACCAGAAGCTTATTCAGGAGAAACATGATGTCCAGAAGCGCTCCTGCAAGGTCAAGTGGTTCGCCTGCAGACGTCAGTTGGACATACCAGACTGGGTTTCATTGAGGGGCTATCCAAGGAACCTCGTTCCTACCTTGTCAACGTGGATGGTGCTCTGTACCGACGCAGCCGTCAACATCTTCTGCCCATGACTGAGCCGCGACCAGCTCCTCCCAGTCCACATGCCCCGCCGTTGGTTTTCAAGACGGCTGCTGCTGTTGTCCATCCACGACCCCCTGACCCCAGCATGCATTCCCCGCGACGTTCAGTTCCCTCATCCCCCAGTGCCCCTGGTCCTGCATGCTCGCCCCGTCGTTCATCTCCAGCTCCCCGTTCCCCGGCTGCATTCTCATTCTCGGGTTCTCCACCACCCAGCCCTACTAACTCTTCCGGAACGGAGGGGGAGGGGTTTATCCGCACGCACTCGGCTCGGGTTAGTAGACCGCCGAACAGATATGGCGAGTATGTTTAACCGCACGTATTCTAACAACTCTTTCCTCTACGGAAAAGGATGCAGATTAGTTATTGCATGTAAACCAATCAGAGTAATGTACTACCACTAACTCCACCCTACGGAACACTTCATATTAACACTCATTCCCCACATTACGTAGTCGCACCAGTGGTAGAGTGGAACTAACATGTATTGTACCGTGACACTATGACTGATGATTAAAGCTGACTTAAACACCAGACAGTGTCTGTATACTTGTTTACACCTCCCAAATAACAGAAGCAAATTCCCCAGCAAGGACGTATAGAAAGCCATCACTTTGCATGTCATATATTCATACTTCACATTTTTACTACTCATTTGTTTGGTATCGACTACATATAGAACATAAATGATTTTTTAAAATTTCAAGTTAGACTTTATTCAGATAATAAATATATACAATACATGAACGATGCAAAAAAACAATTTACCCAACATTTTCGGAGGCTATACAAATGTTCAATACTGTTTACATACTGCTCAAATTTTACAAATTTATCCCCCAAGCTTGCCACTCATGTGGCCCACTGGCGTGGAATCCCTTCCCTTATTTTGAGGGGCATCTCCACCACACCCTGCCCACCATGTCCAGCAGCAGAAGGGCCTCAGACTGTGGTTCTCCCCCACCGAGCCTTGGCCTTGGCTGCACCAAGCTTCTGTGCATCCCTCAGCACGTACTCCCGCAGTCTGCAGCGGGCCAGTCGGCAACATTCCCTGACGGACATCTCGCTCCGCTGGGTGGTCAACAAAGCTCGGGCAGACCAAAGAGCATCTTTCACCGAGTTGATGACCTTCTAGCAGCACTCGATGTCACTCTCCGAATGCGTCCCTGGGAACAGTCCTTAAATCACAGTCCTCTGTGACGGAACATAGAACATAGATAATAGAACAGGACAGTATAGGAACAGGCCCTCTCTGCTGTGACCATAATCCAATCTAACTATTCCAATCTGCCTTCACATTGAATACAAATTGTCAGTAGGGGGAGGAGGGTGGGTGGAACAATAGCAGTAAACCATCAGGTACAGAGTTGTGTTCATGAAGGAACTGCAGATGCTGGAAGATCGAAGGTAGAGAGACTGAGGACAAGGTAGAGGTTTGGTCAAGTAAGGTTAATATGGAGAATGGGGTCTTTTGGATCTGAGGAAGAGTCTCGACCCGAAACATCACCTATTTTTTTTCTCCAGCGATGCTGCCTGATCCGCTGAGTTACTCCAGCTTTTTATATCGATCTTTGGAGAACAGACAGGCCAGGCCAATTAACATAACCGAACTGACAATCTGAAGTGTATTTATTTTAATGTAAGGAGTATTAGAAGGGAAGAGATTTAACTTTTTGTTTTGCCTTCCATCGCAGTGAGGAATGCAGAGTCACTGTGGTTGATGTTTATGTTAAAATGTATTTTGTGTGTTTTATTGCTTTTTATTGGTATGACTGTATGATAAATCAAATTCCTCATATGTTGCAAAACATACTTGGTTAATAAACTATGATTATGCTTATGATTACAGTTGAGGCAGGTGAAGTTCGAGCCTGGATTAGTATATAGAACTGCAATATTGTGGTATGAGAGAGGATCATCTTCTTCGAGTCCGTTGCAATCTCAGATGTCGTTCTGCCAGTATCTGGCGCAGGTCACAGCTGGTCGGGTCGGTTCAGCCAGGTCCTGGGGGCTGCACTGGGGGGCGTCGTCACACTCCAGTAGGTGGGACATTGTCTGTACTGCTCCACAGCTGCATGTGTCTTCTGCCTGGTAGTTCCATGCTTTCATAAGTGCTTTGCACCTCCCCTGCTCCACTCGTAATCTGTTGAGGGTCTTCCAGGTTGGCCATGGGAGGTCGTGCCCGCTGGCGAGGCATTCAGCCGGAGTGATTCCTCTCTCCATCCAGTCATGGGCTCGTGTGTTGAGCTGGTTCCATTCATCTTTCCAGATGTTGGTCCTTGCTGTTTCTTTGGTTGTCTGGAGAGGTGGGACTGTCTGCAAGAAACTGGCTTTAGATTTCAGTCGGGGTGGAGATGCTGTGTGTCCGTGCAGGGGGTGCCTGGTATCGATCTCCTGTGCTCTCCGCTCATCTTGGGCGACGATGGATCATCTGATATGGGGGGGGGGGGGGGGGGCAATACCAGCTAGGGCGTGGAGGCACGGGACTGGCGTTGTCTTTATGCATCCTGTGATAATGCGGCAGGTGTCGTTGAGGGCTATGTCAACCAGTTTGGTGTGGTGGGAGCGGCTCCAGCTTGAGCACGCGTATTCAGGTGTGGAGAAGCACAGGGCTAGGGCAGTTGCACGGATGGTTGGTGGATCAGCGCCCCACTTTGAGTTTACCAGTTTGCGCAGGATGTTGTTGCGAGTGTTGACCTCGGCTTTGGTGTTCTGAAGGTTGGTTTTGAAAGAGGGTGTCCCGTCGAGTGTGACTCCGAGGTACACGGGGTGGAGGTGGTTGGAGAGTTTGTGGCCATCCCATGAGACGCTCAGTTGTTTTCCTGCATCTCGATTTTTAAGATGGAAGCTGCATAGTTGGGTTTTTGATGGGTTGGGTTTCAGGTGGTTGTTATTGTAGTAGGTTGTCATCTCTTGGAGGAAGGGCGCTTTCCAGGACAGACTCGATCTTCTGGAAGTTCTCCTGTTGGGTGGTGATGCAGAGGTCATCAGCATAGATGAAGCGGCGGCATTGTGGGGGAAGTGGTTGGTCGTTGGTGTAGATGTTGAAGAGGAGGGGGGCCAGTACGCTGCCTTGTGGTAGGCCATTCTTTTGGGTTTTCCATTTGCCCTTCTTGTCGTTTAGTTGAACGAAGGAGCGCCTGTTGTTGAGAAGGCTTTTGATGACTCGGCACAGGTCGAGGTCACCAGTCATGTCAAAAAGAGAGGATGAGAAGAGGTAACTCAACATTCCACGGTTAGATGTTTTAGATGTGATAGGGAGCTGTAAATGAGAGTTTCATTACTGGCCCTTCCAGTTTAGGCACCACCAATTCATTTTGTTCAAGAAGGAACAGCAGATGCTGGAAAATCGAAGGTCTGCAGGTCTGAAGAAGGGTTTCGGCCCGAAACGTTGCCTATTTCCTTCGCTCCATAGATGCTGCCGCACCCGCTGAGTTTCTCTAGCATTTTTGTCTACCCATTCATTTTGTACAGATTCCATCTGCCCTGGAAAAAATCAAATGATCCAAGTATCTCAAGACAACAGTCATGTCAACCAAAGTACTAAAGCGTTTTTCATGATGCGGCACAGTGGTGCAGCTTTTTGGTAGAGTTGCTGCTTTACAGCACTAGAGACACTGGTTTGATCGTGTCTATGGGTGCTGTCAGTATGGAGTTTGTAACCACGTGGGTTTTCTCCGGGTGTTCCAGATTCCTCCCACATTACAAAGGCGTAAACGTTTGTAGCTTAATTGGCTTTGGTACAATTGTAAAATGTCCCTAGTGTGTAGGATAGTGTTAGTGTACAGGGTGATCGATGGTCAGCACAGACTCAGTGGGCCAAAGAGCCTGTTTCTTCACTGTATCTCTAAAGACTAAACCAAAGTATGTAGTACAACCTAAGTAAAGTCCATAGTAGATCGCTAAGTTTGTGGATGACACAATAACATCTCCAAGTATGCAGATGACACAAAACTGGGTGGCAGTGTGAGCTGCGAGGAAGATGCTATGAGGCTGCAGGATGACTTGGATATGTTGGGTGAGTGGGCAGTGCTTGTACATCAGTCACTGAAAGTAAGCATGGAGGTACAGCAGGCAGTGAAGAAAGGTCTTCATTGCAAGAGGATTTGAGTTTAGGAGCAAAGAGGTCCTACTGCAGTTGTACAGTGCCCTGGTGAGACCGCACAGGTAGCGTAGGTTACCAGGTTAATTCCTGGGTTGGTGGGACTGACATATGAAAGAATGGATCGACTGGGCTTTAGAAGGATGAGAGGATATCTTGTATAAACATATAAAAATCTTAAAGGATTGGACAGGCTCGATGCAGGAAAAATGTTCCCGATGTTGGGGGAGTCCAGAACCTGGGGGTCACAGTTTAAGAACAAGAGGTAGGCCATGTAGGACGGAGATGAGGAAACACTTTTTCACCCAGAGACTTGTGAATCTGCGGAATTCTCTGCCACAGAATGCAGTGGAGGCAAATTCACTAGCTGTTTTCAAGAGAGAGTTAGATTTAGCTCTTTGGGCTAAAGGAATCAAGAGATTTGGGGGGAAAGCAGGAACGGGGTACTGATTTTAGATGATCAGCGATGATCATATTGAATGGCGGTGCAGGCTCGAAGGGCCGAATGGCCTACTCCTGCACCTATTTTTCTATGTTTGGTGAAGTAGGATTGTGGTTAGATTTAAGCAGGGAGGTCAGGAACCTGATGATTGATGGGAAGAAGCAGTTCTTGAACCTGGAACTCATAGTTCTCAGGCTCCTTATCTTCTTCCCGATGGCACCCATGATGGACTTGGCAATGTCCACGGCTTTCAGCAGCCTTCTTTGCTATTGGGCATTTTAGTTACTGAACCAGGCCGTGGTGCAATCAGTCAGTGTGCTCAATACTGTACACCTGTAGCATTTCAATAAAATATTCAGCGACATGTCAAAGCTCTTCGAACTTCTGACGAAACTGAGGCATTGATGAGTTTTCTTTAAGATTGCATCAATGTGCTAGGCCCAAGACATACCTGCAATCAGTTGCGGACTGGGTCTAAAAATATTGGTTGCCAGGAGGGGATGGGGGTGGGGTGGGAGGGAGGGGGTAACTTTTAAATCTCTCCCTGCACGGGAGACCCGACCTTTTCTTGTCGGGACTCCGTTATCGTTGGGGCTGCAACGAGGAGCGGCCTCCAACAGGAGAAGACCGGGGACTCTGGTGCCGACGACTCACCGTCACCGTCGCGGAGCTGGCCGAGTCCGGAGCAGGTGGAGTGGTGGAGGAGCGCTGCTGCTGCTGTGGCCCGACCTCCGGAGATTCATAGGCTGCAACTGCGGGTCTGGCGGACGGCGGCACCGGGAGCCCGCGGGTCCCTGGAGGGAGACCGCTTTTCAGGGCTCTCGCAACGGCGACTTCTCCCGCCCGAGTTGCGGGGTTGAAGAGCTCCTGGAGCGGGGCCTGACATCACCGCCCCGCGCGGCTTGGAATGGCCGCGGGACTCTGCGAGCGCACGCCGTGGGCTCTAACACCAAGACCCGGTGTGCGACCTCGCACCACCCGGCGTGGCTTTAATGGCCGCGGGACAATCGCCATCGCCAGCCGGGGGCTTTGACTTTGACTCTTGACATCGGGGGGGGGAGGGGAAGGGGGGAGTGCAGCGGAGAGATAAGTTTTTTTGGCCTTCCATCACAGCGATGTGATGGATGTTTACGTAAATTATGTTGTGTCTTGGGTCTATTTGTTTGTAAATGTATGGCTACAGAAACGGCATTTCGTTTGGACCTCAAGGGGTCCAAATGACAATTAAATTGAATCTTGAATCTTGAATCTTAAAATTCAACCTATCTCCTGCCTTTTTTATCCAATTATTTAATGCTAAGACTACATGATTGTGAGTAAAAAATCATGAGAGGGACAGGTAGGGTAGATGCACAGAGTCTCTTGCCCATAGTAGGGGAATCGAGGACCAGAAGACATAGTGTCCAAGGTAAAGGGGAAAAGATTTAATAGGAAGCCGAGGGGTAACCTTTTCACACAAAGGGTGGTGGGTGTATGGAACAAACTGACAGAGGAGATAGTTGAGGCTGGAACTATCCCATCGTTTAAGAAACAGTTAGACACGTACATGAGTAGGACAGGTTTGGGGGGGATATGGACCAAGCTCAGGCAAGTGGGACTAATGTAGCTGGGACATTGTTGGCTGGTGTGGGCAAGTTGGGCCGAAGGGCCTGATTCCACACTATCACTCTATGACTTTATGAATCTATGACTACCTGAACTCTTACTGCATTTTGCCTATTTCTTCCAAAAGTAGTATCCTGCAGCATTTAATTTCCAAGTTAGGTCATATTGTTTCTATGCCTGTGTAGAGGTTATTAGATGGTTCCCATTCATTTCCATCTGTGCTACTAAACAGTTCAAAAGCTGCTTACATTCAGGTAAATAACATTTAATTTACTTTTAACTCATTTTCACTGCTGACTCTAAATTGCAGTTATATTCTCATGACTGCCTGCTCTGTCACTTCCTGATAACTCTTGCTTATATTATCCTTTCCTCTCTCCTGCACTACAGTTTTGCCCTTCCTCTTTAACTGCCTCATTTTTCGACTCACCAGATTCTTTCTCGACTGTGTAATTTAAAACCTTATCCACAGCTGGGGACACAAGGAAGTGGGGATGCTGGAGTCTTCAGTAAACATGAAGTGCTGGAGTAACACAACAGTTTAGGCAGCATCTCTGGAGGCCTGGACTGATGATGCTTTGGGTCGGGATCCTTATCCTAATTATTCCATTTCAAATAAAGCCAGTTCCAGTTGAACATCTCCCTTTTCCCACAGTAGTACTGAAGCCCATTTCCCCCAAATCAGCCTTTCAACAACACATTCTGTTCTCTGCTCATTTTGACCCTCTGCGTCTCTGCACACGGTGATCTCTTTGTGGTTCTGCTTTTATAATTAGGACCTTGACTTCTCAGTCTTTTGGCAAAAACCTTCTCCTTTGGCCTGTCTATGTCATGGGATACCACATAGATCATGATAACAGGATCTACACCCATGCAATTCGGCCTCCACCCCCCCACCCAACCCCCAATTCCACTGCAGTTCCTCTCCAGTCCCAAGCAGATGTCCTTTATCCTGGTACTGCACGGGGAACATAACTTTCAGTGCTCACTCTCATGGATGCAGAGAACAGTAACCATCCCTCCAATGTCCCGTATGTCCCAAGTCATCTTATTACACCCCCTTTTTCATGGATGCTTGCTCATCATCCCTACAGTCCCTGCTCTAATCCATACGTACAAGGGCTGAGGTTACTACCACACTACTTCTGGATCCCTTCTAGTGGCACTTCCCTATCCCTCTTGTCCGATCAGTTCAAAAGTAATCCATCTAAGGGATGTGATTGCTTGCTGCAACAAAGGGCAGCATGGTGGCTCAGCGGTAGACAGCGTCAGAGACCTGGGTTCGATCCTGACTATGGATGCTGCCTGTATCGGGTTTGTACATTCTGCCTGTGACAGTATGGTTTTTTTTCGGGTACAGGTAGTACAATTTCCTCCCACATTCCAAAGGTGTACAGGTTTGTAGGTTAATTTGGCTTCAGTAAAAATTGTAAATTGTCCCCAGTGTGTGGGATAGTGGTAGTGTACGGGAATCACTGGTCAGCGCGGACTCAGTGGACCTGTTTCCAAACTAAACTAAACTAAAAAAGCATGGGTATGTAGGAAGGAACTGCAGATTGTGGTTTAAACCGAAGAAAGATAAGTATCAGGGTCAGTTTGCCCCGCTCCCTGTTGCATTGCAGTATGCAAATCTCAGACTTTCATCAGCTTCCACATACTACAGCTGCAACACACATCAGACACACACACGCCTGCCGTGGAATAATTGTTTATTTTAATTTCATTAATTCATCCTATCACCATCTCCCATCTTTCAGCTCACTGTTATCAACCAGGTCCACATTCCATTAACACTGCTCTCAAAGAACGCATTAAATACATCCCCTGTGAGTTTAGCTGATCTCACAAATATAGCTTCTTAGTGCCCCGTCACCTGATACCATTCAACCTGTTCTTGCTGTTTATTCAAATACCTGGGGGACTAAAGGCTATTTGTTTACACTTTATACCACGGCAGTCTTTCTCCTGGGCTCCCCAGTGCCTTTCCAGGTTTTTGAATGGTGAATGCAGAAAACACTGCCCTTAGGTAAGAGCAGGGACAAATGGTTCTAACAGATTTAAGAGGATTTGTTATGGTGTACAGGTCAGGTCGGGAGTTCCCCCCGCCACGGGTACCACTGTGTATCTAATGCTTTCAACGATGATGTATGAATTCATGAAGTTATGGTGACATTGAACATTTCATTCCAGATACACAGACTTGAAAACACATATAACCATATAACCATATAACAATTACAGCACGGAAACAGGCCATCTCGGCCCTACAAGTCCGTGCCGAACAAATGTTTTTTCCCCTTAGTCCCACCTGCCTGCACTCATACCATAACCCTCCATTCCCTTCTCATCCATATGCCTATCCAATTTATTTTTAAATGATACCAATGAACCTGCCTCCACCACTTCCACTGGAAGCTCATTCCACACCGCTACCACTCTCTGAGTAAAGAAGTTCCCCCTCATATTACCCCTAAACTTCTGTCCCTTCACCATATCACCAGATTCAAGTAAAATGTCTTCCCTGTTCTTATCAACAGATTCAGAGTGTTGCCCTGATCTCCCAACCCACCTCAATATGAACCTTGCACTTTTCTTCTCTGCATTTTCTCCGTAACTGTAATGCTATAATGCTGTAACACAATATTCCGCAATGTGGTATTTTTCTACCTTGGTCTACCTTTAGAACATACAAATTACTTGACTGCACTCATGATTTGACTGGAAAACACAAAGTTTTTCACTGTATCTCAATGCAGATGATGATTATAAACAAACATAAAACCAAGTCAGTTTGGCTTTGCAAATTAATATATTGTGCTGGCCCATAGGTCCACAAATGTGACCTCAACAAAATACCATCTATCCGTTCGCCTGGTCAATGTGCAGTCTTACAGCTTTGGTTTAAAAACTTAATTGCTTGTATCTCTGTTTCTTACTTTATCACATGTAGGGATGGCCAGCAAAATGCTCAGGGCCATTGTATTCCCAAAATGTTATCTAAAAGGTGTTTACCGATACTGAGCGAAGCCAACAAATTACCTATTGCTCACAGCTGTTTTGGAAACAACACCATTTTAAGTTGTGTAAGAAGGAACTGCAGATGCTGGTTTAAACTGAAGACAGACACAAAAAGCTGGAGTAACTCAGCGGGACAGGCAGCATCTCTGAAGAGAAGGAATGGGAGACGTTTCGGGTCAAGACCCTTCTTCAGACTGATAATTCCTTCCTCCTCGCCCTGCCTCCTTCTTACTTATAAATCCATCCAATGGTCTTTTGAAAGTCTTAGTTTATCTGCTTCCATAGCTTCCTTTAGCAGCTCGTATCAGCCACAGGCTGCTAACCTGTGAGAGATAAAGTTGCCCCTGAGGTCCCTCTTAGATCTCTTCCCTCTCACCCTAAGCCGGTACCCTCTAGGTTTAGAATCCTCCACTCTGGGAAAAAGTCTGAACGTTCACTTTATCCATATCCCTCATAATTTTGTACATTATAATCCTCTACTATAATGCAGTCTATCCCCAGAAACCCCCATTAACTTTTTTAGTTTTCTTGTTTCCATGTCTGTCACTTCTTTTACTCTTGTGCTCAGACCCATAACCCTAAAATCCCTATATTTCTCTTTCCAAATTATTTTATGGATTAAAAAGTTCCCAAACATTGCATTCATGTACACAACGTGCAGGCTCTCTAATTATGTGTCAAATGCAACCAAACAAAAACATTCTCTGCACCCTCTCCTCACTTTTTGTTCCTTCTTTCCCACAAAGCGTAAAACCTTGTGTGGGAAGGAACTGCATATCTAGTTTGCACCGAAGATACACACAAAATGCTGGAGTAACTGAACAGGTCAGATAGCATCTCTAGAGAAAAGTAACAGGTGACATTTCGGGTCAAGACCCTTCTTCAGACTGGGATTCAGGGGAATGGGAAATGAGATATACGCGGTGGCATAGAGAGATGCAAAACAAATTAATGGAAGATAAACAAAAAAGCAATGTTAGCTGTTAGCATTGTTAGCTGTGGGCCAGCTGAAAATGTGTCACAAACAATGGGAGTTAACAAGACGACTTTGAAATTAGTACAATGACTTGGGTGGGATAAAGACGGGGAGAGAGGAGATGCAAGAGTTAATGAAACCTTGATTGTTACAGCTCATTAAAATGTCAAGACCTGGATCACCAACAATGGCTACTCCCTGGCTAGTCAAAATCAGGAAGACACACTGTTGAAGCCCAGGACAGTTATTAAGCTGTCCAAGGCCACAGATGAAAACAGCGGAAGTTCATGGGCTAAACCAAAGAAATGTGTAGGTTGTATTTGATCTGTGCGGTCAACATCTCCATGCTTAGGTAAAGTAGAAACTGTTTGTTCACAAGATACACACAAAATGCTGGAGTAACTCAGCAGGACAGGCAGCATCTCTGGAGAGAAGGAAAAGGTGATGCATGTTTTGCGTCGAGACCCTCAGGTAAGATTTTAAGGTAAGAGGTCTACCTCCTGTAATGGACATCAGGGAGGCTGAGAAATTGACTGAATCTTCATTCCATGTGCACCAGCTACTGGAGTTCACCAGCCATGGGAGTTATATACTCAAAATTGTCACTCTTTCTGTAAACACTGCAATTATCAACCATATGCAGCTAAGTTCAACAAACGAGTCACTGCCAAATTGAGTTCCAAAAGTACCACAGGGTACAAATATCCAGGTTACTTATTTACGTTGTGGGATGGATTTTTAGTTCAGTAAATAATTACTGTAATAATTAGAGTATTGTAAACAGATGGAATGAAATGGTCTTTTACATAATTGCTCACAACCACATATTTAATCACAGGGATGAAGTGCATTCAGCACATAAACAAAGTTAAGGTCTAGATTTGAAATATTAAACATAGAAAATAGAAAATAGATGCAGGAGGAGGCCATTTGGCCCTTCGAGCCTGCACTGCTCCAAATTGGGGGATGTAGGTCAGTGTGATGCTGAGTAATTCTATTTTTTTAAACATTTGCAATTGAAAATGATAACAATTATTCTAGGTCACTTATGTTATTCCAGACATTTGACTGAGCGCTTGCATCCTTGTGGCCTGACATGATATATTATCCTGGGAGCAATCATCATTGGGCACTCCCATAGGGCCTTGTCTTTCCAGCAGTACTGAAATAGGACAATGGCCAGGGAAGTCAATTACTTATCTTTCATTCTTCAGGCTCCCCCTGTCCCGACTCAAGATGCCCATCCCGCTCACATAACAATGCTGTCGCCTCACAGCACCAGAGACCCAGGTTCAGATTCACATTCAGATTCAGATTCAATTTTAATTGTCATTGTCAGTGTACAGTACAGAGACAACGAAATGCATTTAGCATCTCCCTGGAAGAGCGACATAGCAAACGATTTGAATAAATAATAATAAGTGTCCGGGGGGGCAGAGGGGGGGTGGTGATTGGCAGTCACCGAGGTACGTTGTTGAGTAGAGTGACAGCCGCCGGAAAGAAGCTGTTCCTCGACCTGCTGGTTCGGCAACGGAGAGACCTGTAGCGCCTCCCGGATGGTAGGAGGGTAAACAGTCCATGGTTGGGGTGAGAGTAGTCCTTGGCGATGCTGAGCGCCCTCCGCAGACAGCGCTTGCTTTGGACAGACTCAATGGAGGGGAGCGAGGAACCGGTGATGCTTTGGGCAATTTTCACCACCCTCTGCAATGCCTTCCGGTCGGAGACAGAGCAGTTGCCATACCATACTGTGATGCAGTTGGTAAGGATGCTCTCGATGGTGCAGCGGTAGAAGTTCACGAGGATCTGAGGAGACAGATGGACCTTCTTCAGTCTCCTCAGGAAGAAGAGACGCTGATGAGCCTTCTTGATCAGAGTAGAGGTATGGTGGGTCCAAGAGAGGTCAATCCTGAGAGTTCGATCCTGACCTTGGGTGCTGTCTGTGTGGAGTCCTCCCTGTGATCACGTGGGTTTCCTCTGGGTGCTCCAGTTTCCTCCCATATCCCAAAGACATGTGGGTTTGGAGGTTAATTGGCCTCTATAATTTATCCCTAATGTACAGGATGCAAAAGTGAGATAACGTAGAATTAGTGTGAATCAATGATTGATGGTCAGTGTTGGCCATCTGATGGGCATGCTCTATGCTGTATCTCTAAAGCTAAAACTAAAAACCTAGGGGCAGTCCAGTGGTGCAGTTGGCAGAACCACTACCTCACAATTCCAGTGACACAGGTTCAGCCCTAACCTCGGCTGCTGTCGGTATGGAGTTTGCACATTCTTCCGTGACCACGTGGGTTTCCTTTGAATACTCTAGTTTCTTCCAACATCCTAAATGTGTGTGGGTTGATGGGTTCATTAGCTGCTGCAAATTGCTCCTAGTGTATAGGTGAGTGGTAAAATCTCAGGGGGGTGGGGGTTGATAAGAACATCGGGAGAATAACATTGATTAGGATAAAATGAGTGTAAATGGGTGTTTTATAGACAGCGAGGACTTTGTGGACCTTAGGGCCTGTTTCCTTGCTGTATGATTCTGTATGATTCCACCCCATAACACCCTGAAACCAAGGCCTCAATTTCCCAAGCCTCTGAAATCTTTCCTAGCCATCTATTAGCGCAGGCCACAGTCTCCCAATCTGACAGCTCCCCAACCTCACCAAGCATTGAGGCTTTCTATGAGAAAACTTCAGAAATGTCAAAGAAAACAAAGTTTTATATCAATGCAACATTTTTCATGTCCTGATTTGTCCCTGAGCACCATACTGCCAAGGAAATAGTTTTGAATGCTTGTAACTGCTATGTTATAGGAATATCGCAGGCAATTAGCACACAATATGCTTCCTCAAACAACAATGTGATAATAACCAGGTAATTTAATTAATCTATTACTCATCATTGGTATCCAACTATACACCTACTCGCTCAGAAAAAACCCAGATAATGCTGAAAATACTTGTTTCAAGCTGCATCTGACCTGATGATTAATTACAGCATTAACTGTTTTGATTTTAGATGGCAAGCATCTACAAATACGAGGGACTGCACCTCATATTTCGCTTGGGCAGCTTACAACCCAACGATATGAATATTGACTTCTCTAACTTGCTTTGCCTCTCCATCTCTCCCCATCCTAGTTCACCAGCTAGTTTTACCGTCCTCCTGGTTTCATTTTACTGATTGTATGCCTCGTTGTCAGCTTCCCCTCAGCTAACAATGAAACATTCTACATGTTCCTTGATCTTCGCCTCCTTTCAGGGCCGGCCTTAGGAGGTGCAGGGCCCAATTGGGAACAATTTTTGTGAGCCCCTGGTTCCCAGCCAAGGTCTGTCAGTCCTGTTATTTAGTATATATTATGAAATTGTACACTAAGGTGCTATGGATTATACACTGTCTTGTGTATTTCGAGTATAAGAGCAGGGAGGTTCTACTGCAGTTGTACAGGGTCTTGGTGAGACCACTCCTGGAGTATTGCATACAGTTTTGGTCTCCTAATCTGAGGAAAGACATTCTTGCCAGAGGGAGTACAGAGAAGGTTCACCAGACTGTTTCCTGGGATGGCAGGAATTTCATGTGAGGAAAGACTGGATAGACTCGGCTTGTACACGTTGGAATTCAGAAGACTGAGGGGGGATCTTATAGAAACTTACAAAATTCTTAAAGGGTTGGACAGGCTAGATGCAGGAAGATTATTCCCGATGTTGGGGAAGTCCAGAACTAGGTTAAGGATAAGAGGGAAGACTTTTAGGACCGAGATGAGGAAATCATTTTTTACACAGAGAGTGGTGAATCTATGGAATTCTCTGCCACAGAAGGTAGTTGAGGCCAGTTCATTGGCTATATTTAAGAGGGAGTTAGATGTGGCCCGTGTGGCTAAAGGGATCAGGGGGTATGGAGAGAAGGCAGGGATGGGATACTGAGTTGGATGATCAGCCATGATCATATCAAATGGCGGTGCAGGCTCGAAGGGCCGAATGGCCTACTCCTGCACCTATTCTCTATGTTTCTATGTTTCTATGTTAATCTCTCCTGCTCTCATCTGACTGTCAGTACCTCCGCTGGCTTCCAACCTTTACCGTAGCTGCTAATTACCATTGAACTGCATTATGTGATTGGACACAATGGCCTTGGAGACAGCGGCTGATTGGACAGGAGGTGACCGATTTGTTGGTTGGACTGGAATTTTAAGGGAAGCTGGTCAGTGATTGGATGCAACCCCCTTAGAGACAGCGGTTGATTGGCCGCCAAATAATCGGGCACAAAAAATTGACAAATAGGGAAACAAAATAATCGGAATTCCAATTTAAATCTGATATAAGGTACATAGGGTGGGTATCGATTAATTCTAGACAACAGATTAAAAAAAATAATCTAAGCCCATTCATTCACTCAAGGTTTATTATTATGTGTTCTACAGTATGAAGTGTTCATCAAAACTTGCAATTCCAGAGTGGTCTATTGTGTTGTTTCTTC
Organism: Leucoraja erinaceus; assembly: GCF_028641065.1. Taxonomy (NCBI): domain Eukaryota; kingdom Metazoa; phylum Chordata; class Chondrichthyes; order Rajiformes; family Rajidae; genus Leucoraja; species Leucoraja erinaceus. Next base: position 6,572,114 of record NC_073387.1, read on the forward strand.
AACGGACCGCGGATATATCTTTAAGAGCAAAACATAAAGTGCTGGAGAACTCAGCAGGTCAGGCTGGATCTATGGAGGGTCCAAAGAAGGGTCTCGACCCAAAAGATCACCTATACCTTCTCTCCAGAGATGCTGCCTGACCCGCGGAGTTACTCCAGCATTTTTGTGTCTATCTATGGAGGGAATGGCTAGGCGACGTTTATGATCGGTTCCCTTCTTCAGGCATTTTTAAGGGGTTGGGAAAGATCGAAAATTTCACATATTTAAATATGTTGTTACGAATACAACTAGTAGTGTGGGAAAAAATTCCATGAGCCATAATTGTCACATACATATCCAAAAGTATAAATGCAGAAAGTTACAGTGTGTAAAAAATAGATATTACGAGCTTTGCAGTCTCCTTGTACCAATCAAACGGCAAATTCAAAATTCTATATTTTGAAAATGGGCAAAGCAAAAAGTAGCATGTTCTCTAGAAATGCTTATCCTAAAATGATTGATCACAAGGGCGCAATTTTCAGTCAGGACATCTGTATCATTCAGTCAGTGAGCTCGCGTTCTGGAACCCTTCTCTATTACCCCTCTACATAAAAACAAAGTGACAATGCCTCTTCAATGCCTACTAATCCACCCGTAGCTTCAGTTGCAAGTACAGCTGAAGGGTTTTGGCACTCGGGCAACGCTATGAATTTAAAAAATCCGATACGTTTAAATCGTTCAAAAGCTACAACCACAACGTGATAAATAACACTAAATAAAACTGAAGCAAATAAAGGCAAAGAGAAGAACTAACTTTGAAGGAGAGAGTGAAAACAACACGCATAAACCAATTTAAAAAAAATTCATATAAATGACGGGTACAAATTACTAAATAACGTGGGTGGACAAAATGCTGGAGAAACTCAGCGGGTGAGATGATGCCTCTTAAGCATTTTTGCCTACCTTTGATTGTTCCAGCATTTGCAGTTCCTTCTTAAAATAACATGGGTGAATGACTGTACCTGCACAGAAGAAGCCTGTGCTCGCGGTCCGGAGCCCTTGATGACAGTAAGTTTTAAGAAATTCTGCCATGAATTTTATTCAAAGGAACGCGGCGTCATTAATACTTGGTCAAAACACAATCATATTGATTGAGGAATGCAGATCGATGTATTGGTGACACATTGTATAACTACGTGTTAACTACTGGCTGTTAACAAGTGCTAACAGTGGTAGTTAACAAATTGTTTTTGTCTCAGTTGAATCAAGTGATAAACGACTCCAATCTTTCTGTAGTATTCATTAAGCCCGAACTGGAAACTGAAAAGTAGACGGACCCCTGCGTACCCCCCCCCCCCCCCCCCATTTTCATCACTGGTGCCAGTGACAGTATTGAGAGTTAACCACGGGGCTGTGTTGTTGTCGGTGAGGAATTTCACCTACTGGGGTCGCTGCTGAGGGGACAGCGTGTGTTGCCCACCAGCCTAGCGCAGGGCCCCCTTAGGCATGGGGCCCAATTGGGAGCAATTGGTCCAAATGGCTTAAGGCCGGCCCTGTCCCCTTTGACCACTCATTGTCCCATCTTACCCTTCCATATCTATGTTTCCCTCTCCCCTGGTTCTCAGTCTGAAGAAATGACCCCTATTCCTTCTCTCCAGAGATGCTGAGTTACTCCAGCATTTTGTGTCTGTCTTCAGGCTAGTCAATTTCCATGAACTTCCTGCATCATTCACTGCACAAGCTCAACCTCGTGAAGCTAAAGCAAGAACACAGTACCATGTGGCATTTTTTCGACTTTAAAAATGTTCAACACCTTCCACGTGCTCTAGAATTTCTAGGTCTGAGAGTTTTGAAAACATGAGGCCAGATTTAAATTTGAATCACCTGGATCCAAATTAACTCACTGGAAAAGGTGCACTTAAACAAACACGTGGTATTTGTTCCCCATCTTAAGAGAAGGCCCTAATATTAAAACAGACAGAGTGCTGGAGTAACTCACTGGATCAGGAAATATCTCGGGAGAACATGAAAAGGTGACGATTCATGTCAAGACCGTTTCTCAGACTGATTGTAGGGGGGAGAAGAAAGCTGGAAAACAAGTGAGGCAGGCCAATGCATGGCTGGAAATAGGTCGACAAAGGTGAGGGGAGGTTTTGATAGACAATGGTTGGGACACAAGCCAGAGATAAGAAAGGAAGATGTGAGACAGGTTTGAAGATTATGGATTGTAAAGCCAGAGTGAGGAAAGCAGCGAGGTGGGGGGAGGCAATAGATAGGAGGTGAGAAATGGGTGGCAGTCCAGTTAGGGCACAAGAGAAAGAAGCGGGGCGGGGGGGGGGGAGAGGGAGGTATGTTCACTGTTGTTTCTATTAGGGCTCTTATCTCAGCTCCTGCCTCAGACCCACTTGTTCCAGCCCCTTGCCTGGTGGCATTTGATAAGTTTGTTCCCCTGACGCTGTCGGGTCTAGAGGATGTGGTTACCCATATCAAGCCGTCGGGCTCCCCATGTGATGCTGTCCCTCCTCTTCTTTTTAAAAAGGTCTTCCCGAGCATAGGGCAGTCGGTCCTCGCCATCATAAACAGTAGCTTGTCTTCTGGGGTTGTCCCCGTAAATTTTAAACATACTGTAGTGCAACCACTACTCAAGAAACCTGGCCTGGACCAGACTGTCCTGGCCAATTTTAGGCCAATCTCCAAGCTGCCATTTATCTCGAAAATCATGGAGAAAGTAGATTATGCTCAGCTGAAACTCTTCCTGGATGAGCACAACATCCGGGAAGTCTTTCAGTCTGGCTTCAAGGCTATGCATAGCACAGAGTCAGCTTTGCTAAGGGTCTCTAACGACATCCTCCTGGCAAACGACTCCGGTAATTATGTGGTTCGTATCTTGCTGGACCTATCTGCCGCCTTCGACACTGTGGACCATGGAATATTAATTTCCCGATTACAGCAACAAGTGGGCATCTGTGGCAGTGCCCTGGGATGGTTCAGGTCCTATCTGGCAGATAGAACCATGCGTGTAAGCCTTTGTGGCTTTGAATCCTCCTCTGCTCCCTTGGCATATGGGGTTCCACAGGGCTCAATTTTAGGGCCCCTGCTTTTCTCCCTTTATCTACTTCCACTGGGCTCAATTTTAAGAAGGCATGGCATCTCCTTTCACTTTTACGCGGATGATAGCCAGTTGTACATGCCACTCAGGAAAGAAGATAATTATTCCCTAAATTCACTTCTGTCTTGTCTTGAGGACATTAAGTCCTGGATGGCCTTAAACTTTCTGGGACTTAACGAAAAAAAGACAGAAGTGATTTTGTTCGGCCCTAATGGCTGCCGTGAACCTCCCTCTGTTGACTTGGGTCCACTTGCAGTGTTCGTAAAGCCAACAGTTTTAAACCTGGGTTTTATGATGGACGGTGATTTTAAATTAGATAAACAAATAGGCGCAGTGGTTAAGTCCAGCTTCTTTCACCTAAGGAAGCTGGCAAAGGTGAAGCCCATTCTCGAGCGGCAGCATTTTGAAACAGTAATCCATGCCTTTATTTCATCTCGGCTGGATTACTGTAACGCGCTCTACTCTGGAGTCTCACGAGCTTCGTTGGCTCGTCTCCAGTTGGTCCAAAATGCTGCCGCTCGCCTTTTAACCGGAACTCGAAAGAGGGAGCACATTACGCCAATTTTGGCCTCCCTTCACTGGCTCCCAGTGCACTTTCGAGTTCATTTTAAAATTCTTTTATTTGTTTTTAAATCATTGAATGGCCTCGCCCCGCCTTACCTCTCTGAGCTGCTCCACCTATATGCTCCTGCCCGGTGCCTCAGGTCAGCGGATCAGCTGCTCCTTGAGGTACCAAGGTCTAAGCGGAAGCTCAGAGGGGATAGAGCCTTTTCTGTTGCTGCCCCGGCACTCTGGAACACCTTGCCGCTGCAGATCAGACAGGCCCCTTCACTGTCCATCTTTAAATCCTCCCTAAAAACTCACTTTTATTCACTGGCTTTCGACACTGGCTGAGACATTGTTCCTGTTTTAGTGCTTTTAATGTCTTTTAATTTTTACTGTTTTTATAGTCCTGTCGTCTTAATGCTTTTAGTAGTTTGTAATAACTTTTTGTTGACTTCCCATGTACAGCACTTTGTGGTAACTGATGTTGTCTAAAAGCGCTTTATAAATAAAGTTATTATTATTATTATTATTATTATTATTATTATTATTATTATTATTATTATTATTATTATTATGTGCAGGAGAAGGGAGGGGGGGGCGAGATTTGTGAGAGGGGATTGTGAGGTGCTGTTCCTCCAGTCTATGTGTGCCCTCACTCTGGCAATGGAGGAGGCCCAGGCCAGAAAGATCAGTGTGGGAATTAAAAGGGGAGTTAAAAATGGTTAGCAACCAACAGATCCAACAAGTGCTTGTGAACCGGTCACTGAGTCTGCGTTTGGTCTCACTGATGACACATCAGGAACACCGGATACACTAGATGAGGTTAGAGGAGGTGGACGTGAACCTCTGTCTCATCTGGAAGGACTGTTATGGCCCCTGGATGGAGGCGAAGGAGGAGGTATAGGGACAGGTGTTATGTCTCATGTAGTTGCCGGGGAAAGTACCTGGGCAGGGGGTGGTATGGTTGGGGAGGGATGAATGAACCACAGAGTTGTGGAGGGAGCAGTTTCTGCGGAAGGCGGAAAGGTTCGCAGATGGGAAGATGTGACTAGTGGTGGGATCACTTTAGAGGTGACAGAAATGCCGGAGTATGTTTTGTTAGATGTGGAGGTTGGTGGGTTGAAAGTGAGGTCCAGGAGAACTCTATCCTTGTTCTGTCTGAGGAGAGGAGGAGCAAGAGGTGAACTAAGGAACTCAGAGGATATGTGGGTAAAGTATCCATCCATGACAAAGGGGGAAATCGTGTTTACTAAAGTAAGAGGACAATTCAGATGTCTAAGTCTCATCTTGGAAGCAGATGTGGCAAAGATGGAGAAATTAAGTCTAAAAGGCTAATACTAAACACTAATACTAAAGGGCACTGTATATTTTAATTGCTCATGAGATTTGTTATGTAACTATTCAAATTGATGGTTGGTGTGGCTCAGCGGACTGAAGGACCCTACACAATCCTTTGTTCAGGGTGGGTCGAACAAAGGCCTTAATTTTCCCATGACAATTTCCAGGATATTTTGCAGTTTGCAAAACTTCCACCCTTTGTATCAGTACTTCAACCAATTTGAATGCCAGAGTTGCCTTTGTACCTGTCAACTCCCAGCACGGGAAGCAAAATCAGAGCCAGTGTCCAGTTTGCTAACAGAAAACGCATGTCGGATTTGTTTTTAAATCAATGAATGGCCTCGCCCCGCCTTACCTCTCTGAGCTGCTCCACCTATATGCTCCTGCCCGGTGCCTCACCGCATCATCAATAACGCATCACCGGTTCCACGCTCCCCTCCATTGAGTCTGTCCAAAGCAAGCGCTGTCTGCGGAGGGCGCTCAGCATCGCCAAGGACTGCTCTCACCCCAACCATGGACTGTTTACCCTCCTACCATCCGGGAGGCGCTACAGGTCTGAATAAAAGTGCGTTTTATCTCTCCGTTGCCGAACCAGCAGGTCGAGGAACAGCTTCTTTCCCGGCGGCTGTCACTCTACTAAACAACGTACCTCGGTGACTGCCAATCACTCACATGTACATGACTGGTTCTCATATGAATAAGCTGAATGTAAGACAACGAGGTATGATCTACATCAAATTGATCTATATAAAACCAGAAATCTTCAGCTTAACTGGAGAAAAGGAATAGGTGACTTTTCGAGCCTGAAGAAGGGTGTCGACCTGAAATGTCACCTATTCATTTTCTCCAGAGATGCTGTCTGACCTGCTGAGTTACTCTAGTTTTTGTGTCTATGTTCAGTTTAAACCAGCGTCTGCAGTTCCTTCCTACACAATCTTCAGCTTAAGTTATTTTCGCACCATTGTGTCACTAGCACATCATGCATGGCCATTGGCATATTTGTTTATCAATAAATGAGCTGTTTTGTGTACTCAAGAGAGTCAGCACTTACAACACTAATTTTGGGTGCCTTGGTTTCCTGACCTCAGAAAGTTTTAGTTCATCTATATGAATTACTTTGAACCGACAAATGTGTGGGAACATTTAGAGGTGCGTTGCCAGGTACAGTCCACTCGCTACATCAATGCAACCTTGTATCAGACTCACATATCGATGTACACAATATCATTATAGCTATTGTAATTGTATTGAATCCCTTATTTCATCTTAAGGGCCTGTCCCACTGTACGAGGTAATTCAAGAGCTCTCCTGAGTTAAAAAAAAAAAAACTCGTGGTAAGCACGTAGAATGTATGTAGCAGGTACGTCGGAGCTCGGGACGTCCCTTAGCGGCTGGTAACGCTAACGGCAGGTACTCGGGAAACGCGGTAAGCTCGTGAAGACTCGTGAAGATTTTTCAACGTTGAAAAATGTCCACGAGAGCCCGGAGTACCTACGAGCGGCTATTAGCGTAATTCTCCGAGTTTGAATCAGTGGAAACTTGGGAGAACTCTTGAATTAGATCGTACAGTGGGACAGCCCCTTTAAGACTAAAATAAATTGATGTACTTTACTGAGAGGGTCTAGAAGAGTGTATGTTTCTCTTAACTAAAGACTTTTATATCAATCAGCTTCAACCTTCAAGTCAGTTCAAAAAAGTCACAACACAATGAAAAGGCATATTTGTTAATGAAATGAAGTAGAAGCCAGACATACTCTGAAGATAGATACAAAATACTGGAGTAACTCAGCGGGGCAGGCAGTAACTCTGGATAGAAGGAATGGGTGACGTTTCGGGAGGAGACATTTCTTCATTCTGAGTCTGAAGACGGTCAGTCTGAAGAAAGTCTCGACCCGAAACGTCACCCATTCCTGCTATACAGATAATGCCTGTCCCACGGAATTAGAATTTTTGTCTACCTTCGATGTAAACCAGCATCTACAGTTCCTTCCTACACATTTCCACCAGACATACTCTGTCTGAAGAAGGGTCTCAAACTGAAACATACCCATTCCTTCTCTCCTGAGATGCTGTCTATCCCGCTGAGTTACTCCAGCATTTTGTGTCTATCATCTGGGAAACCAGTATCTGCAGTTCTTTCCTACACATAATCTTTTATTCTGTTGGAAACCAAATATTTCACCTGATCTGCAATGACTTTCAGACGATGGGAAGACTTTGAAAATATAATTTGGTGCAATGCCTGGATGGCATTGTTTTGAAAGCATTACTGAACGATCTTTCTTAATGTAACCATGATAATTGTGTGTTTCTATTCCAATGGCAATCAAGAAATGCAGAGGCTTTTTGTGAAAAAACTCTTGAAATTATTAATGTAAACAAAGTTTTAGGTAGCACCACCCATGATTTAGGATGTTCCTTAGCACTTTAATGTCAAGGAAGTTACTTTGAACAGTTGTCATTACTATATTGTAGGAATATGGCACACAATTAACACACCGCAAACATCGATGGGACAACTTTCCGGTAATCTGCTTATTATTAATGTTGACTAAAACATTTCTCATGTTCCATATCAGCTGCTATGTACATGAGAAATAAGAACACTATAGTAAACGGTCAAAATGCAAAATGTTGAACCTCTTTATACCTTTTATAGGAATCTCATGCATCTAAGTGACCTTCCTTTTCTTCCAAAAGCTCACTTCATATGTGTATTTCTTACTTTCTCCAAGTGCAGTGAATGGAAGTTAAAGGAGGTAAAACCTCTCTGTTACCATGAATGACCCTAAATGAGATATGCATGGAACAAATTGTTAGGGATCGTAGCAAGATCAACCTGTGATGTAGCTCCAGTTGAAAAGCCAATTACCACTAGATTAATTTATAAAGAACTAGACCAAGTGCAGACCCATTGGGTCTGCTCCCCCAACGCAGCCGTCCCCGACCCATAGCCCCCACGGGAGACGTGGTCCTCCAACTCAAGCGGCTCAAGAATCAGCAGTGCGGCTGTTTTTAAATGGAGTCTTTGAGGCGAGATGCGGGCGCCAGCAGCCATTATGGTCGCTAGATAGCAGGAGGCGACAAAATAAGTGAGTGGGGGGGGAGAGAGAAGGATTTAATTAAAAATGTGTACATAAACACGACAAAATTTAATGAGGAGTGGATACTTGGAATGAAAAGTGAAATCTGTACCGAAATGGAAACAAATCGGCGTTTCTGCGTGTGATGATGGCGTAGCAACGAATCAAAGGCTGGCAGCCACAAGTCTGGCAGAAACACACACACACACACACAGTTTTAATATTATATAGATATAGATATATAGATATATAGATATATAGATAGAGATATAGAGATATAGAGATATAGACACACACAGTTTTATATTATAGATAGATAGATAGATAGATATAGATATAGATATAGATATAGATATAGCTATATAGATAGATAGCTGAGTTACTGTACTGTTAATTCTCTTCATTTCACCATTTCAAAGAAAAGCAGAAGAGTTCTTATGTCTGAAATTCAAATCAGGTTATCTGGTTATTATTACATTTCCGTCTGTTTAATTCACTTGAGTTAGACCAGGCAACATTCCCTTAGTAATACTAAAGATGAAATAAGAGGGACGTAACTCTCTCAGTCTGAAGAAGGGTCATGACCCGAAACGTCACCCGTTCCTTCTATGCAGAGATGCTGCCTGTTCCACTGAGTTACTCCAGCATTCTGTGTCTATCCTAACCATAACACTGAAAATCTTAAAATGAGGAGTTAGAAATGGCAAGAAGCTTTTCACTTCACTACACCTAGGTGTATGTGAATGTGACCAATAAAATACCTTTGATACCTTTGATAACTAATTTCCTTATTAGTGCTGCCAAATGGAACCAATGCATTAGCGTACACTGGTGTAATGAGGCATAGTTTGGGGGGCATCCGTACCCACCCACAGATAAACCTCTGGAAGCAACTGTGTTTTTCTCCTCATAGCTACTCTTTATAAATAGGTGCATCACATGCTGATCCTGCTGATCCTGCTAAGGTCCTTAACAATATGTTCCATGCATATCTCATCCAGAACAGTAATGGGGACAGACACAAAAAGCTGGAGTAACTCAGCGGGAGAGGCAGCATCTCTGGAGAGAAGGAATGGGTGACGTTTCGGGGGAGGTGTTTACCTCCTTCCAGTCACTGCACTTATGTAGTGAATGAAGTGAACCATTGGAAGACTTTATCTCCTACTCCCAATTCCTCCGTCTATGCCACATCTGCGCCCAAGATAAGATGTTCCTTACCAGGACATCTGAGATGTCTTCATTCTTTAGGGAACGGGGTTTCCCTCTCCCATCATAGATAAGGCCCTCACACGTGTCTCCTTGGTACCCCGCAGCTCTGTCCTTGTTCCCCCTCCTCCTAGTCACAACAGAGACAGAATATGCTCCACCCTATCAGCCGCCACACACAACACATAATTCTCTGACATTTTCGCCACCTCCAACGGGATCCTACCATGAACCACATCTTCCCCATCTCCACCCATTTCCGCCTTCCGCAGAGACCGTTCCCTCAGCAACTCCCTGGTTAACTCATCCCTTCCCACCCAAACCACCCACTCCTGGGTACTTTCCCCTGCAACCGCAGAAGATGCAACACCTGTCCCTATACCTCCTCCCTTGACTCTGTCCAGGGACACCGACAGTCCTTTCAGGTTAGGCAGAGGTTCACTTGCACCTCCTCCAACCTCATCTACTGTATTCATTGTTCAAGATGTGGACTCTTATGCATTGGCGAGACCAAACGTAGGCTGGGCTATCGTCTTGCTGAACACCTTCGCTCAGTCCGCCAGAACCTACCTGATCTCCCGGTTGCTAAACACCTTAATTCCGCTTCCCATTCCCATACTGACATTTCCGTCCAAGGTCGCCTCCATTGTCAGAGTGGGGCTAAACGCAAATTGGAGGAACAGCATGTCATATTTTGCTTGGGCAGCTTACAGCCCAGTGGTATAAATATTGATTTCTCTAACTTCAATTAGCCCCGGCATTTCCTCTCTCGCCATCCCTCCCCCACCCAAGTCGCACCAACTTCTCGTTTTCACCCAACAAACAGCTACAACGGCCTGTTTCCTTTTTCATTGTTACTTTTTTGCATATCTTTCATTCATTGTTCTATATCTCTCAACATCATCATCTATATCTCTAATTTCCCTTTTCCGTGACTTTCAGTCTGAAGAAGGGTCTCAATCCAAAACATCACCCATTCCTTCACTCCAGAGATGCTGCCTGTCCCGCTGAGTTACTCCAGCTTTTTGAGTCTATCTTCAGAAGAAAGGGAAAGGTAATTTCGAACAACAAGGTTCAAATAAGCAGTAAAAAGTGGTTCAACATTTCACTTTTTGACCTTTTTATATAATTGCTCTTATTTTACAATCTAAGTGACAGATCATATGGAACATAAGAAATAGAATGAGGTGAAGGCTATTCACTCCTATAAACCTGCTCCATCATTTAATAAGATTATGATAGATGTTTTATTGCACCCTTTAGCGACTTGAATCCCATGTTCCTTGATTCCCTCAGCTTCTAAAACATTTGTTGATCTCTGACATGAATATACTCAACATCTGAGACTCTACAGACCTCTTTGTGGTAAGAAGTACAACGATTCATTATCCTTGGATAAAAACCTTTCATCTCATCGTGTTGCTGAATTTCTAACTCCTCATTTTAAGATTTTCAGTCTGGTTCTGGACATCCTATCCAAAGAAAACATCAACAGTACATCTATCCTGTGAATCCCCATAATAACTTTGTACATTTCAATAAGATCACCTTTCATTCATCTAAACTCTAGAGAGTGTAGGTTCATTCTCCAACTTGGAGGGGGAGGGGAGAGGGAGAGGGAGGGATAGAGTGTGGGAGGGGGTTGTTTGCGTGTTTCCATACTGTGTAATGCTAACACAACCTGGGGAGTGACTTTCACTTTTCATGTTTTTTGGGGTCATCATGCACTGCATTTACCCCATAAGCACACAGTGGAGCTTTTGTTAAAATTACATTCCCACCACACCCTTCTAACCATGTCATCAGAACCTAGATGCCATTCATTAACGTCATCAATCACAGCGTAGCTCCTTCAGTCAAAACATGTGGATTCTACGCTCCCTTGTTTTAACTGAGACAAACTTGGAACACCTGAGTATAGCTTCAAGCAATGTTCATTCCAGTCTATTCAACATCTATCAGCGACCTTTAAATTGGGCAACTCACAAAGAGAATTATTGCTTTGAATCAAATAGTGATTAAGAAGAACACTTACATTAAAATTTGCACTCTTTATTTTATATATGGCAGATTTTATTGGGAGGTTTAATGATACTTTGGGCATCTGTCAAGATACTCTGTATATCTAAAGCTCAACTAAAAGTAATTGCAAAGATAACACTAACCTACAAAGAGTGAGTGATTGCAATAATGTTGGAACAATCCTCTCTTTTTCATTGGCTATTTTTCATGCGAGCCCCAAGGGGTGACATTTGTTGCAATATAATAATTATGCTTCAGTGTCACAAGTCTAGGCCTTGTTCCTTGTTCTCCTGCTGGGAAAATCAACATATTCATTATTTAGCAACATTTCAATAGAGGGAAGTAAGTAAACATGGGCACTTGTAGATACTAGCATCAATAACAATGATAAATAACATCATGTTCATAATGACCATAAGGAACTGCTAATGCTGGAAGCTTGTGTAAAGAACAAAGTGCTCGAGTAACTCAGTGAGTCAGACAGCATCTATGGAGGACATGGATAACTCAAAAACCATAAGGTCATAAGTGATAGGAGCAGAATTAGGCCATTCAGCCCATCAAGTCTATTCCACCATTCAATCATGGCTGATCTGTCTCTCCCCCCAAACCTAATTTTCCTGCCTTCTCCCCACAACCCCTGACACTGATACTAAATACAAATCCATCTATCTCTGCCCTAAAAATATCTATTGACTTGGACTCCACAGCCCTCTGTGGCAAATAATTCCACAGATTCACCACCCTCTGACTAAATCAATTCCTCCTCACCTCCTTCTAAAGGAATGTCCTTTAATTCTGAGACTATGATCTCTGGTCCTAGACTCTCCCACAAGTGGAAACATCCTCTCCACATCCACTCTATTCAAGCCTTTCACTAATCAGTAAATTTCATTCGGTAACCATCTATCCTTGTCCTAAATCGGAAAAGTAATAGTTCAACCCTAGAATTCATATCCATAAGCCCTTTATATGTGCAAAAAAAATAATGCATTAATATAGTTATTACATTGGGGAGAACTCCTCAAAATCCTTTGAATATAATAAAGAACTTCAATGTATTCTTCCTTTTAACCAATTCCTCACGAGCAATGACAACTTACTCCCATTCCAGTTCTCTAGTTTCCTAGGCAGCTGACAAAACCAATGCAGACTCTGCTCCAGCTGGGCAGCAAGTGGATGACTGTGTTGTTAGCTCTCCTTCCATTTTTTTGCTTGGCTTCTCATTGCTCCTAAAGAGACTCAATGTGGTAAACTTTGCAGGTTTTCAATGTTCTCGATCCAGGGTTCTCCGTGACTCAAATAGAACGTGACATGTTTTTCAAGGTTGCTTTCACAACATCCTTGAAGCACTTTCTGTGTCATCCTGGCAACCCCCATTCTGGGGACAGAGCATAGAGAAGAGTGCATTCACTCAGCTAATGTATCTGCTGTTCCAGGTGTGGACTACTATATATCAGCGAGACCATGCGCAGGCTCGGTGATCGTTTTGCTAAATACCTCCGCTCAGTCCGCCTAGACCTATGTGATCTCCCGGTAGTTAAACATTTTAACTCCCCCTCCCATTCCCACACTGACCTTTCTGCCCTGGACCCCCTTCACTGTCATAGTGAGGTCCAACGCATACCCAGCGATATGAATATTGATTTCTTTATCTTATATAAGTATATAGGTTCTTTATTGTCATTATAACATGTAAACATGTACAACAAAATTAAAAATGCCAAACAGTCAGTGCACCATTCACACATTATCTAAAAGCTAATGATACGTAAAAGAGAAATATCTGAAATAAACAACTAAAATAAATAACATGAAAAAACCAAGCATAAACACACAACCATACATTCTTCTGTCGATTGCAGAATCCTTCAAGTCCTCTCTCTCTGTTCCTCCCCCAACCTAGTCTGGCTAGTTTCACTGTCCACCTGATTAATTTTACTGTTTGTATGTCTCATTCTAACCTTCCCCTCAGCCAACAATTAACCATTCTACATTTCCTTGATCAACATTTGCTTTGATCTGTCGTTTTCACACCTTCCACTTCCATATCTCCGGTCTCCCTTTCCCCAGACTTTCAGTCTGAAGACGAGTATCGACCCGAAACATTCCTTCTCTCCAGGGATACTGCCTGTCCCGCTGAGTTACTCCAGCATTTGGTGTCTAACTTCAGAGCATTTTTCGTGGACTGGTGCCAGGGTTGTGGGCACAAATGGCCCATTTGTTGCAGAATGTAACTGGAGCCTCAGTGCTGGCAATGTGGGATTCAGACATTGGTTTCCATCCTGCTCATGGATTGGGAGGATTTGGGGACAATGATGCTATGAATTGTAATTATGTTGTATATATGCAAAAAACTCACGTGCTTTAACCAGCACTTTAATTAGCTTGTCCATTAGATTTTGGAGGAAGTTGTCAATGTTGGCTATTTTAATTGCTCCACTCATGTTGATATAGGTGAGTGGTTCTTAACCTGGGGGTCGTTTGCGGCTTTGCCAAGGGTCATGAAGGGGACATAAATAACATATCAATTTGTTGAGCCCATGTTTAGGAACCTAACAAAGGTATATACCACATACAGTGTTTTGTTTGCGTATGCGCGTACTGGTGTCAAAAAGGTTAAGAACCACTGATATCGGTCCTCCAAACACAAATTTACATAATGCTTCCAAAGCTATTTTATATTATTTGAACATAGCAACAAACTGTTGTTCCACCCTTGGTAACTATTTTGATTAAATTGACTGAATTCTGAGACGCTGTGGATTCAATACAATGCTATCCAATTCACATTGCCTGTTCCTTTGGGAAATATATAGGGAACACGCCTCCTGTACATGTGTAGAATTATGTGTTACTAAAACAATACATTATTGTAGATCCTGGAACTTTAAAATAAAATTAAATTGGAAGTACTTGACTTGTCAAGCGACATCTGTTGAGAAAGAGTTAATGTTTCAGACCAAAAACCTTTCATCAGAACTGGGAAAAGTTAAAGAAAACGTGGCCTTCAGTTGCAGGGAGAGTGGAAAGGAAGTATATAGGGCAAGTGTAAACATGTGCCAGAGACCGTGTTTGATTTAAACACATCTTTAATGAGCACTAAAGCTTAACAACGTTGATGACAACAGGTCGTCAGTGCATCCTAGCTGCTCGAACTGCCAGTGCCGGGAATGAGAATTAGTATAGGTGTTACAGTGGGGTGGAGTTAGTGATGCTGGCTTATGTGTGATTGGGTCACATGCATCATCAATCTACATCCTTCCTATTTAAGATTAAGTGTGGAAAGGGCACCCATGCCATGGAGTTAAACATACTCACCATATCTGTCTGGCGGTCTGCTGACACGGCCCGAGCGCGTGCGGACCCAACCCTCCCCTCTCTCTCCTGAAAGATGAGACGGAGAGCCTGGAGGCGAGAATGGCGCAGGAGAGGCTTGTGGGGACCGAAAAGGGAAACATCCGGTTGGTGAGACCCCATGGTTAGTGGAGACCGAGGGACGAGGAGGGGTGTAAGGCATGCGGGGACGGGTGGGAGACATCGCAGAAGGCAGCTGGAACTGGAGCGGTGGAGCAGAGGGACCAGCCGGTGGTGGCCGGGGCTCCCTCACAGCAAGCAGGTGTTGTCGACTTCGCCAGTATACCGCTCCCTCACAGTCCACCAGGTAGGGTCGTGGCTCGTCAGTCGGGCTGACAACAGTGCCCAGACTGGAATGCCCAGTTGGAGTTTGTAGACGGACAACCTGGCCCGGCAGTAGAGGCTTGAGTGGTCTACTGGAACTGTCGTATGACCGTTTATGGATGTCATACTTATCTTGGAGACGTTTCTGGATAGTGGCAGGCTTCAACACCCGAGGGACCAGCTGCTGTTGTGCGGTGGAGATCGGAGACCTCGTCAATGTCGATATCAGTCGCTGTGCCGGCGATCCCAAGGTTCCGTCTCTGGAAATGTTTCTGAGATTCAGGAGATCGAGATAGACATCTGACTTTGAAATGCGCGCTCCATCCGGCAAATGCTTGGCACTTCTGACAGCGCGTTCAGTGAGTCCATTAATCTGTGGATACTCGGGACTGCTTGTGACGTGCTGGAAGTTCCATTGGTCTGCGAAAAGCTTGAACATGTGGCTGGTGAACTGCCGACCGTTGTCAGCTCTCAGGCTGACAAGAGCGCCATAGGCGGAGAAGTGTCTTTTCAGCTTCTTGATGACCATCTCAAACATGAGGGAGGTCAGTTGGTCTAGTTCAACCCAGTTAGAAAAGGAGTCGACCAGAACGAGGTAGTGCTTTTCGCTCCATTCGAAAATGTCTGCCGCCAGCGATGTCCAGGGCAACGCTGGTCGAGGATGGTGCGGCAAAGGTCGGAATGGCCACCCTATTTTCTGTCCTCGGTGCAAAGAACTCTTTCTGCCAGATACCGCTGGACAAGAAGTCACCAGACCTCACCACATTTACCACCCCATTTGGCAGATATAAGTTTCTGAGAATGCCATTCGGAATCAACTCCGCCAGTGAAGTCTTCCAGAGAACTATGGAGCAATTATTCGAGGACTTACCTTGTGCTATCATTGTCGACGATATCCTCGTCTATAGCAAAGACGCAGCGGAACACAATCACAATCTCAGGCTCATCTTGGAGCGCGCTCGCAAGATCAACCTCAAACTCAATCCTGACAAGTGCAAGTTCAGGGTACTCTTTACAGCATGCTGCTGCCAAGAACTCAGATCCGACGATATCTGTAAACAATGTAAACTTTGGCGCAAAATTAGACGCGGGGGCGAAGGTCAACACTATGTCAATCAACCTCTTCAACAAGATTAGAACTAACGAGCCTCTCATCAAGGACAAATCCACTTGACATGCTTTTGGAGGGGAGGTATTGGTTCCTCTGGGCAAAACCAACTTGAACTGTGTATTAAAAAAAACCACGAGGGATTTGACCTTCTATGTCTTGAATTTTAATTCAGTTACGCTGCTTGGCAATCGTGCCTGTCGGGAGCCGGGGCTGATTTCCTTTGACAAAACTGTCCACAAGCTACAAATTTTGTTTGACCCGCGGAGTGAATTCCCTGATCTTTTCGACAACAACCTAGGCAAGTTGCCTGTGACCTACAAGATTATTACTGACCCCGATGTGATACCTGTCATCCGAGCCCCACACCGATTGTCATTTGCCATGACTGACAGGGTTCACTCTATGCTGAAGAGCTGAATACTCTATATGACCTCCATAGGCGTAATTGAAGCAGTCAGTGACCCCACCGCCTGGGTCTCGACTATGATTGCCACAGTTAAGAAGGGAAAGAATGAAATCCATCTGTGCATCAACCCGAAAGACCTGAACACTGCCATTAAGCATCCACACCATCCCACTTCTGACACCATGTAAACATGTGCCAGAGACCGTGTTGATTTAAACACATCTTTAATGAGCACTAAAGCTTAACAGCGTTGATGACAACAGGTTGTCAGTGCATCCTAGCTGCTCGAACTGCCAGTGCCGGGAACAAGTGTTAGTATAAGTGTTATAGTGGGGTGGAGTTAGTGATGCTGGCTTACGTGTGATTGGTTCACATGCATCATCAATCTACAGCAAGGAAGACAAAGAAATTAAAATTTCAAAAAGGAAGAGTATGCAAGATAATAACAACACAGTGGTGATGAAATGCAGAATATATATCTGAAACTACCAAAGGGATTTGGAAGGAATGCTGATAATCTCAATTAAAGATGCCAGGATGCTATTTATTTAAAACTGCGGAATCCAAGGTTGGATGCAGGAGGATATGGTGATTGAGGGTGATTGAGTCATATAGATCAGAAACAGGATGTCCTGTTCATCACATCTGTGCCATCCCTTATGTATCGATTTATACTAATCCCAATTTCCAAGGGAACTATAGACCAGTGAGCTTAACATCTGTGGTAGGTAAATTACTGGAGAGGATTTGGAGAGATGAGATATATATGCATTTGGGTAGACACCAGGGATTAATTAGGGATAGTCAGCATGGTTTTGTACCTGTGAGATTGTGCCTTAAGAATTTGATTTGCATTTTCTGAAGAAACAACTAAAAAGGAATGCTGGAGTTCCAGGGTGGAGGTGAGGTAGAGTGTATAGGAACAGGTGTTACATGTCCTGCAGTTGCAAGGGAATGTACCTAGGGAGAGGGTGGGTTGGATGGGAAGGGATGAGTGAACCAAGGAGTTGCAGAGGGAGCAATCTCAGCAGAAGGCAGAGAGGGGTGGAGATGGGAAGATGTGACTAGCCGTAGGATCATGTTGGAAGTGATGCAACTGTGGGAGGATGATGTATTGGTTGCGGAGGCTGGTGGGGTGAAAGGTGAGAACCAGGGGAACTCTTATCCTTGTTGCATCTGGGGGGAGAGGGAGCGACAGCAGAACTACGGGACAAGGAAGAGATGCAGGTGAGAGACATCAATGACAGCCAGAGGGGGGGAACCACGTTCACACCTTGGATGTCCTCGAATGGAAAGCTTCATCTTGGGAGCAGATGCGGTGGAGATGGAAGAATTGAGAGTAGGGGGATAGCATCTTTACAAGACGCAAGCTCAATTAATAAAACCTTAAGTGTAGTCCAGATAACTGCGGGAGTCGGTAGGCTTGTAGTAGATATCAGTTGATAGTCTGTCTCCTGTGATGGAGATTGAGAGATTAATAAAAGGGGAGAGAGGTGTAAGGGATGGTCCAGGTAAATATGCGGGCAGTTAGTGGAAGTTAGTGCTGAAGTTAATGAAGTCCATTGGTTCTGTATGGGTGCAGGAGGTAGCCCCGACGCAGTTGTCAATGTAGCGGAGATAGAGTTGGGGATACGGCCAGTGTACGCCTGAAACAAGGATTGTTCAGCGTCACCAACAAAAAAGCAGGCATAGCTGGGGCCCATGTGAGTGTCCATGTCCACGCCTTTAACTTGGAGTAAGTGAGAATAGTTAAAAAATAAGTTGTTGTGGATGAGGACAAGTTCTGCTAGGCAGTGGAGATAGTTAGTAGAGGGAAAATGTGTTTGTTTCATGGAGTATTGTCAACATTCAGCATATTCCATTTCAACCAGCTTTCTCAGCGTAATGGAGTTAGCTACATTCGGGCCATCACAGTTTACTGTGATACATACCCTCTCCCAAATATAATTCATCATCAATACAGATTCATACCAAGAAAATTAATTTCCGTCGTATATGGCGACTAAATGCACACTCCGTAGAGCGCTGAAGTCTCCAAAAAAATCATGACATTGAGTTACCTAGCTTTAGTAATTTGTATATGGTAATTTGAATTTAGTAATTTGTTAATTGTGGTTAAGAAACATTGAAACCCAATCTGAGGATAGAAAGTGTAGTGGCTACAGCATCCGTGCACTTGATAAATGGGTCAGCAATGTTATAGCTTGCTGCCAGGCAGCCTGAGTTGGGAAGAGTAGAGGGACGAGGAATAGGGGCCCATGGATCTCCTGGTATGGAGTGGTTGATCCTGAGTACAGAGACGACTATCATCTCAGGCCCGGCAGTCTCTATATTGCATTTATCAGTTGATAGAGGCCTCAATTTATACTGTGGACTGCCAGAAATAAATTGTTAAATGAATAAAAATGACAAGGAATGATTTTTAAAGCATGGACACTATATTCTCTGGACAGGAGGAAATCTTGCATAGTTCAGTACTTTCAGCAGGATGTACTCTTGTTGAATCATAAGTTAATTACAAAGGTCAAAAGTCGTGAGTTTTTTCTGCAGTTTCCACCAGTAATTAATTAACTAAAAAGTCCCAGGCACATTCCTCATTGCCTTTGCAAAATATGATTAATAAATGTAAGGAAGAATTATGACAGGTAGGGTTCAGTCCAATATCCCGAATGGCGGCCTTCAACTCTAAATGAGCATAAACACTTCAAATTGTGTCCTAAATTACATTTGTGTGCTATTTAAACATTTTAACTCCCCTTCCCATTCCCAGGCTGACCTTTCTGTCCTGGGCCTCCTTCGTTGTCAGTGTGAGGCCAAGCGCAAATAGGAGGAACAGCAACTTATATTTTTCGCTTGGGCAGCTTACAACCCAGCGATATGAATATTGATTTCTCTAACTTCAAGTAACCCTTGCATCCCCTCTCTCCCTGTCCCTCCCCCACCCTAGTCATCATGCTGGTTTCACTGTTGTCCTATGTTGAGTCTCACTCTCTATATAACTCATTGTCACCTACCCCAGTCAACAATGGACCATTGTAGGCTCCAACTTTCCTTGATTATCGTTGTTTTTTCCTATCTTTCATTTGTTTGTTCTATATCTCTCTATATCACCGTCTATATCTCTTGGTTCCCTTTCCACTGAGTCTGAAGAAACATCACCTATTCCTTTTCTCCCAAGATGCTGCATGACCCATTGAGTTACTCCAGATTTTTGTGTCTATCTTCGGTTTAAATCAACACCTGCAGTTCCTTCCGACACAAATAAAATAATAGATATGTTTATCACAAGTGTGATCAAGTGCCACCGATACACTCCCGACCAAATTAGATTTTGCCAGGACCACTTCACTTCAGAACTTATTAGCAGCTTCATCAAAGTATGGATAAATGAGTTGAATTCCATAGTTTTGTTTTAGTTTAGTTTTGAGAGACAGCACGGAAACAGGCCCTTTGGCCCACCAAGTCCGCACTGGCTAGCGATCCCCGCACATTAATGCTACCTACACACACTAGGTACAATTTACATTTATACCAAGTCAATTAACTATACAAACCTGTACATTTTTGGAGTGTGGGAATCCGAAGATCTTGGAGAAAATCCACGTGCTCACAGGGAGAACGTACAAACTCCATACAGACAGCACCTGTAGTCGGGATCGAACCCGGTACTCTGGTGCTATAAGGCAGCAACTCTACCATTGAGGTAAGTGACTGCCCACAGTATTTGATCAAGTACAGCAATAAGGAGCCCTTGTAAAACAGTGTTCTTGATCAGTGTGGATCAAGAAAACTCTCCATTGCCTGGAGGCCTAAATAGCATAGGGGAAGATAATTACAATTGCTGGAGGCCTTTCATATCATCCCAGAACACTGTTAGAAGAGCTCCTCCAGGATTGTCGGATGAACCATCTTCAGCAGCGTCACCAGTGACCTTCCTTCCAGCATATATTCACTGAAAGTAGCCAAAGAAAAACAGACAATGCTGAACACGTTCAAATAATATCTCTGCTGCTCACCTTTTAGCTCCCTCCAACCCTGCTTTTGTGGTGACAGCTGTAAGTTTCTTCCTTCCATTGATGTGTAAAAAAAAGTTATTTTCTGTCTCTAACTGCAAGAAATGATTCCAGTAATGTATCACTGAAAGTAAGTGCTATCCTTTCATCATTCCTGCATACTTCAAAATTCTAAATGTGCATTGACGTTTTAAATAGTGCTAATCTTCTGAGATGCACTATTCCTGGGGTATAACCAAGTGATTTGAATGCTGAAAGTAAAAATTAATTAATTCAATTCAAGTAAGAGTGTTGAATCTGACCCATTGAGTTGAGCTTCAAGTTTCAGCCATAAAATATTATTTCCCAGT
Source organism: Leucoraja erinaceus (assembly GCF_028641065.1). NCBI lineage: Eukaryota > Metazoa > Chordata > Chondrichthyes > Rajiformes > Rajidae > Leucoraja > Leucoraja erinaceus. Next base: position 6,592,958 of record NC_073387.1, read on the forward strand.
CGGGAATTAATATCAGAGTAATTCCAGCTCTAAGCAACCAAATCCTAGGTAAATGGGATCAATGTCAACTGTTACAGCCCAAAAAGACAGCATTGGGACTGTACTCGCTGGAGTTCAGAAGGATAAGGGGGTTCCTCATTGAAACTTACCAAATAGTGATAGAGAGGATGTGGAGAAGGTGTTTGCACTAGTGGGAGAGTCCAGGACCTGAGGCCATAGGCTTAGACATACCTTTAGAAAGGAGATGAGGAGTAATTTCATTAGAGAGTGCCAACTCTGTGGAATTCATTGCCACAGAAGGCTGTGGAGGCCATCAATGTGTATTTTTAAGGCAGAGGTTGACAGATTCTTGATTAGTCCTGTGTCAGGGTTCATGGGGAGAATGCAGGAGAATGGGGTTGAGCAGCAACAGTTAACATATGATGAATGTTTGACGACACTGGGCAATGGAGTTTAGAGGAATTAAGGGGGACTTCATTGAAATGTACAGGATAGTGAAAGGCTTGGATAGAGTGGATGTGGAGAGGATGTTTCCATTGGTGTCGGCTGTACAGGTGTCAGAGGTTATGGGGAGAAGGCAGGGGAATGGGGTTAGGAGGGAGAGATAGATCTGCCATGACTGAATGGCGGAGTAGACTTGATGGGTCGAATGGCCTAATTCTGCTCCTATAACTTATGAATTTATGAACTTTGTATCACTTGCCATAACCACATACTCAAGGAATGGTTACCTAGACTAACATACTGAGCCAACAAATATTTCAGAGGAAAATTGAAAAATGAAGAAAACTGAATAGCACATTCCATCTGTGGAAAATGTTGTATGAAGAACCAACATAGGAAATGGTGGGAGGAGTGAGGAAAAAAAATCCTTGCCCTTCACCTGACGAGAGGAAACGGTTTCAAAGGATTTGTTCATTTTTTACAACAGGAACACCTTTTTAGGATTGTCCGGCATATTGTCTACTCAAATTCCTTCTCACAGTGCTGAAAGAGAAAGGTGTTATGCAGTTGAAAACGAGTTCATTGCAAAACTGAGCAAAGTTGTGCCCATTGTGGAGCCACATTGAGTCAGGGGAAGTTAACCATGGCTTTTCATCAGCATTAGATCATCGCCTTTGTGTCAAATTCCCTCAAAAGACGTGAATGATAGTGCAATCCCCAATATGATTAGAAAACCAATGGTTCCCTTATATACATACACAAAGCTTTTCCTAATTCTTCTTCTTAACACTTCTTGCACTTAACACTGAGTGTTCATAAGATCATAAGTGATAGGAGTGGAATTAGGCCATTCAGCCCATTCAATCATGGCAGATCTATCTCTCCCTCCTAACCCCATTCTCCTGCCTTCTCCCCATAACCTCTGACAGCCGTACACCTGACACAAGTGGAAACATCCTCTCCACATCAACTCTATCCAAGCCCTTCACTATTCTGTACACTTCAAGGAGGTCCCCCCTCATTCTTCTAAACTCCATTGAGTACAGGCTCAGTACCGTCCAACATTCATCATATGTTAACCTACCTGGGACTCCTGGGATAATTCTTGTAAACCTCCTCTGGACCCTCTCCAAAGCCAGCACATCAATCCTCAGATATGGTGCCCAAAATTGCTCACAATATTCCAAATGCGGGCTGCCCAGAGCCTTATAGAGCCTCAGCATTACATCCCTGTTTTTGTATACAAGCCCTCTCAAAATAAATGCTAGCATTGCGTTTACTTTCTTTACTACTGATTCGACTTACGGATTAACCTTTCGGGAATTCTGCACCAGCACTCCCAAGTCCCTTAGTAACTCTGATTTCTGGATTCTCTGCCCATTTAGAAAATAATCTACGCCTTTATTCCTTCCACCAAAATGCATGAATCCACACTTTGCTGCACTCTATTCCATCTGCCACTTCTCTGTCCACTCTACCAACCTATCCAAGTCCTTCGGCAGAGTCCCTGCTTTCTCTGCACTGCCTGCATTTTTTGTATCCTCCGCAAATTTGGCAACCAAGCCTTCAATCCCCTCATCCAAATCATTAATATACAATGTGAAGCGTAGCAGTCCCAGCAACGAGCCCTGCGGAACTCCGCTAGTCATTGGCAGCCAACCAGAAAAAGCCGCCTATATTGCCACTGTTTACTTTCTGCCATCCAGTCAATCTGCTATCCATGCATCCTTCCTAGCATCTTTTCTGCATTCAATGGGATATTTGATTACACCAATTTTTTTTGGTTGGATGATTTGAAAATGGGTCATGAGCAATAGAGACATCGCAGGAAGCCACGGAGACCATGGGTTGAGAACTAGAAGAGCTTCTCACCTAAGGTTTTATTAATTGAGCTTGCAGACAACCTTGGTCACAACTAGACTTTTTTCAGGAACACTCCATGGAAAAAAAATCAAGATTTGGGATTTCCTGTGACATCAAACACAATCTCATGCCTGGGTCTACACTGCTATACACATGGAGGTTAAGGCCAATCTTAGTTTCCAAACTTCAGGATGATTCCAGGTTGCAGTCACTCATCCTGTAGGTCATTCAGGCTTCATATTTCAAGAGAGAAGAGTCAATTTACTTGTCCTTCAGTTCACAATGACACAGAGATTTATTACCGCTACAAGTTTCCCCAACAAATACTCGTGTAATATTACATAACCTTTGCTAACTTTCTGTCAGAACTGCATGGTGGTTGTCATTCACTGTCTCTGTGGAGCTCATATTGAGTACTCTTCTTGCAGCCTGTCCAGGAAGCACTCATAGTATTCTCCTGCACCTCACCCACAAATGCACTTTACATTTTAAACATTGTACTTCTCCTGTAGATGAAAGAGTGCTGGTTGTGTTGTGCACATGACAATTAAAGGACGGCTCCAAGGTCATGGTTATGAGGCTATGTGTCGGGAAGTGACACCCTATTAAGGGACTGGACATGCTAGGTGCAGGAAACATGTTCCCGATGTTGGGGGCAGTGATGGAAATCGCTATCAAAATATGGAGGGGATTTGGGGACAGGGGGGGACATAATTTCTTTGCGGCCATGCCCGCATGCGCACACTTACACACACACGCGAGGCTTCTGCCGTGGACATGGTGAACGGTAATTTCAGCTCAATCCACCGCTAAATGCAGCTCAACTCTGCCTGTCTCGCCGGGTTAACCTACAACCCTGCCTGGACTGACGGAATACCAGTCTGGAGCCGTGGAGCTAGCGCTGCTTCTCCACTCTGGCTGTAAGCCTGGGCCTTATTTCCCGCAAGTCCAGGCAGGGCTGTAGGTTAACCTGGCAGGACAGGCAGAGTTGAGCTGGGTTTAGCGCTGCTTCTCTGCGCTGGCTGTGGGCATGGGGATGCCGGGATCGATACTAGCTTCGGTTGAGGTGCAAGTCTGTGTCGAGGACTGCCATTGTGATCCCATGACCTGGGCACATCTCCCTCCTCCAATCACCGCGCTCTATCCTCAGTCCCCCCCCCCCACTTCCTCAGAAGGCAGTGGAGGCTGATTCACTGGATGCATTCAAAAGAGAGTTAGATAGAGCTCTTAGCGCTAGCGGAATCAAGGGATATGGGGAGAAGGCAGGAACGGGGTACTGATTGTGAATGATCAGCCATGATCACATTGAATGGCGGTGCTGGCGCGAAGGGCCGAATAGCTTACTCCTGCACCTATTATCTATTTATCTATGTACAATAGAATAATATACATTGAAACTGCTGCAGCATGGCATTACCCTGGGAAATCCCTGAAGTACATATTTGACGATTGGTTCTTTATTGGGACTTTCAAATTACTGCATAAGGATGAGACACAATGCTGTTTAAGTGCCAGTAAAAGAGGAAATGCATTTCTAGCATGATACTTCATGAATCATAGTATCCAAGTGCATAATCGGGGCTCCTCTTTCATGCTTTAACTGAAAGACTTATTCGAACAAAGCCAAACAGTGTGTAAATTCCCTTCTCAATGATAAAGGGGTGAATTTGTGCTTGAGAGTCAGGGGATGTAGGCGAGGTACTGCGCGAATACTTTACATCAGTATTCACCAAGGAGAAGATTATGGATGACAGTGAGATCAGTGCAGAGAATATTAATATACAGTTTGAAATCAAGAAGGAAGTGGTGTTGGGTCACTGGAAGAGTATTAAGGTGGATAAATCCCCAGGGCATCTATCCTGGGTCATTAAGAGAGGCCAGAGAAGAAATTACAAGCTCCTTGGCAAAGATCTTTAAATCTTCTCTAGCCACATGTGATGGCCCAGAAAACTGCAGAGAAGCCAATGTCGTTCATTTGTTTAAGAAGGCAAATAAACAGACTCCAGGACATTATAGGCTGTGATGCCTTACATCAGTGGTAAAGAAGGCACTGGAGAGGATTCTTCAGGAAAAGATTTACTTCCATTTGGAAGAGAATAGGCTAATTAAGAACAGTCAACATGGTTTTGTACACAGCAGGTCATGTACAGGTGCACAACCTTTTATCCGAAGATCCAAATAACGAAAACCTCCGAATAGCGGACATTTTTTTCGGTCCTTGAAGAAAGGTCCTTGAAAACGTTCACCGAGGGCGGCCCGCAGAGGTGACAGCGGAACCTCCGGTCGGTCCTCGAAGAAAGGGGAACTAAATCCCCATTCATAAAAGAGAAGGTGAGGGTATATTGCGCGGGAGGGTTAATAATTGACAATATGCTGCTTCCTGCCCGCCGAGTTAAAAAGTTCCCACGGTAGACTCACGATACACAGTGTATCGTGAGTCTTGCGTGGGAACTTTTAACTCAGCGTGCAGGCAGCAGCAGATTGTCGCTCCCTTCAGTTTCACCCCACCTACACCCCTCTGCTTCCCGGCCATGTGCGTGACCCCTTCCCTCCCCTCTCCAGCTCCCCGCTCATTGCACCGGCACGGGGGCTTTGCACTGTATTCACGTCGCGATGCTAGCAGCATAGTGCCAGTCACCGGAGACGTCAGGACCAATGGGACACCGACCCCCAGGCCCACTGCAAGCACGGAGATCCCAGAGACCCACAGCCAGCAGCAGCCCAGCCCCGTTCCAACTCCAGAGGAAAACTGCAAACAGGCCGGAGACGTCAGAACCTCCAGAAGCCGCTCCCCGAGCTGCGCCCCTCATCGGGACACTGACCCCCAGGCCCACTGCAAGCACGGAGATCCCAGATCAGCAACTCCAGCCCAGCCCCGTTCCAACTCCAGAGGAACACGCTCCCCGTATGGGCAGAATCTGATGGTGTGCAAGGGGTACGTCTTGTTCTTGGGGTCGCACAGCTCGGGCTGTGGGTGAACTGCCACTTGTCGCCGTAGCAGCCCATCGGGGAGCGGATTCCTCTGGAGTTGGAGGGGGAGGGGGGTATTGTGCTGTTTGATCGCCCCCTACTATCCCAGGGACAGGGAGACAGGACGTTCACCGAGGGCGACCCATAGAGGTGACAGCGGAACCTCCGGTCAGTCCTCGAAGAAAGGGGAACTAAATCCCCCATCCATAAAAGAGAAGGTGAGGGTATATTGCGCGGGAGGGTTAATAATTGACAATATGCTGCTGCCTGCCCACTGAGTTAAAAAGTTCCCACGGTAGACTCGATACACAGTGTATCGTGAGTCTTGCGTGGAAACTTTTTAACTCAGCGTGCAGGCAGCAGCAGATTGTCGCTCCCTTCAGTTTCACCCCACCTACACCCCTCTGCTTCCTGGCCATGTGTGTGACCCCCATCCCTCCCCTCTCCAGCTCCCCGCTCATTGCACCGGCGCGGGGGCTTTGCACTGTCTTCACGTCGGCGAAGGCAGCCAGCAGGTCAGTGCAGTCACCGGAGACGTCAGGACCAATTGGACGTCGACCACCAGGCCCACCGCAAGCACGGAGAACCCAGAGACCCACAGCCAACAGCAGCCCAGCCCCGCTCCAACTACAGAGGAACCTGGGTTGCGGATGACGGGGCGCAGCTCGGGGCGTCGTAGGGGCCCACCGGTGAGCGGGTTCCTGTAGGTCCTGACGTCTCCGGACACCTGCTATCCTCCGGGAACTGTACCGCCCTTGCAGGAGAGTGGGGGTTGTTTGCAGAGGGAGGGGGCAAGGGCGGTACAGTTCCCAGTCTCAGCTCCAGTCCAGGGAGGTGGCCGGAGACGTCAGGACCAACGGGACAGCGACCCCCAGGCCCACTGCAAGCACGGAGATCCCAGAGACCCACAGCCAGCAGCAACTCCAGCCCAGCCCCGCTCCAACTCCAGAGGAACACGTAGGGGCAGAAGCTGATGGTGTGCAAGGTGTTCTTGGGGTGGCGCAGCTCGGGCTGTGGGCGAACTGCCACTTGTCGCTGTAGCGGCCCATCGGGGAGAGGATTCCTCTGGAGTTGGATGGGGAGGGGGGTATTGTGCTGTTTGATCGCCCCCTGCTATCCCAGGGACAGGGAGACACAGCGGCTTTTTAGACTGGTGGGCAATCACTTCCAAAGTTCTGCCCACACAGTCAGTACACCTCTCCTACACTGCATTTCATACAAACATTTATTCTGCAAGAAAAAACAACATTGAAGACTCAAACCCGCGACCGAGTAACTGCCAGGATCGAGGCGCAAACTTGCGACCTAGCTCGGGGATTCAAGAATCCCTGAGCTAGGCCGCCTAAGGGCATGTAGCCCCGCTAGGGTGACATGAGTGCGAGAGGTGATTCAATGCTGCAGGCACATTTACAAATTCAGGAATTCATGCAACACACTGCATTTCATACAGACATTTATTCTGCAAGAAAAAACGGCATTGAAGACTCGAACTCGCGACCGAGGAACTGCCGGGATCAAGGCGCAAACTCGCGACCTTGCGGATACGAGCCGAGCACTCTACCACTGAGCCAGACATTAAAATCTACGCAAAACAAATTCCATTCCGAAGACCGACAAATTCTGAATTACGAAAATTGTCTGGTCCCAAGGCTGTCGGATAAAAGGTTGTGCACCTGTATTAATAACGACCATTTTTTTTGTGGAGGTGGCAAAGGTGATCAATGAGGTTAGGGCAGTGTATGTTGTCTACATGGATTTTAAGAAGGAATCTAAGAAAGTGGCCAATTGATTTGCGCTGTTTTGTTCTGAATATGGATTCAGAACTGACTTACACTTCATGACAAAGGGTTGTGGTGGAAGGGTATTATTCTGGCTGGATGTCTGTGACCAGTGGAATTCCACAGGGACCTGTGTTAGGACCTTTGGAATCAGAGAAGACCCAGCATGCCCATGGGTGTTTGTTAAGACTTATACAGTTGTACTATATAGCTGCATTTCAGCCTGGTAGGTCAACTGCTCTGGTCTCGACTGCCTGAACCTGCAGAAAGTGGTGAACACAGCCCAGTCCATCACAGGCTTGTTCCTTTCTTTCAATCCAGTCCATCTTCATGGTGTGTAGGATGGAACTGCAGATGCTGATTTAAACCTAAGATATACACAAAATGCTGGAGTAACTCACGGGACAGGCATCATCTCTGGAGAGAAGGAATGGGTGACATTTCGGTTCGAGACCCTTCTTCAGACTGCATTGCAGCAGAAAGAATGAAAGTATTGTCACGGTATGCCTGCCACCCTGGCCATTTATTTTTCTCTATTCTACTGAGAAGATACAGAAGCTTGAATGTCCAAACTTAAAAACAGCTTGTTCCCTGTTGCTGTTAGACTCCTGAAGCCTGGAGATGCGGCTATATTACTCCTACTCTTAATTCAACCTCATTTGATTATTCCAATATTGCACATGAGTATTTTTTGCATTACTTCAGATTACACTACAATCTTTGCATCATTCTGATGTTTTGCATTTGTTGTATTTATTATTTTATCTATCCTTATCATATAGACAATAGACAATAGGTGCAGGGGTAGGCCATTTGGCCATTCAATATGATCATAGCTGATCATCCACAATCAGTACCCCGTTCCTGCCTTCTCGCCAATATCCTGACTCCGCTATCTTTAAGAGCTCTATCTAACTCTCTCTTGAAAGCATCCAGAGAATTGGCCTCCATTGCCTTCTGAGGGAGAGAATTCCATAGATTCACAACCCTCTGTGTGAAAAGTCAATTCACAACCCTCTGTGTGAAAAGGTTTTTCCTCACCTCCGTTCTAAATGGCTTACCCCTTATTCTTAAACTGTGGCCCCTGGTTCTGGACTCCCCCAACATCGGGAACATGTTTCCTGCCTCCAGCATGTCCAAACCCTTAATAATCTTATGCCTGTATGTTTCAATATGATCCCCTCTCATTATTCTAAATTCCAGAGTATACAAGCCCAGCCCCTCCATTCTATCAACATATGAGAGTCCTGTCATCCCAGGAATTAACTTTGTGAACCTATGCTTCACTCCCTCAACAGCATTTGTCCTTCCTCAAATTTGGAGACCAAAACTGCACACAATACTCCAGGTGTGGTCTCACTAGGACCCTATACAACTGCAGAAGGACCTCTTTGCTCCTGGACCGCTAGGCCGTAGGGGGATGCAGTTTTGCAATTTTTAATTTTTAATTGTTAATTATTGGTCTTTTTAAGTATTTATAGCTCTCAGGTAGTGTTCACAGTGTATTCTATGTATTTTCTGTCTACGTTCGTTTTGAATCTGTGGGTTTGTTGGTTGGGGGCTTCTGGACATCTGAATTCCCCTGAGGGGATCAATAAAGTATTTATTATTATTATTATTATTATTATTACTCAACTCCTCTTGTTATGAAGGCCACATACCATTCACTTTCTTCATTGCCAGCTGTACCTGCATGCTTACTTTCAATGACTGATGAACAAGGACCCCAGATCTTGTTGTCCTTCCCTCTTTCCCAACGACACCATTCAGATAATAATCTGCCTTCCTGTTTTTGCCATATATACTTTGTACCCTACGAACTTCAAAGGAACAAAGGATTTCATGAATTCCTGGTGTATAAGTGTATAAACTAATTTGAATCTGAATTTTGATGTAAAATGCTCTAAATTGTGACCACCGTTGAACAGTCTCAGTGGAACCAGAAGCTGCCTGATGACTTCATATTTAACAATACAGCTGTTGAGGACTTCAGTTAGGCTACATTTGGAGTATTGCGTGCAGTTCTGGTTGTCCCATTACAAGAAGGATGTGGAGTCTTTGGAAAGGGTGCAGAATGATTTACCTGAATGATGCCTGGATTATAGGGTATTAGCTACAGGGAGAGATTGGACAGACTTGGTTGGTTTTCACTGGAATGCCGGAGGACGCAGGGAGACCTGACAGAAGTATATCAGATAATGAGTGGCTTAGATATGGTAGACAGTCAGAAGCTTCTTTCCAGAATGGAAAAATATAATACTAGAGGGGCAAGGTTCAAAGGAGATGTGTGGGATAAATGTTATGTGGTGAGTGTCTGGAAAGTGCTGCCAGGGATGGTGATGAGACAGATATGTGGTATTAAAAAATCTTTTGATAGACATATGAATAGGCAGGAAACGGAGGGATATGGATTAAGTGATGGCAAATAAGAATTGATTGAGTGAGATCATGTTTGGCACTGACATTGTGGGCTGCAGGGCATATTCTTGTTGTAGGAAGGAACTGCAGATGCTGGTTGAAACTGAAGATATACATAAAATGTTGTAACAACTCAGCGGGACACGCAGCATCTCTGGATAGAAGGAATGGGATTCCGCTCAGTCTGCCTAAACCTACCTGATCTCCCGGTTGATAAACACTTTAACTCCCCCTGCCATTCCCACACTGACCTTTCTGTTCTGGGCCTCCTCCATTGTCAGAGTGAGTCCCAGCGCAAATTTGAGGAACAACACCTCATATTTCACGCTTTCTGGAGCGTTAGTATAAGTGTTGTGGTCTGAAGGGACTAGTATGGACATTGTGGGCCGAATGGATTCTTGGGCTGGTGGCTCAGTCACTCAAGCCTGTTGTTCTGGAAGCTCACTCACTCACGGCTGGTGGGCTGGCAGTTGACTCACGGCTATTCCTTGAAATTCCATTTCAAGCAGGGCGCAAGGCCACCAAATTCAAATGCAGTTTCTTACCACTTCAAGCAAGGTGCAAGGCCACCAAATTCAAGTGTAGTTTCATACCATTTCAAGCAGGGTGCAAGGCCGCTAAAGACAGCGCGTCGTGACATCTCCCTCCTCCATCTTGCAGAGACTGAGCCACGCGCACGCTTCTGGGTTTTATAGTCCCTCCCCCCCTCCCACCAGAAGGGGCATGGCGTGATTAACAGGAGAGAGAATCTCAACAATTTTTAAACACATAACTCTTTTATTTTGATTGATGGGAAAAATTCTCGGCACCTGATGAGCGGAGGGGGACTGAGTAAGATGGCCAAAAATCACAGCCATACGTGGTAGCGTTTTTTCTAAAATCAATATAAAGTGCAAACAGGAAGTGGTCAAGATTAGACTTTTAATTATATAGAAGGCAAGGCAACTTTAATTAGGCAACACAGCTTTAGCATTCCAAACCAAAGGCAACACAGCTTTAGCATTTCCAAAACAAAGGCAACACAGCTTTAGCATTTCCAAACTACATTTTCAAACTATTTTAAGGGCACTGACAGGTCAGTAAAACCATTCACAGTTTAGTAGACATGTGTTCAGTGTTATTCACAGCTCAGACGGAGAGACGTGACCCTCTCGCTCCCCCATCTTGCAGAAACTGACTGAGGCACTCAATACTTCCGGGTTTTATTGTCCCTCCGGAAGGGGTGTGGCCTTCAGGAGAGAGAATCTCAACATTTTTTAAATACCAATAACACCAATTATTTTTCAACGATGTGAAAAATTATCTTGTCCTGCACAGCGGAGGGGGACTCTGAGTAAGATGGCCAAAAATTACAGCTTTAAGTGGCAGCGTTTTTTCTAAAATCAATATACAGATCAACAGGAAGTGGTCAAGATCAGACTTAGTAATATAGATTTGAAAGTCCCAATAAAGAACCAATCTTCATATATGTACTTCAGGGATTTCCCTGGGTAATGCCATGTTGCAGCAATTTCAATGTATATTATTCTATTGTACATATATATATAGATAATAGGTGCAGGTGTAGGCCATTTGGCCCTTCGAGCCAATACCGCCATTCAATGTGATCATGGCTGATCATCCACAAGCAGTACCCCGTTCCTGACTTCTCCCCATACCCCTTGATTCTGCTAAGATTCCTGATTCCTAAGAGCTCTATCTAACTCTCTTTTGAATGCATCCAGTGAATCGGCTTCCACTGCCTTCTGAGGCAGAGAATTCCACAAATTTTCTTCTCTAACTTCATAACCTTTGCCTTCCCTTTCTCTCCATTCCTCCCCCCTACCCAGTTCTCCGACTAGTCTGATTGTCCTCGTTTACATTTTATCTCTGTTTTCATTGTTGTTACCTTCTCCTAGCTAACAATGATCTATTCTACATTTTCCTCGATCTCCATCCCCTTTGTCTCATTTTCACACCTTACGTTTCCTTATCTCTGAATCACCATCTCCCCTGATTCGGTCTGAAGGCGGGTCTCTACCCAAAACCTCACCCATCCCTTCTATCCAGAGATGCTGCCTGTCCCATTGAGTTACTCCAGCATTTTGTATCAATCTTGGGCCTATTCTTGTGCTGTACCGTTCTATGTTCTCTGTAAAAGTTGCTCCAATATCTTACAAAAATTCTGAATCTGCAAGAACTACCAGAGTGCTCTCTCTCACCATTTTCCTGCTGACTTACTTTTACTACTGATGAATGCCACAGTAGTAAAACTGCTGATAAATGTGTTGACACGTCTAGAATCAGCTGGTATTTCCTGCCATCCTGAACTCACACTGTTTCTCAGTATGTGACCATATACAGTCTCAAGTAGATAATGTGGTTTTCTTGTATTTACTTGCTATCTATCACCCATAATTGATGTAGGAAATGAGCTTGAACAGGAAATTGAGTGAAAGCAGCACAAATTATTACTAGGTTACACAGAAAAGCTGGAGAAACTCAGCGGGTGCAGCAGCATCTATGGAGCGAAGGAAATAGGCAACGTTTCGGGCCGAAACCCTTCTTCAGACAAATTATTACTATATTGGTACCTCGGTAGTCATGAAATGCTTTGAGAGGCTGGTGAAGAAACACATCTGCGCCTTCCTCCCTCGGAACATGGACCCGTTGCAGTTCGCATACCGTCCGAACAGATCCACGGACGATGCGGTCTCCCAGGTCTTGCACACCACTCTCTCTCATCTGGACAGCCAGAAGGGGGGCTACGTGAGGATGCTGTTCATAGACTACAGTTCAGCCTTCAACATGATAGTCCCCACCAGACTGGCCGGGAAGCTAATGGAATTGGGGCTCAACACCTCCCTGTGTGCCTGGGTCCTGGACTTTCTCACCACCAGGCCCCAGGTAGTCAAGATGGGAGGGAATACATCAGTCCCTCACCCTGAGCACAGGATCGCCCCAGGGTTGCGTCCTCATCCCCCTATTGTACTCCCTGTACACACATGACTGTGTGGCTAGATTCAGCTCCAACTCATTAATTAAGTTTGCTGATGACACTGTGGTGGTGGGCCTGATCTCAGACAACGACGAGAAAGCCTACCGGGAGGAGATGGCTGGTATAGCACTCTGGTGCCAGGATAACAGCCTCCTCTTGAACATCAAAAAAACAAAGGAGCTGATCATGGACTTTAGGAGGGCACATCATCCGAGGACGTACACTCCATTGAGGATAAATGGGGATCCTGTGGATAGGGTGAACTGTTTTAAATATCTGGGAGTCCACATCCCCGAGGATATGACATGGGCATCACACACTTCAGCACTCGTGAGTAAGGCAAGGCAGCGCCTTTACCTCCTCAGGCAATTGAGGAAATTCAGAGTGTCTCCAAGGATCCTCCAGTGCTTCTACGCAGCGGCGGTGGAAAGCATCTTGTCTGGGAACATTACCATCTGGTTTGGGAATTGCTCTGCCAAGGACAAGAAGGCTCTGCAGAGAGTAGTGCGTTCAGCCGAACGCACTATGGGAACTTCACGCCCCCCTGCAGGAACTATACATCAGGAGGTGCAACTCCAGAGCCAACAATATCATGAGAGACCCCTTCCACCCCTGCAACAGACTGTTCAAGCTGCTACGGTCAGGCAAACGCCTCCGTTGCCATGCGGTGAGAATGGAGAGGTTGAGAAGGAGTTTGTTCCCAGAGGCCATTCGGACTGTAAACGCCTATCTCACCAGGGACTAACTCTACTGAACGTTTTTCCTTCCATTATTTTTTATGTAAAAGAATATGTGTGTTATGATTGTGTTTATAGTTTGTTTGTTTGTTTGGTTGTTTGTCTTTTGCACAAAAATTCACGAGCATTGCCACTTTCATTTCACTGCACATCTCGTATGTGTATGTGACAAATAAACTTGACTTGACTTGACTTGACTATATTCCAGTTATTAATTTATTGAATTTTCAATGATTCAATTATATTTTATTATCACATGTACCTAGGAACAGTGAAATTCTTTGTTTTTGCTTACAATACACAAAGTGCGCAAAGTGTCGCCACGTATCCACGCTGACAAAGTTACAGCCAGCCCCTTGTCCCTCCTTGATGCACCTCTTATGGGTCCTTTGTCCAATGTCTGCTGGAACAACTCTTTCCTCATTCCAATTCCCGGTCTTCGGGGGCGAGTGGGAGATGAGCCTTGGACCCACCCCAGGTGGATTCTGCGGCCAGCCACCTGCCGAGGTTTGGCAACCATCCATATAAACCATTGGCGGCACGACTCACCCGTTGCAGTGGCCCCTACAGCCTGTCTGTCTTTTTTTTATTTTTTGTCTAGTTAAATGTAGTGTTGGGGTTTTATAATAGTGTTTTTAACAGTGTACATGTGGGGGGCGGGGGAAACTGTTTAAAATCTCTTCCCTGTCCGGGAGACCCGACCTTTTCCCTGTCGGGTCTCCGTTGTCATTGGGGCCTAGGACCGTGGAGCGGCCTCCAAACTGAACGACCCGGGGGCTCGGGAGACTGCGGAGCTGCGGATTCACCATCCGCCACCCACGATGGCTGGCCTCGGAGCGTGGGGAGCGGTGGTGACTCGCTGCTGCGACTCGACTCCTGGGGCTCGGAGGCTCCAGCAACGCAGCCGCAGGTCCGGTGGACTGGGACATCGGGAGCTCGCGGGTCCGGGTGGAGAGACCGCTTCCCGGAGCTCCCGCAACGCGATTTCTCCAGCCCGTGTCGCGGGGTTGGAATGACCCGGATCTGGGCCGTACATCGCCCGGCGCGGCTTCATGGCCGTGGGACATTCCAGCGCCTGCCGGGGCTCCAAGATTGTGACTTTTAGACCGGGAGCGGGGCCATAAATCGCCTGGCACGGCCTAAAATGACCGTGGGACTTATCATCGCCCGCCTGGGGCTTGGACATCGGGGAGAAATGGAGAACAGGGGAGAGAAAAGACTTTGCCTTCCATCACAGTGGGTTCACTGTGATGGATGTTTGTGTGAATTAAATAGTGTGTATGTCTGTAGGAAATTGTCTTTGTTTGTATGGCTGTGGAAACGGAATTTCGTTTGAGCCTCACTGAGGCTCAAATGACAATAAATATTGTATTGTATTGTACGGTCCCATGTTTGTCGACGCCGGTGGCTCGAAGCCGAGTTTGGAGGTGGCTCCCGTCGACAGGCCACAGCCTGATAATAATAATAATAATATTTATTTATATAGCACTTTTAAACAAAATCACTTTGAACCAAAGTGCTTTACAGAGATTGATCAAATTAATTGAATAGATTAAATGTCAATAAATTCATACCAAAAAAAAAAAATGATAGTTGCTTGTCGTCCGGCAGCGCGGCTCAATGATCGTTTGTCCATATTATTTTTAATTATGATATTTCTTGACGGGATGTGTTGCTTTTATGAACCTGTCAACCTGCTGCAAGTAAGAATTTGATTGTTCTGTTGTCGGTACATATGACAACGAATCGCTCTTTACTCTTGAAAAGTGAGTTCAATATGCAGAAGCAGAAAAAAGTAGAAATGTTGGATGTGCTCACTTCGGACGAGTGTGTACCATCTATGAGTGAGGCTTACACGGACCATGTGGTTTAATGATGATGCCACAACATGTATTAAATATATAGAAGGGACTCTGTTAAAAAGAAATCCTTTCATTATGCCTATTGGTAGAATTGTTGGCTTAAGGCAGTGAATGATTATTCTGGTTTATTGAAAGAGTAACACGTGGATGCTGATGAATACAAAGCTGGGTCATTTTGTTGGAAGGGAGGATTGATGATCTCTAGATAATGGAGAGAGAGGAGCTACTACAGACTACCATCACTGAGACTCAACGAGAAAGAGCTGGACCAGCCCCACTGACCAGGAACCAGAGTGGCACTGAAGTTACAGATCCAACAAAGAGCTTTGATAAAGGTTTTTGATTGGCCAATGAATTTAGAGACTTCTATCTTTGCAAGCACCATTTACAGAACATAGCTTGAAATCCAAAAATATCTTGCAGGTCAGGGCCGGATTTAGATGAAGAGGGGCCCTAGGCTGTTCCACTTGTGAGGCCCCTCCCAATCCCCCACCCTCACGACTAGAGGAAGATGGTCCACCAGATTGACACCAATTTGCAGCCGAGCGTGGCCAATGAGATAAGGGGCTGGAAAGCTGCGCTTTTTATTTATGCCAGTGCTAGTGTTGAGTTATCGGCTTAAAACACTAATATTCTGAAATGGAGACCAAGGAAAATTACTGAAGGGGTGGTTCAAAGACTACAGTGCGTTGTGACAGCATATGTAAGAAAGGCCTATGACAGTGTCAAAAATATTATACACCTTGCAGGGTTCTCACTTAACTTTTTTTCTCTGTTGTCAGCCGGGCAACCTCGGCAGCTTTTTAAGTTGGCAAATTACACTTTAGGTGGACGGCTTGAATGACCCGTGCTATAATGTGCTCGGACGAAGTGCGTAGTTACCAGTCGGAATTACGCTCAATGAAACATTCACATATTATTTCTGCTTCAAATAAAGTCACAAACTAAACATATTCACCAATCAAGACATGATATATACCACAATGACATGCAGCAAAAATATAATAACAGTATCTCAAGCATTTTTACACGTTGCAATGAATGCAATTTCTATTATTTCTTTCCACTTCCAAACAAAAATGTGGTTGGATTATTCAGCGTATGATCAACTTCGGTGAGACCAAGTGCAGGCTTGGCGATCGCTTCGCACAACACGTCCACTCAGTTCGCAATAAACAACCTGATCTCCCGGTGGCTCAAAACTTCAACTCCCCCTCCCATTCCGAATCCGACCTTTCTGTCCTGGGCCTCCTCCATGGTTAGAGTGAGGCCCACCACATATTGGAGGAGCAGCACCTCATATTTGCTTGGGTAGTTACACCCCAGCTGTATGAAAATTGGCTTCTCTAATTTCAGGTAGTCCTTGCTTTCTCCCTCCTTACCCTCCCATTCCCTGCTCTCCCACAGCTACTGTCTCCACCTCTCCTTTCTTTTTTGTGTCCCCTTCCCCGACATCAATCTGAAGAAGGGTCTCGACCTGGAACGTCGCTTATTTCCTTCGCTCCATAGATGCTGCCTCACCCGCTGAGTTTCTCCAGCATTTTTCTCTACCCATTCACACAAGTTCTGTTACCACTTTCCTCACCCACTCTCTACACATTAGGGGCAATTTTACAGAGACAAGTTAACTTACAAAGCCAATGCGTCTTTGCGATGTGGGAGGAAACCCACACGCTTGCAAGGAGAATGTGCAAATTCAACACATACGGTGCCCGAGGACAGGATCAAACATAGATGTCTGGCGTGTGAGGCAGCAAGTCTACCAGCTGTGCCACTATATTTTGTTTTCCAACACACAAAAAAAAATGTTGATAACTTTGGCTACTAAAAAAAAGAAACTACCATTTTCAGTCTTAAATCTTCAAGTGACGTTATATCTCCTTTACAGCTAATGTATGTTTTAATTCAGTTCAATACTATGGGGCAATACATTGGCCATAAAGTTGCTGCCTAAAAGTGCCAGAGACCCGGAATTGATCCTGAATATGGGTGCTGTCTGTATGGTTTGATCCTTTTCCCTTTGATCAAATGGGTTTTCTCCGGGTACTCTTGTTTCCTTCCACATTCCAAAGGTGTGCAGGAATCTTTTTCAGACCCAACCCAAAACGTAATATTTTTGATTTGTCCAGAGATTCTGTCTGACCTGTTGAGTTGCTCCAGCTTTTTGTGTCTATCTTCAGTTTAAACCAGCATCTGCAGATCCTTCCTACACACGTTACTATACGGTAGAACTTTATTAATCCCAGGAGGGAAATTGTGTGTGTGGGTGTATATATATTATATACACACACACACACACATATATATATATATATATATATATGTGTGTGTGTGTATGTGTATATATTCATATATAAATATACACCGTTTTGGTTTCTCATTTATAACATTGTTCACATATTCTGTTGTGCTGCTGCAAGTAAGAATTTCATTGTTCTAACTGGGACGTGAGAATAAAACACTCTTGACTCTTGATTTACGTCGCTAAAGTGTGGGATAGAACTAGTGTACTATACCACATAGATAGAACTCGAGACCCTTCTTCAGACTGGTCATAGGGAGAATGTACAAACTCCTTACAGACAGCACCTGTAGTCAGGAATTGGAGAATTTTCCTCATGAGTTTAGAACATAAACCTATAATTCCCATAGATTTTTGTGCTTCTTTAAATTTTAACACAATTTATATTTGCACATTGTTTTTCAAGGACATAACCACCATGTAAATGGAAGCCTGACTGTCAAAGGAGGGCAAGGGAGTAACCCTTATCTACTGTATATTCATTCCTTAATTCAAAATAAAAGCGGAATTAAGCTGTAATTTAAGATAATTATGAATAAGAATATATCTGGACCTTGAAGAAAACACTAAATTGGGGTATGACAAATCACAACATTACTTGGCAGGCATCCAGGAGAGTAAATTGAGACCAGCTGTTATTGGGTAACTCCACATCTGACATGTAGGAGTTGTTTAAAGACTAACTGATCAGAGTTCAGGACTGGCATGTCCTAGTAAAAAGGTGGGACTAGGATGACAAGTTAGATAACCTTGGATGACCAGAGAGATTGTAAATTTGATCAAAAATGTTAAGACAAAGAAATCACACAAGACATTTGATGTCCATCTTCATTTTGGTGCTAAAGCAAGCAGGAAAGAACTGAAGCCAGCAATTAAAAGGGCCATAAAGTGCCAGGAAATGTCATTGGCTAGTCAGGTTAAAGAGAGTGAAGAAAAGATGTACATTAAAAACAAGAGGGTGAAGGTAGGAACGCTCAAAGATAAAAAATAATTTATTCTTGAAGTCAGCGGATGTAGGTGAGGTACTAAATGAGTACTTTTCATTGATATTCACCAAGGAGAAGGACGAAGAGGAGAATAGGATCTGTGTGGGGTATACTGAAATGTATTTATTGTCATTTTTATCACATGTACCAAGATACAGTGAAAAGCTTTTGTATGTATGGTATCCCATTAAATTAGATCATTCTGTACATGAGTACAATCAAGCCATATGCAAGTACAACAGGTAGTGCAAAGAAAGTAATACCAGAATACAGAATATGGTTTTACGGCATTATCGTGGTACAGTTACAGAGAAAAAGCACAGCATCTGGGAATGAAGGTAGATTGGAAAATTGAGACTACCCCTACCTTATGGGAGGACCAATCAGTTGTCTGATAAAAAGGGTGAGAAGCTGCCCCTGAGTCTGTTGGTACATGCTTTCAAGCTTTGGTATCTTCTGCCCAACGGGAGCAGGGAGAAGAGGGAATGACCAGGATGGAAAAGGTCCTTGATTGTGCATTCATGAGACTGCGTGAAGTGTGGAGTCAATGGTGGGGAATTCGGTCTGTGTGATAGTTCAAAGGTTCAAAGGTTATTTTATTGGTCACATACACCTAGGTGTAGTGAAATTCTTGTTGCCAGTGCAGCACATAAAAAAAGTATACAAACATGACAATAATAAAGAACTTTAACATAAAAAACATCCCCCCACAATGGTTTCCATTCTGAGGGAAGGCACTAAGTCCAGTCCCATCCCCATGTCCACCCATAGTCCGGCCTATTGAGACCTCTGCAGTCGCCTCTACGGAGGCCCGATGTTCCAGGCCATTCTCGCCAGGTGATGGTGCTCAGGCATCGGGAGAATCCGCGGCTTCCGAAGCCAACAAGGCCGCGCCGGATGGAGTTCCACTACCTGCGATCTCAGCGAGAGATCCCAGGCTCCCGATGTTAAAGTTCAGTGCCGCCGCTCCACAGACCCGCAGCTCCGCGATGTTTTTCTTTGCGGTCTCAGCTCACCGGAGCTCCAGCGCGGCGACCTGGGCAAGGTATCGCCCGCTCCGCGATAGCGCTCCAGCGCTGTACCGCAGCCGAAGCCGTGGTTCTGGGCGGTCCCCTCAGGAAACGCCGCTCCAGACCCGCTGGTAAGCCGCGAGGATGGGTCGACGGTGCAGCCCGGAGAAAAGCTGCCTCTCTGACCAGGTAGGGACCCTGAAAGGTAGTTTCCCCCTTCCCCCTCCCCAACCCCCACATAAAAAAGACTAGAACTCCAGAACAAAAACACTTTAACTAACTAAAAATTTAAAAAAAGGAGTGAAAAACGAACAGCTGCAGGCTGGGCAGCCATACCATACAGGACGGCGCCCCCTAATATATGGACTGGGTTACATCCACAACTATTGGCGAGGGCTGCTCCAAAACCAAGCTATGATGCAATATGATAGTATGCCTTCCATAATGCATCTGTAGAAGTTGCTAAGATTCATTAAAGACACATTTCATTCCGTTCCTGAGAACAAGAGGTGTTGCTGTTCTTTTTTGCTGTATTGTTCAATGTTAGTCCAGGGCAGCTTATTTTGTGATATTTATGCCTTGAAACTTGAATCTGTCAACCATCTTCACTTCGGCACCATTAGTGCTGATTGGAGCATATACTGTATCGTGCTTCCTGAAGTCAATAACTAGCTCCTACATCTTGTTGACATTGAGGGAGAGGGTGGTGTTTTGCCACCTTGTTACTAAGTTCTCTATCTCTTTCCTATACTCCATTTTGTCATTGTTTGTGATCCAGCCCACTGCTGCTGTGCCATCTGCTAAACTTATAAATGGATTTTGAGTAGAATTTGACTCCACAATTGTGAGTGCGTAGCAACTCTAGTAAGGGGCTGAGAACATATTCCTACAGGGCACCAGTGTTGAGAATTGTCCTGGATGATATTTTGTCACCTTCTTTCACCCTATGTGTCAGGAAGTCAAGAATCCATTGGTAGAAGGGGGTGTTGACTTCTAAGTCAAGGAGTTTGAAGATTGATTTGTAATGGGATTAAGGTGTTGAAGGCAGAGCTACAGTAAATAAATAGGTGCCTGATGTCGGTATCCTTGTTATCTAGATGTTCCAGAGATAAGTGTAGGGCCGGAGAGATGGTGTGTGATCTGACATGGAAGGCCACCTGGAAGGCTGAAGTTATTGTGTGCCATGGCCAGCCTCTCGAACCGCTCATGATGGTTGATGTCAGACACACTAGATATTAGTCAAGACCCTCAATGACATTGATATGCCGCAGATCTTGAGGTCAAATATTAAAGATCATAGCTTTAAAGTCAGAGGGAGGTTTAAGGATGTGCAGGGCAATTTTTTTGTGATTGGCGTGCTCTGCTGTGTACTCGGGGTTTGTGAGTTCGTTGGGGGATATTCGGGGATACGTGAGTGTATGTGCCTTATTCCGTAGTGTAATCAATTACTGAGTGAATCAATGTGGTTCTTGTCCTGCTGGACCTATCTGCCGCCTTTGATACAGTGGACCATGGTATCTTAATATCTCAATTACAGCAACTAGTGGGCATCTGTGGCAGTGCCCTGGGATGGTTCAGGTCCTATCTGGCAGGCAGGACCATGTGTGTAAGCCTTGCTGGTTTTGAATCCTCCTCCGCTCCTCTGTCATATGGGGTTCCACAGAACTCAATTTTAGGGCCCCTGCTTTTCTCACTATACCTACTTCCTGTGGGTTCCATTCTTAGAAAGCATGGCATCTCTTTTCACTGTTATGCCGATGATAGCCAATTATATATGCCGCTGAGGAAGGAAGACGCCTTTTCTGTCAAATCACTTCTGTCATGTCTTGAGCCCATTAAGTCCTGGATGGCCCTAAACTTTCTAGGATTTAATGAAAAGAAGACAGAGGTGATATTGTTTGGCCCCAATGGCTGCTGTGAACCTCCCCTTGTTGACTTGGGTCCACTGGCACGGTACGTGAAGCCAACAGTTTTAAACCTGGGCTTTAGGATGGACAGTGATTTTAAACTAGATCATCAAATAGGCGCTGTGGTTAAGTACAGCTTCTTTCACCTAAGGAAGCTGGCAAAGGTGAAGCCCATTCTTGAGCGGCAGCATTTTGAAACAGTAATCCATGCCTTTATTACATCTAGGCTGGATTACTGTAACGCACTCTACTTTGGAGTTGCACGATCTTCACTGGCTCGTCTCCAGTTGGTTCAAAATGCTGCCGCTTGCCTTTTAACTGGAACTCGAAAGAGGGAGCACATAACGCCAATTCTGGCCTCCCTCCACTGGCTCCCGCTGCACTTTCGAGTTCATTTTAAAATTCTTTTATTTGTTTTTAAATCTCTAAATGGGCTCGCCCTGCCTTACCTCTCTGAACTGCTCCACCCATACGCTCCTGCCCGGTGCCTCAGGTCAGCTGATCAGCTGCTCCTGGAGGTACCGAGGTCTAAGCGGAAGCTCAGAGGGGATAGAGCCTTCTCTGGTGCTGCTCCGGCACTCTGGAACACCCTGCCGTTGCACATCAGATAGGCCCCCTCACTGTCCATCTTCAAAACCAGTATTAAAACACATTTATATTCCTTGGCTTTTGACACTGCTTGAGATTTTGCTCCTGTTTTTAGTGCTTTTAATGTTTTTAATTTTTATTGTTTTTACTCTTTCGTTTAATGTTTGTATTGTTATATAATAATTTCTTGTCCATGATCAGTCATGTTAAGCACTTTGTTGCAACTGTGGTTGTTTTAAAGTGCTCTATAAATAAAGTTATTATTATTATATTATTATTATCAAAATCTGAATCCAGTGATTTATCAAACACAACACCCTCCCAGTCCAGAAATATATTTGATGAACCTGCATATCAGTGCATCTTTCCTCAGGTCCGGGTTTCAGAGCTGTGAGGAGTTAAGACCAGAGCTACCTGTAACATTCCAGATGTCATCCCAGCATGACCCATACCCAGTTAAGGCGTGTTGCCTTTTCTACTGAACCGCTCTGGCCTTGAAAGGCATAAAGCTATTTACATTATTTACGACATCTCCAACGGGATCGCTTGCACCTCCTCCAACTTTATCTACTGTATCTGTTGTTCAAGATGTGGACTCTTATACGTCGGCAAGACCAAACGCAGACTGGGCGATCGTTTTGCGGAACACCTTCGCTCAGCCTGCGTGAACCAACCTGATCTCCCGGTTTCTGGACACTTTTAATTCTCCTTCCCATTCCTACACAAACCTTTCTGTTCTCGGTCTCCTCCATTGTCAGAGTGAGGCTAAACACAAATTGGAGGAACAGCATCTCATATTTTGCTTGGGCAGGTTACAGTCCAGTGGTATGAATTTTGATTGGGGTGGAAGATTGCAACCTTCACGTGGTCCGCCTTGTTTCGAGATTCGCGTTTGCTCACTGCATTTCATCAAAACATCAATAATGCCTTAGTTTTGAAGAAATGCAGTGAGCAAACGCGATAATTCCCGATATTTTCGATATTTATATCTGCACGGCCAACAACTTCCGCTGTTATTTTCCCTTCAGCTCCCTCTTGTCTTTACCTTTGTTTTTATTTATCTTCTGGACTCTAAAGTAAGATAGCTGTGGCTCGCAGTCACCCCGACTGGCACAGTAATTTACAGCTCAAAAACGGGCCGTTTTCACGGTTTTTAACAGGTTTGAAAGTCCGCGTTTTCAGCAACAATAACGTACTGGAAGTGACGTTTGTACCCCAGTTAAATGTTGCGGTCACATGGGTGAGGATCTATGATCCAGTGACCTTTCATGAAATCACCCTATAACTCTCGTTTCCCTTATCCCTAACCAGTCTGAAGGGTCTCGATCCTAAACGTCACCCATTCCTTCTCTCCAGAGATGCTGCCGATCCCGCTGAGTTACTCCAGCTTTTTGTGTCTAAGCTATTTACTTTACCATGTGTACAGTGTCTGCATGTCAACTTTCAGTGATTTAAATACAATCTTCCAGCATTAAAATACACTGGAGTACCACGGTGGGTCAGGCAGCATCTCTGGAGAATAGGGATAGGTGACGTTTCGCGTCGGGGTGCATCTTAAGAGTGGAGTCTTCACAAAACCAGCACATCCAATTAGCTGTTTTGTGTCTACACACCCCACCATTAAAAAAAGTTTTGAAATTTAAAAAAAAAACCTAAATGGACGAAGTCACATTTTATTCCAATATATCTATCCCTGCTCTGAGGAAAGATCTTGAATTGAAACCTTCACTGTTTCTCTTTCTACAGACGATAATGACGAGGTGAAAGTTTTGAGAATTTTCATATTTAACATCATATTATCCGCATTAGTGGCAATTCGATTTTTGACTAATGGGGAACACATCTTTGGCCAATGCAACCCCTCTCTACCAGATGAACTGAATGAGTTCTACGCACGGTTTGAGGTTAAAAACAGCACCCAGACACGTGCACTACTGCCATCTCCCAGTGACCAGTCGCTCAGGCTGTCCGCAGCCGGAGTTAAAAAGGCCTTTGCCAGCATCAATCCACGCAAAGCTGCAGGGCCGGACAACATTCCTGGATGCGTTTTAAGAGACTGTGCTGAGCAACTGAAAGATGTCTTCACAGACATTTTTAACATCTCACTCAGCCAGGCAGTAGTGCCCAACTGTCTTAAGAGTGCCACCATCGTCCCTGTCCCGAAGAAACCAAACCCAGCCTGCCATAATGACTTTCGACCAGTGGCTCTAACACCCATAGTAATGAAGTGTTTTGAGCGACTGGTTATGCAGCACATCAAAAATAGTCTACCTGCCGACCTAGACCCACTGCAGTTCGCCTACAGAGCCAACCGATCCACAGAGGACGCAGTCTCAACAACACTGAACCTCGTACTGTCACACCTCGATCGGAAAAATACCTATGCCAGGATCCTCTTCATAGACTTCAGCTCTGCTTTCAATACAATCATTCCGCAGCAGCTGGTGGAGAAGTTGGAGCTATTGGGGGTTGATGCTGGCACATGCAACTGGGTCCTGAACTTTCTGTCGCAAAACGGCAGCAGACATTTCCGGGTGGGCAGTAGGACATCAAAAACCATAGCCGTGAGCACTGGCTCACCCCAAGTGCTGTGAGCCTAAGCCCCCTGCTGTTTAGTCTGCTGACACACGAGCGGACTGTACTGCTAGACTCAACAACAACTTCATCAACAAGTTCGCTGATGACACAACAGTGGTGGGTCTCATCAGTGGCAATGATGAATCGGCGTACAGGATGGGAGGTGGAGCTGCTCACAGGTTGGTGTAATCCCACAACCTCATTCTTAACGTGGGGAAAAACTAAGGAGATGGTGGTTGACTTCAGGAGGGCAGGGAAACAACACCATACACCTCTGCACATCGATGGAGCTGATGTGGAACGTTGGGTCAGCAGCGTGAGGATTTCCTAGGACTACATCTGTCTGATGACCTGACGTCCAGGGGGCCAACGGCCCCACACGACCACCCTCTCCGAAGACTACGTAAAGCAGGTCTCCCCACTACACACCTACGGACTCATTTTTATAGGGGGACAATCGAGAGCACATTGACCTATGGCAGACTTCCTGGTGTTCATCCGTGGTTCAGGAGCTGCAAGGCGTACGAACGGCACCAACTAGACATGAAGCAGGGTGGGAAGAAGTGTGAAGACCGCCAGCAGGATTATTGTATGTGCTCCACTCCCTTTCCTGCTGGACATATACAGGAAGAGATGTATCAGCAGAGCCATCTCCATCATCAAAGACCCCTACCACCCATCGCATGACATTTTCTCCATCCTGCCACCTGGGAAGAGGTACAGGAGCATTAGCTGCAAAACCAGCAGGATGCTCCTCAGCTTCTTCCCACAGGCTATAAGACTGCTAAATGGACTTTGCCCCCTGCCAAAGTGTCGAGCACCAACCACCAACCTGGACACACTGCAGCAGAGCCACTGTTGTGCCGCTGCCGATCGGAACGCCTGTTGAATGTTTAGTAGAGTGTTAAATTTGTTCATGATACATGTATTTTTATTTCTATTTATTTTGAATGCACACTGAATGGACACTGGTTGAGCAACGTTTTTTTGTTTCCTCTGGGTATGTGAATACTCAGGAAATGACAATAAAGATATACAATACAATACAATACGTGGAGGCTGGCATGAGCTACTTGGCTGCCACGTTTACTACGAGCGTGACGACACATCACAAGCAATAAGATTGGCAGTGAATCACTTTGGGACGTCCTGAGGTCATGAAACATACCATCAACGTGCAAGTTCACTGTTGGAATTTAAATGGGAACTTACTCTTGTTGGAGTTTTGAATGAAACCACGTTAAAAAAGTGGAACATTTCGAACATAAAAAGTTTCCAGCTACACGAACGCTCCTTGTTTTCCTACTGCCAGTCCAAGGAGCAGGCGGTGAAAGGGATCGTTGGGACGTAGTTTTATCTGCGGGCAATCTCAGCGTTTAATATGGACGTCGAGAGGTGGGCGGGACTAAACTACATCACCCAGGGTACAGCGTGCGACGGGCGGGTGTTGGAACTTGTAGTTGTGGCCGCGGCAAACTCAGCGTTTAATATGGACGTCGAGGGGGAGGGGAACTACATCTCCCTGGGTGCACCGCGCGGCCGTTGCGCAGCAATGGCGCTTTGTGGCGGAGTGACGCGGTGCCCAGGCGGCGCCTGGCGTGACGTGATGACGTGTGCGGTTGGCTGGTAACCGGCAGGTCGGGGCCTTGTCTTGTTGTTGAGCAACTCCTGCCTGGGCCGCCACTCGTCCGCTTCACTTTGTCCGGGACCTGGAGTTTGTCGGCGGCGGCGGGGCGGTGCTGGCGGGCGTGCCCGAGTGAAAATAACGCCGGACGTTGAGGCAGGGGTTGGCGGAACGAGAAGATGTTGAACATGTGGAAGATGCGGGAGCTGGTGGACAAGGCGTGAGTAGACGATCTTGGTCTTGGTTCGGTGGAGGCAGGCACTGGGCCTCGGGCAGTCCTCAGTGGCAGCACCGGCGTCAAGCAAAGGCGCTGCTGACCGAGCCACTGTCATCAGCCGAGTGGCAGCCAAACACGGTGGCCGGTCATCTCCACGCCTCACCCACTTCCCTAATACACCGGGCAACTTTGACCCGCGACCCCGGCTCCCCTTCAGCATCCATCCGATTTGAAGTGATTGCCACTAGCCGTGGTTAAAGTGGCAGAAAGTGTCAGCCTGGGCCAGGCGAGCGTGAAGCTGCCTCTGCCCAAACCAGTACATGTGTAGGAAGGAACTGCAGGTGCTCGTTTAAACCGAAGATAGACACAAAATACTGGAGTAACTCAGCGGGACAGTCATCATCTTGGGAGAGAAGGAATGGGCGACGTTTCGGGTTGAGACTTCTTCCGGCTGAGAGTCGGGGGAGGGAAACTAGAGATATGGAAGGGTAAGGTGTGAAAGGTCTCAGTTCAACATCATAGTCTGGAGTAGGGTCTCGACCCGAAACGTCACCCATTCCTTCGCTCCAGAGATGCTGTCTGTTCCGCTGAGTTACTCCAGCATTTTGTGTCTACGTCCCCCAGGCTGACACATGTGCCACGCCGATGGACTGTCGGAGGTGTCATCCCTCGGACCTCGAGTTGCTCAAATTGAACGTAAACATCCTTCGGGGCACAAATTTGACGCAAAGTTCTTCTCGTTTGTCTTTGAGCAGAATCTCAGGAAGTTCTGGTCAATATTTGTGGAATGAATTGCCTCTGCACGTTAAACAGGCCCCTTCTCTAGCTGTTTTTAAATCACTCCTGAAGACATATCTATTCTCCATGGCCTTTGTAGACCAGTGAGGTGTCGAATTGTTTATTAACTTTATTTGCTTGGTTTTGCTGCGTTGTTTGTACTTGTGTTTTATGTTTTTTTTTAATTTATTGTTTGGATTTTTGTATGTAATTTATGCGCCTCGTGTTAGTTGTATGTTCTGTTGTTCTGCCTGTTTTATGATGTCTTGCTTGTTTTCTTTTTTCTGTACAGCACTTTGGTCAGCTTTTGGTTGTTTTTAAGGTGCTTAACAAATAAAGTTATTATTATTATTATTATTATTATTTATAACCTCTTCCATCTCTGCTTTTCCGAGCGTGAAATTTATGTTATGCACATTGCCCGCTTCCAAACAACCTTAAAACAATTCAGTATTGTGGGACGTCTTGATGACATGCAGTTCTCTAAATATTTATTTTTCTCCCTCTCCTAACGCTTAGTTTAGTGGGACAGTCGAACTCTGTTTTCTCGAATGTTTTGAAACAGCTTCCTTAAACCATGGTATTTCTGGATAAATATTTGTGGTTCTTTGCTCAAAGCAGCTTCTTTAAACATCTTTCTGAAATTTACAGCCAGTTGGGAGTTATTGTGCTTTTAGCTTCCAAAGTATTTTTATATATCATAGGTGCTTGTACCACACAAATTTTGTTAGTCAAATATATCATGTACCTGGATTTTGTGGAAATGTCATCAATTTATTTTGTGTTGGGGTTGAGGTTTGCTGTAATTGTTAGTTCTTATTTTATGCAGACTATGGAATTTTCTAAAATATTCTGAGACACTAAGCTAACTTTAAAATGCATAAATTTATCTCCCCCTTTACACCCATTTTGGGATGGGGAAGGGGTGAGCTATTTTTATTCCTGTGTCTGCTTTAGAGTATACTTTTTAATTTCTTGTTTATGAAAAGTAAAATACAATTCAACAGATCTATATTGCACACCTAATTATTTCTTCTGGACATGATAATGCTTTTTTTTAAATCCAGATACTTCCCTAGGGGGCTAAATTATGAAAGAATGTTATTAAAACATTCTTTTTTTTTTTTTTAAATCGGTCATCTTTGTTTACATTGACAGTGGTATGGGCATGACATGGTGCATGGAGATGACCATGTATGACATAGAGAAACAACAGTTTTTGAAGGTCATCTTAAATAAATGATATGGAATTTACAATTTGCATGTAGGTAAATAGTTAGGAATCATGTTTGATAGGTTTTGACAAATTAATCGGAATGAAATAATTTTCAGCAAAACTGGGATTTGAGCTTTGCTGAGATCTTTTGTGATTCCAGTTCATTCAGGCATTCTTTTACATGCATAAAAGTTTTGTCGATTTTGCTTAAAATGTGTCAATACTCATTTAAAAATAAAACTTGGAAGAACTAAAACGGAATCCTGTCCACTGGGACTTATTAACCAATTTTGAGGTAGAGGTACCCTATTCTAGCCCCTATCATGCATATGCTCACATTCCAGTAGTTAGGTGGATTATGCATGTACATTTATCAGATTTTCATTTCAAATGGAGATTTGTTTCACTTCATTGCTGGTCATTGCAAGTTGGAACGGTTTTCAAAATTAATGTGCAGATTTTCTCCCGGGCTATGTTTCTACATGGGCCTCAAATCAATGTGGGAGAAATCACTATGGTAGGATCACAGACTCTGGATATCTCAAATAAAGCAGAAAATGCTGGAATTGTCATGGGTCAGGAAGCCTCTGGTGCCAAAAATTAAAACATGTTATGTGGGGGTAGGGAGTAGGGATAGAAAATTGGTTGGCAGACAGGCAGCAAAGCGTAGGAGTGAACGGGTCCTTTTCAGAATGGCAAGCCGTGGTGAGTGGAGTGCTGCAAGGCTCGGTGTTGGGGCCACAACTGTTTACCATATATATTAATGATTTGGAAGAGGGAATTAGGAGCAACACTAACAAGTTTGCGGATGACACAAAGCTGGGTGGCAGTGTGAACTGTGACGAGGATGTTAGAAGGTTGCAGGTCGATCTGGACAGGTTGAGTGAGTGGGCAGATGCATGGCAGATGTAGTATAATATAGATAAATGTGAGGTTATTCACTTTGGCGACAAAAATAAGGGGGCAGATTATTATCTCAATGGGGTTAGGTTAGGCAAAGGGGAGGAGCATCGAGACCTGCACGTCACTGAAAGTTGGCGTGCAGGTACAGTAGGCAGTGAAGAAAGCTAATGGAATGTTGGCCTTCATAACAAGAGGATTTCAATATAGGAGTAAAGAGGTTCTTCTGCAGTTGTATAGGGCTCTTGTGAGACCACATCTGGAGTATTGTGTCCAGTTTTAGTCTCTGAATTTGAGGAACGGCATCCTTGTGATTGAGGCAGTGCAGCGTAGGTTCATGAGATTGATCCCTGGGATAGCGGGACTGTCATATGAGGAAAGATTGAAAAGACTAGGCTTGTATTCACTGGAGTTTTGAAGGATGAGGGGAGGTCTTATAGAAACATATAAAATTATAAAAGGTCTGGACAAGCTAGATGCAGGAAAAATGTTCCCAATGTAGAGCGAGATAGAACCAGGGGCCACAATCTTAGAATAAAGGGTAGGCCATTTAAGACTGAGGTGAGAAAAAACTTTATCACTCAGTTGTGAATTTGTGGAATTCCCTGCCACAGAGGGCAGTGGAGGCCAAATCACTGGATGGATTTAAGAGAGAGTTAGATAGAGCTCTAGGGGCTCATGGAATCGAGGGATATAGGGAGAAGGCAGGGTTATTGATTGGGGATGATCAGCCATAATCACAATGAATGGCGATGCTGGCTCGAAGGTCTGAATGGCCTCCTCCTGCACCTATTTTCTATGTTTCTGTTTTGTCATTGGGAAAACAAATGTTAGCCGTGTTAACATATTTTCTGACTTAACAAAAATAGTCTCTCCCACATACCTGTTCATGAATCGTTTGATTTGGAGGAGATAAACTGATCAAGTTTGAATTGTGATGAGCGACTAAGGTTGGTATTGTCTTTGTACATAATGACAACTCATAGAAGTCTATGCATAAAGAAGCAATTGTGCTTCCTGCCTCATGTGTAAAGAATGTGGCAGAAGGTAATTAGTAGTGAGGAAAGAGAGCACCAAGAAAAGTCATAGAATGTAGAAATGGGCACTTTGGCCCAACACGCTCAAACCGAACAAGTCAAGTCGAGAGTTTATTGTCATGTGTCCCAGATAGGGCAATGAAATTTTTGCTTGCTGCAGCACAACAGAATATTGTATGCAAAAATACCGAGCAGTTCAGTTCAATATACACATAAATACGCAGATAAAGTGCAATAGGCTGTTACAGTTCAGAGTCTGTTTGTTGGCGAGTTTAATAGCCTGATGGCTGTGGGGAAGTAGCTGTTCCTAAACCTGGATGTAACAGATTTCAGGCTCCTGTACCTTCTGCCCGATGGTAGCGGAGAGATAAGTGCATGGCCAGGATGGTGGGGGTCCTTGATGATGTTGGCTGCCTTTTTGAGGCAGCGACTGTGATTGATCCCTTCGATGGTGGGGAGGTCAGAGCTGATGATGGACTGGGCAGTGGTTACAACTTTCTGCGTACTTTTCTGCTCCTGGACCCTCAGGTTGCCGAACTAGGCCACAATGCAACCAGTCAGCATGCTCTCTACTGTGCACCTGTAGAGGTTTGAGAGAGTCCTCTTTGACATACCGTAGTCTTCTCAGGAAGTAAAGGCGCTGATGTGCTTTCTTTATGATTGCATCAGTGTGCTGGGACCAGGAACAATCTTCGGAAATGTGCACGCCATATGCCCCATCTACAATAGTCCCATCTGCCTGCATTTGGGCCACATCCCTCCAAGTCCTATTCATGTACCTGTATAAATGGCTCTTAAAAGTTACGAAAGTAACCGCCTCAACTATGACCATGGGTAACCTTAAACCTATGTCCTCTTGTTCTCGATTCTCCTACTCTGGGCAAGAGACTTTGTGCGTCTACCTGATCTATTCCTCTCATGATTTTGTACATCTCTATAAACAAACTTTGGAAGAACAAAAACTGGATCCTATCCACTTTTGCAATGCATGTGCATCCTTGACCCTGACCCCTTATCCTCCTTCGCTCCAAGGAATAGAGTCATACTATAGAGTCTATACTCCATACTGATACTGTAGAGTCTATACTTATGAGGGCCAATGTGCCAAAAGCATTTTTGACCACCCTATCTACCTGTGGTGCCACTTTCAACAAACTTTCTACAGGCACTCCTAGATCCCTCTGCTCTGCAACACATCCCAGAGCCCTACCAATCACAATAGGTCCTGCCCATGTTAAGGGTCTGTCCCACTTTCACGACCTAATTCACAACCTTTTTTACTTGTGGACATTTTTTATCATGCTAGAAAGACGCCCCGACCTACTTGATGCCACAAGTACCTACAACTAACATCACGACCTACCTAAGACCTCCTATGAACTTGTGACGACCATGCTGCGAGTATGAGTCAAGGGCAAACTCGGCAGAGGTCGTGAATTAGGTCGTGAAAGTGGGGCAGGCCCTTCAGTCTTCCCAAAATGCAACACCTCACATTTCTCAGTAGTAAATTCCACCAACCATTCCTCAGCCCACCTACCCAACTGATCTAGATCCTGCTGCAATTTTTGACAACTATCTTCATTATCTACAATACTACCCACTGGTATAACACCCACTAAGGTGAAATTGAAAAATTAAAGAAAGTAGTGAAAAACACTTTAATGCGTGTTGGAGCTGCTTTTGGCTGCAAGGGATAGAATAGTTATGAGAATAAATCACCTGTTGATTTGATTTCTACTTGTTGCTATTAATTACATATTCTAAACCATGCAATGTAAAGAAATCTCATTTTTGGTATGCTACAATAAAGTAAAGAATTATGACATAGATATGACTGGCTAGCTCTTTTCTCTCTCCTGTGGCAAGGTGTGTCCACATTTCAAAGATTTGTTTTAACCATATCAGATATGTTAGGTAAACTGGTCCTTCCTGTTTTGAAGTTGCTATGACGCAATGTTACAAAGTGACAAAGGTCATCACAAAACATGTTTTGCATTCCATATTCAGGGTGGAGTCGGAAAAACTCCATATTCTTAATAATCTAGGTGTATTTTAAATTTGTGTTTGGATCCTGTAATGTGAGGTAAATATTAGGAATTAATTTACTGAACTGGCTAGTAAATGTAAGTAGTCGCCTGCTTTGCCAAATCTCTTAGCTTTGAATTACGTAACACGCATAGGTGGCCTGATCTGAGGAGAATGATTTTTTTTAGAAATAAAAGTGGGGAACTTTGATTAGTGTGCATATTCAATTCCCATGAAGTTTAAAATGCCAGGTTGAAATCTATGGCCTTTTTAAAAATAAAAAGAAATCTTTGGGTACAGGCCGTGCTACCATGGCCAGCATGAAATTACAATTTGCCATTATAGTGAGGATACCTGAACTGCTGAGTTCCTTCTGGTGATGGTACTCCCACAGTGCTATTGGGGAGGGTGCTCCAATATTTAGATACAGTGATGGTAAATAGAAACATAGAAAATAGGTGCAGGAGTAGGCCATTCGGCCCTTCGAGCCTGCACCGCCATTCAATATGATCATGGCTGATCATCCAACTCAGTATCCTGTACCTGCCTTCTCTCCATACCCCCCTGATCCCTTTAGCCGCAAGGGCCACATCTAACTCCCTCTTAAATATAGCCAATGAACTGGCCTCAACTATCTTCTGTGGCAGAGAATTCCAGAGATTCACCACTCTCTGTGTGCAAAATGTTTTCCTCATCTAGGTCCTAAAAGATTTCCCCCTTATCCTTAAACTGTGACCCCTTGTCCTGGACTTCCCCGACATCGGGAACAATCTTCCTGCATCTAGCCTGTCCAACCCCTTAAGAATTTTGTAAGTTTCTATAAGATCCCCCCTCAATCTTGTAAATTCTAGCGAATACTAGTGACATTAAGGAAGGAAGTTTATTGATTAAGTTGCAGTAGAAGCATGGGATGCTACCCCGAGGTACTACAGCAGGATTGTTCTGGGATTGGAATGATTGATCTCCAAGAACCATATCATTGTGAAGGTATAGGTCCAAACAGTCAGTATTTTCTCTTTTGATGTCCTTTGACTACAGCTTCAGGGTTCCTAATGTTACAGTTTGCCAAATTTCAAGGGTATTTCCTTTCATCTTACTCTTTGGTCCAGGATACACCAGTGACTGTACATATTGTATTCTTAAGCAAAAACTAAGCTACTGGAGGAACTCAGTGGGTTAGGCAGCAGAACTGGAGAAAATGAAGTTGATGTGTAGGTTCATGGTTTCCCACTAGGCCCACCATCTCTCCCTTATTTTGTTCCATTCATAACCTTTTTTATAAGATTCCACAATCTGCAGCCTTTTGTTATGACTACCACTTATAACTACCCAATCTCTATTGCCATTTCCACCATTTCATCCCCCACCCGAGTCCATATGCCACTCAACCCCTCTTCACCTGGATCCGCCTATTCCTTGCTAACGCTTGTTCCACTCCCACCCTTTGCCTATCTCACCACTACTCTTTCAGTTGCGGTGAAGGGACCTGATCCGTAATGTCGACTGTCCATTTTTCCTCCACAGATGCTGCCTGACCTGTTGAGTTTCTCCAGCTGTTTGTATTTTATTTGTTCCAGGTGAGACTCAGTCTTTTAAGTAGTCCTTGCAAAATCCCAAATTGAGAAAACACTGATTGGATACTAATAAGTCGGTTCAGATTTGTCCTGGTTTTTGTGACAGAATAATACTGGATAATTTTCTACCTTGGGAACGGTCCTATCTATATTAGGACCGTTATTGGAGGAGGTGCAGGTTTTCAGTGGCAGAATTATACTGGACAATTATTAATACCGAACCTTTACAGTGACATCTGGTTGCATTGGTTTTGTAGTGTTCAGTGCTCTTTGGTCTTTCATGATGCAAGATGATGTTTGTCAAAGTAGCTGAAGGTTGGGAATCGAAAGGAAGCTGCGATGGATCAATCAATCGGTGCTTTTGCCTGAACATGATCATTACTGCTTTAGATTTTTCTGCTGAGGTGTCTAGATGTACCTCAACTAAAAGTAATTTAATGCTTTTGTTAAAATCTTGAAATCTATTTATTGCAGTTAAATATCAGTTTGGATCTTTCTGTTGCTCTTTCATTTAAGTGGTGGGTATTCAAATAAACCATGTGTAATTTGAGGAAGTGCGCATTAATGCTTGTGATTTAAAAAATATATATTTTTAACTGAGTAACAATAATTAAAACTTGTAACAATGTAGTAATGCCTGGTAATTAAATTATTATAAAGGAAAGGAATGGTTACTTTGAATAATATGTCCGTTGGCGCTAGCACAAGTTGAGAGGTATGGGTGCAATGAAAATGTTCTTTGCAGCAGCATTGCAGGCTTTGACATGGGCAAACGCACTAAAACATAAGTTGTATAGAAATTACACAACAATTCTGCAAAACAGTAAGAAAATAAAACATGGAACAATAAATTACATTTGTGAAAAACACAATTAGGGAAAAAAAAAGTCCATAGTAGTGCAAGAGATGTTGTTAAACTGAGTTCTTTCAATCTAAAGTCAACTTGACTCAAACACTTGTTGCTGTTAAAATCAATTATTTATTCAGCTGAGACTAGTCTCTTGAACCTTCCAACACAGAGCTGATGCTCTGGGGGAGGTCCAGAGAGGAGTAACTTTGATACAAACTCTTGGCATTTATGTAGGTATTACACATTTCAGATACAGAGGGTATGACAAGCTAGTGACCAATCATCTGAGTCCTTCTGGTGATTTACAACATCAGTCACATGATCCTCCTTCCCATGCCTCATTACAGCCTTTGTTTGCCTGTGCTTTATAACTTTGTTTTCGAATTATTTTATTTCAACACAGCAAAACCCCAGTAGGCTCTTATGAAAGACCACTCCTCAAAATACAAGATATGTATATAACACAATGATCACACAAGTCACACACACTATCTATACCAAGAGAAAATATATTTCTATAAATCTAAACAATTTCTACAAGTCTAAAGTGTACCTTTCTACTAAGACAATACATTTCATAATTGGTGTTACTATAATTTTACACATTTTGAAATACCATTACCTATGTCTTTAAAACATTAATTATATAAGTTTTTGAATTACAGTTTCTAAGTTCAAAACGCACATTTCCATCTCCCATCCAAAGATACATGGGTTGTAAATCTGTCAATTTAGTTAATATGAGTTTGGTGCCTTTCCTGTTATCGGGAAGCAGGATTTCCAATCTCGTGTACCAGACAGAACACAAGGTACAACTCAGACCATCACGTCAGAATTCCATCTGCTTCAACCTTCTTTAAACAACTCCCTCAATCTAATTATTTCTCAAAGCAACTATTCCTTCACTTACATCTTATTCCTTATCACACATTATAATTTTACACAGCCAAGGCTAACCTAGCATAACACGCCACAACTCTTCACCTTTATGTCACATTCAGAGCTCAAAAATGTGCCATAGAGACAGAGCAGATGGCCTAAGAAGAGGCCCCTTATTCAGCTTCCCATTCTTCAACACAAAGCCATATGAAATACAATTTCCTCCAGTGCTATAATCGCCCCAAACAATAACCTAAGCAAAGCAGGCCTCCATGTTTTGATTCATCTTTGCCTGTGTGTATCTGTCTGTTTGCACTTTATTTTGGTTCAGGAAAACTTTAAACTTTTCTTTTGCAATTCACCTAGCTTATATAAAAGTCACTATCCAAGTGGTTCTATTTGTATAATATTTCCTCAATGTTGTGTTGTCAAGGAAGGATTAAGGTTGTACAGATCAATTTATCAACCTAATAGTTGTAAGGAAGTAGCTGTTTCTGAACTAGGTGGTGTGCAACTTCCGGCTTCTGTGCCTTTTGCCAAATGGTAGCACAGAGAAGTGTGCATGGCCCAGATGGTGAGGGTCCTTGATGAAAATTGCCACTGCTTTGAGCTAGCGCTACACGGATGCTTTCAATGGTGGGGAGTGCTGTGCCAGCAATGGACCAGGCTCTCTCCACTCTATAGCCTTTGTGTTTGTTTGAGATAACTCTCTTTTACAAATTTATTACAAATAACATACCTCCTTTTACAAATCTAGAAAATATTTTTTTCCCCACTGTTAAGTTGTGCAATGTTGCCTGTGGGATTGTACCTGATAGCATTTTTTAAATAGTTACATAGCATGTTTAACTGTTCACAAACCTAGAAATTCACACAAAGGACTGGATGATAACTAAGGGCATTCTGTGCTCTGTTGCCCAATGGAAATTGGCCTTTTATGAAATGTTGATTGGAATGTGAACACAGTTATTTGCCTCTTAAGACCGCCCTTACATAACTTATACGACATAAGAACTGGTGGATTTAAACAGTGATATTTTCTATCCAAATATTTGAACAGCACACCAGTCAATCAAATACGTATTGCCCAACTGACTGTAAAGTGGTTTCTTGAGGAGTTGAAGAGATTATTTGTTTAATGTGCTGCTGGTTCTCAATCTGGCACCAACTCAAATATCAAGTTACGAATATTTAATTGTAACATGTACCGGAAACGGAAGAATGAAATTACATTATTACATTTGCTAAAGATGCTGAAGAAAAAGCTGCTTTAAAAGCAAATTGTGTTTTTAGCTTCTCAAAAATGACCCACTTTGCTGGATCATGTTTTGGAGTTTGTTTCAGGTGTTGAGAGGATTTGTGTGTGCTCCCTCTGCTATACAGGGACTGAGTTTGAGACATTTTTTATTCTATAACTTTGCTAAATGCTGTGACAGACACTATCTAGTATACATTAAAAATGTTGATTGTTATCGATTTCCTGCAGAGTATTTCTACTGTTAAGGAGCCATTATGTTTTTCTTGGCCACTGCATCTTTCAAAATTGACAGGCTCAAATTAACGTAGAAGCCTTCTGAGCCAGTTCCTTGCACCATTTGTTTATCCACTTGTGCTTTCAGCTCTGGTTAAAGTTATTGGGAGTCTTGATAGTTATGTTTACAATCTATGTCAATTCAAATATATAAGGAGTTTGTTCATGTAGGAGAGATCACTGACATAATTGAACGTAAAATTGGTCTATAGTTAAAAGATAATTATTTGGGTTAAATGTCGGCACCAGACTCTTCCTTCGATCGTTGCTCAGCCCAAGCATCTTTTGAAGGCTTGATTTCTAAAATGTCAACTCTTCTCTACAGGTGAAGACATGTTGAGTGCTTTCAACGTTTTCCTTTTCAAATTTCTAGCATCTGTAAGAAGTTGCCTCTTTTTGCCCACATTTTTTCTGGTAAAATAGAAATAGTTACTGTACTAAAGGCTACAACATTCATTACAGTCATTTTGAAAATTATATTCAGATTTTTCTCCAAAATAAAAAGGAACATAGTATTAATAGTTTCTATGAAGTTGATGTTTTAAAAGCAAGTGGTTCACCAATGTTAGAGAATACCAAAGATAGACACACAAAGCTGGAGTATGTCAGTGGGACAGCCCGCAACTCTGGAAAGAAGGAATGGGTGATGTTTCGGGTAGAGTCCCTTCTTCAGACTAGCCAGCTTACTTCGCCTTGCCTATTTATGTCTCCGGTCCTATATTTACCTGATTGATCATCCTTGATCTCTGAAGTGGTTTAGCCTGTCACTTTGTTTTATTTAAAGCTGTTACAGTGATTCAAGAAGGCAGTCCACAACCTTTGAGGAAACTTAAGTTATTGGTAGTCTTGATAGTTATGTTTACAATCTATGTCAATTCAAAAATATATGGAGTTTGTTCTTGTGGAAGAAATCACTGACATAATTTCTTGCCATTGAATGTAAAATTGTTCTATAGTTCAAAAAAAAAACGTTAACACCTACATAGTAAAAGCAGATGCTACTTCATATTACATATGTCACCATGTCATTGAAAGATTGTAGGATCAAAAC
The DNA here is from genome assembly GCF_028641065.1 of Leucoraja erinaceus. Lineage (NCBI taxonomy): Eukaryota > Metazoa > Chordata > Chondrichthyes > Rajiformes > Rajidae > Leucoraja > Leucoraja erinaceus. The sequence goes on from NC_073387.1 coordinate 6,631,058, forward strand.
ATAGGCGAAATAGATTTTGAGGAGGAGAAGGGGCTAGAAAAGAGAGGTTTATAAGAGTAAATTCCAGAACCTCGGTTAATAAAGACCATCACTGGTGGAGGCTGAAAAAGGGACACGCAAGGCTAGAATAGAAAGAATGTAGCATTATTGTATGATTGCAGGACTCGAGTATTTGAAACATTGTGGGCCAAGGCTAGCAAAGTGTTGGGGGGGGGGGGGGGGGGGGGGGGGGGGGGGGGGTGGGGGGGGGGGGGGGGGGGGGGGGGGGGGGGGGGGGGGGGGGGGGGGGGTGGGGGGTTGCAAAACTCCACACAGACAGTGACAAGGTCAGGATTAGCTACTAATGAAACAATCTATAAATTATTTAGGTCACTCCATCTTCAAGGACGAGTAGACTTTGGAAAACATGCATATGTGGTTTAACATGATGTTATCTGAATTGGAGGAACATTAGCCTTAAAGAGAGATCGAATTGTTTTCGCAGGATCTTGAGAGGCTGAGGCAGAACCTGATAGAAGTTTATAAAATGATGAGAAGCATAGATGGCATAGACAGTCAGAACCATGCAGCAACTCTTTCTCATCTGTGAGACAGTCTGCCATTCCAGTACCTACAAATGCCCACTAACTAATTTTAATGCTATTAGAAGAGCTAACATCTCATTGAACAACAAAAAAAAACAAGGGGAAAATAGGTTTTACGGATGCTGACGAAAAATAAGCAGAAAATGCTGGAAATATTCAGCACATCCGGTTGCATGGGAACTCTCTACAGAAGCAGCCTAAGCTGCTGACTTTCTCCTGCATTTTGATTTGAATTCAATGGTGTTTTTTTGTCACATGTGCAAAGTGCTAACCTGGTGACAATTTTATCTTACAAACAGTCGAGTAGAGTATTACCATGCTCCCAAGTGTACAAAGATTGTCTACTGAGCCCACATCCAAGAAGCGCCATGCTTTGGCACCATTTTCAAAGTCCGCGCTCTAGTTCTTATGAGTGGTGCCTGTTCCAGGCAAGTCCCAGGCTGCTGCTGCGGATTTCCAGAGGTTGTGAACATGTTAATCTTTGAAATATACAAAGTCATTTGATCAATGATTTGACAAATTTAAAAATTACAATTCGTATGTTCTTTCCCGTGGTCTTCTGTAATGAACCACATAAATTAAGCTCAAGGTTCATCTCGCACAGGGAGTACAATCATCCTCAGTATCCTTGGTCTAAGGAGGGAAGGTGATGACATCTTTAGCTATCTTATTATCAAATATGAGGACTAGATTCATTGGAGTCCACATAGGAAATCTCATAGGGAACTCAATGGGATGGAGGCAACTAAGATTAGAGTTGGCACACAAGGAATCAAATCTCTTTTGGATTTTATGGTCCCAAGGTACACGGCACACTTAATCACTTAATAATAAATTAAAGGAGTCTAAAATATATTTTAAAATAAAGGTAGACAAAATGCTGGAGAAATAAAGGAGTCGCTTTGATTTGGAGGTTTATACGTTGGGTGAGAAGGCCTGAAACTACAAAAAACTGGTAACTACAAACTTGGAAGTTTGTAACATAATGATAGCCTGCCTGCAAAGAAAGCTGTCAACAACTGAAGCAAGGATTTAGAAAGGCACAGAAGTAGGACCGAGATGAAAGTGGGTGAGGGGGGGTATAATCTATAGAAGCATAGATGTTATGAAAATGCTGCCATGTCATCACTGATTACTTACTGTAGTGAATACTTTGAGGAGATGGAGAAAAAAATGCACAGGTCAAGCTTTTATCAGCTGCAATCAATGTTATTGTCATCTTTAATACAAAAATTGAATTTTAAATGGTTTAGCTCCTTAACAATAAATAACTCTACAACTGAGCAAATAATTTCCATTTTGGGAACTTTCAAAGGAAGACCAGATGTCATGTTACAGTAAAACTCCAATGCACACTCTAATTGTTTGGAAATTGGGATGGTTCAGCATCTGGTTTGGGTGATGCTTCCAGCGCACCCTTAAGTCACCAGGACCCATTTCCAAACTGTTTGTACTACTGTGTAATATCTAAACAAAAAGTGATTTAAAAGTGTGTTTATAGTATTGAGAGTGCATCCATTAAGCCAGAAAATCTGCTGACCCTGCAAAGTCAAATCATTGGTGTTACTGTACTGGCATTACATCAGTAAAGCTGTACATTTACAGTTCTGGGCACCATCATGGAATTGGTATATTAGACTTCCAACTTCAGTTCTGAAGCTCCATGAGTTAAAATTGTAAGGAGATTGCATAAAATCGGTTTGTAGAATTTAGAATGATCAAATTATGAGATTTGATTAATCCGTTAAGTATTTTGTAATAATTGGTAATGGTAGGTTAGGTAGAAAAGACGGTGTTGCTGGGGGAAGGGGGGGGGGGGGGGCTAGGATAAGCAGATTTAAAATTCACAGCTGATCCATTCAGTTCAGAAATTAAATAATACATCCAGATGAAAACAGCAGCACAAGAAAAGCACTGACTCCTTTATTTTTAAAGCAGCTCAGTTTTGAAATCATGTATGGCTATATCTTTACTGGCCTCGCCAGTAAAAGATATGAATGCAGTTAAGATACAGATCAACTGTTCTATCTTAATGGTACAAAGATCAAGTAGAGAGATGACCTAATCCCGTTTAACAATCTGGATTCTTGTACCTCAAAAGCAAATTTTACAGTTGCTGGAAATACATGACTTGAGAGAAATCAGACCTGTAAATTTCCTGAATTCTGTTTTTATTTTAGTGTCATGACAACTTTAATATTATGTCACATGCCAAAGACTTTTGTTTGTTTTCAATCATCAATGCAAATGCATTATTTGACCGTCTTGTTGAAGCTCTTGCAATTTGTCAGCCTTTTGTCTGTTCTCAGTCCGGGTTACTCTGCAAAGTGTTACAGTTGAAATGCCGATAAATCTCTTTGGGTAAAGTCGGTGCCACTGTTTACTGCAGGTGATATTTCTAGCTATTTTACATGTAAATACTGGAGTAAAATTACAATCTTGCCAGTGGCACTAACGTCAGTGGTGATGAAGTGCTTTGAAAGGCTGGTCATGGCGCAAATCAACTCGTACCTCGATAAAAACTTGGACCCACTGCAGTTCACTTACCACCACAACAGATCAACGATGGATGCGATCTCGCTGGCTCTCCACTCCGCTCTGGACCACCTGGAAAACAAAAACTCATATGTCAGGCTGTTATTCATTGTTTACAGCTCGGCATTCAATACAATCATCCCCTCCAAGCTGTTTACCAAGCTCGCAGAACTGGGTCTTGGCGCATCCCTCTGCAATTGGATCCTCGACTTCCTCATTCACAGATCATGGTCTGTTCGTATTGGTGGAAATGTGTCGGCCTCGATAACAATCAGCACGGGAGCACCTCAAGGCTGCGTGCTCAGCCCCCTGTTGTACTCACTCTATACTCATGACTGCGTAGCCGGTCATAGTGCGAACTCCATCATCAAGTTCGCTGACGACACCACTGTTGTGGGATGTATCACTGATGGAGATGAGTCGGAGTATAGAAGAGAGATCGCCGACTGACCAAATGGTGCCAGCAACATCTGTCAAGCAACACCAGCAAAACCAAGGAACTGATTGTGGACTTTGGAAGGGGTAGAGGATGGGGACCCACAGTCCCGTTTTATATCAACAGGTCGATGGTGGAAAGGGTCAAGAGCTTCAAATTCCTGGGCATGCACATCTCTGAAAATCTCTCCTGGTCCGAGAACACTGATGCAATTATAAAGAAAGCACATCAGCATCTCTACTTCCTGAGAAGATTACGGAGAGTCGGTATGTCAAGGAGGGCTCTTGAACCTCTACAGGTGCACAGTAGAGAGCATGCTGACCGGTTGCATCGTGGCTTGGTTCGGCAACTTGAGCGCTTGGTAGCGGAAAAGACTACAAAGAGTTGTAAACACCGCCCAGCCCATCATCGGCTCTGACCTCCCTACCATCGAGGGGATCTATCGCAGTCGTTGCCTCAAAAAGGCTGGCAGCATCATCAAGGACCCACACCGTCCTGGCCACACACTGTGGCTTTCCATGGCATGTTCTTGGGATGCCAAAGCATTTTGCAGTCAATTTAAGGAAATAGTACACTGGTTGTACATGGTGCAGAAGTGACGAATAATGTGTGGAAAAATGTAGTTCTTACTTTAAAGGTGACGTTTTGTCAATTCATTTAATCTGCCTGATGTATGGAACAAATTATTCAGTACGTTTGATGGTAAATCACTGCAACATCTAAAGTAAAAAGTATCTACTTAAAAAATACTTAATATAAATAAACTTTTAGAATGAAATTGCACAAGCAAAGCCTGATAATACAATGTTTAGTGTCTTATTTTATGTACAGTCAGTCATTGGATGTGGAAAGGTGCATAATGTTCTTAATGCATTGCCTTGCCGTGTCTTTGCCTTGTAAGTCAATCAATAGAGAGCTCGAGTTTTAGTTTATTTATAGCCATCAGTATTTTGAATATCAGGACTTTGTAGATTCGGTGAAATTGCTGTGTAATCAATGAAGTCACTATGATTATTGGCACAAACTTCAGAAACATTTGGGGTCAAAAATATCCAACCATCAGAAATAAATTAAATATGTTTGCATAAAGCAGACACAATAATATGATGTGTAGGGAAAAACTGCAGATGCTGGTTTAAATCTAAGGTAGACACAATGCTGGAGTAACTCAGCGGGACAGGCAGCGTCTCTGGAGAGAAGGAATGGGTGACATTTTGGGTCGAGACCCTTCTTCAGACTAATGTCAGGGGAGTTGGTGGGACAGAGATAGAATGTAGTCGGAGACAGTAAGACTGGTGGGAGAACTGGGAAGGGGGAGGGGATGGAGAGTGAGGAAAAGCAAGGGCTATTTGAAGTTAGAGAAGTCAATGTTCATACCACTGGGGTGTAAGCTACCCATGCAAAAAATGAGGTGCTGTTCCTCCAATTTGCACTGGGCCTCGCTCTGAAAATGTAGGAGGCCCAGGACTGAAAGGTCAGATTGGGAATGGGAGGGGGAGTTAAAGTGCTGAGCAACCGGGAGACCAGGTAGGTTAAGGCGGACTGAGCGGAGGTGTTCAGCGAAACAATCGCTGAGCCTGGTCTCGCCGATGTACAGGACTTGACACCTGGAACAGCGGATACAGTAGATGAGGTTGGAGCAGAGGCAAGTGAACCCCTGCCTCACCCGAAAAGACTGTTGGGTCCTTAGATGGAGTTGAGGGGGGAGGTAAAGGGACAGGTGTTACATCTCCTGCGGTTGCAGGGGAAATTACCTGGGAAGAGAGTGGTTTGGGTGGGAATGGACGAGTTGACCAGGGAGTTGCGGAGGGAACAGTCTCTGCGGAAAGCAGAAAGGGGTGGAGATGGGAAGATGTGGCCAGTAGTGGGATCCTGTTGGAGGTGGTGAAAGTGTTGGAGGATTATATGCTGTATGCGACGGCTGATGGGTTGGAAGGTGAGGACAATGGGGACTCCCACGAATAGGGGGAGGGGGAGCAACAGTAGAGCTGCGGGATATCGAGGAGACCCTAGTGAGAGCCCCATTTATAATGGAAGAGGGGAACCCCTGTTTCCTAAGGAATTAGGACATCTTCGATGATCTAGTATGGAAAACCTCATCCTGGGCGCAAATGCGGTGTAGACTGAGGAATTGGGAGTAGGGGATAGAGTCTACAGGAAGGAAGTGCAGTCGAGATAGCTTTTGGAGTTGGTAGGTTTGTAGTAGATGTCAGTCAGTAGTCTGTTTCCTGTGATGGAGACAGATTCAGAAATGGTAGGGAGATGTTGGAGATTGTCCAAGTGAATTTGAGTGCAGGATGGAAATTAGTCATGAAGTTGATGAAGTCAGTAAGTTCTGCATGGGTGCAGGAGGCAGCACGGATGCAATCATCAATGTAGCGGAGGTAGAGTTCGGGGGTAGGGTCAGTGTATGCCTGGAACAGTGATTGTTCGACGTACTCTACAAAGAGGCAGGCATAGCTGGGGCCCATGCGAGTGCCCAAAGCTATGCCTTGGATTTGGAGGAAGTGGCAGGAGTCGAAGGTTAAAGTTATTGAAGGTAAGGACCAGCTCTGCTAGACGGAGGAGAGTATCAGTAGACGGAAATTGGTTGGTTCTGTGGTCGAGGAAGAAACGGAGGGCTTTAAGACCTTCCTGGTGGGGGATGAGTGACTGAACAAACTGGACACAATAATGTGATGACTGAGGAACATTCTTTGCATTAAGTAGACCAAATTGCTTGTAACAGTTCCAATCGGGATCAAGAGAGCCATTTAAAGATCACTGGGGAAATTGACACAGAAAAAAAAATGAAGATATTTCCATATAACCTCCCCACATAATCAGACTCCATGTGTAGGAAGGAACTGCAGATGCTGGTTTATACCGAAGATAGACACAAAATGCTGGAGTAACTCGGCGGTCCAGGCAGCGTCTCTAGAGGGAAGGTATGAATGGGTGACATTTTGGTTCGAGACCCTTCTTCAGACGCCATTGTCTCTTAAGAACACAGCTGCTACTTTAACCAAGAATGGACATTGAAATTACCGAGCAGTTGCTTCTATTGCCACTCGGGCAATGATACTCTATTGAACAGTGTAACACAGGTCTTAATGCTTTTAGCTTGCGGTAGCTAAAAGCTGTTTGCTGTTATAGCTGTTTGACATAATTGGTTTTCCAGCATGGTCTTCTAACACTCGAGGTTTCTTGGAATCTCAGCCATTATGTTACAGCAGAACTAACTGTAACTGCATTGGTCCTTTTTCAAACCGTTGCATTTTTCATATCATAGACTACGTCTTTTGCAAAATAGTTGTGTTTTATTGTTATGTGTTGAAATGGTTACAATGAAATCTTGACTTGCAGCAGTTCAACAGAAATGTAAACAAAATATTTTGTGCTGCAAACCCAATACTGACCAACATAATATGTCAGTGTGTATACAAGCAATAATAATGCATAATAATAGTCCTCTCCAAAATGCAACGCTTTCTCTCTACATGCACTTGAGTATGACCATACTTGTGCCATTGAAGACACACGTAACAATATAACATGATATAACTCCAACTTTTGATTTAATTTGTTAATCTATTGTAATTTAATTATTTTGCCAAGAATGAGATGGCACTGTTTAAAATCTAAAAACCTTGATCATCTAGATTCAATTTAAAAATCCCCCATCTAATTTGGAAATGTATCGTTATTTTTGATGAGAAGTGAGCCATCAGGTGAAATTATTGTATGAGGAGCAATTTTCACCTGGATTGGAAGGTAACTTAAGTATTTTTGCTAGTTCATTTACACCAGTGACTGGCAGTGAGTGTTATTTCCAAATAACTTGCACATATTCCTCTTGCACTTCATCACTGCAATAGGTATTCTGCACGATGTGTTAACCAACAAATTTTAGAACACCGATTAGTTCTTAATGCATTCTGTTATATGATTATCTATGAAGTTTCTCTCTCCTGGTTTTGGTGGTGAAAGATTTGCTGTCTTACAAAGCAAAGTCTGTAATTGGATAACTTTCAGATCTGATGATTTGAACTCTTAAAACACCATCTGCAGGCTGACAAAATTTAGTAAAAGTATTTGAACAAACCAAACAATAAAACCTATTATTCTGACTCTGTTATCACCCTGTACCTTCTGAAGACAGATGTTGCATAGAACAATAAAACCATTTTAATGCATTATTGTTTTGGTGCTCGCTCAAAGGTAGCAGGGATTGTCGGCAAAAGGGACAATGGATTTTGAATCGGGTCATGTGCCATAAAACTATTAGAATGATTTAAGATGGCAACTGTATGGACCAACCAGCATTTACATTTTTCTGATTGTTATTTGTAAAGAAAATTATGACTCGAACAAATAATTAAATAATTGGGCCGAAGAGGGGATCCGCAATAGGAAGCAGGTGGTAATATTCGACAGTTAAGTCACTTGAATTTATGTACGGTTCCTTTCTATGCTGTTTGCTATTTCCATAAATGAAGTGAAACAAGATTGTGCTTGATATTGTCACCAAATTAATGAATTCATATCCAAGTTGCAAGACAATCGTGAGTAAGACAAGATCTGTGTCCAGTTAAGTTGATGGACAAAGGGATGGTAGATAAAATAGAAGATCATTATTCAACAGCAGAAATGCAAGATGAATGTAATATGGTGATATTTAGAAAGCTAATCAGTCATCACTGCTTAATTATTTCCTCCAGTTAAAAAAGAAAATCCACAACTCGCCCCCCCATAAAATATCGAGCTGATATTGTGGGATAGTTGTATTGCAATAATATGCTCCTTCTGCAAGATGTGGGAATTCAGGGAAGCCTTCAGTGTCCTTGATAATGGCACCTGTGGGAGGTATGCTCAGTTGCAGCTCCTGACTGATTGCATGAAGGAACTGCAGCTACAGCTGAATGGATATAACCCTCCTTGATATAATCTTGGAGGGTTTCAGCTGAATAAAATCATCCTTGAGTTATACATCATTTGTTAATCTTGCTCAAAACACATTTTATTTTGTTAAATACTTCATTTAGATAACCCCCCCCCCCATTATAGACAGATCTCATTCCACTCTCTGGCTATTGGGAAGACCAGACCCATTTTATTGTTGAAAAGCAATGCCATAGACACAAAAAAACATTAAGGAACATTCCAAGAGCAACTGGAATCTTCATATTGCTATTATTTTACCAAATACAGCAGTTGTCAACAGTGTGATTAGATGAATTAAGGAGTGCAAATTTAATGCAAAAATCAACTAAAACACAGCACATGAGCCATTTAAAAAGATTTTTTTTTAAACATTAATTTTTTTTTACAGAATTATAATTTATTAACATATTAATCATTAACAAGAAATAACATAATTATGAATTGACAGAATTATGAATCTAACACTACACACACACACAAACTGTTCCCCTGCAACGCTGATTACACTGCGAGAGGGATAACCAAACTCGGGCCGGCATTACTGAAATGGCCGAAGAAATGGCCCACGTTCCACTCCGTTGTGTACTACATGTCAGCCCATTGGTTTTAACAGGAGTGGACTATCTTGCTCGCTACGGGATCTTTGCTAGTGAGTGCAGGAGAGATGTCATTAGGATGCCAAAGAGATCCACCAGATTGCTAACTGGACTTGCCACGCTTGCTATACTGATGCTGGATCATAAGTTCATAAGTGAAAGGAGCCGAATTAGGCTATCAAGTCTGCTCCGCCATTCAATCATGGCTGATCCATCTCTCCCTCCCAAACCCATTCTCCTGCCGTCTCCACCATAACTCCTGACACCCGTACTAATCAAGATCTATCTCTGCCTTAAAACTAGCCATTGACTTGGCCTACACAGCCTTTTGTGGCAAAGAATTCCACAGATTCACCACCCTCTGACTAAAGAAATTCCTCCATCTCCTTCCGAAAGGAACGTCCTTTAAAACTGAGGCTATGACCTCTAGTCGTGGACTCTCCCACTTGTGGAACCATCCTCTCCACATCCAGAGGATAGGTTGTAACTTTTTCCATTGGAGCTGAGGGGTACTCTTATTGACATGTACATGATCATGAGGGGGGCATGGAGGAAGTGAATGGTCAGTCTTTTTCCCCAAGGTGAAGGATTCTAAAACTGGAGGGCAGAGTCTTAAGGTGAGAACCTTGGGGGCAATGTTTTTCACGCAGTAGTTCATATCTGGAATAAATTGTCAGAGAGCTACTGAAGCGGATACAATTTCAACTTGGGAAAGACATTTGGCCAGATATGGATAGGAAGGGTTTAGAGGAATATGGGCCAATTGCAGGTAAATGGGACTAGTCTAGAATGTCAACTGCGTTGGGTAAGCCAATCAGGATTTTCAGATATTCGAAAATATAGGCACTGTGGCGCAGCAGCAGAGTTGCTGCATTGCAGTGTTGCAGCACCGGAGACCCAGGTTCGATATTGACTATAAGTGCAGTTTGTCCAGAATTTGTATGTTCTCCCCATGACTGCGAGGGTTTTCTCTGTGATCTGCGGTTTCTTCCCACACAGCAAAGAAGTATAGGTTTCTAGGTTAGCTTTTGTATACTTGGTATTGTGTACTTGGTACAGGTGCACAACCTTTCATCCGGCGATCCAAATAACGAAAACCTCCGAATAGCGACATTTTTTCGGTCCTTGAAGAAAGGTCCTTGAAAACGTTTCACCGAGGGCGGCCCGCAGAGGTGACAGCGGAACCTCCGGTCGGTCCTTGAAGAAAGGGGAACTAAATCCCCATTCATAAAAGAGGTGAGGGTATATTGCGCGGGAGGGTTAATAATTGACAATATGCTGCTGCCTGCCCGCTGGGTTAAAAAGTTCCCACGGTAGACACGATACACAGTGTATCGTGAGTCTTGCGTGGGAACTTTTAAACTTAGCGTACAGGCAGCAGCAAATTGTCGCTCCCTTCAGTTTCACCCCACCTACACCCCTCTGCTTCCCGGCCATGTGTGTGACCCCTTCCCTCCCCTCTCCAGCTCCCCGCTCATTGCACCGGCGTGGGGGCTTTGTACTGTCTTCACGACGGCGATGGCTGCAGGTCTGTGCAGTCACCGGAGACGTCAGGACCAATTGGACGTCGACCACCAGGCCCACCGCAAGCACGGAGAACCGAGAGACCCACAGCCAGCAGCAGCCCAGCCCAGCCCCGCTCCAACTTCTTCTGCCGGGATCAAGGCGCAAACTCGCGACCTTGCGGATATGAGCCGAGCACTCTACCACTGAGCCAGTCATTAAAATCTACGCAAAAAAATTTCCATTCCGAAGAACGACAAATCTGAATTACGAAAGGTGTCTGGTCCCAAGGCTTTCGGATAAAAGGTTGTGCACCTGTATATGTAAATTATTCCTTGTGTGTGTAGGCTTGTGTTAATGTGCGGGGATCGCTGGTCGGTGCAGACTTAAGGATGTCATAACAATCTGAACCGTAAGATGACAAGGCTATAGAGCATGGGTCGGCAACCTTGTTCTGCATAGAGGCCAGGACCCATGTCTGTGAGCAGATGGCGGGCCACATCTATTGCCATAGTTAATAAATGGAGGCAATAATAATACATACTAACTAAACTTTGACTTGTATTTGTATATTTAAGCAATATTATGTCTACTGAACGTAGCAGTTAGTTTGAGACACTGGTATTGAAACTACCCTTTGTTACCCTCTCTTTCCCCCCCCCCCCCCCCCATCTCCCCTCCCTCTCTCCTTCGCTTTCCCCCAATTCCCATTCCGCCTCTCCCTCCTCTCCAAGGTCCAGTCCCGTCCATTTACCGCTAGATTCCTGTCCGCCATGTCCACACGAACCAACTGTCAACAGCGCCGCCATCTTTGAGGAGGGCGACCCTGGCCCAGACCCTCCCCCGGGTGAAGCGTGGGGACGGATAGTTCCGGGGAACGCAGAGCACCAGGCACCGCAGCCACTGCAACTGCACTTTTACATCCGTGTAACCGCGCCCACCAATCCAACTAACCTTTTGCCCAGTTTGTGGGATTATATCCGTTCTGATTTTTTTTTTTGTATCAGCAAACGGTATTGCTATGAGCATTAAAGCGAGTCTTTATGTCGCTGGCCAACAGTATTAAACAGTCTAAAGAAGTCTAGATGACGGGGGGGGGGGTTGGGGGGGGAGCTGCCTGTGAGCTGGATGATTTCGGTTACGAGCGGGATTCGGCCCGTGGGCCGTAGGATGCCGACCCCTGCTACAGAGCATGGAAACAGACCCTGCGGTCTACCTCATCAGCCATGTCAGCTAACATGGTTGGGTTGAATGAGGTAGACCGATGGGTCTGTTTTGATGCTCCATAGCTTTGTCATCGTATTGTTCAGATTGGTATGAAATCCTTAATATAATTAAGAATATCTGAAAATCCTGATTAGCTTAATTTGTCTATCTTGTTTATCCAATACGCGTATTGTGCTTATGTTTAACTTGCATAATTGTGATGCGAGCGGAACATTCTATTTGAAGCTGATGGCTTTTTTGATTAATTGCATAATCAATGGATCTATTAATCAGGATAACTTGTTAAGCTAATTACATTAAATTGGGTATGCAAAGCAAGTTAGAAAATGGAATTCATCAAATTAGTGGAAAAACAAAAGTTCTTTTGAGTATTCCACAAAACATGATAACATTAGCAGCAGCTAATGAGCCTTGATTTGCATATGTGAATTTATAACGTGCATTTTATAATGTACCTGCATTAATTAAGAGGCAGGCTGCAAAAGCTGAAGGCAGTGGCCCTGCTGTAAAATTTTCGAAATAAATTGGCTCATTGAAAGAAAGTAATGAGCCTTGGTTTAAGGAAATGGGCTTGAAAGTAGTTGTCTCATTGTTGGGCCTTTACTGCATCTTATTTACAGTTAAGCAATCAGCAGGATGACGTGCATGATAACTGAGCCCGAACACAAGTGAATGTAGAGCATAGAATAGTATGCACAGAATTGGGCTCTCGGCCATGTCTATCAACTTGGCATTTGGACTAGTCCCATTTGTATGTGCCGCCTGTAATGCCACATTAAACTAGTCTCTGCCAGCATGTGCTCCAACCCCCTCCATTCTCTGCATATCTAGGTGCGTATCTAAAAGCCTCCAAAGCTCCATTATTGCATCTAGTTCCACTACCTCCATGTTGACAGCGTGGTACGGACACATACCACTCTTACTTACTTTATTAATTTATTGAACATGTTAAAAAATACAAACACAAATAAACTTGTAAGCAATAAAAAAAGAAAATAAAACACAAAGGAAAACAAACAAATAAGTAACTCAAATAATACAAATAATATTGTTCATGTTCAAAAGAGGTAAGAAGAAGTTCGAAAACGTTTCTGGTCCTATCCCCTCTTATTTTCTATACATTTTCATGGAAAAACAAAATAATGGGAACAAATGGACCCAAAATCTGTTGGACAGTCCAAAAACAAGAAATAACTAAACAGAAAAGAAAATCACTGGTCCAGCTCATAACCATTCAATCTTTTGTTTCTGAAGAGTGTTTTTAGTTTGAATAGAGTCTTACTCTCTGTAACATCTCCTTTCAACTTTTCCCTTCTAACCTTAAAGCAAAACACTCTAATCCAGGCAACATTCAGGTAAACCACCTCTGCATCCTCTTGAAAACTTTTGCATCTTTCAATGGGGCAGCTAGAACTGCAGCTTTTGGCTAAGACAGAGTGTGGAATCTGTTCTTGGCAGATGGCTGAATTTTAGATGGATCCATGCTGATTGGGGACCAATCTAACAGCACTTTCCAACTTAAAATCACTTTGAACTGGATGGCTGGGGCTTCAAGTTACTCGGGTGGACAAGGGATTTGGAACATGCTAAGGATGACGGTGAAGGACCTCTTCTCGAAGGTCCTACTGGAGAACTGCAAGTTAGAGGCCAAGGACATTTAGTGACTCCAGTACTTCTTGGTAGTGCATGCTTCATTATCTTTAAACACCTGACTGGATAGCAGAAGCTGCTCCAGGACCTCTGGGCGAAGGGGAATGAAGCTCTGCTGTTACTGCTGAAGGTGCAGTCAAGTCACTCTTCACCCTTCTCACCCATGCAATTATCGTGCACATATTTAGCCTACATGTGTCGATTGTGGATGTGCATTCTTCCTGGCTCATTAAGTCGAGGGAGTGGGAAGCTGTGTTCACATAAAGGATCTGTTCTGGAGCAGCAAATGCCAGGTGGAGGTCAAACTGAGGGTGGATGACAAAGGAGCCATCATCCAAACTCCCTTTGTCTTCGATATCGGAAGCAACCATGGGTTTATGATGTAACCAGGACAACAACTGCAGCAAATCCATCACGAGGTAGCCCAATGTTTGTGATATGATCTGAGTATAGAAGTGGGCAGGTCATGTTGCAGTTATATAAAATGTTGGTGAGACAGCATTTACAGTATTGCGTTCTGTATTGAGCATCGTGTCATAGGAAAAATGTCATACTGGAAAGGTTGTGGAGAAGATTTACGAGGATATTTCAAGCGTTTGACGGCCAGAGCTATAGAGAGAGGTTGAGCAGGCTGGACCTCTATTCCTTGAAGTGCAGGAGCATGACGGGTGAACCTAAAGGTGTACAAAATTATAAGAGGAATAGATCGGGTAAATGCACAGTTTCTTGCCCAGAGTAGGGGAATCGAGAACCAGGAGACAGGTTTAAGGTGAGGAGGGGAAAGATTTAATAGGACACTGAGGGTAACTTTTTCATGCAAAGGGTGGTGGATGTATGGAACGAGCTGTCAGAGGCGGTAGTTCAGGCAGGTAATATCACAATGTTTAAGAAATATTTAGACAGGTACGTGGATAGGACAGGTTTAGAGGGATATGGGCCAAATGCAGGCAAGTGGGACTAGTGTAACTGGAACATGTTGGTCAGTGTGGGCAAGTTGGGCCGAAGTGCCTGTTTCCATGCTTTATGACTGTGATTGACTGAATTACATAACATCAGAAAAAGCAGTAGAGTGACTCCATCATCCTCTTGCTACCTCAACCATTTGACAAGACAAGCTGATTTAGCTCATGTCCATTTTTCCCATATCTCTACATTTGAGAAGCTCCTCATTTCAGATTTAAATTTTCAACTGAGCATCCACGCACTTGTGATGAAGTTTTGCAATTCATCATCCAAAGTAAAGAATTGTTCTTAATACCAGTTTGAAATGTCTGACCAATTCATCTGGAGGCTAAATACCCCTAGTTACAGGTCCTGAGAATCAGCCTTCCAGTTGTGGGCACCAAATTTCTCTTTACTTGACTCCTTCATTCTTGAATCCCATTGCGGACAAAAGTAATCATTGTGTTTGCCTTGCTGAATGCTTAAAGTATTTGCATGCTGATGTTGTATTGCTCATTAGTGAATATACCAAAGTTCTTTGAAATATGGCATTTAACAATTGCTTACCTTTATTGTTTTTGTTTTTCTATCAAAATTTTTACATCACATTAGCATGCCATTCATATTCATCTTTCTTCATTTCCTTGTCTGTATTATTTTTCAATATCCTCTGCATCTTGCATCATTATAGTCTTGTGCTGTCCAAAAGGGTTAAAATTGATACTTTCCACTGTCACTATAGATTGTAAATAACAGACCGATACACTGATTCTTGCAGAGATACACAGGTTTCAGCATGTCAAACTGGAAAAAAAATAATTAAAATGAGGATTTCTGTCCTTTGAGCAAGCCTGTATTCTTGCTAAAATATTGTTCCCCACCCCAGGACATCTTGTGCAACATGTGGCATCTTATCAAACAATTTATTTAAATATATCCTCTGGTTCCTCTTTACTTTGTTAGACGCATCCTCCAAATAAGCTCTGAAATTTACCAAAACATGATTTCCTTTTCATGGTATCCTGTTGACCTTGCCTTATCATATCTTTTTCTGAGTGTCTGTTATCGTTTTCTTAATAATGTACGCCAGCATTTTTCTGGCAACTGATGACAGACTAACTAGTTTGTTGTTTCATTATATTTATCCTTTTCCTTTCTTGAATAGCAGTGGTACATTTGCTATTTTCAATTAGCTGAAAGTACTCTAGACTGCCAAATAATTTTGTTTGATCAAATTGCATTTATATCCTTACCCATTTTAGGAGCCCGAGATTTGAATTCACGTTATGGGAGTAGAATTAGGCCATTCAGCCCATCGAGTTACGAAGGGACGGGAGTACTGGTGCAGGATTCCAAAAAAGTGAATCCGCAAGTCGAATCGATAGTAAAGAAAGCAAACTCAATGCTAGCATTTATTTCAAGATGGCTTGTACACAAAAACAAGGATGTAGAAGGTGCCAGTAAGGCCACATTTGGAATATTGTAAGCAATTTTGGGCACCATATCTGAGGAAGGATCTGATGACTCTGGAGTGGGTCCAGAGGAGGTTTACAAGAATACTCCAGGAATGAGTAGGTTAACCTATGATGAGCATTTGTCAGCACTAAGCCTGTACTCGCTGGAGTTTAGAAGAATGAGGGGAGACCTAATTGAAACATACAGAATAGTGAAAAGCTAGGATAAAGTGGATGTGGAGAGAATGTTTCCACTAGTGGGAGAGTCGAGGACTAGAGGTCATAGCTTCAGAATTAAAGGACATTCTTTTAGGAAGTAGATGAGGATAAATTTATTTTGTCAGAGGGTGGTGAATCTGTGGACTTTTTTTTGCCACAGAAGGCTGTGGAGGCCATCAGTGGATATTTTTAAGGAAGATATATAGATTATTGATTAGTACAGGTGTTGGAGGTTATGGGTAAAGGGCATAGAAACATAGAAACATAGAAATTAGGTGCAGGAGTAGGCCATTCGGCCCTTCGAACCTGCACCGCCATTTAATATGATCATGGCTGATCATCCAACTCAGTATCCCGTACCTGCCTTCTCTCCATACCCTCTGATCCCCTTGGCCACAAGGGCCACATCTAACTCCCTCTTAAATATAGCCAATGAACTGGCCTCAACTACCCTCTGTGGCAGAGAGTTCCAGAGATTCACCACTCTCTGTGTGAAAAAAGTTCTCCTCATCTCGGTTTTAAAGGATTTCCCCCTTATCCTTAAGCTGTGACCCCTTGTCCTGGACTTCCCCAACATCGGGAACAATCTTCCTGCATCTAGCCTGTCCAACCCCTTAAGAATTTTGTAAGATTCTATAAGATCCCCTCTCAATCTCTTAAGAATTTTGTAAGATTCTATAAGATCCCCTCTCAATCTCCTAAATTCTAGAGAGTATAAACCAAGTCTATCCAGTCTTTCTTCATAAGACAGTCCTGACATCCCAGGAATCAGTCTGGTGAACCTTCTCTGCACTCCCTCTATGGCAATAATGTCCTTCCTCAGATTTGGAGACCAAAACTGCACGCAATACTCCAGGTGTGGTCTCACCAAGACCCTATACAACTGCAGTAGAACCTCCCTGCTCCTATACTCAAATCCTCTTGCTATGAAAGCCAACATGCCATTCGCTTTCTTTACTGCCTGCTGCACCTGCATGCCTACCTTCAATGACTGGTGTACCATGACACCCAGGTCTCGCTGCATCTCCCCCTTTCCCAATCGGCCACCGTTTAGATAATAATCTGCTTTCCCGTTTTTGCCACCAAAATGGATAACCTCACATTTATCCACATTAAACTGCATCTGCCAAACATTTGCCCACTCACCCAGCCTATCCAAGTCACCTTGCAGTCTCCCAGCATCCTCCTCACACCTAACACTGCCCCCCAGCTTAGTGTCATCCGCAAACTTGGAGATATTGCCTTCAATTCCCTCATCCAGATCATTAATATATATTGTAAATAGCTGGGGTCCCAGTACTGAGCCTTGCGGTACCCCACTAGTCACTGCCTGCCATTGTGAAAAGGACCCGTTTACTCCTACTCTTTGCTTCCTGTTTGCCAGCCAGTTCTCTATCCACATCAATACTGAACCCCCAATGCCATGTGCTTTAAGTTTGTATACTAATCTCTTATGTGGGACCTTGTCGAAAGCCTTCTGGAAGTCCAGATACACCACATCCACTGGTTCTCCCCTATCCACGCTACTAGTTACATCCTCGAAAAATTCTATAAGATTCGTCAGACATGATTTACCTTTCGTAAATCCATGCTGACTTTGTCCAATGATTTCACCACTTTCCAAATGTGCTGCTATCCCATCTTTAATAACTGACTCTAGCAGTTTCCCCACTACCGATGTTAGGCTAACTGGTCTGTAATTCCCCCTTTTTCTCTCTCCCTCCCTTTTTAAAAAGTGAGGTTACATTTGCTACCCGCCAATACTCAGGAACTACTCCAGAATCTAAAGAGTTTTGAAAGATTATTACTAATGCATCCACTATTTCTGGAGCTACTTCCTTAAGTACTCTGGGATGCAGCCTATCTGGCCCTGGGGATTTATCAGCCTTTAATCCATTCAATTTACCCAACACCACTTCCCGACTAACCTGGATTTCACTCAATTCCTCCACCTCCTTTGACCGCGGGCCCCTGCTATTTCCGGCAGATCATTTATGTCTTCCTTAGTGAAGACGGAACCAAAGTAGTTATTCAATTGGTCCGCCATATCCTGGTTCCCCATGATCAACTCACCTGTTTCTGACTGCAAGGGACCTACATTTGTTTTAACTAATCTCTTTCTTTTCACATATCTATAAAAACTTTTGCAGTCAGTTTTTATGTTCACTGCCAGTTTTTTCTTTCATAATCCATTTTTCCTTTTCTAATTAAGCCCTTCGTCCTCCTCTGCTGGTCTCTGAATTTATCCCAGTCTACCTGTATGCTGGTTTTTCTGGCTAGTTTGTACGCATCAGCCTTTGCTTTGATACTATCCCTGATTTCCCTTGTTATCCATGGATGCACTACCTTCCCTGATTTATTCTTTTGCCAAACTGGGATGAACAATTTTTGTAGTTCATCCGTGCAGTCTTTAAATGCCTTCCATTGCATATCCACCGTCAACCCTTTTAGAATTAATTGCCAGTCAATCTTGGCCAATTCACGTCTCATACCCTCAAAGTTACCTTTCTTTAAGTTCAAAACCATTGTTTCTGAATTAACAATGTCACTCTCCATCCTAATGAAGAACTCAACCATATTATGGTCACTCTTGCCCAAGGGGCCACGCACAACAAGACTACTAACTAACCCTTCCTCATTACTCAATACCCAGTCTAAAATAACCAGCTCTCTCGTTGGTTCCTCTACATGTTGGTTTAGATAACTATCCCGCATACATTCCAAGAAATCCTCTTCCTCAGCACCCCTGCCAGTTTGATTCACCCAATCTATATGTAGATTGAAGTCACCCATTATAACTGCTTTGCCTTTGTCGCAAGCATTTCTAATTTCCTGTTTGATGCCATCCCCAACTTCACTACTGCTGTTAGGTGGCCTGTACACAACACCCACCAGCGTTTTCTGCCCCTTATTGTTTCGCAGCTCTACCCATACCGATTCCACATCCTCCAAACTAATGTCCTTCCTTTCCATTGCGTTAATCTCCTCTCTAACCAGCAACACTACCCCACCTCCTTTTCCTTTCTCTCTATCCCTCCGGCAGGAGAATGGGGTTAGGAGGGAGAGATAGATCAGCCATGATTGAATGGCGTAGTAGACTTGATGGACCCAATGGCCCAATTCTACTCCTATCCCTTATTACCTTGTGAGTCTACTCTGCCATTCATCTACCACTTCTCTGCCCACCCTCCTTACGTGTCCAAGTCCTTCGGCAGAGTCCTTGCTTCTTCTACACTGCCTGCTCCATCACCTATTTTAGCATAATCTGCAAACTTAGCCACAAAGCCTCAATGCCCTTATCCAAATCATTAATAAACAACGTGAAGAGAAGCAGCCCAGCACGACCCTTGTGGAACTCCACTAGTCACCGGCAGCCAACCTGAAAAAGATCCTTTTATTGCAACTCTTTGTCTTCTGCCATCCTGCAAACCCGCTATCTATGCCAGTATCTTTCCTTTAATACCATGGGCTCTCATCTTCCCTAGCAGCCTGACTTGCACCTTATCGAAGGCCTGAAGTTCGAGGTAAACAGCCTCTCCTCTGACTGTCCTACTATTAACTTCCTCAAAGAACTCCAACAGATTCGACAGGCAAGATCTTTCCTTCACAAAACCATGCTGACGTTGACCTATTTTATTGTGAATTTCTAAGTACCACTGGTTAGCTGCAAAAATAGGATGACCTGGTTACAATTTGACAAGAAGTCCTTAAAAGAGCAACCACAGTTCTGGAAAAAGGTCTTGTGGACAGATGAGATGAAGTAACTTATATCAGAGTGATGGCAAGAGCAAAGTATGCCATCTACTACTGCCCAAGATCCAAAGCATACCATCTCATCTGTGATGGGGGTGTTATGGGCTGGGCATGTATGGAAGCTGAAGCTACTGGCTCACTTATCTTCATTGATAATACGTTGTTCAAGAAGGAACTGTAGATGTTGGAAAATCAAAGTTAAACAAAAGTGCTGGAGAAGCTCAAGGGGTGAGGCAGCATCTATGGAGTGAATAATTGATAATTCAACTGCTGATGGTAGTAGCATAATGAATTCTGAAGCAGAATCACACTTTATTCGTCAAGTATGTTTTGCAACACATGAAAATTTTCATTGGCCAGGTCAGTCATACAATTAAAAGTAACAGATCACTCAAAAACACATTTTAACATGAACATCCACCACAGTTTCTCATACATATTCCTCACTATGATGGAATGCGAAATAAAGTTCAAGTCCTTCCTTTAGCTCTTCCTCGGTCGTGGGCCTTGAGCCCCCATTGACGGGACAATCTTGACTCCTGTAGCCGGCGGCGTTCGGGCCCTCCGCGTCGAGGTGATCTACTCCCGCATCGCGGGGATGTCAGTTACCCCGCACCGGGCGACGTTGGAGCTCCGGACTAGCCTCACCCGAGACTGTGAGCGCCTTGGTGTTGGTGATTTCAGCGGCGTGAACAATCCCAGGCAGATCCAACGATGGTAGGCCGAATAGCCCGGGGAATGTGATCTGAAAAATAATCACATTTCCGGCAAGGTAGGAACTTGAAAAAATATTCCCCCGATCCACTCTCCCTCCCACCACATAAAACAAACCGAAGTACATTAAAACAAAAACTTTTAACAAACTAAAAAATAACAAAAAGAGTGAAAAGCCAGACTGCCAAAGAATATGCAGCAAAATACTAAACATGATTACTTTCATTTACATGTTATTGCTGTGTCCCAAGCATTATGGTGCTCTGAAATTGGGGGGGGACTATGTTGTAATTTCTACATGGTGAAACCAAAATGTATAAAAATGGTCTTTATTAAAATCTGACAATGTGCACTTTAACAACGTGATTTTTTTTTTCTATTACAAACCCAAATTATGGAGTACAGAGGCAAATAAATAAATGATGGATATTTGTCCCAAACGTTATGGAGGGCACTGTATAAAATCTTATCAACCGCCGAAGTCAGCAGGGCTCTAAATTAACGGTTGCCCGGGTACCAATGGCCACCTATAGTCGTGCTATATTTGTGCGGGAGAACCCCATGGAGCAGCCAGCATCTCTGGATAGAAGAAATTGGGTGACGTTTCCGGTAGAGACCCTTCTTTAGACTCCCTCTGGTTTTAGTTTAATTGAAAGATACAGCGTGGAAACAGGCCCTTCGGTCCACGCCGACCACCGATCACCCATGCACTAATTCTATCCAACACATTAGCGATGCAAGTCAAGAGTCAAGAGTGTTTTATTCTCTCACACCCAATTAGAACAATGAAATCCTTACTTGCAGCAGCACAACAGAATATGTAAACATAGTACTCTGTAAACAATGTTATAAACGAGAAAACAAAATAGTGCATATTTATATATGAATATCTATATTACTAAAAGTCTGTTCTTGACCGGTTTTGGCCATCTGTGCTGCGATTTCCGAGAGAACGCCGCCACCTACGGTCGTCATTTTTGGCTACCTCACTCGGAGCCCCCCCTCTACCGTACGTGTGCCGAGGATTTTTCCCGTCGATGAAAAATGACAGATATATTAATGTTTTTACAATATTCCCCATTCTCTCTGCTGCTCCTGCTGGTGGGAGGGGGAGGGAACTATAAAACCAGGGAGTGGTGTGCCTCAATTAATCTCTGCAAGCTGGAGCTCTGTCAATTAGTCTCTGTCACTCTGAGCTCTGAATGACACTAAACAAATGTCTACAGCACAGTGAGTACCCTTGATTTTGATTATCTATATTTGAAAATATAGATAGTTTGAAGTAAAATAGCACTGCCTGCAAATGGTTGTTTGGGTTGAGTAAAAAAGGCACTCTCTCTCCTCTCTCTCTCCCCACCTCTCTCTCTCTCTCCCTATCCCCCTCCCCCCCCCCCCCCCTCTCCCCCCCCCCTCCCCCCCCTCCCCTCTCTCCTCCCCCCCTCCCCACCCCTCTTCCCTCTCCCCCCACGCCCTCTCCCCCCTTCCCCTCTCCCCCCCTTCCCCCCCTCTCCCCCCCTTCCCTCCCCCCTCCCTCCCCTCCCTCCCTCTCTCCCCCCCTTCCCTCTCCCCCCCTTCCCTCTCCCCCCCCCCCCCTTCCCCTCTCCCCCCCTTCCCTCTCCCCCCCCCCTTCCCTCTCCCCCCCCCCCCCCCCCCCTCCCCCTCCCCCCCCCCCCCCTTCCCTCTCCCCCCCCCCCTCCCCTCCCCCCCTTCCCCCCCCTCTCCCCCCCCCCCCCCTCCCTCCCCCCCCCCCCCCCCTCCCCCCCTCTTCCCCCTCCCTCTCCCCCCCCCCTCCCCCCCTCCCTCCTCCCCCTCCCCCCTCCCTCCCTCCCCCCCCCCCCTCCCCTCTCCCCCCCTCCCCCCCTCCCTCTCCCCCCCCTCCCTCTCCCCCCCCCCCTCTCCTTCCCTCCCTCTCTCTCTCCCTCTCCCCCCTCCCCTCCCACTCTCCCCCTCCCCACCTCTCTCCCCCCCCTCTCCCCCTCCCTCTTTCTTGCTCCTTCCCTCTCCCCTCTCTCTCTCCCTCTCCTCCTCCCCCTCATACTCCCCCCCCTCCCTCTTCTCTCTGCCCCCTCCCCCCTCCCCCCCCCTCTCCCCCCTTCCCTCTCCCCCCCCCTCTCCCCCCTTCCCTCTCCCCCCTTCCCCTCTCCCCCCCTTCCCCTCTCCCCCCTTCCCCTCTCCCCCCCTTCCCTCTCCCCCCTTCCCTCTCCCCCCCTTCCCTCTCCCCCCCCCCCTCCTCCCCCCCCCTCTCCCCCCCCCTCCCCTCCCCCCCTTCTCCCACCCCTCCTTCCCCCCTCCCTCTCCCCCCCCTCTCCCCCCTCTCCCTCCTCCCTCCCCCCCATCCCCCCCCCCTCCTCCCCCCCCTCCCCCTCCCCCCCCCCCCCCCCCCTCCCTCCCCTCCCTCTCCTCCCCCCCCTCCCCCCCCCCCCCCCTCCCCCCTCCCTCCCGCCCCCCCCCTCCCTCTCCCCCCCTCACTCCCCCCCCTCCCCCCCTCCCTCTCCCCCCCCCCTCCCCTCCCCCCCCCCCTCCCTCCCCCCCCCCCCCCTCCCCCCCCCCCCCCCCCCCCCTCCCCCCCCCCCCCCTCCCCCCCCCCCCCCTCCCCCCCCCCCCCTCCCTCCCCCCCCCCCCTCCTTCCCCCCCCCCCCCCCCCCTCTCCCCCCCCCCCCCCTCCCCCCCCCCCCCCTCTCCCCCCCCCCCCTCTCCCCCCCCCCCTCCCTCTCCCCCCCCTCCCTCTCCCCCTCCCTCCCCCCCCCCCCCCCCCCCCCCCTCCCCCCCCCCCCTCCCCCCCCCCCTCCCTCTCCCCCCCCCCCCCTCCCCCCTCCCCCCCCCTCCCTCTCCCCCCCCCTCCCCTCCCCCCCCCTCCCTCTCCCCCCCCCCCCTCCCCCTCCCCCCCCCTCCCTCCCCCCCCCCCTCCCCCCTCCCCCCTCCCTCCCCCCCCCCCCCTCCCTCCCTCCCCCCCCCCTCTCCCCCCCCCCCCCTCTCCCCCCCCTCCCCTCCCCCCCCCCCTCTCCCTCCCTCCCCCCCCCTCCCCCCCCCCCCCCCCCCCCCCCCCCCCCCCCCCCCCTCCCTCTCTCTCCCCCCCCCTCTCCCCCCCCCCCCCCTCCCCCCCCCCCCCCCCTCTCTCTCCCCTCTCCCCCCCCTCTCTCCCCCCCCTCCCCCCCCCCCTCTCTCTCCCCCCCCTCTCCCTCCCTCCCTCTCTCCCCTCCTCTCTCCCCCCCCCCCCTCTCTCCCTCTCTCTCTCGCCCCCCCCCCCCCTCTCTCTCTCTCCCTCTCCCCCCCCCCCTCTCCCCCTCCCTCCCCCCGCCCTCCCCCCCCCCCCCCCCCCTCCTCCCCCCCCCTCCCTCCCCCACCTCCCCCTCCCCTCCCTCCCTCCTCCCTCCCCCCCCCCCTCCCCTCCCCCCCCCCACCTCTCCCCCCTCTCAGCACACACGCTCTCCCTCCTCCCCCTCTCTCCTCCCCCCTCTCTCCTCTCCCCCCTCTCCTCTCTTCCCCCCCTCCTCCTCTCCTCCCTCTACCCCTCTCCTCCTCCCTCTCCCTCCTCTCTCTCTCTCTCCCCCTCTCTCTCCCCCCCCCCTCTCTCTCTCCATCCACTCCCCCCCCACCCTTCCTCCTTCCTCCCTCCCTCCACACCCCTTAGCCTCTTGAATCTGAATCCTAGTTTCTCGTCATCCTAGTGTTTTGGTCCGTATTATGTTGGGGCTAATTAAAAAAAAAAAAAAGTCTATAAATCGATACAATGTATCTAATTAAATTAAATTTGATCAATGAACAAAGTGACCAAACTGGACGTTACAGCGCTAGAACCAGTGTTCTTAATGCAGAGATCTAAAAATGACATGTTCACATTAGCAATGTTACAAAATTTTGAGATTTAAAAAATCAAGTCTGCAATTTATCCCATCAGATAAAGCATAACAATAAGTTTAATTTGACACCAAATTCACTTTCATATCTCAAGTATTAAAAATGTTATGGCCATTTTCATACTCGGAAATTAGCATCTTGTTCCCTATTGATTTTCAATGGACATTACAAAAAAGCTGTGATCTTGGATAATCAAAAGCCCATTTCTTAAGGAAAGATTAACATTTTTAAATAGCCTAAGTGTCCAAAGATTATTCACAAATAATTCACAATATAACATGATTTTTATATCTAATTTACATTAATTTATAGGCCAAATGGAAGGAATTTAGTGTTCAATTGCTGTAAATAAATGGCCATTTAAATCGGCTTTCTAGTGGGTTCATGTGAACGCGCACTGGTTTAGAACGTTGACATCGTGCTGGATTAGTGCCCTCAAATGCCGAGAAAAATACTGCGGGATATAAAAAGCCCAAAATGAACTACTCGCTATAGATAACTTGATATATAGGGTTATATATATGCCCCATTTAATGTAAAAATAAGGTACATACCTTTAATTGTTTGCTTTATAAAACCCTGGGGCTGCGAGAGGTTGCGGAATGAGACAGTAATTTTAAAACTATTAGAACTATATTATCGAGGCCTATAAAACTAATAATACCTTTTGCGACCGGGTCTTGCAGCGATTTTTCGTTAATGATTTACTAGGCTGAACATGTGCGATTAGTACAGCCTAGTAAAAATCGCGTTTTAAACCCGCCCCCTCCAAACAGCGCCAAAATCGCGGACATGGCTGAGGGCAGATTCCCAATGACGATTCAGGTAGGTTTTGTAACATACCTATTCACATCTAAAGGGCCTATTCCACTATGGCGACCTTATTGGCGAGTTTAGGAGAGTCTGCGCTCGCCACAAGTTCGCAACATGGTCGTAGGTGGTCACTGGGAAGTCTCCTTCATGGTCGAGAGGAGTTCCCGCATAGTGGTTACTACTTGCAGCCTCGGTTTGGTCACGGAATATTTTTCAGCATGTTGAAACATTTTCTGCGAGCAAAAATTGGTTGGCATGGAGAAAATCAATACTTTTGAACTCGTAGTGCAGTGGTAGTGGGGTCGCCATGTCGTTGTAGGTAGTCATTCGGCTGGAGTCGCCCAAAAAATTGCCTAAGTGGGACAGGCCCTTTAAAAACTGCTTCCAATTTGTGTAAATTTTATATTCAAATATTCAAAAATAGAGCTGTTTGTACTATTTAAAATATTCCTATTGCAAATGTGCAATGTTGGTACGCTTTTTATCTCGTCTGTGGTTATCCTGAATGTCCTGTCCCACTTGGGCATCATTTGCGCCTAATTTACGTGAGCGTCGTGCTGTGCACGTGATGCGTGCATTGTGCACATTACGCTCGCATGGCGCGTGGTGACGTAGGCGCGCATGGTACGCATTACGCTCGCATGGTGCATGGTGACATAGGCAGTGCCCCAGGATTTTGGGATGTACAAAATCTTCACGCGCCATCTGCGTGACACGCAAATGACGCCCAAGTGGGACAGGCCCTTAAGGGTGTAAAGAGTCAAACACATTAGATTTAATTTAAAATTTTGGTTACCTGTGATATCCATTGAAAGAAATAAACTGGAAAGCAATCTTCACATGTAAATGTATATAGCAACTCATTTTGCCTCTCCCTGAACTTCACTGTACTGAAATTTTGCTCGGATGAGTCATTGAATCTTTAATTCGTATTAGGTTGGTCTATTATTTCACCAAATACCTACTAAATGAAAAGTAGCAAGCTGTCTTCTAATGTCTCAACAACCTTCTCCCATTGGTTGAAGAGCTGCTCTCAAGGCACAGTTAACATTTTCTTAAGTCTGTGACAACTTAAAAACCACTCCGACGTATAAATTAGTCTTTTTTTTAATTGAAATCATGAAAGGTTTTAACTCCATGCAAATTCATCTCCAATTTGCATTTGGTTCATCTTTACATGCAAGCTATGATACAAATCATCAGGCCTACAATAGACCCAATTTTTGTGACGGTCTGTGACACACAGGCCACGTTAATTTGGCATTTCTAAATACATCCTGCCGCAGAGCTACACCTCGCCTCCAACAACCATTTCTCGGGAATTTAGTTAATCTTCAGAAGGGCAACCATGGCGGCGCAGTGGTAGAGTTGCTGCCTTGCAGCGCCAAGACCCGGATTTGATCCCGACTAAGGGTGCTGTCTGTATCGAGTTGGTATGTTCTCCAAGTTACCGTGTGGGTTTTCTCTGAGATCTTCGGTTTCCTTGCACACTCCAAAGATGCAGGAAAAATGTTCCCAATGTTGGGCAAGTCCAGAATCAGGGGCCACAGTCTTCGAATAAAGGGGAGGTCATTTAAGACCTCCCCTTTATTAAGGTCATTAAGAGGTGAGAAAAAACATTTTCACCCAGAGAGTTGTGAATTTATGGAATTCCCTGCCACAGAGGGCATTGGAGGCCGAATCACTGGATAGATTTATGAGAGAGTTAGATAGAGCTCTAGGGGCTAGTGGAGTCGAGGGATATGGGGAGAAGGCAGGCATGGGTTATTGTACTTCCGGTGGCGCTGGTGCCAGCAGCCTCCACCTACAGCCCGGTATCTTTTTGTTTTTTTTTGTTTATTTAGTTATGTAAAAGTGTGTTTTTTGTGTTTTTTGGTGTTTTTATGTGGGGGAAGAGGGCACGGTGCGGGGGATACCGTCCTTCAGCCGCTTCCTGGTGAGGACGCGACTATTATTCGAGTCGCGTCCTCCCCCCCCCCCCACCCCCCCCCCCGCACAGCGGCCTACCTACCTGGATTGGCGTGGCCTTTCCTGCCGGGATCGACCGGAGCTCCAGCAGCGGCGGGACAGCGCTGGAACATCGCGGGGCTGGTGATGCCTTACCGGGGGTCGCCGTTTGGAGCCCGGAGTGCTGGACCTGCTGCACCAACATCACGGAGCTGCGGTTTGCAGAGCTCCCAACGCGGGCGGCGCTGATCAACAACGCGGGGTCCTGCGACTCTGCCCGGCTCGGCCTGTGGACTCGGGAGCTGCAGACTCCGGCAGCGGGAGGCGGCTGACCAGAAGGTCCGGGCCGCTGAGGAGGAGGATGCTCACCGTCGGGGTTCGGCGTCGGCGTTCCACCAGCCCGGCGTGAGGGCCTGAACATCGGGCCACCCGGGGCGGCGACTGCGGGTGCTTGGAAGGCCCCGTCCACGGATGAACACGGAGGGGAGGCTGGCTGGACTATGGTGCCGTCCTCACCTGGGTGCCATTTATGTTATGTTGTGTCGTGGACTTCTGTATTTGTGCTTTTTTTAAAATTTTTAATTCAATTTCAATTTTATTTTTAATATGTTTTATTATTTATTTATTATTTATTTTTATAATTTCTTTGTGATTTTTTTAATGATACTGCCTGTAAGGAAAATTCATTTCGTTGTCTCAAATTGAGACAATGACAATAAATTGAATACAATACAATACAATATTGATAGGGAACGATCAGCCATGATTACAATGAATGGCGGTGCTGGCTCGAAGGGCCGAATGGCCTCCTCCTGCACCTATTTTCTATGTACAGATTTGTAGGTTAATTGGCTTGGTGTATGTGTAAAATTGTCCCTAGTGTGTTGGATAGTGTTGATGTGCGGGATCGCTGGTCGGTGCGAACTTGGTGGACCAAAGGGCCTGTTTCGGCGCTGTATCTCTAAACTAAAATAACAAAATTAATGGGAGCTCATTGAACCTACATAGCTCTCATTTCTTACAATATCAAATATAGTAGGAAATGTTAAGGTTAATTTTAGTTTCTGACTACCAACACTCTAGATTTGTATTTCACTTATTTTGCTATGTGTGCTTTTAAAAAGGCTAAATAGCCAAAAGTAAATGCCATGAGTTCTTGTCACTTTTTATTAATTAGCCTGAGTTTTTGCAGTTTGTCATGAGACTGTCACAAAAAATGATTGCAAGTTTTCATTGCTGTCATTAATAAATCATTTGTATGACAATTGACAGCTTTTATTGTCGTTTAGCTGGAATTGTGACCTATTCCATACGCTGATACTACTAGAAAAGTATTGCATTGATTATACTGCATAATGGTAATGAAATGGGGATTGAGCTTTCATATGTGGGAATGTTTGAAATTTCCTTTTTTTTTTTATTTTTTTAAAAGGACTCTTATCAGTATATGCAAAATACTGTTTATGTGCAAGGCAAAATACTGACATTGTCCTTGAGCAGTTATTTATAAAACAAAGCCACGTGACTTCCAAGATTGTCTTCATTACAGGTAGAATGCCGTGTGATTTATCAACTGAGCCTGCACCCAATGGGGCCCGACCATATAAGGATGTATATTCTGATTAAATATTTGGGTTTGTGTCCAATGAGACTGCATTGCTCTGGCCGGCTGCAACACATAATCTATGTTGGGATGATATGTTAATTGTTAAAGCTTGTGTAGTACTGTCCTTGGATCAATGCCTGTGTCCTCTGCCCTTGATCAATATTTGGTGTTTCATCCACAAACACAGTAAAGAATATGTTTGCTACGGTTATATTTATGGTGATTAGTTGGATTAGATAGGAAATAATTCCAAATTAAAACACAGCTAATTTATGCCAAGCTAATTAGATCATACATGACTGCACATTTTTAGCCTCCATAGAGGGTTCATGAAAAAGAAAGTCACTAGAGTTCAGAAAACTAGCTTTGAAAATGAGATACTAGAAGTAATAAGTTATATCTCAGGCAAGACTGAACTGACGGCAAATCTCAAAGGCTGGAATGAATTAAATGAGTTATGGACCTGTCCCACTTAGGCGACTGCAGTCACCACATGTTCGCGGGTGGTTGCCGGAGAGTCGCCTTCGTGGTCGTGAGGAGTTCCCGCATACTAATCTTGAAAAATTAGCGACGACCAGAATGAAGCCGCCATGGAGAGTAGCGAGAATTCTCGTGCCGCAGGTGGGTTGCCAGGAGGTCCTGGTGGGTTGCCAGGAGGTCGAAGGTTCTCGTAGGTTGTAGCTGGTGCTGACTGGTGAATTTCATTGGCTCATTGTGTGTCCTGTTTCCTACATTATAACGTTGACTGCACCTGAAGATCTTCTCCATTAACTATAACATACCATGTGATGCCTAGGGATTCTGAAAGACACTATATGTGCAATTTATTTTATTAAAAATAATAGGGAAAAAAAACTGGTATGGATTTAGTAACATTGCCGTTAAAATACTCTCCTTCCCCAGGGAATGATTCTGCTTCAGTTTTTTCTTTAATAAAAGCCATCATTTAAGCAGCTTTGTATAAAGGTGCTATTTATCAATTGGCAAGAACTTTACTAATGACGCTGGGCATATCTTATACGATCCTCTGAGGAGTTTAATATTCTAAAAGACAAATTCCCTAGAAGTTAAAAACACCTTGCATGACATAATTGCAAGCCAATCATAAATGTGCATAAATCACAAAATTGCTTGATTTATCTATTCAGAATTTAATCAAACAATTGTCTGGTGAATTTGCCTAAAATTTACCATCGTTTTCCTAATTACATTCCTGTCCTTCATAAAAGAACAGAAGCAAAGCAAATTCAGGTTGCAAAGAGAGAGCTTAAAATGAACAAGCAATATTATTGTTTATTTTTAAAGTTGCTGAAACATTGTGCAGTAAATGAAAGCTTAGCCTTCTAGCCTGGAGGTAATCATCCATTTAAGAATTTGAAGTTTTTGTTCAAACATTATAGAAAAGGCCGCTTAGTTTATCGTGATTGAATAAGTGAAATTCCATGTTGTATTACACAGGCTTGTTTTAATTGGTGTTTAGGGGATTGTTCTCCATGACTCCAGCTGTTTGTTTGTGAATTTGAAAAGCCAGTGGCCTTGCCTTTATTATACAAAGGGGCTGTTGTTTATTTATAATCAGAAATACTGTATTAAAAGGACAAGTGAATTTGGTTCAATTATGAAATGTCAGGACTTTTTTTCCCCTCCATTATTTTGGGGTCATTTTAGCAATTGCTTCCATTGTTCAATGTTAACCTTTCACATAATGTTCTTAACATTGCTTTAAAATGCAAAATAAAGCCAGATTAATGATATCAGGAACATTATTGTTGAAGTTGTGTTTGGGTGGTGTTCGTATTAACAAAGTAATGGAGATTTGAGATGCAAAAATCTGGCAGAAGTGGCTAAGAAATTTTGCAATAGTGTGAAGGGATAAGTGGATAAGAAAGTAAAAGATCACTCATGAGTAGAGCCAAGATTTTGCCATGAATGCCAAAAGTGCCTTTTCATGCCTTTTTTGATGATTTCAGGAAGATAATTCCCTTTTCACGATTGAGTGCCTTAATCAGCCTTTTTTTTTTGCCATTTTAACGTAACTTACAAGAAAGTTTACACTACAGGGGCGAAACCCGGCTGTAAGTGGATGATTGGTGATTGGAGAGGGGGCCAGTCTTTGCAGACTAGAGTCATGCTTTAAGTAGGTGTGAAGTGGTGATTGGGGAGGTGTAGGTGGGGAAGGATCTAGTCTTTTCAAACTGAAGGTGGGGTGTAAGTAGGTGTGAAGAGTTGGATGGGGTGTGGGGGTACCAGGGTTAAGTTTCTGTTTATCGAACCTGCAGTAGAACTCGTACAGGTCGTTGGTCAGCTGATGATTGTCCAAGGAGTGGGGGGTTTCCTCTTGTAGCTTGTGATTACTTGCAAGCCCTTCCACACTGAAGAAGAGTCATTTGCTGAGAACTTGCTCCTCAACTTCTCAGAGTACCTTTCCTTGGTAGCTCTGATTCCTCTTCTCAGCTTGTTCTT
Source organism: Leucoraja erinaceus (assembly GCF_028641065.1). Taxonomy (NCBI): domain Eukaryota; kingdom Metazoa; phylum Chordata; class Chondrichthyes; order Rajiformes; family Rajidae; genus Leucoraja; species Leucoraja erinaceus. The sequence continues at coordinate 6,662,281 of NC_073387.1, forward strand.
GGCCTGCCTGTAGAGATCTGCATCCCCGCTCCTGTGGGATCTACCCCTGCAAACGTCAAAATGTCTAAAGTCAAGTCAACGCCTTGTAAAAAACTGAACGATTTGGTCAGAGTGTAATACCCCTGTCCCACTTTGGAAAGCTGAACGGAAACCTCTGGAGACTTTGCGCCCCACCCAAGGTTTCCGTGCGGTTCCCGGAGGTTTTTGTCAGTCTCCCTAATGGTCGAAAGTGGTTTCCGCTTCTTTTATGTCGGCGATTATTTCAAAAATTTCAAAACCGGCCACGACTAAAAATAGGTTGCCGTTTTAAAAATCGGTAATTTCTTAGTCGAAGCCGGTTGCCATGCTAGTTGAAGGTGGTTGCCGGAGGTTGCAGGTAGTGAAAGTTCTTACCTTCCACTACCTGCAACCACCTGCAACCTCCTTGAAATTGGAAAACAAATCTCTCAGAGGTTTTTTAGAGAAATACACAGAGGAACATATACTGAGCGAGTCATCATTATGGAAAAATTATGTTGACAGCAACTTCAACATTGTTGTGCAAAAAATTAGAGATGAAGTTGCACGCAACAAAGTATGGATCTCAATAGACGAGACAACCAATGCTGTGGGGAGATATGTTGCCAATGTGGTCATCGGTACACTGGAGGCAGGTCATCCATCAAAGAAGTATTTGTTGACATCGGAAGTATTGGAGAAGTCAAACAGCTCAACTATTGCTCAGTTGTTTACATCTTCACTTGCTGTACTTTGTCCAGAAGGTATAAAACACAAGAATGTTCTTCTGTTTGTGACTGATGCTGATCCGCACTTGAAAAAAGCTGCTTGTGCTTTTAAAGTTTTATTACCCAAAATGTTGCATTTGACATGCTTAGCTCACGGACTCCATAGAATTGGCAAGAACATACATAGCTTGTTTCCAAATGTCGATCGCCTAGTTTCCAATTTCAAGAAAATCTTCCTCAAAGCACCGTCACGTGTGCAATTGTTCAAGGAAATTTCACCTGAGATTCCGCTACCTCCTCAGACTGTTTTGACTAGGTGTGGTACATGGCTCTCTGCTGTACTCTACTATACTGCAAATTTTGAAAAGATAAAAGAAATCGTCAACTGTTTTGAAGAAGAAGAATTTGCTGCAGTCGGTGAAATCATGCAGAAAAAGTCCCTCCAACGCGATCTTGTGTTTATTGCTTCCAATTTTGCAAACTTCCCACAAGCTATTACTTCCCTTGAGAATTGTGGCGAAACATTAGTGAATAACTTGCAGGTTTCCAACAAAGTAACTGACGATATTCGTAAAGTTTCTGGCAATGTAGGTAAAGACATACAAGGAAAATGTGAGAGAGTGATTTTAGCTAACAAAGATCTTTAAGAAATACAAAACATAGCTAAAGTTCTCAAAGGTTGTTGTTATGCACAAGATATCAACACGAATATAGAGTTTGTAGCTTGTTTCGGGTATGCACCAGTGACCTCAGCTGGGATAGAAAGAAGTTTTTCACATCTGAAGCATATTCTGTCTGATAGACGGCATATTTTAACACCAGATTATTTGAAAGAAATGTTAGTAATTATGTGCACCAGGCAACTTTGGTCATTTAATGTAGTATGCCTTTATAATTATCAATTTTAACCATATTTTGGTGGTGAAAATAAATGCCTTTTTATGCCCTTTTTGTCAATAAATGCCTTTTTCGTGCCTTTTTTGTAATTTTATTATGCCTTTTTGCCTGCCTGTTTCAGAGATTTGGAATGAGACCCAAATGTTTCACTTTCATTGCAGGTTAATAGATCTCCTACCATTTACTATCAAATTAGGGGATCGGCACTGGTTGGACAAGGAACATAAGCATTTTAAACAATAGGCAAAGAATACAACAAAACAATACCGCAACCAAAACTCAGTCGTGCTGCACCAATCATACAGTTAATGAACACAGGAGGCTCCAAATACAATATCGTCCTTAATGGTGGATGCCGAACACAAGTGCTGAAAGAAAGTTTGATGCATCTGTAATCATATCTAGCTGGAAATGTAATGCAGATCTCTACTTCCTCCTGAAATCCCCACTTTCAGAGATCGATCTTCCAGCATTTTGATTCACTGCTCATTACATTAGGAAAGGGCTGAAAGAGCACTGGATATGACGGAGATCTCGTGACAATGTCTGGTGTGCAATAATTTTAGATGCTTCATCAATGAACTTTCATCCTAAAGTCAAGGTGGGGATGTGCACTGATGGTTGCATAATATATAGTTCTATTTTCTGCATTTCAGCAAATGAAGCACTCCATGCCTGCATACAGTGGGCAACCTTCTAGTACTTGTCTAAGCAACCTTCTAGTGGTTGATATGTAGTAGTGGTGTATGTGCCATACAAATGCTCAATAAAGATTGGCTTTAACAAGAGATAGGGGTGAACCAAATAATGTTCACATTGGATGGTACCACTTTTTATTGAATCCTTGATTATGAACATTGATCAAAAATGCAATTGGATCAGCCACATAAATTGATTACAGTAGTGGGTGAGAGACTGGGTACCTACTGGGTGCTCTCAATTCCTCCCATTTTCCAAAGTTGCATTGGTCACTGAATGGATTGGAATGAGTGTGAATGTGTTCTTGATGGCCAGCAAGGATTTGAATGGATTGAAAGGCCTATTCTGTGCTATTCAACTCTGCCAATGGGTCTGAGTGGATTATGCATCATCATGAAACTTGATTCCCTCCTCTCATGCAGATGGGTAAGTTGTAGATTTCATATACGAAGGTTTAGAATTTAACCGTGGTGTGATGTTTCTACAAAGCAATTTATTTTTCTATAGTAGTTTGATTGCTATGTGACATCTCTATTATGCAATTATCTTTTAAGATGGGGATTTACAGGAGACAAGAAGAAACAAGTTCTGAGAGAGTCTTAAGTATTTTTTTTAATCTTAAGGAACGGCTCCTAGCTCAAAAGGTAGCCATCCATTTTGAAGTAGGGGAAAGTATAATTCTTTATCGTTCTATCCTAAGGTATATGTGAGAGAATGAACTTGATCAGTAATCGTTACACTCTACTTGGGGCTTCTCCCTTTTCATTGTAGAATAATGTACCATAGAGGAAGCCAAGTGATGGAGAATGCTGTGGGAACAACTTTGGGTGTTTGTTGCCTAGTGCTGTAATAACTATTATTCCTAAGCAGAATTTGCCAAGTGCTGAATATATTCTTTGAATAAGTAGTTCTCAGTAACTCGGTATCTTTTTTTTTGTGTTTTCATGAACTTTGCTCTACTTCCTTGGCAGAAAACAAACTTATTCAACAATCAGTTCCTTTTCTAGAAAGAGTGAGCACAAATTTAGGGCAAGGTTTCCCCTGAGGTTTGTGAAGTGATAAAGCAAGGAAACTGACCAATTTAATTATATTTTCTGTACATGCATAATTATAACGTTGATATTGCTGGTCTTTATGACTTTGACCTTTTTTTACTTTGAAGGTTGTGAAATGTTTTTTGAAACATTATAATCACACACACACACACACACACTATTTTTCTGGTGGTTTTCAGTAAAGATTGGTTAAACAGCTTGACCCATGCTGCTAGATATCAGACCCCACATTTGAAAAGAACTTTCTGAAGAAGGGGTTCGGCCCGAAACGTTGCCTATTTCCTTCGCTCCAAAGATGCAGCCGCACCCGCTGAGTATCTCCAGCACCTTTGTCTACCTTTGAAAGGAACTTGGTGTTCGTCAATGTTGGGAATAAGACACAGCATTCCAATGAGTTTGCTGGAGGTCAACTGTTAATGTGTTTAGATTATGTTGGGCATCAATTAATAGGTCTGTTGCAAGATAATTAATGGCACTTACCTTGCATTGCTGGCGTAATAGTTTTCCTCCAGTTTATGAGTTGCTTCCAGACGTATAATAACAGCACAGAATGCCATTGAGTCCATACCAAAATAGAAGATTTTCTTTGCATTTTATAGCTTTTAGGCAGCAATGGTCATTAAGATCTTCCACTGTTCATTAAGGTCATGATTGATCCAACTTTCCCTATCCTCATAATCTTAGCTTTTCAATCAGGAAGATGCCTGATTTCAGTTTTAAATATAGTCAATTATCAATAATTCGGCTACCAGATTTTGAGCAAAGAAATTCCAAATGCTATCTTTTAAGATAAATATTGTTCCTTATCTTTGTTTTAAATGGGTATATCCTTATTAGTCCCAGAAGGATTGCTAGGGGACCAAAAGCTCTCCTTAAGAATCTCTGTCTTCTGTGAAGAATCTCTTGGAAGATGGAGAATTTGAGTAACTACTTTAATATTATTAAAGACATGTGGTGGGCTTAAGGTGGATAATTCCCCGAGGCCCCATCAAGTATACCTATGGACGTTATGGGTGGGAGGTAGGAGAAGTTGGCGCTGGACCTTGACAGAGATTTTTGCATCTTTCCTTTGGCCTCATGTCAGGTACCAGAAGGTTGGCTCATGTTGTACCTATATTTAAGAAGGTCTGCTAAGACAAGCCAAGGATGTATACAGGCCAATGAGCCTGACATTAGTGATTGGTAAGTTACTGGAGGGGATTGCGAGAAGCAGAATTAAACTGTATTTGAAAAGGCACGGGCTGCTGGTCAGCGTAGCTTTGTTCGTGAGAAATTGTGTATCGTGAATTTGTGTTTTCTGTGAAGAGGTGTCCAAGATGATTGAGGGTAAGGTGGTAGACTTTATCTACAAATACTTTAGCAATACTTTTGACAAGGTCGTATGTGGAAGATTCATCCGGAAGCTGAGATGGCATGAAATCCAGGGTGAACAAGCCAGCTGAGTACAAAATTAGCTTGGTAGAATGAATCGGGGAGTGAGTGGAGGGTTGTTTTTCAGATTGGGCGCCTACGACCTGTGGTGTGCTGCAGGGATTGGTGCTGGCACCTCCTGTTGTTTATTACATACTTTGATTTGGATGTGAATGTAGGTGGCATGATCAGTAAGTTTGCAAGGGGTAGCAAAATTGATGTAGTGAGCTCTGAAGAAGGTTGTCGGAGGTTACATCAGGGTCGACATCAATTGGGAAAGTGTACAAAGGAATGGCAGATGCTTTTTAAAACAGAAAACCACAGTGATGCATTTTGGGAAGTTATTAAACCAGGGCAGGATATGCACAGCAAGGCTCTGGTGTGTTGTACAACAGCGATATAGGGGTACAAGTACATTGTCCACCTCTGTTGCCACTTGTCATGGAATTAAATAGTGAAGAAGGCAGATGGCATGCTTGCCTTTATCAAAAGGGGCATCGAGTACAAGAGTTGTGACATGTTCCAATTATATTGGATGTTGGTGAGGGGAGGAAAATTTTGATTATGCCAGGTTGGTTGCAGAAAAGATCCACAAAGTTGTTGGTTGAACTCGTGGGCTTGTGAGACTAAATAGCTGGGCCTGATTTTCCTCAAGCAAAAGAGGCTGAGGGGGTGACCTTAGCAAGGTTTATAAATTATTAAGTGCAAGGATAAAGTGGATTTATCCATGTCTTTTTCCCAGGATAGAAGAGTCTAAAACTAAAGGCCACAGGTTTAAGTTGCGAGGGGATCCAAGAGGCAAGCTTATCTTGAGAGGATGATGAATATATGGAATGGGCTGTCAGAGGAAATGGTAGATGAGAGTACAATTACAATGTTTAAGAAAGACAATTGGACAATTGGACAAGTTCATAGACAGGAAAAATCTGTCTTTTGGTGCTAGACTTGCTCATGAGGGGAAACAGCCTCCAGAATTGATCCTGTTCAGCCCCCTAAAAAAATTATGTTTCAAATCTACATCTACAAATCTTGCTAATCTACAAGAGTGATGGGGGCACATGCAATCATCTGATTTATATCATACCTGGGCGAGCACTTGAAGACTCAACATCCAGGTTAGCAATTGAAAGTGGGAGATGTGAAAAGACCGAATAGTTTTATTTTTGGCTAGCTTGGACAAAATAAGCTGAATAGCTTTCTTCAGTGCCATAATTTTGAATGACTCTGATAGTTTCCATGCACGAATAATTTTACTATGTAGCTCCTTTTGCAACTTTGAGATTTCGCAATCTGATTTACTCACATTGAATTTTAATCTGGTCATTGTTGCAGTGAGAATATTGGTACTAAACAAAAAACGTTATCTCTTAATCCTTTCCTCCTCTGATATTATTTTGAAATATGCTTTGTTTGTATGGTGCAGCGTCACTAAATTTTTAAATCCTGTTCTGTACATTAAATGGAAGATGCAGTGATGAAAAAAAAAAGATTATTTTGTAACTATTGAGAAAATTAAGAATGCATTAAGAGATCAAACGGTTGTTAAATCACTTGCTCTGTCAAATGAAATGGATTCACAAAGGTAATGGTGAATCCAGGTAAATGGGGGAAATTATAGTTTAGATTAAGAAAGTGGTTGCTTTTTGAACATGTAATAGTCCAAGATACAGATATTTTGGAAATAATGAAAGATTAATGACCTGGAGAACATGAGGACCTCGACTTAACAATTATTGTGGAGATACGAGGCTAAAAAATGGTAGAGCACATCGACCTGACAGCGTACATCATAATGTTGAAAGATTTCTGTAGAAATGGGGTTTTGGACTTTTTTTTATAAGGATTTAAAGTTTGGAATGGTCCCTGCTTTTTGAATCGGACACTGGACAACTGTTGTAGGAGTAGCTGAGTGAGAGTTCCAAGTGCAGTGTTTGATTAGTAAGTGCTGAGTCTTTAGCTTGAGACTTTGGCAAGGAGGGTGAATGGAGGTATAGGAGAGAACAGGTAACGTATTTTAACTTCACTCTTGAGGCTTGATGTAGTCGGGATGGCAGTCAGGCCAGTGGCATGCTCGCTTCCTCAGTTTATGGGAGATCAGGGAAACTTCTAGTGTCATTGGTGACTACACCTGTAGGAGTGAGTCCAGCCTCAGCTTCTGACTGACAGTGTCAATGAACTGTAGGATTGTCTTGGGATCATCTAGGATGCTGAGAGTATTGTATGCGGATATGAGGTAGTCATAGCTAAGGTGCAGGTTGAAGATAGTTGGGTGACTGTCAGGATATCTAGAGATCATAGGCAGACAACACAGAGTTTTCCCTGTGGCCGTTGGCCAAAGTAACAGGACCTTCCTATGGCCAAAGTAACACTAATACGCCAGCAGCGTGTTCGTTATTTCAACTATTTTGTATTTTTTTTAGTATTTCCAAATGTTTGTTTTAGTGTCCCTCGGTATGTCTTATGTGGAGGGTGGTAGGGGAGAAAAAGGGGAAACCGGTTTTCAGTCACTTCCACGACGGAGAGGTGACTTTTTCCATGCTGCTTCTCCGTCTCCCTCGCGGCCTAACAGCTTGGATTGGAGCGGCCTTTCCCGGAGTCAGGCCCAGAGCTTCAGCAGCGGGCGCAGCATGGACATTTCCATCGTGGAGCGGGGCGAACCCTTGCCAGGGGTCGCCAGAAAGGAGTGTTCGATCGCTGACCTGGTGACTTTGGCATCATGAGGCTGTGGTCTGCAGAGCTTCTAACTGTGGGCGTGGCGTGGACTTACCTTCCGGAACCTGGGATCCCTTGCCAGGGATCGCCAGAGAAGAGCTCTGACCGCCAGCCTGCGGCCTATAATATAGCAATGTTACAAAATTTTGAGATTAAAAAAATCAAGTCTGCAATTTATCCCATCAGATAAAGCATAACAATAAGTTTAATTTGACACCTAATTCACTTTCATATCTCAAGTAATAAAAACGTTATGGCCATTTTCATACTCGGAAATTAGCATCTTGTTCCCTATTGATTTTCTATGGACATAACAAAAAAGCTGTGATCGTGGACAGTCAAAAGCCCATAACCTTCTTAAAAATTAAGAGAACCGAATGAAATTTTCAGTTATCATAGATTGAAGCATTCTGAAACAAATATAAAATAATCTAACTTGGATGACCTGAAATTAAAGCATATAATTAGTTAGTTACCCAATTGTAGCTAATTTCAAACTACAATTACTAGATCTAAACATCTATCCATTTCTTAATAAATGATTAACATTTTTAAATAGCCCAAGTGTCCAAATAATATTCACAAATAGTTCACAATAAAACATGATTTTTAAATCTCATTTACATCAATTTATAGGCCAAATGGAAGGAATTTAGTGTTCATTTGCTGTAAATTAAAGTCAATTTAAATCGGCTTTCTAGTGGGTTCCTGTGAACGCGCTGGTTTAGAACGTTCACATTGCGCTGGATTTGTGCCCTCAAGTGCCCAGAAAAATACTGCGGGATATAAAGAGCCCAAAATGAACTACTCGCTATAGAAAACTTTATATACAGGGTTCTTAAGAAGCCCCATTTAATGTAAAAATAAGGTACATACCTTTAATTGTTTGCTTTATAAAACCCTGGGGCTGCGAGAGGTTGCGGAGTGAGAGAGTGATTTTTAAACTACTATAAATATTATACAAGGCCATAAAAACTAATAATACCTTTTGCGACAGGGTCTTTCAGCGATTTTCCGTTAATGATTTACTAGGCTGAACATTTTCGATTGGAACAGCCTAGTAAAAATCGCGTTTTAAACCCGCCCCCTCTAAACAGCGCCAAAATCGCGCACACGGGGTAGGGCAGATGCTCAGACACGATTCAGGTAGGTTTTGTAACATACCTATATAATATCCTGAAGCTGCGGTCTCCGGTAAGAAAGTGGCCGATTCGGGCACGCCAAGTGTGTTCGACCGTCCCGGCATCGGAGTTTCGATCATCCCAACAAGAGGGCATGTACATCCAGCCGTCCGTAGCAGCGACTACGGCGGGTTCATGGCCCCGAACACGGATGAACAAAGGAGGAGAACTGACTGAGCTTTGTTTCCTTCACCACGGCATTCTTCACTGTGGTGGGATGTTTATGTTAAATTCTATTGTGTATTGTGTGTTTTTTTCAATTGCATCGCTACATGGCAAATTCATTTCACTGTACCTTAGTTGGTGCATGTGTTGAATAGATTTGAACTTTGAATACTGTTGAGGAGGGATTCCGCTTAAACTAGACTGGCAGGTGGGTGTTTCCAGCAGCCAGGTCTGTGGAAGTAGTTGGGTCTATAGCACTATGACTGGCTCTGAGGCTCAGCAGGGACAGGTGGAGTCAGACAAAGTGATAGCGATATGAGACTATTTGGGGGGACAGTCAGCAGACTCTGGCTGCCAATGATACACCAAGATGATGTGTTGCCTTCTGGATGCCTGGGTCAAGAATGTCTCTGAGAAGCTGCAGACCATTCTCAAGCGATGGATAAGCAGAGGTCGTTGTGCATTTTGGCACCAATGCCAAGATTAGATAAAAGACGAGGACCTAGGAAGTTAGGAAAGGGGTTAAAGCCAGACCTCAAGAGTGGAAATATCAGTGATATGGCAGAAATAAAGGGTAGCCAGATTAATCCATAGCTGAGGGGCCAGTGCAGATGGCTGGGCTGCTGGTTCTTGGATCTTTGAGATCTCCTTTGGAACAGAGATGACCTATACAGGAAGGTTGGGTTGTACCTGAACTGGAGCGGGAACTAATATCACAAAAGGAGATTGTCCACTTGGGAGGGTTTAAACTAGATTAGGAGAGGGGGTTGGGTCCAAGAGCTGTTGAGAAATTGGGGGTAAATACTGTAGTCGGAGAGAAAGTTTAGTGGATAGGATAGCCAGCAGTGTGGCAAAGAGAAGTGGGAAGACGGGTGGTTTAAGCTACATATATTTCAATGCAAGAGGCTTAACAGGTACAGTGGCTTGCAAAAGTTTTCATACCCCTTGAACTTTTCCACATTTTGTCAAGTTATAAGCACAAACATAAAAACATAAATGGCGCATAATTGTGAAGTGGAAGGAAAATGATACATGGTTTTCAAATTTTTTTACAAATAAACTGAAAAGCACAGCGTGCAAAAATATTCAGCCCCCTTTACTCTGATACGCCTAAATAAAATCCAGTGCAACCAATTGCCTTCAGAAGTTACCTAATTAGTAAATAGAGTCCACTTGTGTGTAATCGAATCTCAGTATAAAAACAGCTGTTCTGTGAAGGCCTCAGAGGTTTGTTAGAGAACATTAGTGAACATTAGTGAACAAACAGCATCATGAAGCCCAAGGACCAGACAGGTCAGGGATAAAGTTGTGGAGAAGTTTAAAGCAGGGTTAGGTTATAAAAAAATATCCCAAGCTTTGAACATCTCACGGAGCACTATTCAATCCATCATCCGAAAATGGAAAGAGTATGGCACAACTGCAAACCTACCAAGACATGGCCGTCCACCTAAACTGACAGGCCGGGCAAGGAGAGCATTGATCAGAGAAGCAGCCAAGAGGCCCATGGTAACTCTGGAGGAGCTGCAGAGATCCACAGCTCAGGTGGGAGAATCTGTCCACAGGACAACTATTAGTCGTGCACTCCACAAATCAGGTCTTTATGGAAGAGTGGCAAGAAGAAAGCCATTGTTGAAAAAAAAAAAGCCATAAGAAGTCCCGTTTGCAGTTTGCCACAAGCCATGTGGGGGACACAGCAAACATGTGGAGGATAGTGCTCTGGTCAGATGAGACCAAAATTGAAGTTTTTGGCCTAAATGCAAAAGGCTATGTGTGGCGGAAAACTAACACTGCACATCACCCTGAACACACCATCCCCACTGTGAAACATGGTGGTGGCAGCATCATGCTGTGGGATGCTTTTCTTCAGCAGGGACAGGGAAGCTGGTCAGAGTTGATGGGAAGATGGATGGAGCCAAATACAGGGCAATCTTGGAAGAAAACCTGTTAGAGTCTGCAAAAGACTTGAGACTGGGGCGGAAGTTCACCTTCCAGCAGGACAACGACCCAAAACATACAGCCAGAGCTACAATGGAATGGTTTAGATCAAAGCGTATTCATGTGTTAGAATGGCCCAGTCAAAGTCCAGACCTAAATCCAATTGAGAATCTCTGGCAAGACTTGAAAATTGCTGTTCACAGACGCTCTCCATCCAATCTGACTGAGCTTGAGCTATTTTGCAAAGAAGAATGGGCAAAAATTTCAGTCTCTAGATGTGCAAAGCTGGTAGAGACATACCCCAAAAGACTTGCAGCATTAATTGAAGCGAAAGGTGGTTCTACAAAGTATTGACTCAGGGGGGCTGAATACTTTTGCACGTCACACTTTTCAGTTTTTTATTTGTAAAAAAATTTGAAAACCATGTATCATTTTCCTTCCACTTCACAATTATGCACCACTTTGTGTTGGTCTATCACATAAAATCCCAATAAAATACATTTATGTTTGTGGTTGTAACATGACAAAATGTGGAAAAATTCAAGGGGTATAGACATAGAAACATAGAAAGTAGGTGCGAGAGCAGACCACCAGGTCCATCGAGCCCGCACCGCCATTCGCTCATGGCTGAACACTAAACAGACACACTTACCCACAAACAGTAGACACAAGACACAGAACACAAGACACTACCCTCCCCTTTATACCGCTATCACCCCTCTCCACCCCAAGAACCTCGTGATCTCCTGGGGGAGGCAAAAAACCGGATAAAAACCCAGGTCCAATTCGGGAAAAAAATCCGGGAAATTCCTCTCCGACCCCAATCTAGGCGATCGACACTTGTCCAGGAGATCACTCAGGTCTTACTATACTAACCATACCTAGGTCCATATCCCTGCCCTCTCCCCGTAGCCCCTTATCCCCTTGGCAGCTAAAAAACCATCTATTTTAGTCTTAAATATATTTAAAGTTTCTGCTTCCACTGCTCCCTGGGGCAGTGAATTCCATAAATTAACCACCCTCTGGGTGAAGAAGTTCATCCTCATCTCATCTCGTTTTAAAAGAGCCCCCCCTTATTCTGCAACTATGTCCCCTAGTTCTAGTTTCCCCGATCATTGGGAACATCCTCGGTGCATCCACCCGATCAAGGCCCCTCACGATCTTATATGTTTCAATGAGATCGCCTCTCATTCTTCTAAACTCCAAAGAGTAGAGTTCCAGCCTACTTAACCTTTCCTCATATGTCAATCCCCTCATTGCAGGAATTAATCTTGTAAACCTTCGCTGCACTGACTGCACGGTATGAAAACTTTTGCAAGCCACTGTAAGTGAACAGACCTATAACAGAAACATGGCCCGAGAAAAGAGCTGATCTGGCAGCTCAAGTTACAGATGCTACAGATGTCATGGCGGTACAGCTTCCTTAATCAATATATGGTGGACTCTACCCGAGAAGGCACAACATTAAACCTCCCCTTGGGGAACAAGTAGGTCAAGTACTAATGTGGAGGAACACTTTGGGACCTGTGACCATAATTCTATTATGTAAATATCTATGGAGAAAGCTAGGACTGTTTCGCAAGTTATATTGGGGCAGGGCCAAATTTGGAGGCATTGTGTAGAAACTTGCAGAGAAGACTGTTTGTAGGTAAAGGAAAGGCTGGAAAGTAGGAGGTTTTTACAAGTGATTACTAGAGTTCAGGGACAGCACATTCCCGTGGGGGAAAATGTAAAAGTGTGAGGGTTTGGAAGATGTTAGTATTTGGGGAGTCCTGGGTGTCCCTTTACATGCATTACAAAGCTTAACAAGCAATCCAGAGAGCAAATAGTTCATTAGCTTTTGCTGTAAGGCAAATTGCCTTTTAATACAAGGAGTCAACATCCCCCTTTGCCACTGAAATCCTTACTTGCAGCAGCACAGCAGAATATGTAAACATAGTACTCTGTAAACAATATTATAAACGAGAAAACAAAACTCCATCCAGACAGCACCCATGTTCAGGATTAATTCCGTGTCTCTGGCACTTTTAGGCCGCAACTTTATGGCCAATGTACTGTCCCATAGTCTTGAACTGAATTAAAACATACAGTAGCTGTAAAGGGGGACAAAGCGTCACTTAGAGATTTAAGACTGAAAATGGATAGTTTTTTTTAGTAACCAAAGTTATCAACGTATAATTTTTTGTGTGTTGGAAAATATAATATAGTGGCACAGCTGGTGGACTTGCTGCCTCACACACCAGAGATGTGAGTTTGATCCTGTTCTCGGGCACTGTGTTAAATTTGCACATTCTCCCTGCAAGCATGTTGGTTTCCTCCCACATCCCAAAGACGCACTGGCTTTGTAGGTTAACTTGTCTCTGCAAAATTGCCCCTAATGTGCAGGGAGTGGGTGAGGAAAGTGGGATAACAGAACTTGTGTGAATGGGTAGACAAAAATGCTGGAGGAACTCAGCAGGTTAGGCAGCATCTATGGAGCGAAGGTAATGGGTGACGTTTAGTATCGAGACCCTTCTTCAGACTGATGAGGGGGAGGGGAGAGGGGGGGGAGGGGGGGGGGGGAGGAAGGGGGGGGAAAGAAAAAAAGGGAGAGGCAGAGACAGTGGGCTGAGGGAGACCTGGGAAGCGGAGGAGAAAGCAGGGACTACCTGAAATTGGAGGTCAATGTTCATACAGCTGGGGTTTAAACTACCCAAGCGAAATATGAGGTACTGCTCCTCCAATTTACGGTGGGCATCACTCTGGCCATGGAGGAGGCCCAGGACAGAAAGGTTGGATTCGGAATGGGAGGGGGAGTTGAAGTGCTGAGCCACCGGGAGATCAGGTTGGTTATTGCGAACCGAGCGGAGGTCATGGGCGAAGCGATCGCCAAGCCTGCGCTTGGTCTCACCGATGTAGAGCAGCTGACACCTAGAGCAGTGGATGCAATAGATGAGGGTGGAGGAGGTGCAGTTGAACCTCTGCCGCACCTGCAAAGACTGCTTGGGTTCTTGAATGGAGTCAAGGGGGGAGGTAAAGCGACAAGTGTAGCATTTCCTACAGTTGCAAGGGAAAGTGCCAGGAAAGGGGGTGGTTTGGGAGGGAAGGGACGAATTGACCAGGGATTTACAGAGGGAGTGGTCTCTGCAGAAAGCCGACATGGGAGGAGATGGGAAGATGTGGCCAGTGGTGGAATCCCGTTGGTAGACAAAGCTGGAGAAAATCAGCGGGTGAGGCAGCATCTATGGAACAAAGGAATAGGCGACGTTTCGGGTCGAGACCCTTCTTCAGATTGATGTCGGCGGGGGGGGGGCGGGAAAAAGAAAGGAAGAGGCGGAGACAGTAGGCTGTGGGAGAGCTGGGAATGGGAGGCGAAGGAGGGAGCAAGCAGGGACTACCTGAAATTGGAGAAGCCCATATTTAAACCGCTGGGGTGTAAACTACCAAAGCAAAATATGAGGTGCTGTTCCTCCAATTTGCAGTGGGCCTCACTCTGGCCATGGAGGAGGCCCAGGACAGAAAGGTCGGATTCGGAATTGGAGGGGGAGTTGAAGTGCTGAGCCACCGGGAGATCAGGTTGGTTATTGCGAACTGAGTGGAGGTGTTGTGCAAAGCGATCGCCAATCCTGCACTTGACCTCACCGAGGTCGATCATACGCTGAATAATCCAACCACATTTTTGTTTGTTAGTGGAAAGAGATAATAGAAAATGCATTAATTGCAATGTGTAAAAGGAGTTGAGATACTGTATTATCATTTTGCTGCATGTCATTGTGATAAATATCATGTCTTGATTGGTGAATATGTTTAGTTTGTGACTTTATTTGAAGCAGAAATAATGTGAATGCTTCATTGACCATAATTCCGACTGGTAACTACGCACTTCGGCCGAGCACATTATCGCATGTGTCATGCAAGCCGTCTTAAATGACCACCTAAACTGTCATTTGGCAACCTAAAAAGCTGCCGAGGTTGCCCGGCTGGCAACAGAAAAAAAGTTATGTGAGAGCCCTGGTTAGGGAGGTGTATTTGCATGCCCTTTTCGTTTTTACCCTTCTGCTTATGAAGTTTTTTGCAGCTAGAGGTGGTAACAAATTGTAAAACCAATATATACATTATTCAGGTCCCTTTTGGGACATGCGAAAGTGGTCAGCATATCTTCTATTTTAGTTACTTTGTCATTTACAGGTTAATTCAAATGTATAAATAAAAAAAATAAAAAACAGGATTGTGGATGCACTGATTGTCCATGCTGCCACACAAACGATTACAACTTTAGGGCAAAGGCATTGTTCCTATTCTGTTCAAGATTTTCTGGAGTAAAATTGAGTTCTAAAAAATATCATTTAACTACACCTGCAGTAGATGATATTCAAATGTGCTCTGGCTACCCAGATTCAAAATAAACATCTGGATATCAGCATTCCAATTTTGCAAATGAGCATTCATGACAAATTTTGTCAACATCAGGATTAGCATAACATCTGCATTTATGTGGTTGAATGCTGTGAAACTGGAAAATGTTTTTGGAAAAAGTTTTGACTTGCTTACATTTTGACTTGTTTCACCAGGCACCGATAAGGTATAATTAAATATAATTTAGGTTACATCAAACTATAGTTCACATTTACAAAGTGGGCTACAATGTGATATAATTAGAATTCATATTGATTTCCTCCTTATCCAGTAGTAGGGAAAGCAGCAAAGTCAATAGGGACCCAGCTTCAATTACCAGACTGAATTGTTTAACGAGATCGGCTCATTTATTTTGTGTGACAGGGAAGTTGTTAAAATAGGTTGCAATACAATGTAATGTGCATTTGTGTATGTTGATGAGAACAATATTGGAATTACACTTCTATTGAATAGGTTGTTACGTACACTCTCACGTCAGAATTTTGTTGTGATACAGGAAACTGCCTATGAAATAATATGACAGTGAATTGCAGAATACGGGAAGAAAATGAAATGGTAAAACTCAGTCTGTTGTGGTTTGAACCTGGTCTCTCACTAACATTACGTTTTGAATTTATCTTTGATTTAAACCTTGGGAGGGATGTAAGAATGCAGATAAATGATTATTGCAGGAGTCTGAATTCGACTCTAAACGATTTGTTAAATATACAACTGTTCAGAGGTGATTCTCTTTCTATTTCTGATTTTATTGGTTTACAAATACATTTTATGTACATTCTGTATGTAGATTACTGTATACTTTATACTTTATGACCCATGAACTTTATACTTTATGAACTTTATACTTTATGAACCATATTCTGCAAGACTTATAGTTACTGTATACTCGGGATACT
The DNA here is from genome assembly GCF_028641065.1 of Leucoraja erinaceus. Lineage (NCBI taxonomy): Eukaryota > Metazoa > Chordata > Chondrichthyes > Rajiformes > Rajidae > Leucoraja > Leucoraja erinaceus. Next base: position 6,678,351 of record NC_073387.1, read on the forward strand.
TGGATCACATGCTGTTTTTTTTTTTAAACCTATTTTGCAATGTAAATTTATTAAACCGTCACTTAAATTCTGAGGTACACAAAAAAACCCTGAAGAAGGGTTTCGGCCCGAAACGTTGCCTTTTGGATTTTCTCGGGGTGCACCGGTTCAGTCATTTTAGTCAGTTAACGCATCTTTGTTTTTTAAATATATTCTAATATACCCATGAACCATAATCTGCAAGACTTATAGTTACTGTATACTTTATGAACCATGAACTTTATACTTTATGAACCATAAGCTGCCAGATTTATAGTTACTGTATACTCTGGATACTTTCAAGAGAGAGCTAGATAGGGCTCTTAAAGATAGCATAGTCAGGGGATATGGGGAGAAGGCAGGAACGGGGTACTGATTGGGAATGATCAGCCATGATCACATTTAATGGTGGTGCTGGCTCTAAGGGCCGAATGGCCTACTCTTGCACCTATTGTTTATTGTATTTCTTAAATGGAAAAATTAAGAAGTTAAGCCAATCATAACAAGAGGAGTTGAATATAGGAGGTCCTGGTGAGACTGCACCTGGAGTATTGTGTACAGTTTTGGTCTCCTAATTTGAGGAAGGACATTTTCATTATTTGAGGGAGTGCAGAGTAGGTTCACAAGGTTAATTACCGGGATGGCGGGACTGTCATAATGAAAGAATGGAGCGACTGGGCTTGTATTCACTGGAATTTAGAAGGATGAGAGGCAATCTTATAGAAACATATACAATTACTAAGGGATTGGACACGCTAGAAGCAGGAAACATGTTCCCGACGTTGGAGTCCAGAACCAGGGGCCACAGTTTAAGAATAAAGGGTAGGTAATTTAGAACTGAGATGAGGAAAAACTTTTTCTCACAGAGTTGTGAATCTGTGGAATTCTCTGCCTCAAAAGGCAGTGAAGGCCGATTCACTGAATGCATTCAAAAAAGAGATAGATGGAGCTCTTGGGGCTCGTGGAATTGAGGGATATGGGGAGAAGGCAGGAATGGGGTACTGATTAATCAGCCAAAATAACATTGAATGGCCAACTCCTGCATTTCAGATTTAGATTCAATTCAATTTTAATTGTCTGAAGAAGGGTTTCGGCCCGAAACGTTGCCTATTTCCTTCGCTCCATAGATGCTGCTGCACCCGCTGAGTTTCTCCAGCTTTTTTGTGTAACCTTCAATTTTAATTGTCATTGTCAGTGTACAGTACAGAGACAACGAAATGCATTTACATGTACATGTATCTATGTACAAGCCTGCTGCTGAGATTGGAAGTATCCATTAGGTTTTGGTTATAGTCACTATTTTGGGGAGCTGGCAACTATATTTAAAAATTTGGATGAATAATGAATAATAAAGTAATAATACTTTAATTTCTCATTCCTGATATTGGCAACCTACGGCCAGACTATTCCTCCAAACCCACTGTCAGCCATTTTCGGTACCCCTCCCAACACCAATCTCTCTGTTGCGGTGAAACGGTTTCTAGCTTTTACAACCTTGTTAGCCCGGAGACTGATCTTGCTTAACTGGAGGCTCACCTGTCCCCCGACACACACCCGCTGGATTAATGAGGTGCTTTACAATTTAAAGCTTGGAAAAACTTAGGTTCTCTCTCAAAGGCTCTACCAAGACATTCCTAGATACATGGAACCCTTTCTTGGAACTTGTTAACTCTCTCAACTTGTCCCCGGACTTGGAAGAGAACTGAGTGCTCTCCACCATTGTTCTGCTCTACTGCAGCTGCTCTCCCCTTAACCCCCCACACACACACTTATTTATTTAATTACTTACTTATTTACTGTTATTAGTGACCCCTTTTTTTTTTAGTACTTTTTGTTTCGTTTATCTTACCATATTTGTGTGGATGTGTATGTATGTGAGTGTTGTTTGTCCCCGTTTGGTTCCGACCTGATTCGGGTGGGTTGAAGGTGGGTAAGGGTAAGGGCTTTGAGGGTCGCTTACATACTGTTGCACAATTATGCCTTGACTGTCACTGTCTGTTATCATTGTATGTATGCAAATTACTGTGAAATTCAAATAAAAAGATTTAAATCAGATATTGGCAACCATTTATGCTATTCATCTTCTAATATTCAAAGCTAATTTTAATTTGATATCCTTAGTGTGGACTATGATCATTTTTGTTATAATATTTGAACCAAAAGCAAACTGCTGGAGGAACTCAACGGACAAGCAGCATCCGTTGAATGAATACACAACTGAACACCTTTACTAAGTCCGCCTGCACCTACCCGATCTCCTGGTTTCTAAGATCTTTCATTCCCCTTCCCATTCCAACACTGGCCTTTCTGTCCTGGGCCACCTCCATTGTCAGTGAGGTCAAATGCAAATTGGAGGAACAGCACCACATATTTTGCTTGGGCAGCTTACAACCCAACAATATGAATATTGATTTCTCTAACTTCGTAACCCTTGCATCCCCCCCCCCCTCTCTCCATCCTTCCCCACCCAAGTCGTATTAGTTTCAATGTCTTGTTGAGTCTCACTGTCTAACTCATTTTCACCTAGTCCCTAGCTAGAGAGAGAGTCAAGAGAGTCAATTTAATTGTCATTTGGACCCCTAGAGGTCCAAACGAAATGCCGTTTCTGCAGCCATACATTACACACAAATAGACCCAGACACAACATAATTACATTTTACATAAACATCCATCACATAGCTGTGATGGAAGGCCAAAAAAAACGTATCTCCCCACTGCACTCTCTCCCCCCCGATGTCAGAGTCAAAGTCAAAGCCCCCGGCTGGCGATGGCGATTGTCCCGCGGCCATTAAAGCCACGCCGGGTGGTGCGAGGTCGCACACCGGGTCTTGGTGTTGGAGCCTCCGGTGTGCGCTCGTAAAGTCCCGCGGCCGTTCCAGCCGCGCGGGGCAATGGTGTTAGGCCCCGCTCCAGGAGCTCTTCGACCCCGCAACTCGGGCGGGAGAATTCACCGTTGCAGGAGCCCCGAAAAGCGGTCTCTCTCTAGGGATCCGCGGGCTCCCGGCGCCGCTGTCCGCAGACCCGCAGCAGCAGCCTCCGACTCAGCAGCAGCCTCCGACTCAGCAGAAGCAGCAGCAGCAGCGGCAGCAGCAGTGCTCCTCCACCCGCTCCAACCGTTCCGGACTCGGTCAGCCCCGCGACGGCGACGATGAGTAGCACCTGAGTCCCCGGCTTCCCCCTGTTGGAGGCCGCTCCTCGTTGCGGCCTCAACGACAAGGGAAACCCGACGAGAGAAGGTCGGGGTCTCCAGTGCAGGGAGAGATTTAAAAAGTTCCCCCCCCCCCCTCCCACCCCCCCCCCCCCCACCCCCCACACACACACACCCAACAAAAAATAACAAAAACTACATTAAAACACAGACAGAAAATAATAAAAACGCGGACAGACTGCAGAGGCCGCTGCTGGCCAGAGCCGCGCTGCCTACTCTCTACTGGAGAGTTACTCCAGCTAACAATGGTCTGTTCCTTTATCACCGTTACTTTTTTGCATATCTTTCTTTCATTTGTTCTGACTTTTTCTATATCACCATCTGTATCTAAAGGGTCTGAAGAAGGGTCTCAACCCGAAATGTTACCCATCCCTTCTATCCAGAGATGCTGCCTTTCCCGCTGAGTTACTCCAGCATTTTGTGTCTATCTATATCTCTCGGTTCCCTTTCCCCTGACTCCCAGTCTGAAGAAGGGTCTCAACCTGAAATGTCACCTATTCCTTTACTCCAGTGATGCTGTCTGGCCTGCTGAGTTACTCCAGCTTTTTTGTCTATCTTCTGTGTCTAAACTAGCATCTGCAGTTCCTTCATACACTAGAATATTTATGTATCTGACTGGGTTGTTATTATGAAAGATATGTTGGTTTGAAGATGGGTCCCGACACAAAGCATTGTCTATCCATTCCCTTTACAGAGGCTGTCTGATCCACTGAATTTCTCCAGCATGTTGTTTGTGCTCAAGATTCCAGCATTTGCAGTTTCTTGTATCTCCGTTATGTGATGCCAGATGGTTACAGTCATTTAAGATTGTATACTGAATTTTATACAATTTATGATTACCACCCAAGTTTGGATATTGCACTTTGTGAACACTTTCATCTTCTTATGGGTAGAAGACAACATGGTGTGAAAACGTTTGATATTTCAACTTGCGCAATGCTTGACACTCCCTAGTGGCTGATAGTACAATTACACTGCCTTTGGTTTTTGGCATGGTTTTTCTGGTCAGAAAATGGTACTTGTCATAGGGACAAATTATATGGCAGCCTTAGCAATTTTAAACTTTACAACTTTTGATTTGCCTATAGTACATGCATTGCATTCAGACACTAATGGCGGGGGGGGGGAAAATAACACAAAGTGTGGCATACTTGCTCTTTGTTTGATTTTGTTGATCCTTAGAATACAGCGAATAGCTTCTGAAGAAGCTAAGGTATATGCAGAGTAGATTGCTGAAATCTCTTTGAAGCAGGGGTTTGCCATTGGTTTATTTCGGTGCATCACTGTGAACTTGCCGTTGATGGAAATTAAACAAAGTTTTCCTTTGGAAAATGATTATTAATTTTGGTCATATTGTGTTCTCATCTGTTCCCCTTCACAGTAAATTTCCTAATGGTGGTAATGATTCTCTTATTAGCTTCAAGGAATATAGTTATGTGCCTTCATTTGTATAATTGGAATGATGAAGTAACAATTATGCTGCCAGTAAATTAATTGTATAAGATGGACATTTAGTTCTTTGCCTGAGGGAGAGGGAACTGGAAGGTATATGAAAATCAGAAAAAAATTGTGTTGTGGAAAAACTCAGGCTGCATCGGAACAAAATGTTGAACATTTCAGGTCTGAAACTCTTCAGCAGAACTGAAAAATAATGTAGTCTCGGCAGCAGAGAAGATGGCGAGGATGATACATAAAACACGGGAATTTCTCTGACAGGGTGAAATAATGCTGCAGTAAATGGGCAATTAACAACCTTTTGTTTATGGTGTGTGTAGCTAATGTGTACGTTCGGCATGCTCGACTATACAAAGAAATAACAAAGAATAGTAGGCACAAATGGGCCAGTTCTGACACAAAAAGAAAAATAAAGAGCAAATAGTCTGCAGTTCAAGAATTGTGTTCAACTTTCCCATGTATCTGCCAGAGGTGCAACACCTGCCTTTTTGACATCTCCCACCTCAGAGCAGCATTATAAACCTTTTGATCATGAAGTTGTGATTTCCATATACACTATCATTTTTGTATACCATGTTCCCTACTCGTTTATTTTTCAGACGAAATACAGGTTGGATATTTGCTTTGTGAGACACTTCCATTCAGTCCGCAAACACCATCCGACCGGAAGGCACTGCAGAGGGTGATCTTGAAAATTGCCCTAACTTGCATTTCCCTGTCCGGTTCCTCTCACTCTATTCCACAAAGTCTGTCCAAACAACCGCTGTCATTGCGGAGGGCGCTCAAGCATCGCCAATAATCATAATTTCTCACTTTTTCAAATTTGGACAGTTTAGTTTCCTACCATCCGGGAGGCGCTACAGGAATTCCGTGGTGCGAACCCCACAGGTCGAGACATACAGTGACCTTACCGGCGGCTGTCACTCTACTAAACATTACCTCGGTGACTGCCAATAACACATTAATGATAAAACACCATTGATCAAGCATGTGAACCACCCCCCCCCCCCCCCAAGGGAGGCTATTATTTATTTTTTATTCAAACTCGTTTGCTATGTTGCTCTTCAAGGGAGATGCTAAATGCATTTCGTTGTCTCTGTAGTGTACACTGACAATGACAATTAAAATTGAATCTGAATCTGAATCTGAATCTGACCATCTTGACTTACCATTCACATAATTTTACCATCTTATTCTTGCTCTTGCCCTATCTTGCAGTGATTTCCCTGTCCTTGGCCTCTCACTCTATTCCAACAAAGTACCCCAACTACCTGTAGGTACATTACAGCTGTCCAGGTTCAACCATTTCAAATAATCATAATTTCTAACTTTTTCAAATTCGGTCAGTCAGTAAGTTTATTGGCCAAGTATTCACATACAAGGAATTCGCCTTGGTGCTCCACCCACAAGTAACAACATGACATACAGTGACTGTTACGAATGACTCAGAAAACACTAAACATTAATAATAATAACACATTCATCATAAAACACCATTGATCAAGCATGTGAACCAACAAAATACCAGATCAAAGGGAGGCTACGGATTTTTGGCTGGAGTAGAGCAACTACTCGTGGATAAAAACTGTTTTTATGTCTGGCTGTGGCAGCTTTGACAATCCGGGGTCGCCTTCCAGAGGGAAGTGATTCAAAGAGTTTGTGGACAGGGTGAAAGGGGTCAGAGATGATCTTGCCCGCTCGCTTCCTGGCCCTTGCAGTGTGCAGTTCATCAATAGAGGGAAGGTTGCAGCCAATAACCTTCTCTGCTGATCGGACGATTCGCTGCAGCCTCCATGTGTCGTGCTTGGTGGCTGAGCCAAACCAGACCATGATGGAGAAGGTGAGAACAGACTCTACGATGGAATTCCAATATTCCTTTGACATTGGGTAAATAATTATTCTGCGTTTGCGTCTTCTCGACCTAGTCTGAATTTCATTTGCAGATACTGTCAACAGGAAGAAAACAAGCTATTTCATAATCATTCTTTTTCTGGTGCTGATAAGTACCAACTTAGTAAAGGACCCACAAATTTACTTTTAAGTATCCATCAAAATATCTCCGTCTCTAGGTTTGCAGGAAGGTTGCTTGAGATCATTTTGGCTTGATAATATATTGTTACCAAAACTTTAAGTGATATGGACAGCACTATTTAAATGAGGTAATGTAGAAAATGCTGAGAAAACGAAATGGGTCAGTCAACCCCTGTGGAAAGCGAAACCATTAACTGTTCATATCTGGGATCTTTCTTCAGAATTGTCAGAAAAACAAATTTGACTGGGTAGCAGAGAAGCTGTGGGAGGTAATGGGCTTGCATTGCATGGACAAAGATGTTTACCGGTAATCTGAATTTAACTACCCCTTGATAGCCTCCTTGTATTTCACCCCTCAGAAAAATTACAATTACAGTTGTTTCACCCCATTTTGCTACTTTGTAAATGACACACGGAGTAAAACAGAATTTATGTTACTACATGTGCATATGGAGAGAGTTTTGAACCTTCTAGCACAAAGCTGAGTGCAGGTTCTTCACCTATGGTTGTTGGAATATTTACCAGAAACTGTAGGCTTGTGTCTGTAAATTGAGTTTTATTTTCTTGTGCATATATATTTCAACATTAGAAATAGGAATAGGAGTTCTCTTTTCTAATTGTTTCTAATTCTTGTTTCTAATTGTTGATCCTCTATTTTCATGCCTAATTCCCAATTCTTTGATCTCATGAAATACAAAAGTTCAGCAATCTTAAATTTAGCCAATGACTGGTTCTACAGCCTTCTAGTGTAGAAAATTGAAAATATTTGCACTCTTGGAGGGGAAAGTAAAATATTTTCAATTCTGAAGGATGCAACTTTGTTTGTTTGAGACTCTTCAACTTGTGAAAATGGTCTCTTAGCATCCACTTTGTTGACCCTCTCAGAGAATTCATATTTTAATAAGATTGCATTCTTATAATTCTCATTGAATGCAGGCTCATGCTATGTGATCTAGTTCCAGGTTTAACAAAAAATAGGTATTTAAATGGTCGTTGACCTTTAAATTGTTCCTGAAAGTAAGAGGTCATGGGGTCATGCAGCCTGGAAACAGGCCATTTGTTTAACCTTGCCCATGCCGACCAAGATGCCCTATCTTCACTAGTCCCAAATACCCCATTTGGCCCATATCCCTCTAAACCTTTCCTATCCATGTATCAGTCCAAATATATTTTAAATGTTGTTACAGTACTTGGCTTAACAACCTCTTCTGGCTGTTCGTTCCATATACCCACCACTCTGTGTGGAAAAACTTGCTCCTCTGGTTCCTGTGAAATCTTTCCTCTCTTACCATAAACACATGTTCCCTGGTTGATGATTTTCCTTCGCTGGGTAAAAGACTGTGCATTCACTTTATTTATTCCCTTCATTATCTTATACTCTTTAAGATTTACTCTCATCCTCCTGCCTGCCCAACATCTCACTGTTGCTTGGGCCCTCAAGTCCTGGTAATGCCCCTTAAATCTTCTGTGCACTCTTTCCAGCTTGACAATGTTTTTTCTATAGCAGGACAGCCAAAACTGAACAAAGTACTCCAAATATGGCCTCATCTGCATTTTGTACAACTGTAACATAACGTCCCAACTCTTAAATGCAATAGATGGTGTTGCTCTTCATGGTTTCTCTTGCCCCCTCACCCCCTCCCAAACCACATATTTCCGATAATATTGGCCCACCTTGTATCTGCACGTTGTGTTCCTGGTACAGTCCCACCAAACACTTTCATCAAAATATTTATGAAGCCCTAGTATGGAAGAATGGAAGAAAGCCTTTAAAATTCCAGTTACTAATCTGTAACTGAGGAAGGATCATGACCCACAATGTCACCTCTATATGTTCTCCCGGGATGCTGTCTGACACACTGAGTTACTCCAGCACTATCTTTTTTTTCCTCTATTAAATACCCTGACTGATGAAGGCCAATGTACCAAAAGCTGCCTTTACCTGTGATGCCACTTTGAAGGATCTATGTACTTTAAATGGTCTTTGATCTGTGTTTGTTTGTTTTCACTACAGATGTTGTCTGACTTGTCAATTTACTAAGTATTTTCATCAATTATTTTTTAACGTTAATCATATTGAATTGCTGATGTGTTGTCTCTTGCCCTGATGGAGGAACTTCTATAAAGCTCCAGGCTTTCTGCACCACTTTCCTATCAACAGAAATGCGACTGACATTTTCAAATCTTGACATTGTCAGCGACACAGGAAAAAATGTAATTACTGATTATTTTGTTTCCCCCTTTAGATTGTTTTTCTGTAGTTGGTAAAGCTGATGCAGTAAAGTGGAAGTGAGGCATGATCAGAACAGCTGTGATCTGTTTGAATGGCAGAGCAGGCTTGAGGGGTTTTATGTCCTATTACTCCTGTTTCGTCGGAAGGACAGCACATAATTGTTGATAAAATCACAAAGGTATCTACAAATAATATGGCAGAGCTTTCTGAGAAGAAAACTCTGTTAGGCCTGTGCGGAAGCAACTGGTGCTACTTTTTGAATGCAATTTATTTATCTAAATCGTATGTGGCAAAGGATTATTAATGCTGCAGAAAGATCACTATGCATTTTGATCAGGGTGGAAATTCAACATTTTGCTTGCGCTGAATACAATATAATGCGGTCTGAAGAAGGGTCTCAACCCGAAACGGCACCCAAAGTCAAATAGGCCATTGTGAGACTGAGAAACAAGAATAAAACTGTCAGAGACATCAGCCAAACCATAGGTTTACCAAAATCAACTCTTTGGAACATCATTAAGAAGAAAGAGAGCACTGGTGAGCTTACTATTCGCAAATGGACTGGCAGGCCAAGGAAGACCTCCACAGCTGATGACAGAAGAATTATCTCTATAATAAAGAAAAATCTCCAATCACCTGTCCAACAGATCAGAAACACTCTTCAGAAGGCAGGTGTGGATTTATCAATGGCCACTGCCCGCAGAAGACTTCATGAACAGATACAGAGGCCACACTGCAAGATTCAAACCACTTGTTAGCCGCAAAAATAGGATACCACCTCATCTGTGAAACACGGTGGTGGGGGTGTTATGGCCTGGGCATGTATGGCTGCTGAATGTTTATCTTCATTGATAATCATTATCTTCATTGATGATACAACTGCTGATGGTAGTAGCATAATGAATTCTGAAGTGTAATTAATACATCCTATCTGCTCAAGTTCAAACAAATGCCTCAAAACTCATTGGCCGGCGGTTCATTCTACAGCAAGACAATGATCCCAAACATAGTGCTAAAGCAACAAAGGAGTTTTTCAAAGCTAAAAAATTGTCAATTCTTGAGTGGCCAAATCAATCACCTGATCTGAACCCAATTGAGCATGCCTTTTATATGCCGAAGAGATAACTGAAGGGGACTAGCCCCTAAAACAAGCATAAGCTAAAGATGGCTGCAATACAGGCCTGGCAGAGCATCGCCAGAGAAGACACCCAGCAACTGGTGATGTCCATGAATTGCAGACTTCAAGCAGTCATTGCATGCAAAGGATATGCAACAAAATACTAAACACGACTACTTTCATTTAGAATAACATTGCTGTGTCCCAAACATTATGGTGCCCTGAAATGGGGGGACTATGTATAAACACTGCTGTAATTTCTACATGTTGAAACCAAAATGTATAAAAATGGCCTTTATTAAAATCTGACAATGTGCACTTTAACCTCATGTGATTTTTTCTATTAGAAATCTCAAATTATGGAGTACAGAGGTAAATAAATAAATGATGGGTCTTTGTCCCAAACATTATGGAGGGCACTGTATCTTGTGTAACATCCTTCATTAATGAAGTAAACATTCAGCAACAACCTCTGCAGTATCCACTAACTTTAAATCAACCACACTGGCTTCTAATAAATGGTTTATAATTACGCTTTTATTCTAAGTTTTCATTTTGGCTGCAGCTGAAGCTGCATTAGAAATTGGTAGTGCTCCAACCTGACTGTAGTAAACCACAACAAGGTTTTTTTTTTACGATTCACCTGCCAGTCCCTTTCAAGTTTTGACTAATGAGGATTGACTGTACAGGAGGCAGCACTCTGTTCTATGCCTGAGAGATTGTGTTTCATTTCCCACCCCACCATGACTCTCTTTTTGTTCTATGTACACCAATTATTCTTCTCGGCTCTGGTGCTGTAGAATGGTTGACTGACTATTAAAATTTCATTCTGGTGAATGGAGTTCTTCCCCTCCTTATACCTAATATATAATGGCATAACTAATTATTTACAAGTGTTTGATTTACAGTAAAGACTTTGTATATGAAAGAACAAGATTACCAGAAGTGTCTCCATGATGAGATGAAATATTGGCAGCTGGCCTTGTACTACCCTGCTGCTTCACCTTCTGATCCTGATCTCTTCCCCCAGTGTATTCATCCTCGCAAGCTTCCCTTATCCTTGGCTGTCTGCTTTAAAAGTTAATGAACCTGGACGGTGTTGATGCTGTTAATAATTTAGTGGTGCACGGTTACTTTGCTTCTGTTTTCAAAAGAGCTATCTACTTTAGGTGCTCTGTAATACAGAAGGCTGACGTAATAGTCTTTGTCTTTTTAGAACAGTTTGCTGCTCCAGAAAAATAATGTGGTCATTTAACGTGTGGAAATAAAACGCCCAAAATATTTTGACTTCCATTTTTTTTTGTGTTCTGTCCCTCACAAAGCCAATTTTGCATTTCCACATGTTTTCTTAAAGTTCTATTCTTCATCTACCATTTGAGCATGTTTGATATTTGATAATCAGCCAAAGGAAACTCATATTAGTGATATGGTCACCTACCAATTGAGGGTGCTTCAATAATCTGGTCAACAAATTAATTTTTTCGTAAAATGAAATTCAGATTGTTATTTGGAGTGTGCAAGGAAGTGGAAATGTGCATATGCAGGTATTTACTTGAGCTAAGGAACAATGGTCATAATTTCACTTTGTCTCCGTTTGGGGGGTGAAACCGATACATTGACCATCCTGAAGAGGAGGATATATGAAAATCTGGGAAACGTGAGTGATTGCTGGAGTTGCTCAACTTTCTCATAGAGCAGGAAGAGGGGCAGAACAGAACACCTGAGCAGGAAGAGGGGCAGAACAGAGCCTACCACTCTGTTCTGACCCACTTCCTGCTTTCTTTTAACCCCCCCCCCAACCTAATCAGTCTGAAGAAGGTTCCCGACCTGAAAGATCACCTATCCATGTTCTGCAGAAATGCCACCTTCCCCACTGTGGTACTCCAGCATTTTCTATAACCAGCATCTGCAGTTACTTGTATCTGCCAGATACATTGTTGGGAACTGGAATGAGTTAATGGCAGCTCATTTTTCCTATTGTTTTTCTTCCTCCTCTTTTGTATTTATGCCTTTCTCTACCAAAGGTATGATTTCAAGTTTCATGCTACTTTTGGGTACCTTGCCAATGTGACCATTCTTTTTAATGTTTAGAACGTGCATGTAGACAAGCTATTTTGTAGAGTTTCACAGGCTATATAACGTTTCCTAGCTGAGGATGAAGCCATTTTCGTTTGATCCCTTTCTCGAGTCAAGAATGTTTAATTATCATATGTACCGATAATAGAACCATTAAATTCTTACTTGCAGCAGTTTAACAGGCTTGTAAATGCAATATGCACATATAAATAGAATCAAATGATAAAACTAGTGAAGATAGGTACAAATAAGCAAACTGTACAATCTGGAGTTCAAGATCATCTTTAATCAGTACCCATAGTATGGAGGTACTATGTTAGTTGTTAGTTCATCGTTACCGCTTCCAAGACTAACCAGTATAGGAAGTGGGTGTTAGTATGAATCGTACAGTAAGGTGGGGTTAGTGATGCTATATCTACTATGATTGGTTCACATGCAATAACCAATCTACAATAGGTTAGTGGATCCTAGGTGCCCCCTTTCTGAAGTGAGCTATCAACTCCTTAGGCTTTCTGACGTTAAGAACATGCATGTTGATCTGGCACCAGTCAGTCAGATTTTCAGTCTTTCCTGAGTCTACATTGCACATTATTCAACTATGGTGGTATTGTCAGCAGATTTAAACTTGGTGTTGGAACGGTGTCTGGCTACACAATCCTGGGTCTAGAGGGAGAGCAAGGGACTGATCACACACCCTTCAAGTACTCTCATGTTGATGGTTATCAAGGACGAAGTATTGTTGTCAATTTGTAGGCTGTTGATGAAGTCGAGGATCCTGTGTATATATAGGGATGAGCCGAGGCCCAGCTCTCCGAGTGTGATACGTTTGCTGGAAGTGATGGCGTTTTATACGAGTTGTCATCTAAGAAAAACAGGCTGGTGTATCTCATCTTCTATTGAACTATTGTGGCGGGAGGTGAATTGTGGTGGATCCAGGTCCTTGCTGAGGCATGAGTTGATTAGTGTCAAAAGCAACCTCTCAAAGCACTTCATCACCACAGATCTTAGTGCCACTGGTGATAATCATAGAGACATGTCACCTTGCTCTTGGGTACTGACTATTACTAAAGTTATTTTAAAGCGCGTGGGAACCTTAGACCTTAGTAATAAGAAGCTGAAGATGTCTGCAAAAACGTCAAGCTGGTCCTCGCAGCCAGGCACGCCTTCAGGGCCGGATGCTTTTTGAGGGTTAACTCTCAAAGGATTTTCTGACATCAATCTTGGTGACTGAGTTGGGGGCTAAGGAGGCCTGAGAAAGTATGATGATGTTCTCCACTTCGAAGTGGATATGGAAAGCATTGAGCACGTCATGAAATGATGCCTCACTGTTGGTTGAGCTACTACTTGATTTTATCTTGAAAGAAGTGATCATGTGCAAGGCACAGCTGATGAATGTCCGTCTTATCCTTCATTTTAGAGCAGTAGTTTCTCCTTGCCTGTCTGGCCTTATGGAGGTCGTAGCTGAGCTTTCTATACAAACTTGCATTGCCAGACTTAAATGCCTGAGATACGATCCTCGGACGATTACTAGCTCCTGGTTCATCCAAGACTTCTGGTTAGGGAACACTCAGATGGTCTTGGTGAGAGCACAATCCTCCACACTTTTCCATATGAAATCGGCAACAATTATGGTATATTCGTCCAGGTCTCTTGTCGAATCTACGCATGTTTAGAGATACAGCATTGATGGAGGCCCGTTGGCCCACTGAGTTCACTCCAACCATCAATCATCCATTCACAATAGCTACAACTAAAGCTATTCCACATTCTCATCCACTCCCTGCATATTAGGGACAATTTTTACGATGACCAATTAATCTGCAAACATGCACGTCTTTGGGATGTGGCGGAAAACAGAGCAGCCTGAGGAAACTCTGTAGTCGCAGGGAGCATGTGCAAATTCCACACAGACAGCACCTGAGGTCAGGATTGAAACATGGTCTCTGGCACTGTAAGGCAGCAGCTCTACCAACTATGCCACTGTGCCTGCCCCATAATCCTTGATCAACACCCAGTCTATTGACTCCAAGCAATTAGCAAGTTCTTCCTTGGCCTCCCCTCGCCATTGGAGCTGAGCTCTTCAGTTGCTGCCTATGTGCATGGAGAACCATAGCCAGATGATCTGATTTTCCAAAGTGAGGGTGAAGGATAGAGTGATAATCACCTTTGATGGTGAAGTAGCAATGGTTCAGAGTATCTGATTCTCTGCTGCAGGAGACATGCTGGTGGTAGTTAAATTACTTATTTGAACTATAGGGGCTTGAAGTCGCTGGTTATGATGGGGGAATGCATGGGGTATACTGTCGATTGTTTGCTGACAGTGATGCGCAACTCCTCCAGTGCTAGTCGAATGTTTGCCTGGGTTAGGATGTAGAACTGCATTCCTGATGATAGAGGTGAATTCGCTCATGAGGTAGAAGAGACACCACTTCATTTCTAGATGTTCCAGTTTCTGGCAATAGGAATTGGACAAGACTGCTACATCTGAACATCATGAGAGTTTATCATGAGGCAGATGCTGCTACCTCTCTTCCCCAATGCTATCAGGTCCATGGAAAAATCTTTGAGGCGGAGGACTGTGTCTGGACAGCTGGAACCACCAGAACCCCCATGTTCCTTTAGTAAAAAATATTGCCCTTAAGTCCTCAATGGTATTTCCTTGGGATTGTACATTGGCCATTCGGATGCTAGGGAGGAAGAGTGTCATAGACCCTGCACTTCAATCTTTTTTGCAGGCTGCCCTGCCAATCACATTTCTGGGCACAGTGGAGGCTTCCTTGGCACTTTCAGATACTGTACTCACCGATTGTGCAGGGTTGGGGATTCCCCTGCTGTCGGTGGGAACTCAGTTGCAATAGGTAGATCGTAATAGCGCTATCTATTTAAATGGACCAGCAGACCATTGCATAGCAATTTCAAATGATCTTCATGCTGGATATATTGTTGAAGCTTAACTTATGTCGACCAATATCTATGTTGATATTGGACGGGATTCAGGCGAACTGAATTAATTAATCCAGGCACTACACTAAAATTGTGGCAGGGTAGAGGAACGTAAGGGAGGAATTTTCGTGGTAGAAGGGTAAATTATTTTATTGCTATCAAACAAGTGTACATTAGTGGAGATAGCTACAAAATGCTGGAATAACTCAGCAGGACAGGCAGCATCTATGGATAGAAGGAATTCTATCCACGCTGCCTGTCCCCCACTAAGTTACTCCAGCATTTTGTGTCTATCCTCGGTGTAAACCAGCACCTGCAGTTCCTTCCAGGTATATTACTGGAGATTTACACAATATGTTATATCAGCATCTTTGATGTTACCTATTTCATCTAATCCAGTATCTTTCAATGCTTCCAAGGTCCAAAAATATTCATGCTACAGTTAAATTAAGATTTTCTTTTGCTGCATAATGCTGTTTTTGAAAAGTGTAAAAATGTGAATATGTATTGCACTTTGAGCGTAGAAAATGTTAGGTATTGGATTCAATGTGATGTATCTGAAAAGACAAGTGTTGTTGTGGAATTTCTGTTGCCCTCAGGCAAAATGACTACCAAAATCCAGTTCCTAGGTAATTCGCAGCTTTGCTGGTGTCATATTTTTCTGTGGCAATAAAACCTGCTCTGGTGGTTCAGTGATCATGTTCTAATTACATGTTTGACAGTAACACGGAGCACAATGTTGCTACATTTTTATTTTAGTATTGCCATCTTCACTGGCGAGAATAACCGTTTCATGTGTGCATGCTGCTTATTTTACCGGTTCAGTTGTCAACCTACAGTAAAAAATAACTATCTGTCATACCAAGTGGGATAATAGCTGTTGTAACCATTGTGAAAAAGATTATATCTCATCCATCAAAATTATGGACCTACTTGTATGGTAAAAAATGGATAAAACCCTCGTTAGTTACAGCTGATTTCTGTACTCATGAGCATTTGTACTATTATACAATTTCAAAGCAATAACAGCGTAACCTACCCCCAAAAATTTCGAATAATATTTCATTAGCTTTTGCCAGTGATTTGCTGTGCCCGGTTAAAAACTAGATCTCCAGGGATTGGAAAAGGAGAAGAATGATAGCATCCCAACTGTATCCTGATGTTCACTGAGTTAATAAGAGAACACAATTTGTTACCATTCTTTCTTTTCTGTGCTGGTAAATTGAATATGCAGGTGAAGAGAAAATTGCACATGATAAATGTTATCCATTGTCCAATACCCACATTCCATGCCTTAACTAGCTCGCAGTTCACTTGAGAAGTGGGTTGCACATGAAATGTTTTGCTATTTTTGTCATAGCATGGTTTTGACATTTGTTCGCACACCCATGATGCTAGGATCAATAATTTAATCTTGTTTGTTCAGTTGCTTTGGATATATTATGACGGAGGAAATAGAAAACAAAAGATTTATGCATTATGCATTGAGCATGTCAATAAGTTAAGACGTTGGTTTAGTTTAAGTAGATTATCACAAGTGGGATATATATTTGTTTAAACAGTCTTGTATTGACTTTCAATATTCGTGGTCGTCACTCGCATATTATTCATTTATTTCATGGTTTTTCCTATCTCTGCACGTGCTTGTGATCTGTCATGTTATCAGTAATATTAATCCATACCGCAAATTCCCCCTCGGGTTTTTCTATCTTGTACATCGTAATAGCCCAATTCCTTTACTCCTTCCCCCTATGCACTCCTTGAAGTATTGCAATAGCACCATCAGCGTTGAATATCGAGCATTACTTACTGCAGGTCCAATAGAGGAAGTGCAAATAAGGTTAATCAGATTGAGTGGGTTTGTCAATTGAAGAAAGATTAAGCAGATTCTTCAGGATTAAGATGAAAAGAAATGTATTTTTCAAGACGGTGGTGAATCATTGGAATTCTCAGACCAAAGCACTTTAGGAGTTCAGATGCTGAGTTTATTTAAGACTGCTATCAATAAATGTGTCTATATTATTAATTTTAGAATTGCGAACGCCTAGTTGTTCAATATACTCAAAGTAAGAGATCATAGAATTTTGAATATTGGGGCAATCAAAGCAATTGCGAAAAGTGCAGATTCAATGATACTTATTGTCACATGTAGCTAGGTACAGTGAAATGCTTTGTTTTGCATAAAACCCGGTAAAATCATAAAGACTTCACCTAGACAGTACATGTGTTGCTGCATCTCTGTAAAGATTAAACATAATCTTAAATTACTGTTTAAGCAAGCTCATAAAGACCAAATTACCTACACGCCAAATACTTCCTACATTTGCAAAAAAATTCCAGAAATATTCTAAGTCAGCCAATTTCTGTAGATCGAGACGATTAACATATCTGCTTGAGACATTTCATCAGAACTGGAAAAGAGAATGGAAAATGGAAAAAGGGGATGCCTCCAAGGTGAGCCTTGGGTTGCACTAAGGGTAAGCAGATTGATACATTGAAGATAGCTAGAGAAAACACAAGACTGTGAAAGCATCACCATGCTTCACTGTAGGTATGGTATTGGCCAGATGAGCGGTGTCTGGTTTCCTCCAGACGTGACGCTTGGCATTCAGGCCAAAGAGTTCAATCTTGGTTTCATCAGACCAGAGAATCTTGTTTCTCATGGTCTGAGAGTCCTTTCGATGCCTTTTGGCAAACGCCAAGTGGGCTGTCATGTGCCTTTTACTGAGGAGTGGCTTCCGTCTGGCCATTCTACCATAAAGGCCTGATTTGTGGAGTGCTGCAGATATAGTTCTCCTTCTGGAAGGTTCTCCCATCTCCACAAAGGAACTCTGGAGCTCTGTCAGTGACCATTGGGTTCTTGGTCACCTCCCTGACCAAGGCCCTTCTCCCCCAATTGCTCAGATTGGCCGGGCGGCCAGCTCTATGAAGAGTCCTGGTGGTTCCAAAGTTCTTCCATTTAAGAATGGTGGAGGCCACTGTGCTCTTCGGGACCTGCAATGCTGCAGAAATTGTTTTATACCATTCCCCAGATCTGTGTTTCGACACAATCCTGTCTCGGAAGTCTACGGACAATCCCTTCTCTTCGTGGCTTGGTTTTTGCTCTGACATGTACTGACAACTGTGGGACCTTATATAACAGGTGTGTGCCTTTCCAAATCATGTCAAATCAATTTAATTTACCACTGGTGGACTACAATCAATTTGTAGAAACATCTCGAGGATAATCAATGGAAACAGGATGAACCAAAGCTCAATTTTGAGTGTCATAGCAAAGGGTCTGAATACTTATGTAAATGTGATATTTCAGTCATTTCTTTTTAATTACTTTGCAAAAAATTTTAGACATCTGTTTTCGCTTATTCATTCACGGGTATTGTGTGTAGATTGATGATAAAAAAAAATGAATTTAATTCATTTTAAAATGCTGTAACGTACCAAAATGTGGAAAAAGTGAAGGGGTCTGAATACTTTCTGAATGCACTGTGTGTGTATGCGCAAGTGTGTATATGTGTATATATATATATGTGTGTGTGTGTGTGTGTATATATGTGTGTGAGTGTGGTGCTGGAACATATGACAATAAAGCGCTCTTGACTCTGTCTTGACTCTTAACAGAAATTTGGTCAAATTATGTGCTCATTTATTAGCCAGTCCATAGAGACTTGGCATTTATTAAACCATAACACCAGAGATGCCACAGGAAGAAAGAAATACTGATGTGCAAAGTTGGCAGGCAAAGTTGGAAGGATCCTTTGTTCGGTATCATATTACATAGGAATTGTCTTGATAATGCTTGACCATTCACTATCATTAACATGCTCCATTGAATACACAAGTCACTATTTAAATCTTCTACAAAATGAAGTAATAAACTGAATATTCTAGAGATGGTTGTATATCTTAAGATGGCTTGGAATAAATTATTTTGTCACAAGCAGGCACGGAAATAGCTATCAAAACATGGGGGGGGGGGAACACAATTCTTTGGTGGCCGCATGCACGCGCACACACACGCGAGGCTTTGGCCGTGGGTCCTGTGGACGGTATCCTAAGAAGCTGACCTGGTTGGTGACCGACTCCAGCCACAGCAGCTTCGTCTGCCCCGAATCATGGGCCTTGAATCGGCCCGTTCGCGGGGGCTTCAACATCGTGAGCCTCGATGCAGCAGTTTGATTTTAAGCCGCGCCGGGCGCTGAAAGGCCCCGCGAACAGGCTGATTCAGCCCTTAGAAAGCGTCTGATAAAGTCCGGATTATAAAACATGGGGAATTGTCCCCCACCTCTCTCAAAGTATGTTCAGTGCTCTGTGGTACTATTCTGCATACATTTGGTCTTGATATCCTTGTCAATAAAGATAGCTGCAATCAATCTTTTTTTCATTCCAATTGACAAGATTAGAACTTTTTAAAGTTGTCACCTGTTTTGTAGCAATGGCCAAGAATTATTTAGATTTACTGATTTTGTTTCCCCCATATAGTTCACTAGCAATGAACCTGTTTACTTTGAATTTCATCAATATGGATGTTGATTGTCGGTTATTTTGACCAGAGATACAACACAATTAAAGGTTATTGATCATGTTTCAGCCCACTTTCTGTATACATTTAGCATCTGTCCTGCTTTGTGATGCTCACGTAACCAAATCCCCATCAAGAAGTCTTAAGGGTCAATCAAGCTAATAATCATTTTTTTGTTTAGAAGGCAAAAATATCTGGATATAATTGAAATGCTGGAAATGGGAACTTTTGGGTAGGGTGCTAACAATTTCTTTAGAATTAATCTGATGTGTAAATATTAGTGTTTAAGAAAATAATGCAGTTAAAGTATACAAAAACTAATGATCACTGCTTGACATTTGAAAGAGAGATTCTTGCCATTGAGGTCAGAGGTTAAAAGGATACAATTCCTAATTTATTGAACTGCTTATACTGGATCATTTGGTACCATGTGGTTCCTCTAGCAATAGTTGCCTTCATTTTTGGCCAGCTTGATCGTGAACTAAAGTCAATCTCTTATGTATGCAAACATACATACTAATTGCAAACTGAAATTAATGTTTTAATTTATTTTTTGTGATGGGCATGGTTGCCATTTATTACCCATTCCCATTTGACAATTTTCAAATCTCTTGAGAAGGTGCTGATGAGCTGTTGGCTCGAATCGCTGCCAACCTTCTTGTGAAAACATTCTACAGTGCCACAGGAAAGGATTTTACGGATCGGGAAATGAGCCTGATCCAACTTGAGTTTTGAAATGCAAACTCTAGTTTAGGTACTTCAAATTTTCAACTATACGTTAATTATGGATGACAGAATATATGATGCAAACACAGACCATTCTATTCCTTTGCTGCTTTTGAGTTTCATCCCTCCTCATCGTCTCATCGTAATCCTCTTCCTCGATGCATGCCCAGGTTCATCTTAAGTGCATCACATCTCGGAGATCTTCGGTTTTCTCCCACACTCCAAAGACGTATAGGTTTGTAGGTTGATTGGCTTGGTATAAATGTAAATTGTCCCAAGTGAGTATCGAATAATGTTAATGTGCAGGGATCGCTGGTCGGTGCGGACTTGATGGGCCGAAGGGCCTGTTTCCGCACTGTATCTCTGACCTAAACTAAACTAAATCATTATGACAAAATGCCCAGGTTTCATGTTCACAGAAAAGGACAGAAACAATCCAGTTAATTTAAAGCCCAATCATTCTCCACTCCATTGTACCAATTTGACAGAAGATGTTATTAACAGGGTTGTCAAGCTGTACCACCCACTGTTCACGGATGCTCATTTTGGCATTTGCCAGAATGAAGCTACTCCAGACCTGTGGTCCCTTTAAGAACTATGAAACGAATAAGAATTTAAGGACCAAAAAGGTGAATTCCAGCGATGAGGTGGAGAGTACTGCTCTTGCCATCAAAGCAGCTTTGACTGAGTGTGGCACCAAAGAGCCCTAGCAAAACTGAAGTCAGTGGGACGAGAGAGGGAAATGCTCATGTTTGGAAGCATTTCCTGTAAAAGAGAAGATAGTTGTGATAGTTTCAGATCAATCATCGCACACTCAGACATCACTCCTTGAGTTACTTGTGTTGCCCTAAGCCCAACGATCTTCTGCTGTTTCAACAGTGATCCCACTTCCATCAAGGTCAGAAGTTTTGATGATTGCACATTATTCAATGTCATTTGTGACTCTTCAGCAAATCTAGCAGTCAAACCTGAATGTATCAGGACCTAGACAACATGGCAGATATGTGGCTAAAAAGTGGCAGATAAGTGGTTAAAAAGTCACAAAAGTGCAATGAATGAACATTTCCAATAAGTATCTAACATCCACCACGAGCATTGCCAACACAGAGATTCTTACCATTAGCATCCTGGGAATTGCCATTGAACAACCCCATAAAAATGCTCAAAGAGTAGATCAGAAGCTGGGCCTCCTGAGGCAGATGACTTGCTTTCTAACATCTAAACAAACATTCATTCCACCATCAGAACACAGCAGCTACAATATGCACTGTTTACAAAATGCACGTTATTTGTCCAGCATACACCATGGAAATCTATAATATCCTTCTTGATGGTGGACATGGGCAGCAGGGACAGGGAACACCATTAGCTGTAGGTTTCTTTCAAGCTTACAGACTATTTTGACTTCAAAATATGTCACTGATTTCTTGCTGCAACTGGGTCTAAATCCTGGATCATATTATCCATCAGCATGGTGGGAGTACATTCACCAAAAGAACCAAAGAATTTCAAGAAGGAGGGTCGCCACCTCTTCCCAAGGGAAATGCCGATGAGCAATAAATGAACTCTCCAGCAATTCTGAAATTGTGAAAAATGAAATAAGAAATTGAAAATTCTAAATAAAAAATAGCCTCCCAGTGTTTGGCAAGTGATTATGCTTTATAGTCATAGAATCTTACAGTGTGGAAACCGGCCCTTCAGCCCAACTTTCCCACACTAACCAACATGTCCCATCTAAACCAAACCCACTGTTGCATTTGGTACGATAGTACTTTTAACCGCCAACCCCTACTGAAAGATAGTACCGTTATAAGCTCGTCAGGAGAATTTGGAGGGGTTTAACAGTTGCTTGAAAGTGATGTTACAGGTATATTGGGTAGACAAGAAGGCTTTTGGTGCATTGGCCTTCCTCAGTCAGGAATGGAGTATAGAAGTTGGGATGCTATGTAACGGTTGTACAAGATGTTGGTGAGACGATATTTGGATTATCATGTTCAGTTTTGGTCAGCCTGCTGTAGGAAGGATGCTGTTAAGCTGAGGTGTATAAAATTGGGAGAATAGATAGGGTGATTGCACAATCTTTTGTTCAAGGATAGGGAAATGAAGAACCAAAGAACATGGGTATTCGATGAGAGGGGCAGATTTAATAGCAACATGAGCAGTAACGTTTTCACACGTGGTGGTGGTGGTATATGGAATTAGTTGCCAGAGGGTGTAGTTGAAAGGTGCCATAACATTTTAAAGACATTTGACAGGATACATGAATATGGGCCAAATGCAGGTATAATGGACCAATTTCTGGCACATCGTGGCAATCCTGGATGAGTTAGGCAGAAGGTGTTTATGATTCTGACTATGGCTCAATAACATTTCACTACCTGCGGTTTTCTCATCACTAAAATGATCCAGATTAAGTGTCTCGACCTCAAACGTTGACCCCAATTCCCCCATAAGGTACTGCCTGACTTGCTAATTCCTCCAGCAGTTTGTTTTTTACTCCAGATTCCTCCATTCTTTTTGTCCCGTGTTATAAAATGATGCGTTGGATGCTGCTGCATGCGTAGCATGAGTTTTCAATGATCCCTCCATCCTCTTGCTCACACTCCACAATTTATTTGTTTTTTGACTTGCCTTGATCTGTATCGGCAGTGATTGTGATCAGTGGTGCAGTTATCAACATGCTTGTTGCGAGAGGGTCAGAGTTGAGGATGAGTAAACATTTCAACTAGCTGTCTTTTCTTGGCTTATGCATTGAAAAGCTGTGGACCTACTTCAGTCCAAAAATATGGTGTTTGAGTTTGCTCCTCTCTTTGACACAGGTTCAGAATCACCAGCAAACCTACCCATGCTCATTCGTATCAGAGCTACGGGGATCAGTTGTGATTGTACAACCGTATTGGTAACATTGCCCTTTCTCTAGCTCAAACCCGGGATTGAATTTGACATTTTCTAATCTATTTAGTTTGTTTAAATATTAAATTCATCAGCTGTTTTTCAAGCTTGCATTTTTTAAAATGTTTTTATGTAGTAAATATTTAAGGAATTAAATCTGTTGTCCATACACAGACTGGCTACTAACTACAGACCACTAGTTTTACAACTTAGCTGCCCTCTGAAGTAGCAATGCAAATCATTCTACGAGCATAACCAAGGATGGGCATTAGTTTCTAAGCTTGCCATCAATGATAATGTATGTGAGTACATAAATAGTTCCATTAGCACACATATGCTTCATTTTCTCGTCCTTTTCTTCCACACCGAATAAAACAAAACTTAATTTTACTGTAGTTGGTTAAAACATCAAAAACATTGAAGTTAGAGATTAAATTATTTTCTACCTGCAGATTTAATAAATACTAAGAAGCCTTGAGCAGGGTTACTAAAAAACAAATGACATTGGCTTTTTGCCAAGTAATAGATAGTGTGCACATACTGTCAGACTTTAGCGTTTCACAGCTGCCTGATTTTGTGGGTAAAAAACTAATCAAACAGCTCTTCCCAGCCTCCAGAACTGTCCACCACTATCAAATTTGTATCAATCGCAGGAAGTCTTTCCATTCAGTCATCATTTTTTCCTCATGCATCTGGAAGTGGGAAATTCTTTGCACAAGACCTCAGAGATTCAGGGCAAGAAATGTGAGCCCTGCAAAATATGGGAATGGAGAAACACAACTACTGGCCATCTTTCCCAAAGAAGTTCTTTTTGATTTTGAATCACTAAGCTCCATTTCTAGATTTTTGTTTTGGTTTGCTCATTGCCGAACGCAGTGCATGATTTTATAGCAAATGATGTTGTGTGAACTCTGTTCTTAAAAATCACTCTTAGTATATTTGCTCTCCCTAGAAAACAGCAACTTTTGCTCTTTCCTTGGGATTACATTTTCATAATGGTACAGCGCTTAAATAGATTTTAATGGGCATTTAATTTTCCTGTTGCACCCCATTAACTTTCTTCAAGAGGCACCATATTAATATCCGGAGTAAGAGGGATTTCACAGATCACAGGAAGATAAGAGTAGAACTCATTACACTTCTAAAGTCTTTTTTTTAAAGCTGTAGCGATATAACAAAAACCGTGCTTGTGAGGAGTGGAAAACAAGGCAAATTTTATGTGGACATACACAAAATCTCACAACTTTGATAAATGTTGGTTTCCTACAAATATTAAAGTTCATATAAAAATGAGTTGCAATTAAACTCTTTGCACAAACATTAGATTTATGCTTTTTATTATTGGCTGGTTTATCCTTTCTGAAATGTTAAGTTTGGAGTGTTGGCAAGTGTTCCAATTAGTCTCCTGGGAATTGAGCCTTAATCAGAATGCCATGATATGGTATCGGCCTTTGAGGTATCAGCAAATGAACAGGAATGGAGAATTGAACCCTATAGCGCATGCACCCTCCCCCTCCCAATACTTTACACTTGTACACTTACACTAGTATTTGACGATGATGTCTTGGGAGATCCTTGAGTTGAGATCAACTTCATGGACTAGCACAATCGTCAATATTGTCGACTACTGAGGGGGTCTAAGGGGACAGAAATATACCTCTATATTAATGTGACGTATCGTGTTGACACCAATATTTTCAAAGTGCAATATATTGGTTACACCCAATGAAATCTTGCAGAAAACATTCAATCGTAAGAGATAAAAGGATTCTGTGAATAATGTTTTTTCTCAGATGTCCATTCAAAATATAGAAACGACGTGTAGACAGACACGTGTAGATTGTGTCTAAGGACAGTATGTAATATTAGGATAAAGTAGACCTGGTTATAAAAATATCATTGGTCAGGGGATAGTTTGTAGTATGTCACGGTGCCAAATTAAAATGTCTACAATTTTTTTTTAACGCCTTGTTATAGTTAACTTATTGTATATGCATACTATGTCTAATATCAACAGATGAAACTAATATCCAGAGTAAGGTTACTTGTTTGCAAATATTTGGAGATTATTATTAAACATCTCGTCATGTTACTTTTCACGTCTTTTTCACACAAAGGGAGGTGGGTGTATGGAACAAGCTGCCAGAGGAGGTTGTTGAGGCTGTGACTATCCCAACCTTTAAGAAGCAGTTAGACAGGTACATGGTTAGGACAGATTTGGAGGGATATGGACCAAATACTGGCAGGTGGGACTAGTATAGCTGGGACATGTTGGTCGCTGTGGGTAAGTTGGGCCGAAGGGTCTAATTCCACACTGTATCACTCTATGATACAGTGATACAGATTCTGGAGTAGTTCCTGAGGATTGGCGGGTAGCAAACGAAACCCCACTTTTTAAGAAGGGAGGGGGAGAGAAAATGGGGAATTACAGACCAGTTAGTCTAACATCGGTAGTGGGGAAACTGCTAGAGTCAGTTATTAAAGATGGGATAGCAGCACATTTGGAAAGTGGTGAAATCATTGGACAAAGCCAGCATGGATTTATGAAAGGTAAATCATGTCTGAAGAGTCTTATAGAATTTTTCGAGGATGTAACTAGTAGCGTGGATAGGGGAGAACCAGTGGATGTGGTGTATCTGGACTTCCAGAAGGCTTTCGACAAGGTCCCACATAAGAGATTAGTATACAAACTTAAAGCACACGGCATTGGGGGTTCAGTATTGATGTGGATAGAGAACTGGCTGGTAAACAGGAAGCAAAGAGTAGGAGTAAACTGGTCCTTTTCACAATGGCGGGCAGTGACTAGTGGGGTACCGCAAGGCTCAGTGCTGGGACCCCAGCTATTTACAATATATATTAATGATCTGGATGAGGGAATTGAAGGCAATATCTCCCAAGTTTGCGGATGACACTAAGCTGGGGGGCAGTGTTAGCTGTGAGGAGGATGCTAGGTGACTTGGATAGGCTGGGTGAGTGGGCAAATGTTTGGCAGATGCAGTATAATGTGGATAAATGTGAGATTATCCATTTTGGTGACAAAAACAGGAAAGCAGACTATTATCTAAATGGTGGCCGATTAGGAAAAGGGGAGATGCAGCGAGACCTGGGTGTCATGGTACACCAGTCATTGAAAGTAGGCATGCAGGTGCAGCAGGCAGTGAAGAAAGCTTTCATAGCAAAAGGATTTGAGTATAGGAGCAGGGAGGTTCTACTGCAGTTGTACAAGGTCTTGGTGAGACCACACCTGGAGTAATGCGTACAGTTTTGGTCTCCAAATCTGAGGAAGGACATTATTGCCATAGAGGGAGTGCAGAGAAGGTTCACCAGACTGATTCCTGGGATGTCAGGACTGTCTTATGAAGAAAGACTGGATAGACTTGGTTTATACTCTCTAGAATTTAGGAGATTGAGAGGGGATCTGATAGAAACTTACAAAATTCTTAAGGGGTTGGACAGGCTAGATGCAGGAAGATTGTTCCCGATGTTGGGGAAGTCCAGGACAAGGGGTCACAGCTTAAGGATAAGGGGGAAATCCTTTAAAACCGAGATGAGAAAAACGTTTTTCACAGAGTGGTGAATCTCTGGAACTCTCTGCCACAGAGGGTAGTCGAGGCCAGTTCATTGGCTATATTTAAGAGGGAGTTAGATGTGGCCCTTGTAGCTAAGGGGATCAGGGGGTATGGAGAGAAGGCAGGTACGGGATACTGAGTTGGATGATCGGCCTTGATCATATTGAATGGTGGTGCAGGCTCGAAGGGCCGAATGGCCTACTCCTGCACCTAATTTCTATGTTTCTATGACTGTGATCTTTAATTATTTGATGTGTTCAAACACATAATCCTATTATGTTCATTCAAAGAAGGCATCAATCATGTGGTATAATATCTTTTAAGTTACCTGTATTGCATGTTAAATTTGTGTAATAGTGTTTTTAATTGTTTTCTCCAGTTTCTGTAGTGGCCATGATTATATGGTAGTGGATATTGAACTGAAATATCTCTATCAAACCATTGTTACACTTGGGACAGTGCTCTTAGGCCAAAATAAACATATCAATGACTCTTTAAAGTCACACTTAGAGCATTGAAATATTGACCCTGTCTTGGGATTATCTTGCTCATAATCGTTACATCTTGGAAAATCTAATTCATTCTCGAGAGGCTGAGGAGAGGCTTATTAAGCATAAATCTGGCATTAGCAGTATGTTTATTAACCAAGAAGCATCAAACTCAAATGGGCCACAGTTTGAAATATAAATTGGCCTGATCTGCCACTTGGACCGTCATTGAAAATAAATTTTCTGAAGAAGGGTTTTGGCCCGAAACGTTGCCTATTTCTTTCGCTCCATAGATGCTGCTGCTGAGTTTCTCCAGCATTTTTGTGTACCTTTGAAAAGAAATTGGCCAGTGAGCTAGGGTCATAACGCAGCAAGATTTTTTCCTAGTATTAATAAGGATCTATGTTTTCAAAATTTTATCCATAGGAAGGTTTCTATTTTTCAAATAAAACTGAAAATGTTGGCAATAAATCAGCAGGTCAGGCAGGATCGGTGGAAAGATTTTTTGACTGGTGAATAGCTACTGTTGTTCCTGGCAAGGACATGCTAGGTGACTCAGGCTGGTGAGTTTTGTATCCGTAGTAGGGAAATTATAGGAGAAAAAAGAAGAAACAGGAATTGTGTATGCTTGGAATGCTGTGGAATGATTAGGGACAGTCCCCTTGGCTTTGTGCAGGGCAATCCTGCCTCTAAGTTATTTTTGCGGCTGTAACTAAGGGGATTGATGAAGGCGATGTGAAAGATGTTGTCTCTGTAGACTTTAATAAAGCACTTGGCAATGTCTTGCATGGTAGGCTGGTCCAAAAGATTATGGTGCAAGGGTGCTGGCTAATTGCCTCCTAACACCAAGCCAGTTTTAGATCAGAGAGTTGTGTTGGGGTGGTTTTTTTCTGATTGGAGATCTGTGATGAATGGCGTACCGCAGGGATTGTTGCTGGAACCTTTGTTTGTGATTATATTGCGATGAAAACAGGATTTAGTTCAGTTGGGAGAGTTGGGAGGAACATTGACAGATGAAATTTAATCCTGTTAAGTTTGAAGTGATGCATTTTTTATGAAGTTTAATGGTGTTAGGATATGTGCAGTAAATGGAAGGGCGCAAAGGAATATTGATGAACAGAGACTTGGGGCCAACTGCATAGTTCACACAAGTTGCCGGGAATTTGCAGAAGGAATATGGCATGCTTTCCATCCTGGGTTGGGACATAATGTTGCAACTTTACAAAAATACTGCCATGCCATGCATGCAGGCAGAAGATAGGATTGTTCTGTGACTTTGTCGGCGCCAAAACATGGTGACACTGTTTAGCCTCTGTGATGTCTGCTAAATGATATTACAGGGTTGTATGCAAAATAAAGCATTACACAGTGCCTAGGTACATATGATTGCATCATTTGCAGTATGATGTGTAATTCTGGAAGGATGAGATTCCAATGGAGAGAATGCAGAAAAGATTCACCAAGTTGAAGTTCAAGTGAGTTTATTGTCATGTGTCCCTGTATAGGACACTGAAATTCGTGTTTTGCTTCAGCACACAGAACATAGTAGGCATTTACTACAAAACAGATAAGTGTGTCCATATACCATGATATAAATATATACACACATGAATAAATAAACTGGTAAAGTGCAAATAACAGAAAATGGGTTATTCATAATCAAAGTTTTGTCCGAGCCAGGTTTAATAGCCTGATGGCTGTGGGGAAGTAGCTGTTCCTGAACCTGGTTGTTGCCAAGATGTTGCCTGGAATGAAGGACCAGTTATGGGGTGAGATTGGATAGGCAGTTTGTTTTCCTGGAGCAAAGGAACTGAGGAAAGACCTGAGAGAGGTACAAAATATTGAGACACATGGGGTAGATGGTTAAATCTACCATCTTGCCCCACAATAGAGGTATCAAATATGAGGGCATTGGTTTAAAGTGCAGGTGCAGTGTTTTGAAGGGGATCTGAGGGGCAAGGCATGGAAAGATAAAGTCCTAATGTTGGCAAATGGCATTAGTGTCGATGGGAAAAAAAGATTGGCATGTACGTAGTGGGCTGAAGTGCTTGTATCTGCGCTGTTTGATTCAGACTCTAAGCAGTTATATACTTGATAAGCCAATTTATTTTTGGTAAATACATCCATAAGTGCGACAAATACAATTTGCCTGTCCAGAAAAAAAACTGCAGCAGTTTTTATTTCTATTCCCCTTTTAAATTATTTTGTTTCTAATCAGTTTTATTGATGCGGTTTGAACTACTGGATTTTTCTGCTCCCACTCTGATTCCTTAAAATGGGAAGCTGGAAGGGTGGGGGTGGGGTTGGCCTGACAGGCTGGTAACTTGCATCGTGCACTGCCCCCTGGTGCAAGTTAAATGTCAAGGCTGAGAAAGGTACCAATCTTCAATAACTTATTTATCTAATGAAGGTTGGGTGATGGTTAAACCATTTCCTAGCTTATTGCAGCTATCGAATTTATCAAAAATGCCATATGTATAATTCAGATATTCATATTTGTTAAATGGTTTAAAAGTGAATTGTATATGGAACAGCTTTTTTCCATGAGTAGCTCTACTCATCAACCAAAAGTCTGTAGCCTCCTTTTGCTCTGGTATTTTATTTAATTCTTCACAAAATTAAATTATAATGTTTAATTCTTAATTGGTTACTGTATATCGTGCTGTTACTTGTGAGCAAAGCACCAAGGCAAATTCCTTGCATGCAAATTCCTTGCATGGTTCCTTGCATACTTGGCTAATAACATTTATTCAATTAAAATCAATTGGAGGCGATGCATTCCGTGTTGATAAGAAAAACTATTTAGGTTTGCGAGAACCTGTTTGACAGTATAACCATTTTTTTTGTTAATGGTTTGGTTCAATCGCAGCACATCCGACTGCTAAATAACTGCAAGAAGATTGTTAATGGACAGGGCATTTTAAAATAGCGTATGGTGTTATGATTTGAAGTCGTCAATATATGATGATATACTACATGTGTGTTTTCCAGGAAAAGGTAGCCAGTAACCACTGTCATACTTGCACATTACAATAAAGATAACCAAACACACATTTCCTCTGTGATCTAAAAGGGAGTCACGTTTGTAGGTGAAGAAATTGATTGCTCTAATTTAATACTAAATTTGGATGGTTACATTTTGCATGCCGTAGCTCATACAGAAGTCAAAGTAAAAAAAAATAGCAACTGTAGCTCAGCCATTACTATTGTTGAGAGTACGATTTTCCCAAAGCAGGCTGTGCCACCGGTGAATATGATTTAAAGGTTTAAACAAGCTTGGAAATCCTCATTGTATTTTTGCACAATGGTCTTGATTTAATAAATGTGGGGTATCAGACTGGATCTAAAGTGGTTTTAATTTATTCAGTATCAGGGTATACTTTACTGCTTTTATTGACCTAATGACATGCTATATCTTGTGCTATGTTAACTATTTTCTGTGATGTTATTCTTTTGAACGCATGAATTAGCACACTGAGATTTCCATGTGTTCCTAAATTATTCTACCATTATGTGCAGGAAAGAGTGGTGAACTATAATTACCAGAGGGGCATATTTTTGGAATCCATTTTATCTGAACAGAATTCTCTTTGTAAACGTTAGGCCACATCCAGACCTAATGAATCCTATTGTATTCTGTAGGATTATTCCAAAAGCGGAACAGTAACATTTGATTTAAAACAAGTTAAATGTGTACTGATATGTCCTAAGGGTAGCCTGACACAAAAAATGTTTTCCCCGCCCTATTGAGGTATCTCATTAAAGCTGTCAGTGAGTCATTATTAAGTTTTCATGTGGTTGTGTGTTTTGATGCTAATGTAATGTGTATGACTTGTTTCATTTCAGCACAAATGTGGTTATGAATTATTCAGAGACTGAGTCTAAGGTTCGAGAAGCAACCAATGATGATCCATGGGGACCTTCAGGGCAGCTAATGGCAGAGATCGCCAAGTAAGTACTAATCTTACTGAGCTCTAGGGGTACTGCCAAATATGCTGCTTAAAAATAAAATAAAAATTGTGATTTCAATGTTTTGGTCCTGAAGTTGCATTTCAAAATATGAAATGCACCATGTTCACTTCAAGAGCCAAACACAGTGGACTAGGAATGGTCTGGAGGAAAGCATATGGCAAGAAGAATATTGTATGATATTGTTTCACAGACATCTCAATGCAGCTCTTTCTGAATGCTATTTTGTTTGTTATTGCATGTTATATTTAATTTCTAATGCTCTGGAGTGGCATGGGACAAGTGACAAGTCTGTCACTTCAATGCAACAAATCTCACGTCACTTTCAGTTGTTAACAATACAAATAATGTTCACTTTTACAGTAAATAACATTTTGCAAATGGTTTTGTTGGATGCTAAAGAATGTTCTATAAAATGTTTCTGTACTAAATTGCAGTGCACATTTTGTTACGGAGTTGCAGGGACAAGCTAATAAGCATTTTCCATAAAGTAACTTCAAAGTTAAAGCAGAAAACAAATTACTGCAATTAGCACCATAACTGGCAAACTGTATTGTCACACAGGTTAACTAACTTGCTATTCTTAAGGTAGAACACCAGCATAATTGTGCACTACTCATTGTCTCAAATTGTTTGTAGCACAACCTACCACAGTGCTACAAATATTATGCACCTGCACTGCTCTTTCCAAGTTCATCACGTTTGGATGGGGAAAAAATCTTAAGTTTGTTTAAAAAAACGTTTTTCCACTATTAAAAGGCTCATAGTAAGAAAATGCTGGCATGTCGAACATTATGCTTAAACATCAGTGATTACATCTGGTTCGTTTAGTGTAACTGTGATTGTATAACACTGTTCTTTATTCAACTGGTTACATTTTCCACAAGCAGAGTAACACGGGAGAAAGATTAGTGAATTGCAATTAAGGATTTACCTTCGATGACTCAAATTCTAAATTTCAAGAGTAGCCTTCAGGAACTGCAGATGCTGATTTACACCAAAAATAGACACACATGTTGGAGTTAACTCAACGGGTCAGGCATTGTCTCTGGAGAAAATGGATAGGTGATGCGACCCTTCTTCTGACTTATTGTAGTAGAGAGAGTGGGGGGAGAAAACTGGAAGCGAAGAAAGAACAGGACAAATCGGGACCCTTCCACTACTAAAGGTCAGTTAACTAGTTCCACAGTTAACGACAATGTAACCTTCTTGGGCTTGCATTGTCTTTAGCCAACAGTCAGCCTCTCGGGGGAACCTGCTTGCCTGAGGTCATCTGTTGTTGGCCCCCGATTTGTCCTGTATACTTCTTCGCTTCCAGATTTTTCCCTCCACTCTTCCTACTACAATCAGTTTGTAGAAGGGACCCGACCCAAAACTATTCTCTCCAGTGATGCTGCCTGACCCGTTGAGTTACTCCAGCGTTTTAGTTTAGAGATACAGTCCATTAGCCCACTGAGTCCACACCGACCAATAATCACCCATACACTAGTTCAATCCTATGCACTATGGACAATTTACAGATGCCAATTAATCTACAAACCTGTGCAGGAAACCCGGAGAAAATCCATGCAGTCACAGGGAGAGCATACGAACACCATACAGACAGAACCTATAGTCAGGATCAAACCCGATTCTCTGGCTCTGTAAAGCAACAACTCTGTGGTCTTCTTTTCTTTTAGAGTAGTTGTATCAATTTATTTTAGAGCAGGTGCATTTCAGTCTAGATAGCTGGATTGATTGCAAAGAATGAAAACAGGCCCTTCGACCCATTGAGTCCAGGCTGATTATTAATCACCGGTTCACATTAGTTCCATGTTATTTCACTTTATCATCCACTCCTTTCATAATTGGGGCAATTTACAAAGGCCAATTGGTCCACAAACCTGCACATCTTTGTGAAGCGGGGGGAAACTGGAGCATGTAGCAGAAACCGAAACAGGGAGAACGTGCAAACTCCACACAGACAGCATCCTAAGTCAGGATCGAACCAATCTCTGGCGCTGTGAGGCAGCAGATCTACTTGCTAGGTCATTGCTTGTTGTAGGATTTTCCAACACTTTTTTCAAATTATTCTGTTTAAACCTTTACTACTCTAATCTATTTAAATATACCATAATTATAAATAGTGTGACTAGGTTGTGTCCCTAGGAGAGGGTGCTGGTGCAGGTCAGGCAGCATCTCTAAAAAACTTTTTTTTTGTTTCTCGCACTTGCTTGTTCTGTGAGGTACAGGTGATCCCTGTGTTACTGTGGGGGTGGCGGTGGTGGTGGGTGTTGCTTTCTTAAAAAACAGGCAATTTGGCATTTGCCTTATCTCAAAATCAGCGCAATGTGTCAATCACAAGTTTTTTTTAAATGTTTAATTTTTCCACACATTCTGTGATAGCAAATTTTATTTTGCATCTAAAATGTTTGGGTAATTGTAATGGCCCTAATACAAGTATTGCCTTTATTGATTAAAGGGATTTCAATGCTACTATTGAATTCTGGATAATAATAAATATTATATCTAAAACGGAGAATGCAGAAAATAAGTACAGCTAAAGCAAGGACATGGTGATATTGAGCTTGAATTTTGAGATACCATATATTGAGGATGAATTTTTATTTCTATCAGAACTATATAAATGCTGTTATTGGATTCTATATTAAAGATTAGCATGAGCAGAGTCGAGTTTAGAATGGGGGAAACTAGTTCAAAATTATGTTCTCCATTCCAAGCCATTTAAACTCTCAGCCTATTATAAATATCGATATTCAAGAAAATCTAAAATACAAGATTATAAAAGGTTCTCTTTTCATGAGATACATTTTGTTGCTAAGATTTTCTGTTTTGTGAGAAAATTCTCATTCGAAAAGTGTATATGCTCACATCTACTTTGTGGCATGAATGTGGAATATTTTTCTATCCTATCTCTGCATCTAGAATTAAGATGTGTAAAGTTTTTTGTTATTTGGTGTTTTCATGAAACGGGGAATTACTTGTTTTTAATATCGTTTTCTGGATACTGGGTATTATTTCTTGTTAGAGCTAGCATGTGTGCCCATGTCTAAATGTATGCAAAACCAATGAAGGACCCAGTTTGTATTTTCTGTTCACCCCGGACCATCTGTTACATATGTAATAACACTAAATATTTGGAATGCTATCTGTCAGATCAGCATTGAAAACTCTTACAAGCCAGCTGCTGTCTGAAGGGGCATTTCTCTCTTTTGTTAATATGCTGACAATAATTTGTGATACTATTTGATTCATAATGCTATTTGTAAAAGGAAATGTGTGCATGCCAAACCCATTCTGCCACCTAGAGCCAACCCTTATTTATTACTACTTCTGTGGAAGCATCCACCCACAGCAATTTCCGTTTCAGAATAAAAATAGCACAAAGTAAACGCCTAAGGTCCCACTCTCACACTGTACATTCTTTTGCATTGTTTTCTTTTTACATGTATTTGGATCTACTAAAGCTGCTTTATCTTATTGTAGGTGTACATTTATGTACGAACAGTTTCCTGAAGTTATGAACATGCTTTGGAATCGTATGCTAAAAGACAATAAAAAGAACTGGAGGCGCGTCTATAAGGTGGGGCAACCTAGCATTCCATTTCCATTTCATGGCATTTCCTATAGATGTTTACAAAATTTCTAGGTGCAATGTTTTTCAAAAAAAAACTTTTTGTGCATTCCAGAAAACGAAGCGGATTCTAAGCTTCAGTGAAGCTTTCAAAGTCAAAGCAAAAAATAGATTTAGTATTTGCGCTGTCATAACCACCATTAGCGCAGTATGTCTAATTCGTAATACAGTTTTTATTTGTTTGAATTTTAAAAAGAACCGCACGGCATTTTTTAAATAACCATTACACTTCTGGATGCTATTTCAAAAACCAACCGAAAGAACACACATTTAAAAAGGTTTTAAATTTCATATAGTATGCTAATTTCTGAATAGAATACTATTAGTCAATTGCATTCTTTTGCTATTTAATACAATTGTAGCTGTGGCATTTCATAAAATGTCAAATCACCTTCAATCAAAATTTGTTGTATGACACTTATGAAATGGGTAGACTCATGGCAGAGAAAGGAAAACATCTTTATAGCTGACCTTAAATTCTATGGTTTTGGTGAGGGAAAGCCATCCTTTGCATGTGAGCATTTTCTTGTTATTGATGTATGTTTTGAGGAGATCTTTGCAATTTATATATTAAATCCATGCCACTATGAACGCTAATTTATAGAAATACTAATGATTTGTAGTGAGTTCAGCATATCAAACTTTTGTCTTACCACTTGGTTTTAAACTTGTCCGTTAGATTTGGACTTTTCAGTTTCCTTTTTGAAAATAATAACATTATTTTGGAATAAGGCATCTGCATTTAAGCTATATACCTTTTTTAAATATATTGCCTTCCAAGTTTTGGGCAAATCAACTACTCTTTGGAATTTGTGTCACTGACTGTTACAATTCTTAACATTGCAACAGAGACTTAAATATTAATTAGCTTCAACAATCTGGGATTTATTTTTCATAGAAGAGAGATATATATATTGTTCTTAATTTGCAATATGCTAAAGTGATTTGCTAAATATGCTGGTACATCTTTTCTTGTAAAAAAAGAATTTTAAAACAGGCACATGGATTCAGCCAGTTACATTGTAGAACATTGGCAATATTTTGAAGCTCAGCTGCCCGATTTTTGGTTGCCGTTTAACTAGCTAGGAAAATAATATTTTTGAAGCTTGTATCTAAATATGTAAGAAATACATTATTACATCAAATCACTTTTTTTGTATTCTTCCCTTGTATGTATGTTTTGGATTTTTTTCAATGATAAAATCTTTAAATCTGTGTCATGAAATAATGTCCACCCCCAACCCCCTGGTGCCCTTTGTTTAATAACATATAAAAATACAGAATTAATATTCCTGTAAGTGTAACAGACAGCTGCAGTAATCCCCAATGTGTTTCACAGCAGAGATTTGATGATAAACAGTCACAGATGGTAATTAATAAGGTTCAAATGCTGCACACCCTTATTTGGTCTGTTGAAGAGAATGTAGCACTTGCAATATTTATCTTCTAATGTGTGAAATCTTTCTTTTTTTCTCCTGATTGGTTAACATGCACTTTAATATGCAAACTGTTGGGTTTTTGAAATTGATCTGTGACACTGTTTGAACCGGGGTTAGCACATTTATTGGCAACTTTTTATAATAACCAAAATTTTCAAATATAGATTTTGGACTAAGCTTTGAAATAAGGTCCCAATTTATATTCTTTCAATTGACTACATTTTATAAAATATTCCAATTAAGGTTGTATCTATCGCCAAAAGAACAACTTTCAAAGCTAGCATTTGAAACCTACTATTGTATATCAACTGAAGCAGCTTGCAGTGACCATTTTAACAGACTGGCATCCGAGAGTGTTGTGTGTGCATTTCCTTAACCTCCTACAGTGTTTATCATTGTGCTGCATTTGACAAGCTGGATTAGTTACAGATTGTAGTTTAAGTGTAAAATATTATTGAAATTATCATATCATGGTGTAGATTTTCTTCCCTAATACCCACTTGTCTCTTCCTTTTGATGTCAGCTGTAATGAAAATTTAGATTGGGGGGAAGTTTTGTACCTGAAGAGAAACTCCCTAATGACTAGTTGACTGCTGATCTTGTGCTTCATAATTCAAAAAATAATTTGTTGGTTTATATTATGTGGCAGATTTGACACATTGTTTGATGGAGAATTTTGCTCTCTTTTTTGTTTAGAGGATGTCAATTGCATTTATTAAGGGGGAAAGTGCAAAGTGTATATTGTCAGCATTGTATTGATTTCTCAGATCCTCTTTTAATTGTTAAAGTTTCTAACCAAATATCTTATTGTGTAGAGTGCAATTTCTAAATTTAATAATTAAATATTATGTACTAATAGTTTACTCTTTAAAATTAAAGTGTAGTGCAGTTATAATTGTACACAACTATAATTGTACACGATCATTTTATGTTTTGAAGTTAATATAACAGCTGAAATATAGTGTTTTCTATGTACACCAACCAAATGGAAGCTGGGCTGAGGTTTCGTCTTGCTAATTAGTTTATTGTGAACATATCAATATCTCTAATTTTTACTTTTGTGGAAAGCAAGTTTGTTTATGTTCTGTTAATTTGGTAAACTAATATTGCAGCTGTCAGTTTTGATTTGTGCTGGGAATTCCTCCCCCTGACAGACTTTCATGGTATTTTATTAAAGCAGAAAGCAATCATTACAATGTGACAGTCTGTGACTTTGTTCTCAGAAACATAAAATTATTTGCTTTTTTTTTTCACTCCCCTACTGCCGTCTCCTCCCTTTACAGTCCTTGCTACTTTTGGCTTACCTCATACGGAATGGGTCAGAACGAGTAGTTACCAGTGCCCGAGAACACATTTACGATCTGCGTTCGATGGAAAACTACCACTTCGTAGGTAAGTAAACCTCTGGCGCTAGGGAGCAAAATGAAAAGCTTTGAGCAAATTATATCAGCAAGCAGAGTTGTCAGTCACTTGAGCCAGTAGATCAGCTTCCCTCACTAATTAGAATGTGACTGGTGGCACTATCTGAAGTGCACAGAATCTGAGATTTGGGGGCCCTAGAGTATTAATTAGTGAAGACAAGAACTCGCAGAAAGGACATGGTAATAACAACACAACTAGCACAACATGTGTGCTCAGGTCTTTCTTTAAAAAAAACACAACAGCTATGACTCCCCTGTGATGCTCATAAAGAAATTGCCTTAATTACATAGGAAGGAAAGGTTAGACACCAACACAGACTAATCTGTTTGAAGAAGCAAGAAAATCTGCAAATAATATTTACAATGCAATGGCAATAAGGCCATGTTTTTATTGTTTTGACATTAAAGTTAAAACTAGGAGACTGAAATAAAACTGATATACTTTGTCAGATCTAAATGTACAGCCTAATAATAATCCAGGTGCCATTTTTATGTGGTTAAATTCTGTTGGATCGTCAAGGCTCTGCAATTTCATGTCTAATAGCTATATTTGGGACGAATGCCTTATCAAACAGTGTCATTTATTGCTTACTGTAATTAGCAATGCAGTCTCGTATAGCCAATATTAGAAAGGCCTATGTTGCAAATTTTTAATTGGTGTACCACCATGACACTTTAAGTCTGAAATTGAAATCTACACACTTTTTTTTAAAACAAAACTTGTTTTAAGGCCCAGCAGATGTAAACTAAATATTTTGAGGCAAGCAATCAAAGAATTACAAATTGACCTAAATTAAGGAAGTGAATTTGTCAGTGTTCATTCTTTCGTATCACTGTTTAATAGTTGTGATTTAAATGTTCCTTTGAAGACATTGGCATAATAGGATTGCATATTTGCCTTGCTTGAATATTGTACGGTCATTGCAAAGTGTGGACTTTCTCAAAAAAGTATGAGAAGACGGTGGAGAGCTGATGGTTTATGTGGACTTGTTACATGACCAGTAAGCAAAAACAGATGGGAGAAAACTAAGAATAGAATAACAAAAAATTGACTTGATGGTTTGAAGTGTTAGCGACATGAAATGTTCTCAGCCAGCTTCATGTCAACTTCGCTGTCTTGTTTTCCAGTATTGATCTTCTAAACTTGCCAATCACCATGTTCCTATTAACTGAACACCTTTAAGATAATTAATACATTTATGATAAATGCACAATAACAGGTTTTCTATTTTGTGCACAGTTCACTGGAAAGCTTTGATCTCACCCATTTAATCCCTTCCAAGTACAATTCACGTTGTCACATTATTGATTTGTGGCTTCTGTTGATCTACTGTCTGTTTACCTGCTAATTTCAGATGAAGGTGGCAAGGACCAAGGAATAAATGTGCGACAGAAGGTGAAAGAAATGGTTGAATTTGTACAGGATGATGACCGTCTGCGAGAAGAGCGGAAAAAAGCCAAGAAAAACAAAGACAAATACATTGGGGTTTCTTCAGACAGTTCGGGAGGCTTTAGATACAGTGAGTATTGAGATGTTCTGTGACATAAAAAAAGACGAATAATGTTATGATTCTGACTTTGAAGCATATTTTGAAGAATCCATTAATAAGGGGTAAAAATGAAGCTGAGCTAGTTTACATTTGGAAACAATTTTCAAACCTAGCCTTGCAATAAATACAGTGACGTCCAAAAATCTCTGAACTTTTATACCTGAATAATTTAATGGATAACATCAAAAAGTGCGCGCAACAATAAAATTGTGAAAAATGTGTACAAAATCATATTTTGTTGTGCAGCCTACCCAAGAAAGGTTCCTCGTCTGATATGGTCAATTGGTAATAATACTTTTATGCCCATTCTATGACCTTTTGAAATCCTAAGTGTTCAAATTGTAGTGATGGAAAGGCCAAAACTCGAAGTGTTGCCTGTACTTCTAGCAGGGAGTCACATAACTCTAGGGCAGAATTGTGTTATTTAAGGGTCCTTATTGAAAGTACACAGCTGGAAATGGTGTGAAGACAGGTTAACACTTGGTTGTGCTTAGTCTATAATGTTCATGAGGTGTACTTTTGTCCAACTGTTTTGAAACAGAAGTTGGAGATTTCTAGCAGCAATAATAATTAAATTTTATTTATGGGCGGAGAGTTGGACACCTTACAAATTTAGCAAGTGGAAAAACATGTAAGCGGATGAAATAAATAGTAGAGACATGAGTACACTAAAGGCAATACGAGGATTTAAGCACAGATGAGGGACCGTGGGGTTAAGGATAGGCAGAGTTGGAGATGGGTCTTGAGGCGGGACTGGAAGATGATGAGGGACACGGAATTGCGGATCAGTTGGGGGGGGAGTTCCAGATGGGAGTGCCCTGGAGGAGGGCTCTGTTGTAGTTGGATTTGTGGATGGAGAGGAGACTGGCTGATGTGGATCTGAGGGACCGTGAGGGTTGGTAGGGGGAGAGGAGGTCAGTGAGATATGGGGGGGCCAGATGGTGGAGGGCTTTGTAGATGAGGACCAGGATTTTGTAGGTGATCCGGTGGGAGATGGGAAGCCATCTCCCACCGGGGAGATGGGAAGCAGTGGTCTTGTAGAGTAAGAAACTGGATTAAAAGCACAGGAAGAAGATGACCCATTTAACTGTATGCTCTGATCTCCCATTCAGTGAGATTATGGCTGCTCTATCGCATAACTCCATGTATCATCCACAATCCCATATCACTGCTAGTAAAAAAAAGGGACTACAATTTTTAAATAAATAACTCATTCAGCATTATTTGCCTTTTGCAGAATAGTTTTAAATTTCTGCCACTCCCTGCATTAAAAATTTCCTTACTTAATTCCTTAATCCTGGTTCTATTGTTTTTAGATTATTCTCTCTGGCCCATGACCTACTCAACAAGAGCATTTTCTCACCATCATATTAAATTTCTTTCAATTGTCTGAAAGCTTTTATCAAATCATCCCAATTTTTCCAAATTCTGGGCAATACAATCCAATATGTGTACAGCTTATATTTTAACCCTTACAAGATAATGTTCCTGTAAACTGTAAGTTGTCCCCAGAAATATTCTCAGTGCACCCATTGTGGTCTAAACAAGGCTTGGTTTCACTCTTGTAGCTACCTCCATCCTACTGTATTTTCTTTCTTTAGAAAGGGAAATATTCTAGTTGTCAATTTAATTATTTTGTATCAATGGCATTTTAATCTGTGTGCATCTGAAACCCTTGAGCAGAACCGAATGTTTTATTAAAGGTAAAAATGTAGCAGTGGATGACATTGCATTTGTTTATGTTGAAATCTATTTGCCATATTTTGGCCCATTAATGTATTATATCCTTGCAAACAGAGTAAACAAGATTTAAATTAAAAACCCCCCATCAATCTAGACACATAAATGTGAATTTCTATCCCATAATCTATGCTAATAAAAACAGTGAATAGTAGTTGGAGACCATTAGGTCATTCCTAAATGCTTATTTCCTATTCAGAACATTTACTTGCCTACATGTGCTTCAGCTTGAATTACCTGTTCCTTGAGGTCCTTTTAAATGTTCTTGTTTGCTGCTTGCGTCTCTTCAAAAGATTTACTCTGGTTCATTTAGAATAACCTGCCTTTTACAAATCCACGTGCAAAACCAGCACGATAGAACTAAAATCGTTAAGTATTTTTTACTCTATTTTATAGTCTCCAAATAATTTCATGTCAAAAGATGGGCTAAGATGCAAAAGATGTGCACGTTTCCATGCTAAAATTGATGTTATTGGATACGCAACTTTTGGGATGGCTTGTAATAAGCAAAACCTTTGATGAATTTGGCATTAAGTGCTCTGAATGGCCATATTTCAAAGTGTAATGGTGGTTACTCTTGGTGTCCACCCTATTTTGGAGTAACCAGCCTATCCACCACAATGATAAATTAAGACCAAAGAACTTTCCACGTAGATTGATTTTTTTCTAGGTTGAAGAAGTCAATAGATAATGAAATTATGAAAAGTAAGTAACCTTAATATCAAGATTCGGTAAAAGTAGCTGCATGCCAAAGTTAGTGAATATTGTGAGTTATATAACTGGATGTACCAGAAGTCATTGGTGTGGATCTCGCAAACAAAATATAAATTTCTTGGGACTTGAAAATGGAGAGCAAATCTGCACTCACCCACGGAGTGTGAGCAATATTTCCACCAATGGAAAATAAATATTGTACATGCACAGGTTTCTGAATTCCAGTCGTTTATGACATTGGATAGGTCAGACAGACCCCATTCAATAGCTATAAAGTGAGTGGGATAGAAATCCACTGTTCCAACGTGACCATTAAGATACCCTTAGCAAGCTGGCCTAATTCCCCATCTTCTTTTTCCAGTAAGGCAGTTAGGTTGACCATATAACAAACTTTCCCTATTTTTCTTATGATTCCTAGTGATTCCTTCATTTTCCGCCTACCAGCACTTTCCCATGCCCATGAGATCCATTTCGAGTCAAGTCGAGTCAAGAGAGTCATGTTTTCCAGATAGGACAATGAAATTTCTCCTTGCTGCAGCACAACAGAGTATTGTAAGCAAAATACAGAACAGTTCAGTGTGTCTATATAGCATAAACCATATATATACACATAAATAAACAGATAAAGTGCAATAGGCTGTTATAGTTCAGAGTTTGTTTGATGGCGAGTTTAATAGTCTGATGGCTGTGGGGAAGAAGCTGGCAATGGAGAAACCCAAGACTACGAGGTCAGTATGGGAATGGGAAGAGGAACTAAAGTGGTTAGCAACCTGGAGGTCTTGCAGGCCAAGACGGACGGAGGACAAGTGCTCGGCAAAACAAGCACCGAGCCTAAGGTTGATCTCGCCGATGTACAGGAGGTCACATTGAGGACACCAGATGCAGCGGATGAGGTTAGACGAGGTGTATCAGAAGCCCCCTCTCGCACCTGGAAGGACTGCTCATGTCCCTGAATAGAAGTGAGGGAGGAGGTAAAAGGGCAGGTGTATCTCCTGTGGTTGTAGGGGATGGTACCTGTGGTGGGGTGAATTGGGAAGAGATGAATCCACCAAGACGTTGTGGAGGGAGCGGTCTCTGCAGAAGTTGGAAAGTGGTGGGAATGGGAAGATGAGATTGGTGGTCAATACTAGTTACCAAAGAGGGCGCATACCTGCAGTAAGTACTGTACCTGCAAACACAGTTCGATAGGGAGAACGCTGATGTGCCTTCCCGAGCCCCTATTCGCCTTGACGGTGTTACAGTCATAGTCACAGAGGCCGACGTCAGAAGATCCTTCAGGGGGGTAAATCCTCCGAAAGCGCCTGGACCTGATGCTATATCTGGTCGAGTTCTCAACATACAATACAATACAATATAATTTATTTGTCATTTGAACCCCATTGAGGTTCAAACAAAATGTTGTTTCTGCAGTCATACACACAAGAAAGAACCAAGACGCAACACAATTTACACAAACATCCATCACAGCGCATCTCCTCCTCGCTGTGATGGAAGGCAAAGACTTATCTCTCCCCTGCACTCCCCATTCTCCTCCCGATGTCAGAGTCAAAGCCCCCGGCAGAAGATGGTAATTGTCCCGCGGCCATTTATGCCGCGCCGGGTGATGCAAGGCTGCGCTCCGGGTCTTGATGTTGGAGCCCCCGGCGTGCGCTAGCCATTCCAAGCCGCGCCGGGCGATGTAAGGCCCCGCTCCAGGCACTCTTCAACCCCGCAACTCGGGCGGGTGAAGTCACCATTGCGGAAGCCCCGAAAAGTGGTCTCCCAGCAGGGACCCGCAGGCTCCCGGTGTCACCATCCACCAGACCTGCGGTAAGCCTCCGAATCTCCGGGGTCAGGTCGCGGC
Source organism: Leucoraja erinaceus (assembly GCF_028641065.1). Lineage (NCBI taxonomy): Eukaryota > Metazoa > Chordata > Chondrichthyes > Rajiformes > Rajidae > Leucoraja > Leucoraja erinaceus. The sequence goes on from NC_073387.1 coordinate 6,721,936, forward strand.
CGAGCGCCACCACAGCTCCACCCGCTCCGAACTCGGCCAGCTCCACGATGGTGAGTAGGTCCGCAGGCTCCGCGACTGGAGCCCCAGGTCGTTCCTGCTGGAGGCCGCTCCACGTTGCAGCCCCAACGACAACGGAGACCCGACAGAGAAAAGGTCGGGTTCTCCGTGCAGGGGATAGATTTTAAAAGTTTCCCCCACCCCCCGCCCCCCACACACATACCCACACACATACACAAAAAAATAAAAATAAAAACTACATTCAAACGAGACAAAAAATAATAAAAAGACAGACGGACTGTAGAGGCCGCTGCGATGTGACTCGCGCCACCCACCTGTTTTTCAGTTTCAATGCTCACCTACACAGCCACCCGAAATTTACAGGGGCTGATAAAACCTATCTGTGACATGGAACTGGAGCACCCGAAGGAAACCCATGCCATTACAGTGAGAAAATGTCAATACTCTATAGACAGCGTGGAGTTCTGGACTGAACTCGGGTTACTGGAGCTGTGCGGTGGAATTGCTATTAGCTGCTCCATTCTACCACCTGGTTTAGTCTGTGCAGATCTGTGCAGACCAACTGGCGGGAGTTTTGGCAGACATTTTCAACCTCTCACTTCTAAGATCTGAGGTTCCCACCTGCTTTAAGAGGCCATCAATAATACCGGTGCCAAGAAGAGTAATGCCCAATAAGAGTGCCTCAATGACTATCGACCAGTGGCACAAACGCCTTTGGTGATGAAATGCTTTGAGAGGTTGGTTATGGCGCATATCAACTCCTACCTCGATAAGAACCTCGACCTACTACAGTTCGCATACCGCCACAACAGGTCAACGGTAGATACAATTTCACTGGCTCTCCACTCCACACTGGACCATTTGGACAATAAAAACACCTACGTCAGGCTGTTGTTTATAGACTACAGCTCGTCGTTTAATACCATTATCCCTTCTAAGCTGGTTACCAAGCTCACGGAACCGGGGCTCTGTGCATCCCCCTGCAATTGGATCCTCGACTTCCTCATCCACAAACCACAGTCTGTTCGAATTGGAGGAACCACTTCATCCTCAGTAACAATTAGTATGGGAGCACCTCAAGGATGCGTGCTCAGCCCCTTGCTTTACTCACTCTACACCCATGAGTGTGTAGCCGGTCATAGTGGGAACTCCATCATCAAGTTTGCCGATGACTACACTGTGATTGGACGAATCACAGATGGGGACGAGTCAGAGTATAGAAGTGAGATCGACCGACTGATCAAATGGTGCCAGCACAACAACCTGGCTCTCAACATCAGTAAGACCAAGGAACTGATTGTGGACTTTAGTAGGGGAAGGATAGGGACCTACAATCCTGTTTATATCAACGGGGCAGTGGAGAGGGTCAATAACTTCAAATTCCTGGGCATGCACATATCAGAAGATCTTTCCTGGACCCAGCACACCAATGCAATTGTAAAGAAGGCACATTAGCGACTCTACTTCCTGAGAAGATTACGGGGATTCGGCATGTCGAAAAAGATTCTCCTAAACTTCTACAGGTGGACGGTAGAGAGCATTCTCACTGGTTTTATCGTGGCCTGGTTCGGCAACTTGAACATCCAGGAACGAAAAAGACTACAAAAAGTTGTGACCACTGCCCAGTCCATCACCGGCTTTGACCTCCCCACCATTGAAGGGATCTATCGTAGTTGCTGCCTTAAAAAGGCAGCCAAAGTCACATGGACCCACACCATCCTGGCCACACACTTATCTCACCACTGCCATCAGGAAGAAGGTACAGGAGCCTGAAGACTGTAACGTCCAGGTTCAGGAACAGCTTCTTCCCAACAGCCATCTTGCTATTAAACACAACGAATAAGCTATGAGCTCTGAACTGCAAAATACTATTGTTATTTGCACTATATTTGTTATTTATTGAACTTTTTCTTTTTTTTCCCCGTTATATACAATGTTTACATATTCACATATTCTGTTGTGCTGCAGCAAGTAAGAATTTCATTGTCCTGTCTGGGACATATGACAATAAAACGCTCTCTCTCTTGGTTACTCGACACTTGCACTTTATTACATTCAGTGTAGATGCTTGTATTGTTAGCAGAACTGAGGGTACAAAACGTATGGTCCCACTTCCCCTTCCTGTGTTATGCTGCATGGGTTGGTCAGGAAATAGTCCTCAAAGCTTATGCAATGCTCTTCGTATGTCTTTACATCTAGCAGCATGGAAGCACATTCCTTCAGCTGAACTCATTTACATTAATCATAAAGCTCTCAATTACACAAATGCTACAGTAAATCAATTCTATTTGTGTATTTTATATATGGTGGAAGAGTTATGTCATGTATTAGAGCATTACATAATATCCAATAAGTTTTAAATTTGAGGTTTGAGGTTTTCTGTCAAGTTATTTGGATTATTCATGGGATCTGATGGGAAACAACCGAAGAGGAGCAATCTGAATCTTTCTCATTGAGATATATGGACCTTTTAGTAATAAATAGAACTGTAGTTAGCAGCATTATAATTTCAGGTGATTTGTCTACATATCACCACAGACTTTACAAAATTCTTTTGTTTTGGTTTCTACACCTCATAAGAATCTGACAGCCAGCTGCTGTCAGTGAGCTAAACTTGAATGATGTCCAAAGTTATCAATATTTATTTGGAGCTTATTTCTCCTAATGGACTTTTCTCTGGCACAGCATCCCACAAATGTGGGATATTTTCTTTGTTAAAAGCACCATATAAATCCAGGTTGTTCAGCTATCAGTTATGTTGGCGAGCTCGAGGGATGTGAATAATTGAATTGAATTGAATTCCTTTATTGTCATTCAGACCTTACGGTCTGAACGAAATTTCGTGCCTGCAGTCATACATACAATAATACAATAATAAACAACAATAAACACAAATTAACATCCACCACAGTGAGTCCTCCAAACACCTCCTCACTGTGGTGGAGGCAAAAATCTTAGGGCTGCAGTCTCTTCCCTCCTCTTCTCCCTCTGCGCTGAGGCGATTCCCCACCGGGCGATGGCACAAACAGTCCCGAATAACTGTTAAATGGATGTTCCTACAAATTTCTAAAGCAGCAGCTGATTTTGGTGTTCGCATTTGGGATTTATCGGCCAGTAAGTCAGCAATATTAAAATAGAGACTATATATTCACATTTGGGTGTTGGTATTGTCCAACCGCTGTTCTGTGTACAAAGGATGAGAATCTTGCTTTAAAGTAAGAATCTCAAAAATAAATTACTTAGCTATGTTTGAAAATAAACATATTTTCTGCATTGTTTTTAAAAAGGTTTAGATGTACATGTTCTTTAGGAAATTCAGTGGTGCAGATTACCACGTAGGTTTCTTTCTTTTTAACGGAAACATTAGATATTGAATTACATCTATGTATTCCAGTAATTCATAGAATTATAGAAACATAGAGCATAACAACAGGCCCTTCCTGCCAACCTCGTCCATGCCTATCTACGTTAATCCAATTTGCCTGCATTAGGCCCTCCACTCATTTTCTATCCCGGTAACCGTCCAAATGTCTTTTAAAATGTTGTAATAGTATCAGGTTCGGGAAGCATGTTGCGTATGAGAAATAAAGAAGGGATGCTGATTTCATTGGGATTGTACCGTAGGCCCACAAATAGTCGTTGTGAATTAGAGGAACAAATATGTCGGGCGATTCCATACAGATGCAAGCTTGATTAAGCTGTCATAGTAGGGGATTTTAACTTCCCCAATAAAGACTGGGACTGTCCTAGTTCCAGAACTTGGATGGGGTTGAATTTGTCATGTGTGTTCAGGAACGTTTCCTTGGGCAATGTACAAGGGAGAGGGCAAAGCTTGACTTTAAGGGAATTGGGCAAGGCAAGTGACTGAAGTGTCTTTGAGTGAGCTTTTTGGACCATCGATCACAGCTCTATTAGTTTTAAAACAGTAATGGATAAGGACTGGGCTTGTCCACAAGTTAATGTTCAAAGTGAGTCAAGGCCAACATTGATGATATTAGAAAGGTATTAGAAAGGAACTGATTAATGTTGGTTATTTGTGGGCAAAGTGACGTCTGGAAAAGTGAGATGATATTTAAGAGTGTGATAATGAAGGTTCAGGGTCTCCACATTCTTGTTAGAGTGAAGAACAATCCAGGCGGCTACGAACTCTGTGACAAGAGAAATAGTGGTTCTGGTCAAGATAAAGAGGCATGGGTCAGGTGTGGGCCGCTGGGATTAAGTGTTTCTCTGGTGAAGTGAAGGGGGTTCAGGAGCATACATTAGAAGGAAATCAAAAGAGCAAAAAAGGGTCATGAGATGGCTCTGGCATTTAAAATTAAGGAGAACTAAAAAAACTTTCATTAATTAATACATATATAAGGGAAAAATGGTAAGTAGAGAGAGAAGAGGGCTCCTCAAAAACCAAAGAGGTCATCTCAAAGTGGAGCCATAGGAGATGGGCAAAGTCCTCTGAATATTTCTTACCTGTTTTTTACCATGGTGAAGAAGCCTTTTGGCATATTGGCCTTCATCCGTAAGAGAATTGAGTGTAGCTATTGGGATGCTATGGTACAGTTGTACAAGATGTTGGTGAGGTTGCTGTTGGAGTAATGTGTTCCGTTTTGTTTACTCTGCTATTAGAAAGATGTACTTAAGCTGAAAAGATTAGATGAGAGGGGAAAGATTTAATGGGAACCTGAGGGGCAACTTGTTCCACACAAAGTGGTGTTTATGTGGAACAAGCGGCTGATGAAGTGATTTGAAGCAGGTATAATAACTACATTTAACAGACATTTGGGCAGGTACATGAATAGGAAAGGTCAAGGAGGATATGGGCCAAACATGGGCAAATGGGACTTGCTTAAATGGAGTGTCTTCGTCAGCATGGTTGACTTGGACCAAACATCCTGTTTCCGCACTTTACGACTCTGACACTGACTCCTCAGGTGCCAAATTGACTACAAGATGAATTACTTGCATTATTTTCAATCTTGTATGCATGTTCACAATATGGTCTCCTTTACATCAGGGAAACTGTACTTTGGAAACGCCCCCTGTCTGCCTTGAACGTGGTCTCGGGCCTCTTGTTGCTTTTCATTTTAATGCTTTTCCTGCTCTGACTCTTATGCATCCAAAGGCCTACCTTGCTACTGCCATGCATTGGTGCAACTTGAATGGTTGGCACCTGCACCAGTGATTTGTGGAAACCCTTTTCCTTTTCAGCAATGCCTGCCCTTAATAAGATTGTGCCTTTGCTTCAGCTTTTGTTTCTCTTCTCTTCTGTTCTCTATATATTAAACTAGCTTATTTCAAACCTTCCAATATTGTGATGAGAGGTCATTGAATTGAACTATTAACTATGTCTCCACAGGTAACTGCTTGATCCGAGCATTGCTCACTTTTTGATTATTTTTGCCCGAGGTTCAGATCATGATAAAGCAGCCAATAAACTCTCTTGAATGAAGAATAGTGACATTACTGTGATACTAAATTAGAAACAGGTGGAACTATAGTCTTGCAGGACCTATTCTATTTAGGAAAGGAGAGGGTAATGGAAAATACAAAATTAAAATGTAGGAATTTAGCTTTGATATTTTATTAATATTACAGCCTTTTCTGGATAACAGATGCCTAACCAATGTAAAAATTAATTTGCCATTGACAAAGACTCTGCTGTTGGTTAGGTACCTTGCATTGAAAAATCGTGGCTTTGTTTCTTGTCACAATACAGCTGATAGAATTATTGGCATTTATTCTCCTTTTGTACAGTGTATTATCTTAAAACTTACTCTTGTGCACTTGCTCTCGTCTACATTACATGCACCAAGCAACAAGAGATAATTGATTAGATTTATGCTGCAAATTTAGTCTGTCTCTCTGAGTTCCCCACAATGTCACTTACTTAAATATTCATAAGATTCACTTACTTTCTTCCCCTGTTATATAGCTCCATAATCAAGCTGGCAGAAAAGCTGAATTTGGATGAGAGCTGCTTGTACTATGATAGGATCATGCAGTTCACAATCGGTTTAAAAGATCTGAATGAATCTGTTTAACAAATTTATTTAATAAAAGGAAAAGCAAAAAACTGCAGCTACTGGAAAATGTAAAAAAGGCCAAAATATGCTCGACCTGCTCAGCAGGTTGAGGAGCCTCAACGGAGAGAGTAATGGGACCTGTCCAACTGCTGCATTTAGTAGATAGACCTTTTACCACTATGCCTACCCACATTTCCGAAGCCCAACGGAAAGGATGAGAACCTCTCCACAACATGGTCTCAGCACTACTTACAAGGGTAAATCGTTGACTCCAAATTCTCTGTCAATGTTTGGTTTACTAACATCTCAACTACTCGTCCTTTCCACTTTAATTACCTAAATGTCCAACCATCTGACTGCCTTTACAAGATACAAGATACATTTATTTGTCACGTGTGCCAGTTGGCACAGTGAAATGTAATCACCATACAGCCATACAATAAAAATAAAGGACCCAACACATGATAGAGTTCAACTTAAAACATCCCCACACAGCAGAATCAAAGTTGACCACTGTGACGGAAGGCACCAAAGTCAGTCATCTTTCTCGAATGTTCCTGATGTTCACCCGTGTCGGGGCCTCCGGAGCCCTCCGCAGTCGCCGCTACGGGCGGCCCGCCGCTCAGGCCCGGGATGTTGAAACTCCGACGTGGAACGGGAGGCCAACCACCGCGGCTTGGACCTCCAAAGCGGCCGCCGCTTCCCACCGGAATCCGCAGCTCCCGACATCCCCAAGCCGCGCCGGGCGGAGAGTCAACGCTGGCGGCCCTTGGCCAAGGGCCCCAGGGACTCAGTGATGTCGGTCAGCGCCACCCGTGCTGGGAGCTCCGCGAACTACAGCTCCGCGATGTTGGAGCAGCGGGCCCAACGCTCCGGAGCTTTAAACGGCGATCCAAGTAGGTATCGCCCGCTCCCCGGTGAATCCAACGCTGCTGCCGAAACTCTCGTCCGGTCCCCGATCTCCGGTAGGAAAGGCCGCTCCGCTCCAGTGGTAGGTCGCGAGGAGGGGGAGACGAAGACGCGACTCGGAGAAATAGTCGCATCCCTGCCAGGAAGCGACTGGGAAGCGGTTTCCCCCTTACCCTCCCCCCTCCCCCACATAGAAAACTAAAGTCTCCCCAAAACAAACGGGTTAGACAAATTAAAATAAAAAAAAGACGGGCAGACTGTAGGGAGAGGCGCCTTCAATGCGGCGCCGCTAACGGCAGACTATACTATCAACCACTGCCATGGTTGATAATATAGTCTGGTATCTTTGTTGCTTTGCCTAAACGCTCATTGGTTTAGCCAAAATAGCTATGCCTTAGCCAGGAAAATAAAATAAGGTCCTCCTAAAACATTAGAGCTAAGAGGATGATGATACCCTGGTTAGGTTAAAATGCAGATTTCATCAATTATTACAATTCAAAACAATTTATTAAAAATCAATAAAGCAGTATTGAAACAGACTCTGGTATCAATTTGTGTTCTTCTAAACTCACAGGTACAAACACCTTTGGCACCAGCATTTACACCTGATGGAGAATTTAACTGTAGAAACGAGGAACAGCAGACGCTGGGTTACAAGTGATACAGTTCATCCATAGCTTAACTACTGTGAGATGTATGTGGAAATGAACCGTGAACACATTTTATGTTTCTTTGATAATCCTTTTTTCACAATGGATACACTGGAAAGGTGCCACCAGCGCTGTTTCTGTAGAATTACTAAAATTCAAGGGAAAGATAAGTGAACTAAAATCAGCATCCTGACCCACGAACGACACTGCTAAGGTCTTAATTGCATTTGTAGGCTCTCTTGATAAAGCCACACCATAGGCACATCCAACATCAGATCTCATTTTGACCACAGAGCAGAAATGATTCAAGGATATCTTCATAGTATCCTGTGCGGGGGGGAAAAAGTAATGCAGCACCCCCATAAATATATGGGAATCCCGTGTGCATGACTATGCAATATTGGGATGGAGCTTCCAGGATGATTCAGAAGGAGCCGTGAGTCAGTATGTCAAGAGCGCACAACAGCTCTTTGAGTTGCAGTAAGAGCATACCACTGCACATCTATGGGAAAGTGAGTGGTTCAGAATACATAGAATGGAGTTGGGATTTAAGTCTCTTCAATCCCATAGGACTAAGAAGAACATTTTTTAAATAAACATTGTAATATTTTAATTTAAAAGATACAGGGACAAATATGTTAACAATGCATTTGCTAATAACATTGGTAACTTTTCAGTTATTACAGTTATAAACGCTATTGTTTCTTGTTTTTGTTTCAAAAAAGACAGATAACAGGCATTGCTGTGATCTGAGAACAGTTTAAAAGTGTTTTGAAAGTTTATGGTTCACCTGATCAAAGCTAGGATTTGTGGAATGTCAAGGCAAGCTGAAGATGGTTGCTAAAATTATGTCATTTTATTCCATTGTGTTGCGCAGGTGACAGATATGATTCAGAGCCAAGATCCAAATGGGATGATGACTGGGACAGAGGCAACAAAGGTGTTTTTCCATTCAGTGAAAAGCTTGGAGAGATAAGTGATAAAATTGGGACCACAATTGATGATACGATCAACAAGTTCAGAAAAAAAGACAAAGATGACTCACCAGAAAGGTAAATTATCCCTTCAAAATTAATGTGCAGATTTTCTCCTGGGCTATGTTTCTACATGCGCCTCAAATCAACGTGGGAGAAATCACTATGGTATCTAAAAAATAGCAGAAAATGCTGGAATTGTCATGGGTCACGAAGCCTCTGTGGAAAAAGTAACTGTTAATATTTCCAGTCAAAAGCATTTTATCAGAATTCTTTTCCTGTTCTAATGAAGGATCTTTAACCCAAATTACCACCTGTTTGTCTTTTCATAGACATTGCCTGATCTGCTGAGTGATTCCAGCAATCTGCATTTTTACAATGAGAAGTTGTCTTCATTTGTGATTTCTAATCTCTTATTACTTTAGAAATAATAATTGCTTGGCATTCTGAGTGCCATCCATCAGCTCAAGCCTGAATATGATCTGTTTTGTTGGCTGTGGTCTATGAGGAGCACCGTGTGAACACACTCACTTCCAATCCCATGAAAGAGGAAAAAGCATCAATGAAACAGCCAAATATGATTGAGTGAAGAACACCACCCTGATAAACTACTTGTAGTGATTTCTTGAAGCTGAATTGATTAGCTATGAAGCACAGATCTTTCTTCTTTAATTCTATCATTTCAATCACTGCGCAGGTTTTCTTTAATTCCACAATTGTTCTCTGTTCCGTTCTAGAATTGGCCATTTTTTGGCATAAGCTACAATGAGATCTAGAGCCAAGATTTTGTTCTGGGTCACATTATGGCAATCAGTGAGAAGCATATTGGTGAATCTGGCAATTGATGAAATTGGGGTTGCCACCTTCCATCATTGCTCTCATCTTTCAATAAAGTAGGATGTTAATGATTAGAGCTGATATGGATTAGATACAACTAAACAACTCGACATATAATTGGGTAGAAACCAATGGTGTAAACATACTGAAATAGTTTGGCTGGGGATCAACTGCTCCATACCTGGGGTGTTAGGGCCAAGAGTCTCTACTGTATTGTGCATTGTTAGCTGCATGGTAATATTGCAAGAACTTGTTCTAAACAATTAACAATAATCATCATGTGAATCTCAGATGGTGTCCAGGAACATAACCTTGGCATTCGGAAACAAAAATGGGTTCAAATATTTCAAATAAGTCTGAAAAAGGGTCCCGTGCCAAACCGTCACCTATCCATTTTCTCCAGAGATGCTGCCTGATCCGCTGAGTTAATCCAGCATTTTGTGTCGCTATCTTTGGTATAAACCAGCATTTGTAGTTGCTTTTTTATTATATTTCACGCAAGTCTTTGGGGCTCGTCAATTTTGATCTGTTATCACTTGGATAGAAGTACCTGCAATTACTCCAAGTGTTAGTCATTAATTGTCCATTAGTTTTCATGAATGTTTCTGGCAAAGCTACAGAGATTTGGTTATGGGATCACTTAGTTCCATCTAGTGTGAGGTGTTCACTCTTTTGGCAAAAGTACAAGTACATGCTCCTGTATTGTTTGCTATGTAGAGGAAGACCATGTGGCCCATCAAGCCTATGCCTGCACTCAAAGCAACCCCGTACCCAACCATTTCCATGTAACCTATTCTCCTCATGTCCTTTATTTCCCCAACTTCACCCTGGAACCTCCCACCAGTAAGCAAGTGCAAACTCACACAGACAGCACCATAAATCGGGATGTAACCCAGATTGCTGATACTATGAGGCAGCACCAATACCTGCTGTGCCATCGAGCAATCCTTGAAGATACCACAGACCAGTTTTAATACTTAATTTGCTCCGTACGGTTCTGTTTTGAGTTATTAGGTCAGTTATGAATTTAGCATGATGGTACTGCCACACAGAATGGTGCTGGATATCCTTTTTGTGAAAACAGATTATTAACAACGCATCTGTGAGATTATGCACCAATGGTTGCCAACTTGACAAGGATGTGGTCAAGTAGGTTTTTCCCCATAGTTCTCTCCCCACTTGCTGCCATCCTAGTCTTGAAAATGTATTTGTTGCTAACCTGGTCAGAAAAATGGGAATTTACTCATTCACAATCATTGTTCACAGAATTTTACACAATGTAACTTTTTTTTTGCATCTACTGAACATCCACATTTGGAACATATTGTGCTCTTCAATATAACGAAAATGCTGGAGTAACATAGCGGGTGAGGCAGCATCTATGGAGAGAAGGAACAGGCGACGTTTCGGGTCGAGACCCTTCTTCAATATGAGAATGCTTTGACTTCAAAACTAAAACTAAATTTTCTGGGGCCAATTGATTAAATGCTCTGGAGAATATTAGTTTTGTTTGCTTTTCAAAAAATGAACTAGTTTTAACTTGACCTGCATGAGTTCAATACAAATTAACAGAAATTCTTAGTTTTGATTCATATTTATATCTCCTGTTTTCTGCAAAGAAATTAATAATTTACCTAAAAACAAAGTAATTGCTTAGCAAGTCAACTCCAAATGAAATTACTGCTTAAGGGATCCAAAGACCTGATCTAATCTAGAAAATGGGCCATTTATTTATTTTTGAGCACCTACCAGAAGTTACCTCCACAGCTGCATAGTTACTGCCTTTTCTGGTTGGAAGCTATTTGACAATTGGAGGCGTCTATCTGTAGCTGTGCCACTCACCTGACTCGACCTGCATAGTTTGTTAGGGGATTGAGCTGCGCTGCTATGGAGGTCACTTGGGGTTTTGTGTTGTCGGCTAACTCATGCTGTCAGTAATACAGACAGCATCTGGTCTGCTGAATGGTGAGGGACACATCTGAACCTTTTGAATCCCCACAGGAGTAAATACAGTGTTTGAAAACTATTTATTAATGTGCATCATTTTTTGGTTTGGGCTTGGGATGCACATTAGTACAGGTTGCTGGATGTTATTTCAGCCATGATGAATTTTACCGTGGATCTGCTGAGAAGTCTTTAATCCAATGCCCAGCAACGTAAACACCTTTTAGGAGATGGCACATGGTAGTACACTGGTAGAAAAGGCAATTGTTTGTAACTGGAAAACTTGGGCTGATCATCAAAAGATTTGCCTGCATTATTTTGAGATAATAAAAACAGGAGTAAAAACCTGATCGCACCAAAGGACACAACTTTTCCTTATGAATGCCTCCTATTAGGACCAACTATCTAAAGAAGCGTGACCATTGACTTTCCCTCCTTCATAAAATTGGAACTGAAGCTTGCAGAGTTGATGGCATTGTACAGTTTCCCAGTAAGTCCTGAGATATACCAATTGATATCCACAAACAATAAGACCCTGATATCCAATCTAGACCGGTTGCAACCCAAGTGGCATCAATTGTCCTCCAACACAAATGATCCAAAACACCATAACACGCATGGTGTTTTGTCCACAGTAAAAATCATTATGGCTGAAATAAGCCAACATCATTGAATTGGTGTGCAGTACATCATTCTTTAGAAGTGACAACACAAGTCGATAAGCTAGTGAAGGCAGCACAGGGCATGCTTGCCCTCATTGTCCAAGACATTAAGTGTAGGAGTTGGAACGTACAAAATGTTAGTTTGGTCATACTTTGAGCATTGTGCGCACGTCTGGTTATTCTACAGTAAAGATGTGATTAAGCAAGAGTGTAGAAAAGATTCACAGGATGTCACCTGGATTGCGGGACTTGAGTTACTAGGAGAAATTAGATAGGATGATTCCGTTTTCCCTGGAGTAAATATGGCTGACAGGCGATATAAGTGTAAAGAATTATGAGAGACGATATAAGGTGAAAGGGAGCAAGTTTAAAGGGTCTGAGGGGTAAATTTTTACAGTGGTTGATATCTCAAATGAGTTGCCAGAGGAGATGGAAAGAGGCATGAGTATTTAAGGAGTATCTGGACTCACTGTTGAATGAGAAAGGGCTGGAGGGATGTTGAATTGATGTGGGCATGTGGGATGAGTGTTATTAGACAAGATATTCAACAAACACTTGACAAGAAACTTTAAAGATTATGGCCAAAATGTAGTTATGTCAGTCTAAAGATGGCTTGTGTTTCAAGGATGCAATAATCACATTGTGGACCTTTGTACCATATAGACTAATCTCACAACCTGTGATCACTTTTCCAGATATTAGCTATTTATTTCTAACTAATTTCAAATTAAGATCCCAGTCATTATTCCCTCATTTTTCAATTTGTTTCTGATCTGGTGGTTCTCTGTTGTCTCATAATCAATCACCTTTTACTCACTGCAATTTGCTTTTGTTTTGTTTATTTTTAATTTCAGCGATAGCGAGGAGGAGAGAAGATCTAGAAACAATGGCAAGATTGGGAAATCTGAATACAAGGACAATGAAGAGATGGTGACGACCAAATCTATCCATATCACCCAAGCAACAGAGACCACGACCACCCGGCATAAACGATCCGGAGTACCTTCCAAAACTGTTGACCTCGGCGCTGCAGCCCATTACACAGGAGATAATCCAAGTCTAGAAGAAAACTCTGCTGCAAAGGTGGGAATTGCAAATTCTAGAACTATACCTTAGTGCCTAGGTATATATGCTTTTTATTTTTGCACGATTATTTGTTTCAAGCATGTAATAACATCTCTGTACATAGAGTCTGTTTCCTCACTGTGTTTCTGCCAGCTCTTTGCAAGGCCTATTCAATTACTCCCCACTTCACCTAGTCTTGCAGCACTGCAAAAGTTTTCAATTTTCTGTCCTTTTCATTTTTAAAGTTAACATGAAGTATATCAGATTTCTCTGCAGTAATAAGTCCATTTGAATACAGTGCCTTCCATAGACCCATCATTTATTTATTTGGAAGGTAGACAAAAATGCTGGAGAAACTCAGCGGGTGAGGCAGTATCTATGGAGAGAAGTAATCGGTGACGTTTAGGGTCGAGAACCTTCTTCAGACTGATGTGGAGGAGGGGGAGGGCAGTGGTGGGGGAAGAAGAAAGGAAGGCAGAGACAGTAGGCTGTGGGAGAGCTGGGAAGGGGAGGGGAAGGAGGTAGAAAGCAAGGACTACCTGAAATTGGAGGTCAATGTTCATACCAGTGGGGTGTAAACTACCCAAGCGAAATATGAGGTGCTGCTCCTCCAATTTGCGGTGGGACTCACTCTGTCCATGGAGGAGGCCCAGGACAGAAAGGTCAGATTCGGAATGGGAGGGGGAGTTGAAGTGCTGGGCCACCGGGAGATCAGGTTGATTATTGCGAACCGAGCGGAGGTGTTGGGCGAAGTCATCGCTTAGCCTACGCTGGATCTCACCGATGTAGAGCAGCTGACATCTAGAGCAGCGGATGCAATAGATGAGGTTGGATGAGATGCAGGTGAACCTCTGCCTCACCTGGAAAGATGGCTTGGGTCCTTGGATTAAGTCAAGGGGGGGAACAAGCGACAAGTGTAACATTTCTTACGGTTGCAAGGGAAAGTACCGGGGAGGGGGTGGTTTGTGTGGGAAGGGACGAATTGACCAAGCAGTTACAGAGGGAGCGGTCTCTGTGGAAAGCCGAAAGAGAAGGAGATGTGCCTCTGTTTATTTATTTGCCTCTGTACGCCACAATTTGAGATTTGAAATAGAAATAAATCACATGTGGTTAAAGTGCACATTGTCAGATTTTATTAAAGGGTATTTTTATACATTTTGATTTCACCATGTAGAAATTACAGCTGTGTTTATACATGGTCCCCCCATTTCAGGGCACCATAATGTTTGGGACACACGGCTTCACAGGTGTTTGTAATTGCTCAGGTGTGTTTAATTGCCTCCTTCATGCAGGTATAAGAGAGCTCTTAGCACTTACTCTTCCCTCCAGTCTTCCCATCACCTTTGGAAACTTTTATCGTTGTTTATCAACATGAGGACCAAAGTTGTTAGAGACATCAGCCAAACCTTAGGCTTACCAAAATCAACTGTTCGGAACATCATTAAGAAGAAAGAGTGCACTGGTGAGCTAACTAATTGTAAAAGGACTGGCAGGCCAAGGAAGACCTCCACAGCTGATGACAGAAGAATTTTCTCTACAATAAAGAAAAATCCCAAACACCTGTCCGACAGATCAGAAACACTCTTCAGGGGTCAGATGTGGATTGTCAATGACCACTGTCCGCAGAAGACTTAATGAACAGAAATATAGAGGCTGCACTGGAAGATGCAAACCACGTGATCTGCAAAAATAGGATGGCCAGGTTACAGTTTGCCAAGAAGTACTTAAAAGAGAAACCACAGTTCTGGAAAAGGGGTTTTGTGGACAGATGAGATGAAGATTAACATATCAGAGTGATGGCAAGAGCAAAGTATGGAGGAGAGAAGGAATTGCCCAAGATCCAAACCATACCACCTCATCAGTGAAACACGGTGGTGGGCTTTTTATGGCCTGGGCCTGCTGAAGATACTGGCTCACTTATCTTCATTGACGATACAACTGCTGATGGTAGTAGCATAATAAATTCTGAAGTGTATAGACACATCCTATCTGCTCAAGTTCAAAACTCATTGGCTGGCAGTTCATTCTGCAAGACAATGATCCCAAACGTACTTCTAAAGCAACAAAGGAGTTTTTCAAAGCTAAACAATGGTCAATTCTTGAGTGGTCAAGTGAATCACCCGATTTGAATCTAATTGAGCATGCCTTTTACATGAAGAGAAAACTGAAGGAGACTAGCCCCCAAAACAAGCATAAGCTAAAGATAGCTGCAATACAGGCCTGGCAGAGCATCACTAGAGAAGACACCCAGTAACTGGTGGTCCATGATTCGCAGACTTCAAGCAGTCATTGCATGCAAAGGATATGCAACAAAATACTAAACAGGACTACTTTCATTTACATGACATTGCTGTGTTCCAAACATTAAGGTGCCCTGAAATGGGGGGATGGGGAGGGGGAGACTATGTATAAACACTGTTGTAATTTCTACATGGTTGAACCAAAATGTATAAAAATGGCAATGTGCACTTTAATCACATGTGATATTTTCTATTACAAATCTCAAATTGTGGAGTACAGAGGCAAATAAATAAATGTTGGGTCTTTGTCCCAAACATTATGGAGGGCACGGTATTTAAAGATACTCTTTAGCTAAACTGAAATGATTATTTGTAATTAAATTGTACAGTAACTGTTTTCATGAGAGGTCAATTGGAAATTATTATTCACCTCCAATGTCCTTCCCTCTCCCAGTCTTAATCGTGTTAGGTTCAATAAACATGGATAGCCTTTAGGACCTCTCAAACTTTAATTCCTTTGGTGGCAATGTCTGTGTGCGGATAACCACTCCCTCTGCACAAATTGCGATATTCTTGGTCTAATCCACCGTGAACGGTGGCTGTCGCTGCAAAAATATGTGTTCTGTGGTGCTTTTGAGTCTACATCATGTGTCCAAATGTAAGGGCCTGGTAACAAGGATTTTTTTTTTGTGGGTTGTAAATCTTTTTCCCATCCTCTGTCTATGGACTTGCTGTGCCATCCACCACTAAAGAGACAGGTACGGCTATTTTAAGCACCCCCCCCCCCCCCAAAAAAAAGACTACAGTTATGTTAATGCTCAAAGGTCAGGGTCAAAGATGGGTAAGGATAGCATGTGCCAACACACTGCTTTTCACTTGGAAAATCTACACATTTCCCTTCCACAATGTCTGAGGCTGTCTTTGCTTTTAGCATAATGCATCTTAAAGTTTAAGTCTTCATCCTGTCGCAATTCTTCTGAAGGTAATCTTGTTTTCGGGATGTAAACAATGATGGCAGTCCTGCATTTATTGTACAGGTGTCCTGAAAACAATTAGAAGCCCATCAAAAAAACAAATCAGGTGTGTTATTACAACGCAATGGTAGCTTCTGTGATCATTTACGCCTACATGTTCAGATTTACTAAATTCCCTTTCCCAATTTTGCATAGATTGAACTTTTGGCCTCTGGATTACTAATTGTGCTTTAAGTTAAAATTTCAAGAGGAAGTATTTTTCAACACTAATGAAATGTGTAAATTTTGAGCATGAATAATTGCAATAAGGCCTAGTGATTCCCCCTGAGTGATAGATTTGTGTTGGTTCATTACTTAATGTGTGAGTGAGTTGGGTAAATACTACTGATGGGAGAAGCAGGCTGTTTATCTGTAGTTCTTTCAGCAAGAATTATTTTAAGTCTTCCAATCATTAAATCAAATCAATGTTCCTGTGATTGATAAATTCAGTCTCTGCCATGAAGTGCCTTTGGTAACAAATTGTATTTGGTCAGTTTTGTTTTCTCGCTTCTATTACGAGTTATTAATGATATTGGTTATGGTAATTGTGTGAACTTTTTATAGAGTCACAGAGTGATACAGTGAGGAAACAGGCCCTTCTCGCCCACACTGGCCAACAATGTCCCATCTACACTAGTCGACTATGCTGCATCAACCTGTGATATATGTGAAACAAAACTGATTTTATCCTGACAGGATTTTGCATTATACAATGGTATTAAAAGTGGTGGGAGTCATTTGAAAATAAATCATGAGCTTCGTATCCAGATATAATCATAAAATAATAGTAACAACACTACATTCATCTTTTGCTTCTGTGTAACACTTTTTAACTTGGAGAAACTCAACATTATCTATTAGGTTTGCTATGAAGCCTTCCAGAGATGATGATTGTAAATTTCCCCTCCCTTCTCGCCTGGAATTTGGTGAACCACAGCAAATGAACCGTTTTGAAAGCTGATTATTTTCCCTATAATATAGAGCTCATTAAAATGAAAGCTATTAGATCATGCAAATGACGACTAGTAAATTTCACATTTATGAAAGCTGGAAAAGCCCCAATGAATTCAGTAAGAGGGGGATGGGAATCAATACAATATTATCTGATTCTTGTATTGCCTTAGCCAAAAATAATTTGTAGTTATGGTTACCTGCTTTGTACTTTTGATTACGGTATGTTGGAATATAGGAAATATGGGAGGCATGATCAGTCCATACACCCAAACATGCCAGTCATCAAATTCAAGAAGATAATAGTCTGAATCAGTCTGAAGAAGGGCCTCAACCCGAAACATCACCCATTCCCTCTCTCCAGAGATACTGCCTGGCCCGCTAAGTTACTCCAGCATTTTGTGTCTATCTTCAAGAAAATAATAGCTGACTTGATTTTTTGATCTATTGTCTATTTCCCCCGTGTACTCTATAAACCTTGAAACGTACCCCCAAAAATCTAACAATAAATACAACCTTGAATATATTAATTGATTCAGGTGCTGCAACTTTCAGGTGGATAATTACAAAATATCATGACTCCCAGGGATAGACACAAAGCTCTGGAGTAACTCAGCAGGACAGGCAGCATCGCTGGAGAGAAGGAATGGGGGACATATTGGGTAAAGACCCCTCTTCTCGACCCAAAACTTCACCCATTCCTTCTCTCCAGAGATGTTACCTGACCCGCTGAGTTACTCCAGCTTTTTGTGTCTATGGTTTAAACCAGCATCTGCAGTTCCTTCTTACACTTAACATGCAGGGAAGTAACCACTTCTCAGTTTTTAAAAATAGATGATGCCTTTTTCTGAAACACACTCTCCCACGTTGAGACATTCCCTCAAAGGTTACCCTAACATGCCCCCTCAGAATCTTTCTAACTTTCAACTGTCGATCTTCTAAACTCCAATTAATATACACCTAACCAGCTATATATTTCCTTATAATGACAACTTTGTCATCTAGGAAAACATCCTAGTTAACTTTCTTATACTGCCTCCATACAAATACAACCGTCCTTAAATGGGGAAACCAAAACTGCCTGCATTATTCTAAGTCGGGCCTCGCCAATGCCCTGCACAGTTTAATTCACCTTGCAATAATGGTCAACATTCCACTTGTTATCATCACTACTTGGTGTGCCAACATGCTAACCTTCTGCATTCTGTAATCTCTCATCTAGTAAATATTCTTCTGACAAAGAGGCCTCCTATACACTACAGGATGTATAAGAATGTACTGGACCTAACCATGTTTTCCGGGGATGCTGCCTGACCCGCGTAATTACTCCAGCACTTTGTCTTACTTTGTAAACCAGCATCTGCAGTTCCTTGTTTCTACAGGGTGTATTAGTCAATGAATTGAACAGGCTTTGATTTGTTTCACCTGTACGTATTCAGATTGGAGAGTATTATTGCAGGGAGAAAATGTGTTTCTTTTCAATGACCTTTCCTGCTTAAGGTAATATTTCAGTTTTTTTCCTGGGGTTTTTAAATTTCATATTTCTGGCATCAGCAGTATTTTTCTATTGTCACAGCTGAAATGTGGTCTTTGCTGCTACCTGCTGGATGTTACAACACATCAACACAAATTACAATTGGTTATGAACACTTTGGTAGTGTAATATCCAGCTTGATTTTGCATTTCAATTAATTTTAAGAAAATGGTGATTAGTTTATCTTATCGAAAGCGATATTCTCCATTAAATAAGAATAGTTTCCACTATCCTTGCAAACAATGATAGTGCTCTCAACTGTGTTTCAAATGAGTTGGTCAAGAGAAATAATTCCCACAAATCTATAGTTCTTTAAAAGTGCCATGTTTTCTCAATTTGTCTAATAACCAGATTTCCAGTCTTGACTGCCATACAATGTGAATGTGAATCTAAATAAAAATTTCCCCAGTAACGTTTTGTAATGTAAAGTCCATTAAGTGGGGTAAGTAATTAGAGCTCCAGGACTTTGTATCTCATGTAGATTCCGGTCAGTAAATCACTGTGTGGAAATTCACAAGGGTTTTTTTTTGTATTGTTTCGTGTCAGATGACGTTGTGGTGTTGTGTATGCATTTTACAATAGCATCCAAATTATTTTATTTTCAAATTTAAAAAACAAAGGAAGGTGCAAAGTGCACATGTTATTATTGTCAACCTCCTCCCACCATGGTTTAGCCTTGTCTGCTGATTTGTAATCTTCAGCTTGGACCCATGAGCAACTCGCAGTAATTCTATGCAGTCACTTCCAATCTAAAATAGAAATTCATTTGCCAAGAGATAATGAACCTTCTAGTGAATTTTGAGTTAATTTAAAAATAATTTGGTATCTTAAGATAGTAATTCACAAGGAATTGCGCAGAGATAGTAACCTAGCATCGATCTCAAGGGAAAATTTATCAGTTACATTGTGACCTTAAGGACATAGCTTTTTGCCATTTTGTGCTAATGGAGCTACAGGGATTAAAGCAATGTTTCTTCTCGAGTATTATCCTTATACGAGATGAGATCTCAAAGTGTCAAAAACTTAAGACAATTCTATTGAGCCTATAGTTTAGAGCCTTGAATCATTCATTCCTATTAATTTACAAATATCAATCGAGTTGCTCTTTAACAAATGTTGGAATTCAGAATTGAGAGTATAATTGAGAACACTCCTAATAACATCCTAAGTAACAAATTGGAAATATGCAGTTGGAGCGATTTGCCAGGAGTTTACATTTAAAGGGATGCAGTACAGTTTTTTTTTAACATTGTGAATTCCATAATGCTATGGTAGGATAATCCAGTGCATCCTTGTGGTATTCAAACCATGCTAAATGATTAGGAAATAAACCGGGGTCATTACACAGAATCTAGAGGACTGATGTAAGGGATTAGTTTTTCTTATTGATAACTCTTGCAGTGTGAAATTACACTACTTGCCTATTTGAAATGTCATTCAGAATTGTCTTAAGTTTTTGACACTTTAAGATCTCATCTCATGTAAGGATAATACTCGGGAAGAAACATTGCTTTAATCCCTGTAGCTCCATTAACTGCTCAAAAGGAAAACAATGTTTTTTTTTAATATATAGCAATGGTTAAGACTATAGAAACCAGCTTTCACATTGTATCATGGGCTGTGACATTTAACTTTGATAATCTGGAATCTTTACTTTTTAAAATAAACTTAGTTTCTTGGTCATCATTTCTGTCAAATTGTCCTTAAAAACCTATCTGGTTCTCCAATGGCATTCTGAGAAGGAAACCTGCCATCCTCGTGGTCTGAAGATGCTGGAATGTGGTGCAAAGTAAAAATGCTGGAGGAAATCAGCAGCTCAAGCAGTACATGAAGGGAGAGGGAATCAATCCTAATGCAGGATCTCGATGCAAAATTCCCCCTGCAGATGCTCCTCAACCCACTGATTGACTCCAAGCAGTTTGTTTCCTGATACTTATGTGGTTTGCTCTATATATGACTCCTGGCCCACAGTAATTTATTCATTGCTTGATGGCATAACAAGCCATTCTGCTTCGATGCTTTGAGGGGTGGGAAATTGCTCTGATCCGGTAAAAAAAAAAAAAAAAATCAAATAGAAAATATGTTAGTGTAGAATACATTTTAGTACATGTTCGTGATTTCAGTCTAATTGCTTTACAGGTTTAGTTTAGTCCCTTCTTACTAACTCTGCTTTGCCTCCTGCCTAGGTTTCAACACCAAACTCAGTTAACAGCAAGCCAGCAAATAACCTGGTGGATCTACTATTTGACACAGGATTTGAATCTAATCAAATTCCTTCTACAGGTAATACTTGATACTTTTTTTTGTACTTGAGTTTGTCTGCATTTGAATAGCAACACTGACCAATTAAGTTACTGGAACAAATTTCTTGAGGCAGCTGACTATTTATTTCTTATCCAAAGCTATTGGCACATGTACCAGTTTCCAATCATCATGCTGATTGGGCCACTGCACCTGCTGCATGCTTCCAGCAATTCAACCCGGTTTTTAATTAAAACTTGTTACCTCAGGATCATTTGTCATCTGAGAAGCTGGTATCCAGCCAAAAGGATAAATTAGCTAGACACTCAAAATCTGAATTATGATTGGTAACTTTTTAAGCCTGTTTTTAAACTTCCTGAAAGTGTTATTTTAGATGCTGTACCAATTTTGTTCATATGGAGCACAATTGTATTTTTTTTTTAAGTCTACTCAGTTTGTTGTCTTGATGTATTCGGATCCATTTCATCACCACCTGTTCTATTTAAATCAGCACAGGATGCTGTAAATTTGTAGCCCAACTGCTGCTGTGAGTGAAGGTCGGCTGATGTTGTAAAACGGAGATTAGACGCAATGTCTTCATTCTGTCTGTGTTTTGATAATCCACATTAGTTTTTCTCTGAGATTACGCCGAGAATTTTTATACATTTTTCCATACTGAAACAACAATTCTGGCAACAGTTTCAGACCCTGTTTGATAACGGTTTTGTTTTTCTATTTAGATGCCAAAGCTTTTTTGTACTTTATTAATCCAGCAGAGATTTGAATATAGGCACAAAATGCAGCCTCTCTGGAGAGAAGGAATGGGTGACGTTTCAGTTCTTCAGTCTGAAGAAGGGTCTGAACCAAAAGCAACCTTCGCACATTCCTTCTATCCAGAGATGCCGCCTGTCCCGCTGAGCATTTTGTCTATCTTCAGTGGAAACCAGTATCTGCAGTTCCTTCCTACACAGAGGTTTGAATATTCCGACTTGTTCAACACAATTAAGTCTTAAAGGCAAAGTACTGCACATATTGGATATCAGAAATTCAAAATAACAGGATAAGTATAACAGCCCTTATGATATCTATGGATATAGTAACAATTAACATTTCAGGTTGATGACTGTTTATCAAACTCGTGTCTCTGGATGAGTGATCCAGAACTGCGTTTGCTGGTATAGTAACTGAATCCTCGAGCATGTGGTTTTAAGCTGCATGACCAGATGTAAAATTAGGGGGAGTGGCGGGAAAGGCAATTTTAGGGTGGGTTGTGGTCAGCAATTACAAAATGATGAGTGTCAAACAAGAAAATAATTGCAATTTTCAAACATAATGCTTCATCTGATTCACCACGCAAGCCTTTTTTATAGGTAGATTAAGGCTGGTATTGGGCTTCTGCAATCAGTTTGGAGATAAGCAAAATATTGAATCGATACAGCTGTAAATGGAAAAAGAGAGTTTCAGTTAAATTAAAATTTCCAGTATTCCTTTCAGTACAGCTGACTCTTGGATAATCAGTCTACAAGGCACCATATAAAGCAGCTACAGTTGTAGTGAGATGACCAAATTGTGTAAAGAAGCGTGCAAGACTTAAAACTAATTCACTCATTATATCATATGCGCACTTGGGTGAAAAGGCATTCCAATGTTACATATCATTGCTCCTGAGCTATTTATACAAAAGAGTTGTACTGCATTAGATTAACTAGTGTGTTACAGTGTGGCAGATGGCCTGGATATCTTGCAGCTATCTGATGGCTTTTTAGAAATAGTGCCAGATGTTGGACATCGTCCCCCTGTGCACATGATGGTGTACAGATGTTTCTTCTCCACCTGAGTGGTTCATAAGCACTGCAGGCAAATATGATGCATCACAGTTCATATAAGCTGGATATTATAGTTTGAGCAAAATCTAGGTTTTAAGTCCTGACTGCAATATCTGTCTTTCCACGTTTTAAGGTAAACATGCGAAAGATAATGGTTCAATAGTTATTTCTGATGATTCTAATTCTCCTTTGAATTGAAAGCAGCTATAATTCCGTATTGAGATAATGCATTATCAATTTTTACTTGAACTTAAACATAACTATTTGTCTTTTAAAAGATGTCGAACTAAAATAAATTCTGTGCAAGTTTTAGAATTTGGATATGAAATGCAACATTACTCCAAGTTTCAATTGCCAATGCAAGCCTTGAATATGTATTGGGTATAGAGAGTGTCCCCTGATTATATAATGGTCCCATTCCTGAGAAATATCCATAAGCTGAATTTTAGTTGGAAATGAACTATTTCTTCCCAAATAGTAAAATCTTTAGCCTCAAAAATGCTTGAGGACTAATCTCCAAAGAGTAGACTTGAGAAGTTCAATGTAGGTTTTAGGGAGTTGTTATCAGCATGTAAACTCTGACAAATATTAGTCTGAATGCAGGCCATGTGGGAGGAGATAATCAGTGGGAAAACTATTGGGAGTGAAAGTGTGCGCCAACGAGAGTTAGCTCGGGGTATGTAACATTTGATCTTGGAGTTTGGATAAGGCATTAGCTGTTTCAATAGGTGGTATTGCATTGTTTCCTGGTGAAGAGATTACAGTTCAATACCTCAGAGCAGTCTAGGAGAATTTACATAAAGTCAGATATTTGTAAATCAGGCCTTCTGTAAACTTGGGGTGTCCTGTATACATTGTCCAGCGACCATCCTTGCAGGCTAGTCTGTCAGGGTTTCATTTCTGGTTAGTGAGTTTACTGATCTCACTAAATTAGTGTTGTATTTGGATGTAAATATTTTGTACTGAAAACTCACTTGGGTGTTGGGTGGGAAGGGATGAGTTGCGGAGCGAGCAGTCTTTGCGGAAGGCGGAAAGGGGTTGAGATGGGAAGATGTGACTAGTGGTGGGATCACATTGGAGGTGAAGAAAATGGTAGAGTATGATGTGTTATGATATATGTTATGATTTGTATATGTTGGAGTATGATGGGGTCTGAAGATGGTTTCTGATCCGAAACGTCACCTGTTCCTTTTCTCCAGAGATGCTGCCTGACCCGCTGAGTTACTCCAGCATTTTGTGTATATCTTTGGCATAACTAGCATCTGTAGTTCCTTCCTACAAATTACGTGTTGGATACAAAGGCTGGTAGGCTGAAAGGTGAGGACCAGGGAAACTCGATCCTTGTTCTCACTTGGAGGAGGGGTAGCAAGAGCAGGACTATGGGAAGGGGGGAAACCATGTTCATCAAAGAAAGATTCACCTCCTCTAAGCTCATCTACTGCATCCGGTGTTCACTCCTGTACATCGGAGAGACCAAGCATAGACCTCTGCTAACATACCCCACCCCCTGCTATTTTCCTTTCCCTGGCTTCACAATCCACAACTCTTCAAACCTGTCCCACACCTATTTTTATCTCTGGCCCTGTCAAAAACTCCCCCTTACCTATTACCTGCTATGTTTTGTTCTGCCTCTCCCCTTTCCAGCTTTCTTCTTCCCCTCCCTACAATCAGTCTGAAGAAGGATTTTGACCCGAAACGCAACCTATCCATGTTCTCCAGAGATGCTGCCTGACCCCCTGAGTAATTCCAGGATTTTGTCCTTTTGTGCATTAACTAACATCTGCAGTTCTTTGTTTCCGCACAACACAAGAAGTAGGTCACCCTGCTCCTCGAGCCTTCTGTGCGAGTTGCCCCATAGCCCACAATTTATTTTTCCATTATTTATCTGCATCCACCTTAAATATATTGAATCATCTGGCCTCCACCACCCTCGGGCAGTGAATTCTAGAGATTAACTATCCTCAGAAGAAATTTCTATGTACTTTAGTGGTCTGAGAAACTACTGGAGTTTTCAACAGATCTTTATTCAAAAGTTCAAGATGCAGCAGACAGGTTTACAGACACGTCTGCCCACAACGGTGGTCAGCGCTGAACTAACGTGCGTAAGTGAAAAACCGCGCGAAAACAACAGCCCCTCCCGAGTCACGTGACCGCGGCTTCCGAATGCCGGGTTCGATATCTGCATGCGCCCCCCCTCCCCCCCCAGAATCTGCGGTACGGAAACGCACGTGTAAACGGACGGTACGACTGGAACGCGTAGTCCGAGGTCGCGGGGCGAGCATAATATTTGGGACCGGTAAAACAGTACTGGAGGGACGCGAAAAACGCGAACGAGGTACGGGCGTAACAAAGGGGACCGGAGAAACGCGACCGGAGGTAACAAGTGTAGAGAGCGGCAAAACAACAGGTGGATGTCCTCTACGCCGTGGAGTAGCCACTGTCACTGGGCTATCCTCGTCAACGTGTGCAGGCTTTAGGCGGCTCACAGAGACGAACTCCTTACCACCCATGTCCAACGTGAACGTCGAGACACCAGTACTGAGCACCCTGTACGGACCCTCGTACACCCGCTGTAACGGCGAGCGATGAGCATCTCTACGGAGAAAAACATAAGCACAATCCCGTAACATAGTAGGAACATGTACTGAAGATGAACCATGCCGGGAAATTGGAACCGGGACCAAAGCGCACGCCCGCTCGCGAAGGTCCGCCAACAACTGTGAGGTGGAAACCTCCTGGTCCGGAGGGACAGGCAAGAAATCCCCGGGAACCTGCAAAACCGAGCGATAAACCAACTCGGCCAAGGAGGCTTTGAGGTCCTCCTTAGGCGTTGTCCTGATGACCCAAGGTAACTGGTCGACCCAATCAGGGCCGGTGAGTCTGGCTTTTATCGCCGACTTCAGGTGCCGATGGAACCGCTCAACCAACCCGTTGGACGGGTGATAAGCGGTAGTCTGGTGCAGCTTTGCGCCGTATAGCTGCGCCATACCACACCACAATGAAGACGTGAACTGGGCTCCCCTATCGGTGGCAATATGTGAGGGGACCCCGAAACGTGCGATTCACTGGGATCCATGGCCCTCGCGCATGCATATGCAGAGGTATCCGCCAACGGGATTGCCTCCGCCCACCTGGTAAACCTGTCTACGATAGTCAGTAAGTGGGTAGCCCCGCGCGAACAAGGCAAGGGACCTACCAAGTCTACATGGATGTGCAGGTGAGAGCTGTTTGGGCTGACACCCTAGGGTGGTCAAGCGTAGTGGCGTTGGCCAATGTGGTCTTTGCACTCTCAAACACCTTCTGTGCCTCCTTGGACCAGACCAGGTCCTTAGGCTTACTGGCCAGGCATTGAAACAACGGCCGCATAATGGCGGCCGCAGACGGGACGAATTGGTGGTAGAAGTTAACCATCCCGATAAACTCTTGCAGACCCTTGACCGATAGAGGCTTGGGGAAACGACGGATAGCGTCGACTTTCTCGGGCAGTGGCTGCACTCCATGAGAGGTGATGGAGCGCAATCCGAACTGGCACTTCTCAGGGTTGATCACCAACCATGTTTGCGCAGCCGTTCGAAAGGTAGGCGGAGGTGCCGGCGCTAGCAGGCGCCGCTACAGTACCTCAATTATAAATGACGGTCCCCATATTCTGTAATTCTATCTACTTGATTGTGACTCTCCCAACAAGTGGAAACGTGGAAGATTTAGCTACGAAACCTACTTATTGTCGTATCCAGTGATGTCTTGTTTGCATCAACATCTGAGTATAGGATGATGCTCTATTTGGTGCTCATTATCTGCTGCATTGAGAATGGTCATTTGATCAATGGAATCACTGCCTAACAGAGAACAGCAACAAGACGGGGGAGATAATGTACAATGTAATCCTAAGGAGAACAATAAATAATCTGTACACAATTTTAAATATTCTCTTTTCTGCTTTTTTATGATGTATGTAGTAGATTTTGGTTTACCATTGGATTGCGCTAAATAGTGATTAGATTAGGCAGACTCATTCTATTGAATTCATGGGAGAAAGCTGGCAATTAGATGGTGCCTTTTGCAACCCGTGGATACTCCCAAAGCATTGTAGTAATCTGATGTCCATTTTTTAAAAATATATGCAGATTTAATGACAAAAATAAACTTCCTTTTCAACATATTAGTGTTTCACAAGGAATTTCATGATACAATAGACAGGAGTAGGCCATTCGGCCCTCCGAGCCAGCACCGCCATTCAATGTGATCATGGCTGATCGTCCCCAATCAGTACCCCGTTCCTGCATTCTCCCCGTATCCCCTGACTCTGCTATTTTTAAGAGTCCTATCTCGCTCTCTCTTGAAAGCATCCAGAGAATCTGCCTCCACCACCCTCTGAGGCAGAGAATTCCACAGACCCACCACTCTCGGTGAGAAAAAGTGTTTCCTTGTTTCTGTTCTAAATGGCTTACTACTTATTCTTAAACTGTGGCCCCTGGTTCTGGACTCCCCCAACATCAGGAACATGTTTCCTGCCTCTAGCGTGTCCAAGCCCTTAACAATCTTATATGTTTCAATGAGATGCCCTCTCATTCTTCTAAACTCCAGAGTGTACAAGCCCAGCTACTCCATTCTCTCAGCATATGACAGTCCCGCCATCCCGGGAATTGACCTTGTAAACCTACGCTGCACTACCTCAATAGCAAGAATGTCCTTCCTCACATGGACCAAAACTGCACACAATACTCCAGGTGTGGTCTCACTAGGGCTCTGTACAACTGCAGAAGGATCTCTTTGCTCCTATATTCGGTTCCTCGTGCTTTTAAGGCCAACAGGCTCTATTTGTCTGTGAGTTTTGCTGCCCTTTGGATTAACCTGGTTGCCTAAATTTTGCACGATGAAAACATTTTTTTAATCACTCAAAACTGTTTAAACAGAAAAGTTCCTGTTTCTAAGATTAATATTTAGACTTGGCTGAGAAATTAAATGGAGTGTGGAGATTTAATTATTCAATGATAAACATATCAGATTTGTTTAAGATTTTTTAAGATTCTGTTTGCTTTGTTCTCATCACTTCATCTCTGTCACATTCTCATTTCTTTTATTGTCATGATGATTGGTAATATTATATGATTAATATTTGAGCAATAAAGTCACCAGTGCATAAAGTTCACCACCCATTCGGTTTTAACTGGAAATATTATTTATTTAAAACCCACATTTTACAATCTGAAAAATCATTAAACTCACCAATTCATATAGATCGATGCTTCCCTGGAGCTTTTAACACTTATTGGATGATAGGAATTGTTTAGAAATAAAAAACAAGTGTTATATTGAAGATAGACACAAAAAGCTGGAGTAACTCAGTGGGACAGGTGCCATTTCTGGGGAGGAATGGGTGACGTTTCTGGTCGAGATCCTTCCTGTAGCGCCTGGACCCTTGATTCAGAGACTATCTTAAATACCACCATTGCTTTAGTGGTATTTAAATTCATGTCAAACACTCGGTATGAAACTACTGGAATGGTTCTGTAATGTTCTTAAGGCAGGAAATTGATTGACCTTACTTGGCCTGGCCTTTATGCCTCTAGATCCATAATGTGGCTGCCTCTTATTGACTTTAAAGCACCATAGCAAACAACTTGGTTCAAGAGGCAATTAAGAAGGGATAAGATAATAAATGCTGGCATTGCCACTGATGACTATATCCCATGAATAAATAAACATAAGCATGTTGGTAGATTTTGTTAATCAATGTGACTGAAGATTATTTTTGAGGGAAGAGCAACTAAATTTAAATTTGGATGTACAGTATAAGATATCTTCCAAAGAACCATGTCATTCCAGCCCCTTTTTTTAATGGCTATTTTTTTTAGTTTTTGCAATTATTGGTTGGAAACACTCTTGGTTATTACTTGCTCTCTGTGTATGAGTCAAAAGTCTGTAGTTCACAGGTTGCTATTGGTTGAAAGTTAGCATTGGGCACAGAGAGAGCAGTGTTACAACGTGGAAACAGACCCTTTGGCTCAAGTCATACAAGCTGAACATGCTAGCCATCTAAGCTAGTCCAATTTTCTTCCATTAGATACATATCCCTCAAAACCTTTTCTGTTCACATACCTGCCCAAATGTCCTTTAAATGTGATCATACTTGCCTCAACTGCCTTCATTGACAGCACGTTGCATGTATACACAACTCTCCATGTGGAAAAGGTTGCCCCTCAGATCCCTTTAATTCTTTTCCCTCTCATTTTAAAGCTTTGCCTTCTAATTTTGATGCCCCTTCCCAAGAAAAAAGACTGTGTGGATTTGCCTTCTGTGTCTCACATGGTTATATACACCTCTAAGGTCACCCACCCCTCATAACCTAAACTCTAAGGAATATATATTGATTATAGATGCCAGTCAATATTAAGGAAGTTGCAATCTTGCACTGATGCTATCCTATTATTCTTATATTATAGTTATCTGCAATCCCCATAAACATCCACTCCACTAAATCCTGTTAACTATTTTAAGGGAGGGGGGAGGGGTTGGTCTATGAAACACCCAGACCAAAAGACACTTCAAAAAGACAAATAATGCATATTTTACCATGGATAAAAATATCAGACTAGAAACGTACATTTTTTTAAACAAAAAAACAACCCTTTATGCAGTATATGATGCACTGCATGTACTTCATGGTGTACCGTTGAACTCAAATAACTGAGCCAACAGCCCCAACGTGAACATTTTCGATTACCAGAGTAATCGGGGACCTGAGCCACAAAGGCGCACTGTGAAGAGGTGACCGTTCAGTTCAATTCATTTTATTGATATGAGGAACAAATTCCTTTATAAAAAAATAAAAATAAAAAATAAAAAATAAATTAAAAAAAAAATCTAGTTAGTACATTGATGGATTGGTTGATGACAACAAAACTTTTATTTGCCTTGCAGGTGGGACAGGTGAACAACTTGGTGGGTTTGCAGACTTTGCCTCCGCAAATACAACACAGAGTAACTTCCCTTTGACACCAGGTACATTATTGCTATCATGAGCTCGTTAGCACTTGCAGGCTGTGTTTATATATTCATAACATGTTTTTTATGTACTAATCGTTTTCCGTATATCAGAGGTGCAAAATCCCATACATATCTGAAATGATCTTGTATTAATGTAATCAAGCATCAGCCTAGTCAGAGGCTTCTGGCTCAAAAAAACCAACATAACAGATTGTTGAAGACCATCAAGGTTGACAAGAAACTGCTGTTCGGGGAAAGACAAAAAAAATCCTGTCTTTCGTTTTCCAAGGTTCATATCGTTTTAGGCAAAATTGTTCTAAAATGATAATTAGCCAAGATTACTGGTAAATCACTGGTACTGCAGCAGGGCCTTGAGTGCTGAAGAATGTAGCACAGGATGTAAAAAGGTGGAAGCTTTTAGCAGCTTTTAATAATAAATGCCACGTTAATTGATTTTCATCTCTTTATGCTTGGGTCTTATTCGTATGTCTTGAGGTCGTTTGACATGTTTCAACATCAAATAGTTGTTACATTTCAGAGCTTCACAAGACATCACCTTTCTCCCAATTTATCAGGTATTCTAGTGGTATTTTAAGCGCCAACATTTACAAAACAATGTTTTAATTGAGAAACGAAATTTGTTATGCAGTGAAAGTGTGACATACAAAACAGATTAATTTATTGATGTGATGTAAACCTCTGGGCTGCCAGCCAATATGGTTTAACACTCAATTCAACAGTGCCTTAGTTCTGTGTCTCATTGTATTTGTAATGCTCCCCTTGACCTTGGTTTGAATGATAAAAATATAACCTGTTACATATTTTTCAAGTCTACAGTTTACATATGTATTGTGGATGTTATTGGCATTAAGAAAAAGCAAATCTCTGTCATTCATTTAATGATGCCATCAAATATATCGGGGCTCTGGATTACGGAATGCCTGACAAAAGCAAAATCTCCCATCATTTTTAACGTATTTTTTGAGACGGTAGAAAAAATACTATGCTTCCTGATATTAATAATTGGGTATTGTGCATGTTCCATAGTTTAATTATTTGTATTTTTAGAGTGAACATAGATGTTCATTGAAATGAAAGAATAATGAGAAATGTATGCAGAACGATACTATATACCTATAGAAAATGGACATTTCTAACATGAAAATAAACTGGCTTACAGACTGTGCTATCATCTTCTAAACTCTACCCTTCCACGGCACTCTCCACAAACAATGTTGATCTCCGAACTGTGTTTACTTAACACAAGATATTATGCCATTAAAACATTTCTATATTGGCACCAAGAAATAAATAAATTGTTCGTTATTGAATTTTGGAATATCTTCATATTCACAAGCTTAGTTGTTTGCAATCTAGGCGTTGTTTGCCCCTGGATTAAGGTTTCAACCAGCTATCCAGTCCCCCTTCAAGTCTACCTTTCCCACTTTCATAACAACAATTGCTGACTTTCTGTTACCACCTGGAACGCTCGTAAATATTTTAATGTAATGGACTTGTCTATCCCAGTGTTTTTCTGGTTGGACATCTACGTTTTGCTCAATGAAAACTTGTGTTAACCCAAAGCCCACCATGTTGTTCATTCACTCTTTACTGTTTCAATTACCATTGGTTCACAGTCCATTGCCTCAGTTTCAAAATCATCATTGTGTTAAAATTGTCAAAGTTGCGGTGTGTCAAATTTATCCTCATTTTCAAATTCAGTTTTTTTATGTGAAGGGATTTAATCCCATATGTTTTTGTGTACCCTCCAAGTCTAGCATTTTGCACATTCCCATGTTTTTTAAATTGAATCACAGTAGTGTCTGTGCCTGTAATTGACGTGGCACCCAAAGCTCCGGAATTTATTACCAAAACATCACCTTGTATTGGGTCAGGACTAATGCAGAATCTCAACTGAAAGTTGGCATTTTATTTCCCTCAGATGTTATTCATCCTCCTGAGTTCCTTCAGCAAATTGTTTTTTCTCACGTAACTTTAATGGTGCAATAGTAAATAGTTGCACCCCCAGCTGAGTTCCTTGCAAGCACACTAGCTTGATTCTCACATTTTGTGTCCCTTACTTCTTTATTCCTACTCTCCTGCTCGTGCTCTGTGTCAGGCAGCAATTTGCTTTCAGTTGCATAAAGGGCCTGTCCCACTTGGGTGTCATTTGCGTGTCACGCAGATGGCGCGCGAAGATTTTGCACATCCCAAAATCCTGGGGCACGTCACCGCCTACGTCACCACGCACCATGCACGCACCATGCGCGCATCACGTGTGCGTCACGGCGCGCACGTCTTACGTCGTGACGCGTAAATTATGTAGCGTAAATGACGCCCAAGTGGTATAGGCCCTTAAGTTTCCACTATAACTAACAGTTTCTAAAGTAAACCCATGCAAAATGCCACCTTGAGGACAAACAAATAATATCAATTGACAATTCCCAGTACACCATTTCTTGGGCACTTCCAAAAAAATGCTACATCGCAATTGCATAAATACATGCTGACTCTCCTTAATCAGCTGAAAACATTTAAGACCTGTAATTGTAGTCTTGAATAATTTCCCAACATTAGATATTAAACTAGTTGACCTGTAATTTCCTGTTTTTTTTAATCATCTTTATACTTTACATAAAAAGCAGTGATATGCACAATTTTCTAATTTAAAGTGTGGTTCTAGAAACGTGAGCTTTGAGGATACTTACAGATTTCTTACTAGTTTTCTTTAAAATACCTGCATTGGAACCCTGCCCCCTCCCTCCCCCCCAGCTTTTTTGTTACTCAATCATGCCTTTATACTTTGTATTTTTATTTTCACCATCTGACCTCTGGATATTTTAAGTTTAAGTAAAAGTGCTTAATGTAAAAGTTGATAATGCTACCTTTTAAGTACCTTGAGATCAGTTTGATACAGCATCTCTTGAAAACATTCCTTCTCTCCATACGTTGAGGTATAGATATTTAATGCCACAAAATCTGCTGGAGTAACTCAGTGATTGAACAACATGGGCATGAGTCATTTAGCTTCTAAATGGAGAGAATACAACACTATTTCATTGACCCCAAAATGAAAATCCCAACCCAACCATGGGCAAAATAATAAAATGCCAAACAGGACACACATGTAACAATGCTGAACACTAATTGTTTATGAATGTGATTCATGGGCCTTGAGGCATTTGCAGAAAAACAGGTCGAAGATTTGGTTGCACATAAATTAGACATCCAAATACATAGGCTGTATGTATTAATAGCAGGCAAATCCTCCTGATAATGCAGTGGCCAGACCAACCTGGGCAAACCCAGATATGATTAGTTATTCAGAACCTATGTGTGCCTTTTTGAGGTTGGCTAACCAGGCAGTTTGCTGCACCTATGAAGGTTACATGCCTTTCTGTGGATACATTCAACCAAAACCTCAACTGTTCTCTTGGATGCTTGTATAAGATTCCATGCTTCTATTAATAAAATAAGATATTCCTGGTGTCCTCGTAAAAAATCTTTGTGTGTACATTGGCGCCCAATTCCTGCACTTTCACGTTTAAAGTTTTTTTCATTCATTTTTAACAAAAATATATTCACTTCATTTTTAAATGACTGTTGTAAAATCTCTTAAAGCTTTGACAGTTGACATGGCCTTTGGGGATGTTTTGAGGGTTGAGCCTCCTTTCTGGTTTTAGGGGCATTGCTGCCACTCAAGCCACACAGGATACACGATCCCATCCAATCTGGATAAACAATGGTGTGGGGGTGAGATGGGGCCCATTTAAAAAAAATGTATTGTGAAGTCATGCTTCATGGTGTTGTAAACTTGACATTTATATTTTGATCTGACTCTGGAAAGTGGCAATCTGATGCATCTCCTCTCCCAGGAGATACTTTTGCAAAGCTTGGAGTACAAGTCCATTATAATGTCACCCAAATTCCTGAAAGCTGCTCCAGGGACTTTCTCATTTTAGATGTAAGTAAAACTAATGTAGACATTTTTGATGGTTTGAGAACATCAGCTCCCACTGTGCTCTTCAAAGCAATTATGAAACAACTTAGCGAATAAGCACTTTTCTGGTCACAGGAATGCAAGGAGTAGCATTGTGTGCTATGAGTTAAAAGCTAAAGTGCCCTCCGTACTGTTTGGGACAAAGACCCATCTTTTATTTATTTGCGTCTGTACTCCACAATTTGCGATTGGTAATAGTGCACCTTGCGGTTAAAGTGCACCTTGTCAGATTTTAATAAAGGCGATTTTTATACATTTCTGTTTTGCCATGTAGAAATTACAGCAGTGTTTATACATAGTCCCCCCATTTCAGGGCACCATAATGTTTGGGACACAGCAATGTCATGTAAATGAAAGTAGTCATGTTTAGTATTTTGTTGCATATCCTTTGCATGCAATGACTGCTTGAAGTCTACGATTCATGGACATCACTGGTTGCTGGGTGTCTTCTCTGGTGATGCTCTGCCAGGCCTGTATTGCAGCCATCTTCATCCTGTGCTTGTTTTAGGGGTTAGTCCCCTTCAATTTTCTCTTCGGCATATGAAAGGCATGCCCAATTGGGTTCATATCGGGTGATTGACTTGGCCGCTCAAGAATTGACCAATTTTTAGCTTTGAAAAACTCCTTTGTTGCTTTAGCACTATGTTTGGGATCATTATCTTGCTGTGGAATGAACCACCGGCCAATGAGTTTTGAGGCTTTTGTTTGAACTTGAGCAGATAGGATGTGCCTATACACTTCAGAATTCATTTTGCTACTATCATCAGCAGTTGTATCATCAATGAAGATAAGTGTACCAGTACTCTGATATGTTAATCTTCGTCTCATCTGTCCACAACCTTTTTCCAGAACTATGGTTGCTGTTTTAAGTACTTCTTGGCAAACTGTAACCTGGCCATCCTATTTTTGCAGCTAACCAGTAGTTTGCATCTTACAGTGTAGCCTCTGTGTTTCTATTCATGAAGTCTTCTGTGGACAGTGGTCATCGACAAATCCACACCCGACTCCTGAAGAGTGTTTCTGATCTATCGGACAGGTGTTTGGGGATTTTTCTTTATTATAGGGATAATTCTTTTGTCATCAGCTATGGATGATCTTCCTTGGCCTGCCAGTCCCTTTGCGATTAGTAAGCTCACCAGTGCTCTCTTTCTTCTTAATGATGTTCCAAAGAGTTGATTTTGGTAAGCCTAAGGTTTGGCTGATACCTCTAACAGTTTTATTCTTGTTTCTCAGTCCCATGATGGCTTCTTTGACTTTCATTGGTCCTCATGTTGATAAACAGCAATAACAATTTCCAAAGGTGATGGAAAGACTAGAGGAATGACTAGGTGCTGAGAGCTCTTTTATACCTGCATTAAGAAGGCAATTAAACACACCTGAGCAATTACAAATGCCTGGGAAGCCATGTGTCCCAAACATTATGGTGCCCTGCAATGGGGGGAACGACTATGTATGAACATAGCTGTAATTACTACATGGTGAAACATGGTATAAAAATGGCCTTTAATAAAATCTGACAATGTGCACTTTAACCATATGTGATTTTTCTATTACAAATCGCAAATTGTGGAGTACCAAGGCAAATAAATAAATGATGGGTCTTTGTCCCAAACATTATGGATGGCACTGTATATTCTCTAAACACTAGCAGAGTACACTGGCTGCATCTTTGGTTATGCTGTTGATTTGTTTTAGCATGGTGCCCATTGTGAAAGTAACTTAATATTACTAATGATGTACACTTTGTTAGTAATTTGAATATAAGAGTATGAATGGAAATTACTAATTCACACTAACATACTAACACTAAGCGTATTCTGTTGTTCAGATTTCAGAGCTTGTAGTATGTTCGACATTTCTAGAATGCGATAATCTTTCAAACTTGGTCACAACATCGAAAAACCATGTGAGAACAAAGTGGCCATATAGTATAAAGAATTGTTCGTAGCAATAAATTGAATATGTTTTAATATTAATGGAAGAATATTGTAGTGGATGTTGGAAGAATTTATTATGTTTTGTATCAATGGAAGTAGAAAAATTGACCCTAGATTACGAACTGATTTGAAGAAATATCTTTAGCAGGTGGTTTTAGAAGAAATTCCTTGTATGTGTGCATATTTGGCCAATAAACGTATTCATTCATTCATTCAGTGAGTCACTCCCACATACACACAAACATGGACACCTGCTTCATTTAAGAACGCTCCCACCTGTAAGAGTTATTTTTGGATCATAAATGTAACTCAGTGTCTGTCTATTTTCTCATGTGGATTTTGTGGCGACATCTGGTGGTCAAGCCACTTATTGCGAGAACCCTCGTCAGGAGAGCTGGGCCTATCACGTGACAGAGTTTTGGCAGGAGTTGGTGATGAGAAAGTCGTCAATCAACTGGTGTGCCCTATAACAATGGCAGGAACTTTAATTACTCAAGTCTTTACTAAACGTGCGAGTGTGCAAAATGTATTTGTTAATAAACACACTGTTTTGTTCAGATGGGACTAAGGGGAAAAAGTTGTTCGGCACGGACTTGTAGGGCCGAGATGGCCTGTTTCCGTGCTGTAATTGTTATATGGTTATATGGTTTAGATCTCTACCGT
The DNA here is from genome assembly GCF_028641065.1 of Leucoraja erinaceus. Classification (NCBI taxonomy): domain Eukaryota; kingdom Metazoa; phylum Chordata; class Chondrichthyes; order Rajiformes; family Rajidae; genus Leucoraja; species Leucoraja erinaceus. Next base: position 6,758,404 of record NC_073387.1, read on the forward strand.
AGTGACCCCGACGATCCAAAACAATTTATTTTGAATTTTTATCATGGACGCAGCCGACAACCCAGCCCAGCAAAATGAAGGAACCGAGAACCCAGCCCAAGCAGAATGCAGTTTCCATTAAACTGCCCGTTTTTAGGACATCACAGCAACACGTGTGGTTCAAGCAGGCTTAAGCCCAATTGTACATTCAGCACATTATGGCCGACGCGACTAAATACTACTACGTGGTTGGTGCGCTGAACCAGGACGCGCCGCCTGTCGCCTCATCCATTACTGCTGCCGGCAAATACGATGGCCTCAAAGTGCTCCTCTTGTGCACTTTAGGGCTCAGCCACTGCAACCGGGCCGCTAGGCTCCTACACATGGATGATTGCAAGCTGTCCGTGCTGATGAGCAAGATGCTTGCCTTGATGGAAGGCCATCAGCCTTGCCTCCTATTCGAGCAGGCTTTCCTAGAGCAGATGCCCGATGACATCCGCCTGCTCCTCACAAGTGATGATTTTGTTGCTCCCCAGCAGCTGGATGACCATGCGGACGAGCTGTGGCAGGCCAAGCAGCAGGGTTGGTCGGGTGTCGGCGGTGCCTCTGTGGGTCCAGCGGCCGGTTCCATCCCCCACCGAGGGCACAGCAGTGAAGCTGGTCACGAGTGACGCCGGTAAAGGTAGGTGGTGCTACTACCACCAGCGCTGGGGTTCCAAGGTCCATCGATGCCGACCATCCTGCATGCATCCGGGAAACGCCTCGGCTGGCCGCCAGTAGTGGCTGCCGCAGTCGGCCATAAGCATCGCCTCCACGTCTGGGACTGACATTCGGGGCGACATTTCCTCGTCGTCACGGGGTGGATTTGCCGCCATCGGGAGTCGACATTCGTTCCGGTAAGCAGGGACCTTCTCTGACCGCCTTCAATAGCAGATCCATCAGGACGTATGGTGTCTGCACAGTCCCTCTCATTTTCGGCTCCTGTCATTTCACCTGGACTTTCAGTATTGCCGCGTCTCCCAACCGTTGCTGGGCGCCGCTTACCGCTGGGCACACTCCCTGCAGATCGAGGTGAAGGGATAGTGTCTCGTCCATTCTGCGACTCTTGAATCGATCTCCTTGCTGCCTTAGCTGCACCACGCCTCGACTCGGTGTCTTCCGCTGTATTTGTTTTTATGTGTACGCTCAGATTTTTGCAGAATTCCCCGACATCCTAACCCCCAGTTTCAATCGGCCAGCCCCAAACATGGGGCGATGCACCATATTCCCACCACTGGACCGCCACTCCACGCACGAGCATGCAGGCTTCCCCCACCCAATAAGCTCCAACTTGCCATGGACGAGTTCCGCCAGATGGAGCTAATGGGTATTGTGCATCGCTCAGATAGCCCGTGGGCATCTCCACTTCACATGGTCTCCGGAGGCCCTGTGGGGACTACCGCCGTCTCATTAACGCCATGACAGCCGACCGCGGTTCCTCACATCCAGGACTTCACAGTCCATCTGGACGCCGCCAAGTTTCTTGTTTTGATATCGACCAGGTTCGTGGCTACCACCAAATTCCAGTCCATCCGGATGACGTTCCCAAGACAGCTATCATCACCACCTTTGGGCCGTTTGAGTTCCTCCGGATGCCTTTCGGCCTCAAGAATGCCACTCAGGCTTTCCAGCGCCTTATGGACATGGTGGGCCGTGGTTTGGATTTCCTGTTTATTTACCTGGATGACATCCTCGTCACCAGTCGCTCTCGCCAGGAGTACTGCGCTCAAATCCAGTTGCTCTGTCAGTGGCTCAGTGAACATGGCCTGGCCGTCAACCTGGCTGAGTGTCAGTTTGGTCTTAATTCCATCAGTTTCCTCGGCCATCATGTTGCCCAGCATGTCCGGTCCTGCTCCCGGTCAAGGTTGAGGCCATTCGGTTGTTTCCTCGGCCCTCCATGGTGACTCCAAGAGTTTGTTGGCGTGGTGAACTATTATCATCGTTTCGGTCCAGCGGCTGCCAGGATTACGCGGCCGTTGTTCACTTTCCTGGCCAGCAAGCAGCGGGATCTCGTGTGGGACGAGGAGGCCTGGGCCGCTTTCGACGATGCGAAAGAATCGCCGGCGCGGTCGACGATGCTGGTCCATCCGTGGGCTGATGCTCCGACCGCTCTGACAGTTGATGCCTCTGACACGGCTGTGGATGGAGTGCTGGAGTAGCTGATTGATGGACGCTGGCAGCCCCTTGCCTTTTTCAGTCGTCACCTGCGACCTCCTGAGCAGAAGTACAGTGCTTTTGAACGTGACGTCAAGGCCCTCTTGCAGGATTTTGCTTTGCCGCACCGGTGTTACGACCTTATCCACGTCGATCTTGTGGGACCGCTACCCCAGTCCAGAGGTGTCACCCAACTTCTCACTATCGTGGACCGTTTCACGCGATGGCCAGAGGCCGTCCCGCTCGCAGATACCTCCGCTGCAACGTGTGCACGTGCCCTCGCTGCCCATTTGATCGCACGTTTTGGTGTGCTTCTGACAGGGGTGCGCAGTTCAGCTCCGTGTTGTGGTCTGCTGTGGCCCGGCTGCTGGGAGTTCAGCTGCATCACACTACAGCCTACCACCAGCAATCCAACGACTTGGTGGAGCGTTTTCACCGCCACCTGAAGTCGTCATTAAAGGCATGGCTCACAGGCCCGGACTGGTTGGACGAGTTGCCGTGGGTCCTGTTGGGGATCCGCACTGCCCCAAATGAGGACCTGGCTGCTTCCTCCGCTGAGCTGGTGTAAGGAGCACCGCTTACGGTTCCGGGGGATTTCATTCCAGTGCCACCTTCGACCATGCTGGCGCATCTCCGGGAGAAGGTGGACACGCTCTCTCTGTTCCGACGTCCCTCCATGGCCTTACTCCCTCGCACGTCCCATCTACCCACAAGGACTACAAAGGCCTTATGAGGGTCCTTTCCAGGTGCTGCAGCATGGCACCTCGACTTTTGTGCTCGACATGGGCGGCAGGCATGAGACTGTTTCAGTGGCCCGTCTTAAGCAGGCTCATTTGGACATTGGTCAGCCAATGCAGGTGGCACAGCCCTACCGTTCCAACCGCACCCGCCCTCATCTCTGTTTCCCAAGAGAAATGTGTACACAAGATCAGGCCGCCTCACTCGTACACCTACTCGTTTTCATTCCTCCGGTGTTGGGGGGGGGGGGGGGGGGGGGGGGGGTTGGCATCTGGCTTGACCACCAGATGCCAACATCTGGTGGTCAAGCCACTTATTGCTAGAATGCTCGTCAGAAGAGCTGGGCCTATCACGTGACAGAGCTTTGGCAGGAGTTGGTGATGAGAAAGTCGTCAATCAACTGGCGAGCCCCATAACAACGGCAGAAACTTTACTCAAGTCTTTACTAAACATGCGTGTGTGCAAAAACTATTTGTTAATAAAGACACTGTTTTGTTCACAGCGTTTGATCTCTACAGCAGCTTGTTTTCGTCCTGTGTTCTCTCTTATTCTTTAGCTCGCACTTTTCAAATGCATGGATTTAGGAATGATTTGTTTTTATTTTCATGTATGCAATCATAAACTTTATTTGCACAGGTTCACAGCCAGGCCAGATCATTGTCTGTCCTAACTGCTCAGATCTACATTTTCAGCAACTGGACGACCACCACCTCGCCACTTCACTGATTCCTCCCCTCTTGTGGTAAATAAAAGGATTTAGTACTCCAGTTAGTTTTTGAGTTGCAGAATTACAAGCCACCTTGGCATCACTGAGTCGATTATCTTGCATATTGGCAGTTCCCACCATCAATGTACGAGGAACACTAGCTTAGTTTAGTTTTGTCATGTGTACCAAGGTACAGTGAAAAGCTTTTGTTTGCAGGCTATCCAGTCAAAGAAAAGGCTTTTCATGAATACAATCGAGGTGTGTCAGTAGTCTCAAGTTTCATTGTTGCTCTGCCAGGTTATGCTGAGAATGGCATTTTTAGTAAAATGATCGTCAATTGAGCATCGCTTATTGCTCCAATCATTGAGATTTTGAACTAAAAATTAGATAAAGATAAAGACAACTTTTGAAGTCAACTATAAAAATATTGCACTTGTCATTCCTCTAAATATATTCACTGCCCACAGCAGCAAAAATGTCTACTGTTTTAGTTTATACAAAGCATCATTTGAACTTGTAAAATAAGGCAGTAAGTAACTCCAGATGCTGGGGAAATCTCGTCCGAGGCATCAAATTCATTCTGCAGCATTAGATTATAGCCTTACAGTATTCTTCCAGGTAATAATTCTGTCTATGGGCCTATTGAGCATAACTTGGCAGCACAGGGTAAAAGATTCACGAACCTTGCATCATTTAAAAATGATAGGTCCTGATTTTGACGAATTACTCAAACCTTTTAAAGTCAGTATTTCTTTTAAAAAATCTAATCTTTGCAGAAGTCATTCAGAGTGGTTTTGCTTGATGTGAAAATTGATGAGGAGAAAGGAAGAGTAGTGAGTTGATGGGGTGTGGGGGAGCTGTCAAGGAGAGAAGGGATATTCATAAATCCATGACTAATCCTGCATACTGTGCTTGTCCGTGCTTATTAAGAAACAATTCTTAACTATTTTAATATATATAATAATTAGTCTCAGGAAGTTGATTTACGTGTGCTCATTTTGTGCGGTTCTATGTACATACTTTTAAATGCTACTTGATGCAGATACCTGTAATAGGTTTATATAACCTAAATGCTTTTAAGGTCTCATAACCATTCAAAAATGATTAATCTGGGTTGAATGTTATTTCTAGAGGGACCATGAGTGTTACAAAAGGATTAATCAAATTTGAAAAATGATTTCTAAAGGGACTGTAAGTGTTCAGCAATGATTAATCTTCTTTGAGAAATGATTTCCGAAGGGGCTATTACTATTGCTCTGCAGCCTGTAAATTAATACAAGAAACGACAGCTCAAAAATGATTATTTGTCCAGCAAATCTGAGTTGCGAGTTTCATCCTGGTGGAATGGGGGCATTTAGCTTGAACAGCTATAGTTGTCTATGCAACAATGAGGAGGACATATCTAAATTCTGTTTAACTTTCACCTCTCCACTGCTCCTCACCTAATAATCATTCAGTGAGGATACTGCTTGATGTTCCAGAGCCTTGTAAAGCAATTAGACTGTTTCCCAGTCTGGGCTAGGTAATGTGTATTATCCCAGAAGTAAAGATATTGTCATTGTTACAGATGAATAATATGACGTTAACATGAAGAATGGGTTGGACAAAGAAATATGAAGCAACTGGTGCTTGCAAAACTTTTGAGTGAGAAAGAAGGGTAAAACTTAATGTGAAGGAAAAAGGATGTACGAATCTTTTATATGACCAAAACTGATTAGTAATTAAATTAACACAAATTAAAAAAAATAAAAAGCAATTAGCGCCATTGTAGTAGGAAGGATTATATGACATTTAATGGTAACATTAGAAAAATGGCAATGAGTTATGAGATAGTGTCAAAAGATTTTTGAAAAGGAATTTTTACGGAACTTTTTCAGAACCAGAGAGGTTTAGTGGAGGCATTGTTACTAATAGTGGAATGGTGAAAAGGGGGATACCAGGCCATGTCTGGAACACCCTGGATATCTGTGAATTTGGAGGAAGTTACAGAATTGGGGAGCGATAAAGACATGGAAAGATTTGGAAATAAGATTGATAATTTTAAAATGCAGTAGTCCTAGATCGGGAACCATATAATAAACAATGTCAGCTATATGTTAATTTATCTTTGAATTTGGAAAGTTATTTTTCCAAGAATAATTATCCAACAAAAATATATACAATGGAAGTATAATACTTGCAAGAAGTTGAATAATTCTGTATGGCTTCATAAAACATAACCCTTCCTCTCGCTAGAAGCGTTTAGAGGGAAATGGGCCAAGCCCCTGCATGTGGAACCAGCTTAGATGGGGTATCTTGTTTGGCATGATGTTGGGCCGAAGGACCTCTTTCCATGCTGTACGACTCAGTAATTCTATGATTATCACGCTATGTTTATGCCAAATCAAATATAGATTTTTAAACTTTGCATCGCAGTCAGAAATTTACAAGTGACAATGTTTCAATATATTGTCACATATCATACAACATTGTATATTTCTCTATTTTCATCCAGAGGGAAAGAGCTGAGTAGCAGAAGGGATATAGAAATTAGTAGGAAAGATGCTTTCAGCAGATATGTCTGAATTCAAAAGCTACAGTCTAGTCTGGTATTGTCTCTGACTACTTTGACCTCTGTTTATGATTTTATTATAAAGTAAGAATCAACTCCATATTAATTATTGCTTCAAATAATTATGTTCATAAATAAAATCAATAATTCACAGCATTATCATTGTGCCATTGGTACTGTCAAATGAAGAGGGTGCAACAAGAACAAATTTCTGTTTATTGTCAAATAGATGATTGGGTTATGATTTTGAAACCAGAATATCGGCTTGATTATCCTTTTAAAGTATTTTGTATGCATCAGGGTCAGGTGTACTGGCTTGCTAATATTCATTTTGGATATCTATATCATTGCCTTTTAATGAAATATCCACAAGACTATCAGATTAGGTCTTTCAGTTCTGCAGTTACTTTGTAAGGATCATGCCTCCTGTTGATCTTGCGGTTTAGACTTCTCAAACAATTGCGTTCTTGAGCGTATTTCCTTTTTTTTTCACTTTTTGTGGTCATAAAGATATTGATGTTGTTTAACGTGGGTATTTGAAATTACAAAGGGTTTTGCAAGGAAAGGCCTCTTTGCCTAAAATTGATTATCATTATTGCTTTGTCACTGTGGGGTGGGGGGGGGGGGATATTTAATCTTCATCGTAGCCATTGTACAAAGATAGTAAGTTCAAAAATCGGATAATCTGATAAATGGATACCTATGGTCAAATATTGCTGGAGCCCTGGTTGAGATATATGAGCCATCATTAGGCATGGGTGAGGTGCTGGGAGACTGGAAGGTGGCTAATGCTGTGCCTCTATTAAAGAAGAGTTGCAAAGAAAAGCCTGGGAACTATAGACCAATGAGCCTAATATCTGTGGTAAGCAAGTTACTGGAGAGTATTCTGAAGGATAAGATATATATGCTTTTGGGTAGATCTGGACTAATTGGGGATACTCAGCATGGTTTTGTACATGTCTTACAGATTTTATTGAATGTTTTGAAGTTACCAAAAAGGTTTATGAGAGCAAGGCCATAGACATTATCTTTATAGACTTCAGCAAAGTATTTGATACAGGTTCACATGGTAGGCTGTTCTGGAAGGCTAGGTTGCATGGGATTCAGAGAGAGCTAGCCGGCTGGATAGAGAATTGGCTTCATGGAAGGGAGAGTGATGTGAAGGGTTGTTTTTTGGGCTGGAGGCCCGTGACTAGTGATGTCATGGGGAATCATTGCTGGACCCAATGCTGTTTGAGATTTATATCAACGATTTGGATGATAATGTAGATGGTATAATTATTATGTTTTCAAAAATTACAGCAGGATCTTGATCTGTTTAGCAAGAGGAATGGTTAAAGGAGTATAATGCTGATATGTGTGAGGTGTTGCATTTTGGGAAGTCAAACCAGGACAGGATGAAAGGCAGGGACCTTGGGTATGTAGTTGAGCAGAGGTACCTAGATGTGCAGGTACATATTCCCTGAGAGTGGCACCATAGGTAGGTAGGGTAGTCAAGAAGGCTTTCAGTACATTGGCCTTTATCAATCAGCATATTGAGTATAGATGTTGGGATGTTATGTTGCAGTTGTATATGACATTGGTGCTGCTGCATTTGGAGTATTTTGGTCATCCTGTTACAGGAAGGATTTTGTTAAGCTAGAAATAATGCATAGAGGTTGTATGAGAGGATGCTGCCAGGACCTGAGGGCCTGAGCTATAGAGAGAGATTGGGCAGACCAGGTCTTTATTCCAATGCATTTCGTTGTCTCAGGTCTTTATTCCTAAGAGCGCAGGAGGATGAGGGGTGATCTTAGAGAGGTATATAAGATCACGAGAGGTATAGATAGGGTGAACGCACAGTCATTTATCCAGAGTTGGGGAAATAAGAACCAGAGGGCATAATTTTAATTGAGATGGAAAAGATTTAATTGAACCAGTGAAGCACCTTTTTCAGAGGGTGGTGGCTATATATGGAACAAGCTGCCAGAAGAGGTCGTTGAGGCAGGTACTATAACAACATTTAAATGGGTACTATAACAACATTTAAAATACATTTCGACAGCTACATACATAGAAAAGGTTTGGAGGGATATTGGCCAAACATGAGCAAATGGGACTAGCTTAGATAGGGCAGGGAGGAGTAGTGAAGATGGGCCTGTCAGGTTTAAAATATGAAGCTCCTTGAAGCATCCGAAACTTTTTTTAAACAAACAGCTGTGGATGCAAACTAATGCATCAATAATTGAGTAGTATTCGATTCCGCTGATCACAGTGCAGCTTTCTTGTTCATTTAAAGTTTGGCGTACCTCCAATGTGCCCTCCATGATGAGAATTGACAAATAATCAAGAGTCCCTGAATTTAATTCTTGGATGAATAGTACAAGATTGGGCATGGGCCAAGAAAAAAATCAAGACACATAACAAAAGTATACTGAGTTTTGGCATCTTTACAAACCTTCAATCTGCAAAACTGGTGGATATTCAGGACAATGGATAATTGAAGTTCAGGTAGCCGAGGCTCCACTTATTTATTTGTTGCATGCTTTTAAAAGTACTTGGTTCAAATGTGTACTTCCCAAGAGGCTTGCAGAAATGTAATACTTTGGGGTCTGTCAATTTCCTCCTTTCACCTCTTCATCCACTCCCCTGATATAAAATATTTTAGATTTGTCCATTTAAATGCATCTCTGCAAGTGATAGTGTGACATACTGAGAATATTCCACTGTAAGTATCCAACAACTGGCACATCCTCACCCAATCAAGCTCCAATAAATACCATTTTGGATGCTATAATTGACCCTAGTTTTTTTTTTTAAATTAAGGATATTAAAAGAAAATATCTGTCAAACCTCTTGTGTTGGATTTTATTGAACCTTGCGTGCAGATGGGCATTTGGTGAAGATTAATTTGGTTGTGTCCAAGTGTATGTGGTTGAATAACCTGCTGATATTTCACATAGCAACAACCCCTTGGATGCCCCTCAAAAGAGTGGTATCTAACATGAGCAATTATGTTGAGAAGCGAGGACTTCCTTATAAAATATACTAGCAGACAATGATGGTGAGCAGATGTCGTTTTCATTTTTGATTAATTTACTAGTTTTGCCCTTCGATTTTATTAAATGGGTGGATGGTTCAGTCCAGCCTTTTCTGCAGCTGTTAATACAATTAACAGCAATTTAACCTATAATTATTGGGAACAAAGACTTTAGATCTGAAATTAAGTGACTGGACAAACAGTGGAAGAATGATTTTTGCCTTACTCAGTTGTGAGCTGGAAGTTTGCAGTTGGGTAGTTTGCAGTTGGGGCTGCAGTCCAAATTATCGTTAAGAACCCTTTTTCGAAATTTACCGACATTTATTTCGGATCACTTAGTTTTGCTTATTTCAATATTGCAGAAAATGTTTGTTGTAATATTGGTGATGTCTTTTGTTATTATAATACTAACCCTGAGTATATTCACACTTCTTGCAATCACCTTATCCCTTCTCAATATGTATTGCGATTACTATTTAGCACATTGCTTAGTTGTTTTTGAAATATAAATTGCCATTGAAGAATCTGATGTTGGCAATTATGTACAAGATAAATGTCTAGATATCTGGAGAGCTTAGTTGAGCTTATAAGACTTGATATTACAATCCCTACTAAAAGTGTTAAAATTAGTACCATGAGACAATGTTTGTAAGATGAAGCATGAATTATTTTATTTTAATATACCATCTGACAAATAAAATATAAAGAGTCATTCATTCCCTGTTGCAGCCTACTTTAATGAGGTGTAATCCATTATTCTGAAATAAAAGTGTAGCCATTAATACGCTATATCAAATGAGAACAAGCAGAAACTAATGCACTAAAAATAACAATTGTAAAGTCCACACAATGACTTTATAAGAGAAAACAACTTTCCAAAATATTTAAATCAGAGTATGATAAGTGAAGTTATAATAGCTGTGTTACAGTATTTTGCTGCCTTACTAAAACTAAAATAATACTATGCCAGAGCATGTGGTCTGGAAGAGAGATCATCTGGAAACATGAGCATGTTCATTCTGATTTGTTTCTGGTTTATTGCACTGCTAACCTTGCTCACTGTTATCCTCTATCTTGCAGGCACATCAACTGGTAGCAATGCTGATTTTGGTGATTGGCGTGCGTTCAACCAAGCCCAGCCCAGTCAGGTCACTATGGCAAGTGGGGACGTTTACAACAACATGCAGCATGCCCCTGTCCAACCTTCTGCATCTTTCATGGAAACATATGATCCAAATGCTGGCTTGCAGTCAGCCATGACTACATCCCAGAGCATGAACTTTGTTATGTCAGCTACCAACACCTTAGCCATGACTGGTACCAGCATGTCCATGTCCAGATCCCAGGTGAGTGCAAGTATGTGATCATGTGTTAGAATCATGTAGATTGGATTCCACTGTCCAGACCAAACTTTATTATGTGTAGGAAGGAACTGCAGATGCTAGTTTAAACCGAAGATAGGCACAAAACGTTGGAGTAACTCAGCGGGTCAGATAGCATCTCTGGAGAAAAGGAATAGGTGACGTTTCTGGTCGAGACCCTTCTTCAGACTCGTAGGTGATGTCTCAACCGGAAACGTCACCTATTCCTTTTCTCCAGAGATGCTGTCTGACCTGCTGAGTTACTCCAGCTTGTTGTGCTGAACTTTATTATACTGAATATGAAATGTTATGGCCAAAGGTATTTTTTGCTAGTTCTGAAATAGTGAATGGTAGTCATGTGACTATTTGGAGCTGTGTGAACTTGGATGTTAACGGTACAGGGGCCGGAAAGGCGAAACACATAGCGGTTTGGTCAAGAAGCAGAGAGAGAGGAAAACTGTCTGTGTCTTAGTTGTCTATTATCCTGTTTTGATGTGCACCTTTTTAATCGTTCCTTTCCTCGCTGAGATTAATGGACGTAAAATGAATGTGCAGCATTTTCTGTTAAAATTGTGTCAGATTCTACTGTTCCAAATCTAGGACCACATAATCTGTGTAGTTTAATGCTGTATGGGTTAGTACTTGTAACCGGATGTGAATTGCAGCTGAAATGAACATTTTATGCTGTAATAAACACAAGGCTCAAAAGACTAGAATGAAATTACAACACATAAACCACCGAAATTTCCGCCACCTCCAACGGGATCCCACCATGAGCCACATTTTCCCATCACCACCCTTTTCCGACTTCCGCAGAGACCGTTCCCTCTGCAACTCCCTGGTTAACTCATCCCTTCCTACCCAAACCACCCAGGTACCTTCCCCAGCAAGCACAGAAGATACAACACCTGTCACTATACCTCCTTCCTCGACTCTGTCCAGGGACCCCGACAGCCCTTTCAGGTTAGGCAGAGGTTCACTTGCCCCTCCTCCTACCTCATCTACTGTATTCATTGTTCAAGATGTGGACTCTTATACATCGGGGAGACCAAACGCAGACTGGGCGATCGTTTCGCGGAACAACTTCAGTCAGCCCGCGTGAACCTACCTGATCTCCTGGTTGCTAAACACCTTAATTCTCCTTCCCATTCCTACACAGACCTTTCTGTCCTCAGTCTCCTCCATTGTCATAGTGAGGCTAATGGCAAATTGGAGGAACAACATCTCATATTATTTCACTTGGGCAGCTTACAGCCCAGTGATATGAATAATGATTTCTCTCACTTCAGGTAGCCCCTGCATTCCCTCTCTCTATCCCTCCCCCACCTAAGTCGCACTAGCTTCTCATTTTCACCCTACAAACAGCTTACAATGGCCTGTTTCCTTTATCGTCGTTACTTTTTTGCATAACTTTTGTTCATAGTTTGTTATCTCTCCACATCACTGTCTATATCTCTTGTTTAGCTTATCCATAACCAGTGTGAAGAAGGGTCTTGACCCGAAACGTCGGCCATTCCTTCTCTCCAGAGATGCTGCCTGTCCCGCTGAGTTACTCCAGCTCTTTGTGTCTATCTTTGGTTTAAACCAGCATCTGCAGTTCCTTCTTACACAGAATGAAATGATGAACTGGACAGAGTTTCACTGATCCAATAGATGAGCAGTCACCACATAAATAGTTTGACACCTGATTTGTGAAGGTTTTAAAGAGTAATTTCAGCCATTAACTTGTATATTTGTCTGTGTGTCCATGGTTGCTTGTTGAGATTGAGTGCTCATCTCCTCACACTCCTTTTCTTTAATTCACTTCACTCCTTTTCAGAGGTAATGATTAAGCAACAGTGAGAAATAATTCAGTATTGTTCATGAAACATTTGGACATGTCCTCCCAGGCAAAGCCATGGGGCAGATTGGGAAAGTGAGGATCCTCGAAGCTGATTAAAGCAGAACAGCTTGTCAGCTAACTCATTCTATGTCAAGATATTAAGTCCAGGCTTTCCTAGTCAATTGCAGTTTGTGTATTGCTTGGGCCAGGATTGAGGATATCAAAGAGAAAGGTTAAGGGGAAAGAGGCAGCCAGTTTTCAGTGTCTTGTGTTATATAACTTGTGTCTTTTTTTATTTCAGCCTTTGCAGATGTTATCTACGCCTTTGTCGAGGCCTAATGCAATCCCCACACACAATATGCAGGACAACCAGAAAGTAGCCAAGCCATCTTTGCCTTCCACCTGGTCAGATCCAAGTGTTAACATCAGCTTGGATTTTCTCACACCTGGCATGCAATCTCCTAAGCCCCAGCAACCATCACTAAATACCATGATGCAGCAGCAAGGTAAATGCACTTATATATCTTGAATGAAGAAAGACAAACTTGCATTTATATAATGAACAGATTGTACTTGCCTTTAGTCAATTATTCTGTAGCTTGTCTCTGATTTCTGCTGCTTTGAAAGTCCCAGACCAGCTTTAAATTAGATGCTAGCACATACAATCTTCCATTTCTGCTGACATGAATGCAGGGAATTGGAGATGCTGGAATCTTGCCAAACCGCAGTGCTGGTGGAGCTCAGTGGGTCACGCAGCATCTGTAGAGCTATTGGAGAGGCTACGTTTTGGGTAAGGACCCTTAACGTCGCCTGTCAATTTCCCTCTACAGATGTTGCCTGACCTGCTGAGTTCCTCAAGCATTTTGTGTTTTACTGCCATTTCTGCCACTGGACTCCACACTGTACCTTGGTGTCCTGAAGTAGCCCACCTGAAGCCTACTCAGAGCCGATTCAGCTTTGTGGATGAGTCCTTGGTGTAGATGGCTGGCTTAGCTAGTCCAATGTTCCTAGATAAGAATAGGCCAGTTAGTCACTGTACCATTGAGCTTTTGACTACTGCTGACTATTGGTTAAATCCAGCAAGATTTGGTCTTTGTCGAAGATGGACATAAAATGCTGGACAGGCAGCATCTCTAGAGAGAAGGAATGGGTGACGTTTCCAGTCGAGACACTTCTTTGACCCGACACGAAACGTCACCCATTCCTTCTCTCCAGAGATGCTGCCTGTCCAGCTGAGTTACTACAGCTTTTTTTCAATCACGAACCCTGATGATCCTCCTGGACAAGATTTGGTCTGGAGCTGTTAATGGAAAAGTGTGGACTTGTTGTCTTTATGGCTTCTCACTGAAATGCATTCTGTGAACCTTTTGGTGGCTAGATCGGACAAGATGGAACCCCCTCTGTCGCTAGTTTGTCTGAAATGTGAATTTTGGTGCAATCGCAAGCTGCAAAAAAAATTGAATTACAATTATACAGCTTGATCTGACATGGTTGGTGTAAGTTGCTGGTTTATAATAAATGCAAGTTTGTATTAATATACCAAATTGATGTCAAGCTTATTTTTCCACTCCTTGCTTCATTGGTAATTTTTTGGAATTAATTAAATCAACAAATGTAAAAACTTGTTTACTGGATCCCAATTGGGGCTCTAATTGTAGTTATAAATCATGTTTTGCAACTTTTTAATAATGCTTTTGGTATTGCCTGTTGGGAACTAGATCTGAGACACAGAATGTGATGCTGCTATTAAAGCAGTATTCCATCAAGGATTCCCAATGTCTGTGGCCATTATTTTTCACCTTCAAATGTGTTGCCAGGTGAATGTGGATCTGAATCTAACAATTACTTCAGTGGCAATACCTCAAAGATCTCCGGCCCAGACAATGTGGACACTGTTAGGGGCAGGTAAATGCCTCAAAAGTTGCTCAAATTTTCAAGATAACTTTCAAGGGAGCCAAAAATCTGAAGTTGGAGGAACCATGTAGCCACTGCCCAATATACATATTGTCGTTCTTGATATAATTATTCCTGACAATCAGTAATCAAATCCAGTGCATTCAGGAAGCTGAATGGAGAGCAGCCCGAGATAGCCTTTCTGGGATTAAAAGATTCTCTTTGTCACCACTATGGTGTGATGATGTGCGTGTAGAAACAAGGAACTGCAGAGAAAAGACAAAGTGCTGGAGAAATCAACGGGTCAGACAGCATCTCTGGAGAACTGGGATGGAGCCCTTCTTCAGATTGATCGTGGGGGTAAAGATGGGGGAAGAGAGGAGGGGCACGCCAATGCCTGGCAGGTAATAGATGGAAGATAGACACAAAAACCTGGAGTAACTCAGCAGGACAGGCAGCATCTCTGGAGAGTAGGATTAGGTGACGTTTCAGGTCGGGACAGAAGAAGGGTCTCGACCCGAAACATCACCCATTCCTTCTCTCCAGAGATGCCGCCTGTCCTGCTGAGTTACTCCAGGTTTGTGTGTCTATCTTCGATTTAAAATAGCATCTGGTGTTCCTTGCTACACAGGTAATAGATGGATACAGGTGAGGTGGGTTTTCGAAAGGCAGATGGTTAGACAAAGGCCAGAGATGATAAATAATAGTAATAATAATTATATTTATAGAGCACTTTAAAAACAAACATAGTTGCAACAAAGTGCTGTACATCACTAATCATTGACAAAAAAGTTAATACACACCAAAAATAACAATCAAAAGAAATAGTAGGAAAAGACATGTAAAATAAAGAAACATCTAAAACACCACAAACAGAAGCAAAGCCTTGGGCATGGTCAAAAGCCAGGGAGTACAAATGTGTTTTAACGCTGGATTTGAAGATGGACAGAGAGGGGGCCTGTCTGATGTGCAACGGCAGGGTGTTCCAGAGTGCCGGAGCAGCAACAGAGACGGCTCTATCCCCTCTGAGCCTCCGACTAGACCTCATGATCAAACAGAATGTGCGAGACACAATGATTGAAGAGTTGCAAATTGTGAAGCTAGTTGGCTTTTTATTTTCACCCATTTTTTTAATCAATGTTCTGTTTATTAACGCCCCTCACCATCCCCTTCAACCCTGTGGTCACTCCCACCCCTATTCATCAGCAGTGCTGCCCTTTGCAATGCATTCAAGATTCCAGCTCCATGCTGCATTTATTTAAAACGTTTCTCCTCGTGCCATTTTATTAGTTATAGGGTCATAGTGATACAATGTGGAACCTGCCCACATCGGCTAACAATGTCCCAGCTACACTAGTCCCACTTGCCTACGCTTGGACCATATCCCTCCAAACCTGTCCTATCCATGTACCTGTCTAACTGTTTCTTAAACGATGGGTTAGTCCCAGCATCAACTACCTCTTCTGGAGGCTGTTCCATACACCCACCACCCTTTGTGTGAAAAAGTTACAGCTCGGATTCCTATCAGATCTTTTCCCTTTCACCCTATGTCCTCTGGTCCTCGATTCCCCTACTCTGGGCAAGAGACTCTGTGCATCTACCCAATCTATTCCTCTCATGATTTTGTACATGGTTCTTTTGCAATTTACATGCATTCTATGCCCCCTTGTTCAGGACCCTTCTGCCAATGAGATTTTTTCTCTGTCCAGATCTTCATGATTTAAAATACTTTAGAAGTGAATGTGGACTTCAGACCTGCTTTTGCTCTGATTTCAGCCTCCTGCTGGCATTGCACCAGCTCTATTTAAATAATGTACTGAGTCACTGGGTAAGGTGGTTGAAGGGGGCCTACACATAGCGAGGAGCTAGTACCTCCGGGCAGAAGGGGAGAAATTTGACGAGGAGAGGATAAAGCTAATCTGGATAAAAATATGCTAACATCTTAAGCCTTGAAATGGTCTCAAACCAATGTTCTCTAATTCATGATTTCCCCTATCCTGGAGAAAAAATTGGTTAATCACATATATATCCCTCATTATTTTATAAACTTCCTTAAAGACCCCACCAATCCAAGCCTCTCTTTGTAATTGAAACTTTCCAGACCCAGAAACATTCTCAAAGTTTTTTTTGTATCCCTTCCAATTCATTGACATGCTTCCTGTAGCAAACCGACCAGAACTGTGCACTGTGCTCTAAATGTGGCCACACCAACGTCTTATACAGTTGTAACATGACATCCAAAGTCCTGTATCCAATACCCTGACCAATGAAAGCAAGCATGTCATCATCGCCACCTTATCTACCTGTGCTGTCACTTTCATGGAACTATGTACCTGGAGTCCAGCTCTCTGTTCTACAACACTCCCTTGGGCTCTATCATTCAATGTAAAGTCCTTCTAATTCACTTCAGTGCTCTAAGTCACGAATGAAGTACGGTGTGGCGATATGGTGGGAAAGCAAGGGTCCATATCTTCTCTGCGTTAAAGTGACTGAAAATATGCACAAATGGTTTGATATTAGGGCAGAGTTGGGTGGAATGTATCTCCCACAGTTAATGAGCTGGGCTGATCCATTTAGAATAGGTTCAACCTCCAGTCTTTCTGTCCATATGTTTGCATCATATCATTAATTGACTGCATTAGGAGGAAACACATGCTTTTAAAATTTAAAAATCTAACCTGGTCTTTTTTTGATTTTCAGGCGCACAGCCACCTGTGAACCTTGTGACCCAGAACTTTTCCACCATATCCATTAGCTCACCAACCAGTGTGATGCCTCCACGACCTCCAGGAGCATCTCATTTGACGGCAAACAACGTGCCTGTGGGGATGGGAATGCAAAACGTGATGGGGACTGGTGCTGTTGGGATGAATCCTATGGGTGTTCCTCAGGGCAATGTGATGAACCAAGGAATGATGGGGATGAACATGGGAATGGCTCCTGCTGGCATGACCTTGACAGGTTCCATGGGCATGGGTGGGTGTTCCTGCCATGGGTATCAGTGCCAGTATGCAGCCCGCAATGGTGCAATCCAAGCAAGATGCCTTTGCCAATTTTGCCAACTTTAGCAAATGAGAAAGCTGGAAAGACTCCATTATCTAGATGAAGGTGTGAAGGCTGCACAAAATAGTACTTGAAATACATGAAGATAGGCTGTCTTAAATTTTTATAGCTGTAAAGAACAAGTTTTGTGAAGAATATGGCATATTTTGTATTGGGAGAAATCCAGTTGGCAAGATCTGTGCTATGAAATGTGTATGTCTGTTCTTAACAGAGGTTCTTGAAGTAAAGTCCCTTTCATTGGCATCTTGTTTGCGAGATACACCTTGAAAGCCTTTTTTTAAATCTTGTTCAATTTTAACTTTATTGAAATCAAAGGCCAGACATGGATTAGGAAAAGCAGTTCATATCAACAAATTTTGTACCTAACTGAATGGCCTTTGAGTCGGATTCCCACCAAAATCATTAAATTCCAGACTAGAATCATTAAGTTTTGTTGTTCTTTACCTCTTTATCTGGACACAATCATTCTCTAGCAGCTTGATAATCAATATGTGTATATATCCTTTTATGTAACAAATGAATGCAAACCTATTAAAAATAAAAAGGTCTACCTAAGGTACCAAAAATAATAAACCTGATTACTGGAATGTAAATAGTTTGGTGATATGTTCCAGTCTTAATGAATGAAATTAAATCCTTTCTATCATGCAAATGTCTTTATTAATAATTAATAAATGGTGGTAGTTGCAGCTTTTAATTTAGTTTGTTTTTCCCCTTTCTTTAATGGTGATGAAATGCAGCTTAATGATTTAGGATAGAAGAAGGGCAAGTCAAGTCATTGACTTAAGCACAGATCATGGTCAAGTTATTGTTCTAGTTTTTTACGAGCACACCTGCACCCAGAAACTTTTTTTATCCCCTCAGCCACATAAACAAGCCAGATGCGCAATACCCAAGACATTCCTCTCTGCTAAGCCTGCCCTTTCTTCCAAAGTGACATAAGGGGAAAAGTGTTTTGCATTTCATCCAAAAATGTGTACACTATCATTTTCCTTTTTCTCTCTCTCTCGCTCTCTCTCTCTGGTTTGCGAATAATTCTGTTCTTGATCACTGCTGAATGACGACTGGTATTTCACAATGCAAAACAATGTTATCTGTTTGTCGGATATGAACTTCACAGAGAAGAGGCACTCATTGCCAGTGATGTGGTTGCTTCCCAACGAGTCAGAGGAGAAAAAATGTTTCAATTGTACTCATGACCATTCATGTATTATGACAAACTATTAATTAAAACCTGTACTTAAAATCTTTTACGCCCTTTCTCTGACTTTGTATTGAGACATTGAGGAAAAAAATCATTGTGAGAGTAATCTTCAATGAATAATTCATATAGCCTTAATGACCTTTTGCATTTGTCCCTTTTTCCAACAAAAGGGATTCGGCACTCAAAATTTAAAGAGGGAAGATGCCTTGACCTAGTCTAAACCTTGCCAATTCTCCCATCTACAACATTTATAATTAGGCATAAATTAATGCACATCAAGTTTACTATAATGAAAAGTGATTTGTTTCCTAAATAAGAAATGAGAGGGTGTAATTAGCACACTCCACTTTTTAAATCATTCAGCATTTCAATGTATTTGAATTGGGATAAAAGAATAAAAGCTTTCATGTCTAGTTAAATCAAAATAATCAATGAATGCTTCAGCAACTTTAAAGCTGTCAGTAATTTCTTCTTCTTCTTGTAGTTAAATGATTTCCTTGTAACTACCTCTGAAAGGCTACCTTTCATGTTGATTGAGGTGTGTCATTATATAATGTGGTTACTTTGATACTAATTCAAAGTTATGTTTGTCAGGCACAGTATGTGGAAATAGGAGGGTTTTGTTAGGGTAGTCAGAACCAATTTCACAGGGTGGAAATGTAGACGAGAGGGCATAGCTTTAAGGGGCCATGTGTAAAGAAGAGTAGGGTCCGTTTTGTTGCACTGATTGTGGAATGTGCTGCCAGGAGTGATGGTGGAGGCAGATATGACATTTAAGAGACTTGTCGATGGGCACATGGATATGGAGGGACAGTGATCACGTACAGGCAGAGATTAGTTTAATTTGGCATCATGTTCAGCATGGACATTGTGGCATGCGGGGCCCATTCCTGTGCTGTATTCTTTGTTCTATTAGTTGCAAAATAACTATGGAACTAGTCCACAAGTTAAAGTTCTGAATAAGGGCAATGCAAACAGTAGGAGGTGTTTAAAAGTGAGATAGTGTGAGTTCAAGATTTGTTTGTATTGGTGTGAAGGGGATGGGCAGCTGGAGTAGGGGACTCTGGATCATTTGGTATTGAGGATCTGGTGCGGGGGGGAAAGGAGGCATGGGTCAGGCCCAAACAGCTGGGAACAAGTGAGTCCTTGGGGTAGAGAGGGTGCAGGAGGATACTCGAGGTAATCACAAGTGCAAAAAAGGTGTATGATATAACTATGACAAAAGATTATGGAAAATTGATAGAGATTTTATGTCATTAAGAATGACTGGGGAGAGAATAGGGGCTCCTCAAAGACCAAAGTGGTCATCTATGTATGGAGCTGCAGGATGGAGGGTGGCACAACAGTAGAGTTGATGCCTTACAGCGCCAGAGACCCGGGTTCGATCTTGACTACGGTGCTGTCTTTACGGAATTTGTACGTTCTCCCCATGACCGCGTGGTTTGTAGGTTAAATGGGTTTTGGTAAAAATTGGTTTAAAAATGTGTGTGCAGGATAATGCAAGTGTATGGGAATTGCTGGTCTGATTCGATGGACCAACTGTTCCACATTGTATCTTTCAACTGAATTAAACTAAAGTGGGCAAGATCCTCAATGAATATTTCTTGAAGTTGGAGAAATCAAGATTCATACTGTTGGGTTGTAAGCTGCCCAAGCAAAATATGAGGTGCTGTTCCTCCAGTTTGCATATGGCCTCATTCTGACAATGGAGGAGGCCCAGGGCAGAAAAGTTTCTGTGGGAATGGGAAAGTGTGGACGACAGGTGTACATCAGAGAGACGAAACGTAGACTGAGCGAATCTTTCGCTGAACACCTTCGCTCCGTCTGCCTGGGCCTACCTGAACTCCTCGTTGCCAAACACTTTAAATCCCCTTACCATTCCTACACTGACCTTTCTGTCCTAGGCCTCCTTCATTGTTAGAGTGAGGCCAAACGCAATGTTGGTTTCTCTAAATTCAAGTAACCCTTGCAACACTCTCTCACTGTCCTTCCCCCACCCAAGTCATTGTACTAGCTTCAAAGTCGTCTTGTTGAGTCTCATTGTATGTAACTCGGTTTCATTGTCAACTGGGCCACATCTAACAATGGCCTGTCTCCTTTATCAGTGTTATTTTTTTCGCACATCTTTCATTCATTTGTTCTATATCTCTCTATATCACCGTCTATATCTCTTGTTTCCCTTTTCCATGACAGTCTGAAGAAGGGTCTCGACCCGAAATGGCACCTATCCCTTTACTCCAGAGATGCTGTCTGGCCCGCTGAGTTACTCCAGATTTTTTGTGTCTATCTTCAATCTAAACTAGCATCTGCAGCTCCTTCCTACACATAATTGGATACCTAATTGGCATGACGGTGGAAAGTTATTTTTAAGACTGGAGCCCCACGACTAGTGGTATGCCTCGGGAAGGTGCTGGGCCCATTGTTGTTTGCCATCCACATCAATGATTTTGTTGAGATTATATTGGGCATGGTCAGTTTGCAGGTGACGTTAAAATGGGTGGTATTGTAGACAGTGAAAAAGGTTATCAAAAATTACAGCTGGATAATTGGGCCGAGGAATGGCAGATAGAGTGTGAGGTTTTGTATTTATCTGTGCTGTTTGATTCTGGCACTGCACGGTACAAGATTTGTTTCACAAAGGGTCATAACAACAACTGGAACAGTATTGTTATTTCTTATTATTCTGGTCTTCGGTGTAAACCAGCATCTGCCGCTCCTTCCTACACTTATTATTTTGGGTGGTGGCTTTGTTGCACTTTTCCTCAATGCATACAGATAGTTACCCACTTTGGTTCTCGCCATTAATTTGCATTCCTCCCTTTAAATTTTGATATTTAAAATAAATGACATAACAGATTTTTAAAATGAAAGGTACGATGTTTTAATGATTTCAGTAGTTTATAGTGGCTTTTAAAATGTAATGGTATTTTTCCATCACTTGTTTTTATTTAATTGTAATTGAACAAACATTTGTGCCTAATCCCAAGAGCAAGCCTATTGTAAGTTTGATTATACAAAACGCATTCTCTCTTTAATGTATTCCCATTAACCATGAAGAATTCTCTGCATCTCTAATATAATCCAGATGTCATCTTTACAAGCAAAGTGATGGAAAATCAAAAGTACATACGAGAGACATTCTGTTTAAAATTGGCATTCTACAAAATTCGCTACTCCTGCCTCAAGCTGTATTCAAATCTAGAATAATTTTGGGTAATCCCTCACATGTTCTTAAGAAAAATAAATGTTGATGTCTGTGTGTCTCTTGCTCCCGACACTAACATTAATCTCTGGGAGTCACAAGAGATTGCATATGCTGGAATCTTGAGCAAAAAGCAAATTACCGGAGGAACTCAGCCTTGCAGACTGGTCACGATCCAAAAACACTGATCATCTGTGGGGGGGAAATGAATAGACAATCTTTGGCAATACCATTCTAATCACCAATGCTTTCAATTGTTGATGTTGCACCAAATATATGTTGACCTTTTCACTTTGGAAAAATAACAAACTGCTGATCTTTTATTAAACCCTATTCATTGTCAAACAAGAGGACATGACTTCAGAATTAAGGGACAGAAGTTTAGGGGTAATATGAGGGGGAACTTCTTTACGCAGAGAGTGGTGGCGGTGTGGAATGAGCTCCCAGTGGAAGTGGTGGAGGCAGGTTCATTGGTATCATTTAAAAATAAATTGGATAGGCATATGGATGAGAAGGGAATGGAGGGTTATGGTACGAGTGCAGGCAGGTGGGACTAAGGGGAAAAAAATTTGTTCGGCATGGACTTGTAGGGCCGAGATGGCCTGTTTCCGTGCTGTAATTGTTATATGGTTATATGAATCAGCATATGTTCTTCATAAACCAGCGTAAAATTCTAGACCCAGAGATGTAACAAAGACCTGTCTTTACTTTATGTGCAGTTCTCTTTCCAGTCTAGAATCATTGCCATATTTATGTCCCACCAGTTAATTTTAAGGACTGACTTGAGTGATTTTTTTCTATATTTTTTTCCCCCACATCTTATTTCTGATCACTTGTGAAATGAAAATGACAGTCAACACTTTAGTCTCATGCAATACTGCAAAAACATTATCCCATTTTACTATTAGAAGTGCATATGGACCACAGTCACTACAAATGCGGTTTTATAAAGTCCCTGCCCTACTGCACAAAGCTCTGTGTTTAACTAGCTTTTAAATTGAATGCCATAATGGGTAGGGTACTGGTATAATTGCAAATATGTAGTTAGAAGCTGAATGGTTAGTTACCATCTGGCATCCTTGCAGCTGGCAATCTAATGAGCATGCACCTGCTCAGAGAAACGAGTTCATTAATAATTTAGTGCCTATAGGAAAAATATCTTTGTTAGCCATTACAGGGATTGGAGTTGCTGTGTAACTTGTCACTTCCAGCTGAACTGAAATGGTGAATTAACAGTGTGAAGGGAAAGGTGAATAGTTTCTGGTTCGTTTACTGACTCAGTCTGACAAGGCTTTGCAATCCCCAACCACGAATAGAGTGCCGATCAAAACTGCAGTAGTTTAGTTTAGAGATACAGCATTGAAACAGGCCCTGGGGCGCACCAGGTCCATGCCGACCAGCACTCCTCACAAAGTAACACTACCCTACACACACTAGGGACAATTTACATTTACACCCAGCCAATAAACCTACAAACCTGTACGTCTTAGGAGTGTGGGAGGAAACCGAAGTTCCCGGAGATACCCCACGTGGGTCGCTGGATGAACGCACAATCTCCATACAGACAAGCGCAAGTAGTCAGGATCAAACCTGGATCTCTGGTGCTGTAAGGCAGCAACTCTACCGCTACGCCAGTGTGCCACTCTGAAATCGGCAAGCAGGGAAAAGGGCCCTTCGGCCCACTGAGTAGATACTGACCATCGACCATTTGTTCACACTAGTTCTATTTTATCCCACTTTCCCCATCCACTCCCTACACACTAGGGCAATTCACAGAGGGCCAATTAACCTACAAGCCCAAACGTCTTTGGCATGTGGGAGGAAAGCGCAGCGCCCGGAGGAAACCCACACTCACAGGGAGAGCGTGCAAACTCCACCCAGACAACACCCGAGGTCAGGATAGAACCCAGGTATCTGGCTGTGAGGCAGCAGCTTAACCCGTTGCACCACTGTGCCGCCCGATCTCGGACATTACAGCTCCCCCCCCCACTCAGGCTTTTTATTGCCCAGTTTTTCATGGTCTATGCATGGTCTAAATTTCACAAATCACTGCTGAAATCTAAGAGACAACACATTAGGTCTCCAGGTCAGTCAGAGTTGGATGTTGGAGAAATCTGTCATTGTTGTAACGAGCGGATGCCACTGCTTCATTTCCCAGTGTGTTGCCACATTGAAGCAATGGCCTAGAAAGCACACCAACACCTATACCACCTTAGTTTGGCCTGTACCCAACAACCATCACCAACTTCTACATTTTATCAGGATGCATCACAGCATGGTTTGTGAACCGCTCCACCCAAGATTGCAGGGAATCGCAGACAAAGCTCAGACCATCACATAAAGCAACCTCCGTTTCATTGACTCCATCTACGCGTTACATTATGTTGGCAAGGCCACCAGTCTCACCCTGGTCACTCCCTCTTCTTCCCCCATCAGGAGAGAGGCAGGATTAGGGGGAGAGGCACAGAAGTTTGAAAATGTTTATCTCCAGATTCAGGGATAGTTTCTTCCCAGCTGTTATCAGACAACCGAACAGTCCTTTCCTCAGCTAACATGTGGTTCTGACCTCCTATCTACCTCATTAAAGACCTTTTAACTATCTTTAATCGGACTTTATCTTACACTAAATGTTATACGCTTTATGTTCAAGAAGGAACTGCAGATGCTGGAAAATCGAAGGTAGACAAAAATGCTGGAGGAACTCAGCGAGTGAGGCAGCATCTATGGAGCAAAGGAAATAGGCAATGTTTTGGGCCGAAACCCTTCTTCAGACCCTTCTTCATAATGTTATACGCTTTATCTTGTATCTGTACTACACTGGACAGCTTGTTTGTAATAATGTAGTCTTTTCGCTGACTAGGTAGCAGGCAACAAAAAGCTTCTCACTTCACCTTGGTACATGTGACAATATTAAACTAAACTAAAAACTGAACTGTAGCTCACTCATCAGCACCACCAGCACAACTTGTCCTCAGTTCCACTGGGATCCAGCCCTTTGGTACCAAATACTCACATTGTCCCTTTGAGCTGCGACACTCCAATGCAGGCTGAACAACTACGATTGCATTAGCTGGGGGACAGTAAATTAATAAAAAATATATCAGACTTATTTTATGTAGATAGCCAAATATATAAAACCATGAGTTTCCTTGTACGTACACCAAATGATGGACTTCACAATGCTCCTGGTAAAATTGTCAACACTACACTTGACTCATTCAAATGGTAGATTTTGGGGACTTTTTATTGCTCAGTGTTTCATGGTCAAGGTGCAGTCTAAAGTTCACAAATCACTGCTGAAATCTTAGAGACAACACATAAGACTCGGGATCAGTCAGGGTTGGATGTTACCGTCCTGTGTTAGAGAAATCTGTCATCGTTGAAATGAGGACACGCCATAGCTTCATCTTCAAGTGTTGGGCAGCAAATAGCGGAATAACCTCAGGCTTTCAAATACACATTAGGGCAGGAATGACCCAATTACTTATATATACGTAATTGAATATTAAGAGGGGAATGTCAAATTTGATTTAAATTAAGAGCTACTGAAACGCTATTAAAAGCTGTTCATTGTATATTAAGGTTTTGATTTGCATAGCAATAGCATTTTGGGTTTTGATGTTGTGTTTTTGATGAAGGTAACCACAAAGATGTATGATTTTTTCCTATATTTTAAGGAAAATTTGTCTCACATAAGAAATTGAAAATCATGGATGTAGCATCCCCTTTGTAGCTGGCAGTCAAAGTAGGTGAAGAGCCCATGTTGTCATTCTCTTTAAAACCTTGTTTTTTTATAAATCCCACAAGGGCCAAACCAATTTGCAGCCACAAATGTACTTTTAGAAGTAGAGTCACTTACATTTTGGAAATAGGGCTTCAGTTTGCACAAAGTGAATAATTATAATGGCCTGACAATGTCTCATGTCGATACAAGAAATGGCAGATGCTGGTTTACATTAAAAAAAGACACAAAATGCTGCAGTAACTCAGTGGGTCAGGCCACATCTCTGGAGAACATGCATAGATGACTTTCAGGTCAGGCATGTCTTATTTATGTTGATTAAAAAATAAACGCACTTCATAACTCTTCAAAATAATGCCAAAGGATATTCTGTGTCCACTTGGGAAAATGGCAAAAGGCCAGACATTCTGTGTCACTCGGGAATTGGGCAAGAGTTCTGAGTTAGTCTCCCCGTCAAACTTGCGACTCATAACCTTCAGAGCGGGTGATGTTTTGGATGGAAGTTTGTATACAAAACCTCAGTTCCCCTGCTGGTGAAATTAATGATAATTCTTGAAAGATTGCAATATTGAGTGTAATTTCACATATAGGTTGTGTTGCAGTTGGTCTCATCCTCAACTCTGGAGCAGAAGGACCCTGTTTTAAGTCGTACACCACCAGCTACATGCACATGTACTCGGGCTGACATGGCTGAGCAGTCGGTAGTGAAGGTTGGGATGGTAGAAGTGTTGGCTATTGAATAAGGCATTAAACTGAGGTGTATTTGCACTGTTGCGGATGTAAAATATTCCATGGCAGTCTAGAAACAGAGAATAGACATCCTATTGGGCAATAGTTATCCTCAGCTAACAGACAGAAACAAATTATCTGGTCCGCATCATTAGAATATTAGTTTGTGCTTCTTAGAAGCTTGTTGGGTATAAATAACCTGCCATTTTTTCTAAAGATCAGCATCTGAACAAATACTTAAGTTTGAAAGTTTATAGACCATAGGTCCAGGAGTAGGCCATTCGGCCCTTCGACCCAGCACCGGCATTCAATGTGATCATGGCTGATCATCCACAATCAGTACCCCGTTCCTGCCTTCTCCCCATATCCCGACTCCACTAGCTTCATAAGCCCTATCTAGCTCGCTCTTGAAAGTATCCAGATAACCGGCTTCCACTGAGGCAGAGAATTCCACACACTCACAACTCTCTGTGTGAAAAAGTGTTTCCTCACCTCTGTTCTAAATGGTCATCTCCTTTCTAAATGGATTTAGTTTTCCCACCTCCTCCCAATTCTTCCAGAGAACTAGTCCTCATCCATGGAACTGTTAATAACTTAACTCTGTCCTGTCCAAGGCCATGGTAGCTTTTCTTATGGGCAGTGAGCATATTTTGATTATCATACACCAGTGAGGCTGAGCTGGTGATTTACATGTTTACAATTTATTTCAATGTGAATCTAGGCGCAGAATGCAAAATCTAGTTAAAGACCTTGTAAGATTTGTTGGTGCCCTATCTTGATGTACATGTACATTTTATCTCTGATAGCATTTAAATATCAGATTTGATTCTGCTAATTTGTGGAATTCCCTGCCACAGAGGGCAGTGGAGGCCAAGTCACTGGATGATCAGCCATGATCACAATGAATGGCAATGCTGGCTCAAAGGGCTGAATGGCATCCTCCTGCACCTATTTTCTATGTTTCTTTGTTTTTTTCCTGTGCAAAACATTTATAAACTGCTAGAACTTTTAATTCAAGGTTAAAATGTATTAACAGTTCTTATTTTAAAAACTCCCAATTAAAAATAATTTTACATGCACACATCATTCATGTGCAATTGTAGTGCATTTCAATGCAGCTAATGTTATTTCTGAGTGAAATACCATTGGGAGGTTCCACAGGTATCTGTTCACAATTCAGCTCAACAGAGCTGCTGTTGACCTAGTCAGTCATCCTTCCCTGTTGATAAATATAGCTGATGTTGATCCTGCCAAACACACACTTGCTCTGCAGGGATAAGGGATGCGATTTTGAGTTAAAGGGTTTGTGTACCGTGCCAATGATTCTTGTACAGCTTGCTTTCATCAGTCAGGATTCTTGAGGGTTCAGGTGGGAGGCGTAACCCCGACACAGACACGATATTGTTCAGACTCTACCATGAACAATCTCGGCGACCCATTGAACCCAATGCGTGCTTTCCTCTCTTGTGTCATCTCTTCAGCTGCTGCGAGGCTGCCGAGTGGAGTGCACTTCAACGCCATGCCCATGAACTCAACATGTCGCTATGAACCTTCCATATCCCTCCTTGTGGGAACTGGGCAGGTTTTATTTTAACCCATCATCCTGGACGCTGGAGATCTGATCAGGCATCTGCTCCATAAAACAGCATGTTCTGCACGCCACACATGTGAAATGACTGGTCGGGAATCATCTCAGTACCAATCAACTTTTGTAGTGGTGACATCTGCATGTTACCCCAATTTGTGCTAGTGCTTTTTCTGGGCCAATAGTGAACATATGACAATCTAGGCTGAATGATGAATTAGTTTAATAAAAATGTGCTATTTTTATCCTCAAACAATAACTAGTCATAGTCCTAAATTGAAGCCATTTAGAACAATAGATAAGCTCAGAGACTGCTTAACATTTACATTAAAATTCACATCAAACCACCAAGTCTCAGCTGCAGATACCACAAATGATGCCTCTGGATTTCTAAAAGAGGATGCAGATCAGAAAGTGAGTAGCCACAATTCTTCCTGCTTTACATTTCCCAGCCCAACTATGTCTAATGCAGCCGTATTTAAGATACCAGGCTATAATCCAAGCAATCACATCTTAAATTCCACCCTGGTTTTAGTGGAAATGAAATTCAACTTTTAATCTGGAATTTTTAACGAGTTAGTCTTTAAAAATGAATGGCTACTTCTCTACAGTCGTTCTGCCATCCTTGCCCAATGTGGCCCATGTAACTCCTGACTCCCAGCACAATGGTTGACTGGTACTTGCCCTGGAATGCATTTGCAAGCTCTGGTTAGGGTCATCAATGCCTAGTTATTGGCAACAAAGGTGCATGGACAACAAACACTGCCCACATCCCCAAAAAGCAAATGGTACCCAAACTAGACTGGCGGGGATCATAGATTAATATGACATAGATTAAAAACAGCTTCCTCAAAGTTGTATACATCACATTCATGCAACACAATTTGAAACTCCGGGATAGGGGAATTGTCACTTCCCACACTGGGCAGTTGGTGATGGTGTCATTAACTGCTGCAAAAATGCTGAAGGCTTATGCAGCCTGACTGTCAATGGAAATCAAGTCTTGTGGGGTAAGTGCTGGAGTTGAACTAAAGAAGAAGCACAAAGAATAGACCATCTTGGTGTGTTCATTTGCTATCTATGTCTGTGCATGTTTAAAATTGAACCATCACAATTTCAAGACCCAACATTGATTTTGCAGTAAATGGTGTTATCTCATTCACAATGTTTGTGAACAGGTTTCAATGTACACGTGACAATAAACTGACCTTTGAACAATTTAGTGATATTCCCCACGGTACACTTCATGTGATAGACTAAATAAACTATGTAACCCTTATCCCCTTGGTACCTGTATTCTTCAGCGAAGCCTTTTCACCCATGTGTACTGGCCTTCGAGCAGAAAAGTTACAAAACCAGCTAACAACATGACAGGTGTCATAGGCCATACACCCTCCTTCTGTGCTGCACAGGTCACCCCCAGCTAATGAGCATCCAACTGATGTGGATTTAAACAAGAGTTTGGCAGGACAGTAGGATGGGTTTACCAGCTGCCATGGAGCTGCGGTGTGGGAACAAGGTACCCAACTTCAGTTCCCACTCGTAAACTGTTTGGGTTAAGAACAGTTCTCAGGAACCGAACCCCGTCGCTATCTGCTGAGGACCTACGAGTAAGTAACAAAATCTGAAATTCACTCAACACAACTGTACCTTTCGTGAGACAACTGGACCTTTTATTTCAGTATTCCTAACCTGGGTATTTATTTATTTTTAAGAGAGCTCTTCTTTCAAAAGTAATCTTAAAAAGAAAAACTAAGAGACAAAAAAGTGCTGAAGAAATTCAAGAAATAAAGAAACACAAGTTCCAATTTTTTTTCAAAACTTTGAAACAAGTCATTTACAACTGGAAGTGTTAAAGAAGGAACTGCAGATGCTGGAAAATCGAAGGTACACAAAACTGCTGGAGAAACTCAGCGGGTGCAGCAGCATCTATGGAGCATTTCCATTTACAACTGGAAAGTTGTTCAAACACACTTCAATCTATCAACTCGGGCATTAAAATATCAAAAAATATGGTCAGGTAAATGCATTTGTTTCATCAAAATTCTGTATCATTGCACTATCAGTTTCAGTATTCGGGTTCTCATTGAGGTAATCTAATCCCAAACCAGTTCAGTGCAGGAAACAAGAGTTTCACTAACACATCCATTTGGAAGAAATTCTGTTCAATACACCATCAATTCAGTTTTTCCTGCTAATGGAAGCAACCAAATTTCAGGCACTTGACGCATTACAAGAACAAACTATACATTTGCCACTTCTTGCCTGCTGGATACAATGCCCTATAAGTCCCATTGGTTGAATTCATCACTGCCTCAAACTGATGAGCAGGATATTTTCACCTCGGATAAAGAGTTGTTTCACATGTCTTTGAGAAACCTGCTGATAATCCACCTTGGGCCTGCCTCTCCTTTTCCTTTTCTGTTTCTCCTTTGCACAAGATCCAGCTTCCAAGCCAGTTTGTTTGAAACTCCTCTCCGACTGATCACAACCTCCAGACGGGTTTGCAGAATCGGCCGTTTCTTGCATAGCAGCACAGCTCAAACTTTTGCTGTCATCCAGTCCGGCTCCACTATCCACAAGCCTTTTGGGTAACGAGCCCGTTTGTTCTGTAAGCTTGGAAACGGGTTCCTTTCCTTTGGATTTTTCTTGAAGCCTTAACCGATCAAACAGCTGTAGGTGGGTTAAAAAAACAAAACAGATCCAGTGAGGACTATATAACCTATTTACGTGCAATAAACGATTTTTTAGTAGTGCCAAATAATAAACAAAAAGCAGCATTGGATAGAGAGTGGACAAGAGTCAGTGAGTTGTAGCAAAGGTGAGAAAAACAGTTGTACCCGGGTCAGTCTTAATGCTAGAGATGGGTCACAAACTATGAAGATAGTTCAGGGATCAAAATGAGGGGAGAAGGAAAAGGTGGAGACTTTAAGCAAAAGGGGATAGTTTTTTTTAAAGTTTTTTTTTTAAACACACTGCTTACCCTGCCAACAGTTAGCACTGGTTCATTGTAAAAAGCTTTCCCGAGGATCGGTTTCCTGAAGGTCTCATCCACATCAACAAGTGCCTGAAATAACAGTGGAAGATATGTTTACAAAGTTGTGAAAACAGCACCATTCTGTTATTTTGGCAGTGGGTTGGTGCCAGATTGTGGTTACAGCCAGTTACAACAACACACCATTAACCATAGTAATAGTCCGTAACACCAGCATCAGTTACACCAGCCCAGCATCATAGTTCCAGTCAGTCACATCAATGAAAGAAATCTTTGGCTTCTCATTAACGTAGAATTGACAGATGAGAGCTCAAAGGTTAAAGAGTTAAGAATTGTTAAGCTAGGAAGGGGATAATACAAGGAAGGGGATAGAAAAGTTGCAAATTGTGTAGTGTCATGGGAAGGTAGAACCCGATGCAAGGTCAGCAAGTGTTCGGGGAGGAAGGGGATGTTGTGGGTTAGTTAAAGCCCTGTCCCACAGTACGAGTTCATTCCAAGAGCTCTCCCGAGTTTAAAAAAAATCAAACTCGTGGTAAGCATGGAGAATGAATGTAACGGGTACGTCGGAGCTCGGGGGCGTCTCTTAGCGGCTCGTAACGCTAACGGCAGGTACTCGGGAAGACTCGCTAACGGCAGGTAAGCACGGGAAGACTTGTGAAGATTTTTCAACATTTTGAAAAATGTCCACGAGAGCCCCGAGCACCGACGAGTGGCCATTACCGTAAATCTACAAGTTCGAATCAGGGCAAACTCGGGAGAACTCTTGGAATGAACTCGTACCATGGCACAGGGCTTTTACTTAAAATTGGAGAATTTAATGTTCACACCGTTGGGCTGTAAGCAACCCAAGAAGAATATGAGGAGTTGTTCCTCCAAATTACGATGATCAGCTGGAATAGGATAATGGGAAATTAAGCCATCTGAAGGTAATTTAAAGGTCACGTGAGAAAAGTCAGTAATCAGATTACAGAAGTGTCTAGATTGTAAGCAGTAGTTTGCCAGAGCAAAGATAAACAGAATGTTTGTAAACCAGGCCCACTGCAATAAAATTTGACAATCAAGCCCCAGTTGTCAGACAGGTAAAAGTGTCTAAGATAGACACAAAATGCTAGGGCAACTCAGCGGGTCAGGCAGCATCTCTGGAGTGAAGGAATGGGTGACGTTTCAGGTCGAGACCCTTCTTCAGACTCTGTCTGAAGCCTGAAGAAAGGTCTCGACCTGAAAGGTCACCCATTCCTTCTCTCCGGAGATGCTGCCTGACCCGCTGAGTTACTCCAGCATTTTTTGTTTATCTTTGGTGTAAACAAGCACCTGCAGCTCCTTCCTACATTGGTAAAGGCAAATTCCACAGAGAAAATGAGATCAAAGATTACAAAGAAAAGTGGCAAATTATTATAAAAATGTTAAATCCACGTGTACCTATTGTAACATGAATAGTATAATTTGCTGGATGTTTTGAGTCAGCGGATTATCTTTGAGTCTTCTGTCCAAGTGCTCCCCCAGCATACTGTGACAAGTCCTGAATAAACTGTTCAAAAAAACTCATCAAGACTGGATGAGATTTTCACCATGCAATGTCCCAATCTGAGTCGCAATTGAGAGGGCGTTACTGGGCCCCACATGAAAGCCAGATTTAGGGTACGTATCAAACAGAAAAATCACTCCAACATCTTAGAAATTATCACCTAAAAATTTTAATATCGACCCTCTCTCTCCCTTTCAATTTTATACATCTCTATCAGGTCACTCTTCTGCCCCCTTTTTAAGCTTAAATCCTTGTGCTTAAATAAGTTTGGAATGAAAATCTTTGATCTTTAATGAGATGTAAATGTGCTACTCCCAATACTAGCCAGAGTGTTACCAGAGGCCCACGGATTGCTCTCTGAAGCTACTGTCTGTTTGAGGGATAATTTGGATTGGGCTGGAACTGCGAGCCTCACCAGCCTAGAGTAGGTGAATCGAGGACCAGAGGACATAGATTTACGGTAAAGGGGAAAAGATTTAATAGGAATCCGAGTGGTAACTTGTAGGGATATGGGCCAAACACAGGCAGGTGGGACATCATAATCATTTATAGTAATTTATTAGCCATGTTTCGCAACAAACAAGAAATTTGATTTTCCATACAGTCATACCAATAAAGAGCAACAAGACACCCAAATATATTTTTAACATGAACATCCACCACAGCGACTCCCCCACATTCCTCACTGTGATGGAAGGCAAAAAAAAAAAGCAATCTTTTTCCCTTCTTTGTTCTCCCATTGTCGGGGGATCATGCTCCCGCATCGGGGGGATCTCAGCTCCCTCTGCTGGGCGATCAGACCCCGGGTCGGGGCTGGTCGAACCTCCTACGACTTGAAGCTTCCCGACATCACTCTCTACCCGAGACTGCGAGCTCTTCGATGTTGGAATAGGCCGCGGTTGGAGCGTCGATCCCAAGCAAGGGATCACAGGCTCCGATGGGTAAGTCCACACCCCCGTGGTGGGGCTCTAAGCCAGTCTCGAACAAGGCCGCCTGCTCCATGATGTTAGGCTGCAGAGCGACTGGAGATACAATCCGGGAAAATAAAAATCACATCTCCGGCAAGGTAAGAGACTGAAAAATATTCCCCCCTCCCCCCCTATATAAAAACAAACCAAAGAACATGAACACAAACTTTTAACACACTAAAAATAACAAAAAAGACACAGACTGTTGGTGAGGCTGCCATCGCCACCATGTTGGCCGATGTGGGCAGGTTGGGCCAAAGGGCCAGACTCCACGCTGTTTCACTCTATGACTATGACTCCAACCCCTCCCTCACCCCATGAACAATTGAGGGGGGAGCCAAAATTGCACTGACATTGAACCAGGCCCATCCAGGCTCTGCTGTTGTAACACTCAAAGAAAAGGCCTGGCAATACTGGTTGAGGTATGCAGAAGGTTTTGGGCAATATGTGAAGGAGTAAACGTGGAAGAATAGGGTGAAGCACAACAAATAAACATCTGTGAATATGATAGCCTCGATTTAATATTTGTACGAGTCGATTGGTTAATGACAATTAAATTGACTCTTGACTCTCTCTTGTTAAATAGCAAACATTACCATGTTCCAGAACTTGTCAAATGCAACCACGAATCCTGAGCAGACTCCCCGCAATCCTTTAAAAGTCCGGATGTGGACGCTAATCTTTATTCTGTCCTGCACACACCGATAGAGTTCGCCCAGAGGACTGCCCGCATGTACTGTGGGAAAAATGAAACAGTAACAGTGAGAACCGAAGCAGAGCATGCAACAGGGAAACAAACATAAAAAAACACACCACCATATTCCCCCACTGGAGGTCACTATTGATACACGTTCATTTTCCCACCCATCCAACTACATTGCAAAATTACTCTCACGTTTAAAATAATCAATGAATCCAACAAAGGTCCCATTTGTTAAATCACAAAAACCATGTGTGACCCTTGCTTCACGACTTCAGTTAGCTGCAATAATGACAAAACCACGACTGGTTTCAGCTCTACTGATCAAGTTACAGGTAAAACAATGTTCCTCCACTGAGAGCAAAAACAATCAACAGGAAAGGTCACTAAACTCTTGGCATTTACTGTTGTCCAAATGGATCAGGGCCCATCTATACTTCATCTCTTCTAAACCTGCCAAACATCCAAGTCTATCTACCTCACTCTTGAATGTGTAGGAAGGAATTACAGATGCTAGTTTACACCAAAGATAAACCCAAAATGCTAGAGTAACTCAGCGGGACAGACAGCATCTCTGGAGAGAAGGAATGGGTGATGTTTTGGGTTAAGACATCCGCAGAAGGGTCTCAACCAGAAACATCACCCATTGCTATATCTCCAGAGGTGCTGCTGCCTGTTTCACCGAGTTACTCCAGCATTGTGTCCACCTTCACTCTTCAAAGTTTCAGCTTTTAAAAAGGGAAGAGATCCAGATTTCTCCTTTACCTCCACAGATGCTGTATGACCCAATGAGTTCCTTCAATACTTTTGCACCAGACTATAGCATTTCTCATTTCAGATTTTGACTATCTGCCGCACAAGAGCAAATATTCATTAGAAAACCATTCTAGCTTTGAAGTTAGCAGATTCTGAGCAAGCTGCTCTGTGGAAAAGCAGGAAAACTGAAATAGATTCGCCATTATTATATGTTTTCAGATATACTAGTATGAACTGGACTACTTGGGCAGAAATATTTTTGCACTGCGCAAAGCTCGTGATAGAAAAAACCACGCCGCTTCTGTGTCTAAGATGAGGTGTGCCATACCAGGGCATTCGAGATGTCCTCATTCTTTAGGGAACAAGGGTTCCCCTCTTCTATCGTAGATGAGGCCCTCACTAGGGTCGCCTCGGTACCCCACAGTTTCACTCTTGCTCTCCCTCCCCCAAGTCACAACAGGGACTCCTAGTCCTCACCTTTCACCCCATCTGCCATTGCAGACAGCACATAATCCTCCAACATTTTTGTCACGTCCAATGGGATCCCACCACTAGTCACATCGCCACCCCTTTCCACAGAGACCATTCCATCCACAACCCCCTGGTTAACTCATCCCTTCCCACCCAAGCCACCCCCTACCCAGGTGTACTTTCCCCTGCAACCGCAGGTAGTGCAACACCTGTCCCTATACTTCCTTCCTCAACCAGGGACCCCGACAATCCTTTCAGGTGAAGCAGAGGTTTACTTCCACCTCCTCCAACCTTATCTACTGTATCTGCTGTTCCAGGTGTGGACTCCTACATATCGGTGAGACCAGGCACAGACTGGGCTATTGTTTCGCTGAACACCTCCGCTCAGTCCGCCTTGGCCTACACGATCTCTCGGTAGCCAAACCCTTTGACTCCCTTTTCCACACTGACCTTTCCATCCTGGGCCTCCTCCACTGTCACACAAATGCAAATTAGAGCAACAGAACCTCATATTTCACTTGTGAGCTTATAACCCAGCGATGTGAACATTGACTTATCTAACTTCTTGTAACCCTTTCATCCCCTCTCTATTCGTCCCTCCCCCA